>NC_139603.1:59002000-59627000 GCF_964270895.1 Podarcis filfolensis
CTTGTACAACTTGTATACAGTGAGATTACACAAACAGCCCCCACTCAGCTCTCTTAGTCTTAATTCCCCTTGTTTACTGACACACACACACACCAAACCCATAAGTCAGTTGCCCTGTTGTTATCTTTTCATTCAGCAGCCTAACAGCCCACGGATAGAAGCTGTTCTTTACCCTGTTGGTTCGACTAATCATGAAATATGTGAAATTTCATCTCATCTCTGTTGCATGACCCCTGTCAAAATCCCTGGAGAGCCGCCGTGAATCAGTGTAAACAACACTGAGTTAAGTGAATCAACGGATTAGGGGAATCAATGGTATAGAGAACAGTTTCCTATATTCCTATGCATGCCTCCATTAGCTACCCAGAGACACTGCTCAGTTATTGGTCACACAATTATCTTTGCATCTTTGTCAATGAATTAAACACAAAATATGTCACTTTTCTTGAACAGGGTTCTTTTCTTGATAACTCAGATTATTCTAAGGCTATGCATATCTAATATATGCAAGTTGCTTTACATTTCTATTGTTAACTTGAAGGGAGGGGGGAGAGAAAACAAAAAACTTACCAGAGAAAGAGGGCACCTTTCTTCAAGAGAAACTGCACTACCTTCTCATGACCATTCTGAGCAGCCAAGTGCAGGGGAGTCATCCCTTTCTTATCTCCTTCGTTCAAGAGCCTGGTATCTACCATATCACGGAGGAGTCGTTGACAGGTGTTGATACGCCCATAGCTATAAAAAAACACCAATCCCCCCCCCAAAAAAATTTGTTGCATATACTCATGATGACATCAGAAATGTGAAACAGCCAATTAGGGAGGACATAGGCTTACCTAGCTGCAAAATGCAAAGGAGATTTCTTATCTCGGCTTTTAGAACAGATGGAAACGTTCAGTTCGAGGAGGCTGTTCACTGAAAGGGGAACCCCCTGCCTGCATGCATAATGTAGAGGAGTGCACCCTTCGTTATCTTCATCCATTATGAGATCTTTAATATGCTTCATCTGTTACATACAAAGAGTACAGCACATTAACAGCACCTTATGGAATCTGTCTTTTTGCAAAACCCATTTTGTATTTAAGTCCTTACTGAATTTTTGCTAAAGAAACATGATAAGACAAATCAGGCAACAGAATCAGAATTAAAAAAGAAATACTTGCTTCTCTCAAATTGCAATTATTATTATTTTAATGAGAGAATGTTATGCTTTGGGGTGATATCTGGGAACCTTTATTAAAGAAACAGCATGGCAGAAAATCTATGAGCCAAAAAAGTCTTTCTCAGTTGAAAGAGACTCAATCCAAGATTCTGTTCAGATAGTATATGGCTCCTCAAAGAATCAAGTGAATGGGATTAGATGCTGAGGTGGCTGGCCGGCTCCGCCTTCCTGCGTGCCAGGGACTGGGCAACCGGGGGGGGGCACCGGGCGGATCTTTGCACCCCGGCGCCGCATATGCTTAAGACAGCCCTGACAGTGTACATCTTAGAAGGCAATGAATTGGGTCAATAAGTAGTTAAGGCAGTTGATACTCCATAAACACAATAGCTTTCCATAAGGTATCCTTATATTCTTTGCTACTGTAGACAAGGGCTGCATTCACATGGAAGTTTATTCCATTTTCCAACATTAACTATTAATTTCCGCATTATATTTGAGCTTTTATAAAATGTAAAATCTTCTTCTGAAAATACAACAGAATACAGCACAAGTTTAGCACATATTTCTGTGTTCCAAAAAAAATCTCTTTGCAAATAAGATGAAAATGAGTGCTAAACTTGTGCTACATTCCACTATATTTCTGGAAGTGGCTTTTACATTTTATAAAAGCTCAGATAAAATGCAGAAATAACCATCAGGAAAATGGCATAAATTGCTGTGTGAATGTAGCCACAAAGTACACTTCCACTTTGAACTTAAATATGTTTCCTAGTATATGTATGCTGAATATTTTAATGCCCCAGCTGAGGTGTCGGTGAAAGGTATGCAATTATAAATGTGTCAATTAAAGAAAAAAGAAAAAGTTCTATTTTACTTCTAATCATCTGTATTTCTTTCTCTTTCTAAAATATGAATGCATTTGTACAATGTTTTGTGGCACCAGATGCATGCAATATTTCATAGAATGAAATATTTAAACAGCTATGTTGTATACTATGAGCAAAATGCAAATGTAAACAATTTTTATAAGCATATTCCGAAGAAAATGAGAATAATATTTCTCCAACACTATGAATTAGTGCATGAATCTAACATACATAAGCAGATGCTTCTTGTACCTTCAAAAACTGTTCATTCAGATGTTTTAATCCTCCAGGATGTAGTACTGTTAGATGCAAAAAATTACGACCAAGATGATCTTTTAATTCTACATTTGCTCCTAAATAAACATAAAGAAAATTAGCAGAGATTTCAAAGCTGATGACCTCTAATAGGCATGTTCTCATTTAATAACATTGTTCATAATGCATTTTTTTTCTTATCTTGTACCTTTTGATAGTAATAAATTCACAATTTTCCATGATGCACAATAAGTAGCAAGTAGCAGTGGAGTTCGGCCTTCAACGTCAACACTATCAATTTTTGCTCCCTGCAATTAAAATTCACTGTATGAATGGTTGTAGGTAATTAAATTGGAAGCCTACTATAGATGCGTTTTTGCTTTGAAAAGCTGTAGCCTATTTTCCTCTTAAATCAAGTGGGCTTCTAAAATGCATATTAAGCCAATACTTAACTAAAACAGCACAAAATAGCACACAAACATTCAGGTCTTCCAGAACTCTTATTCAAGCTAGATAGTAAACAAGTGAGGGAGGGGGGGAAATAAAAAACTTGGCTGGTTGTAACACCCTAAGTATGCATCTGATCAGAGCCTTCAGGCAGAATGTGGGTGGAGGTAGCAGACATTCAGATGAGAATTTTTTAGGTATATGCAGGTATCAGATTGCACAAAGGTCTGCTAGGAAAGAGAAACATAAGCAACAGCTGATTCTCCATCTCTGGATTTACAAAAAACAGCTGTTATTCAGGTCTGTCTCTATCTCATGACTGACAGCTGCAACTTCCAACCAAAGAAGGGATTTACTAGGGCTGTCCAATCAAAAATGCTTTGGGAATGGATATTCAAGTAAAATCAGAACTTGTTGTCCAATACTCTTTTGCAGATTGACTCTTCCAGGACCAGCAAAATTAACAGATCTGTGAACGTGGTTGTGTTTTGCTTATATGACCTTCTTATTCTAATCTGGACCAGCCTTTTCTAAAATCCCTTGGACCCCTTTCCTTTTTTATTCTTTTTGTTTGTGTCTGTATTTCATGATTAGCTCTTTCCTTTCATCCCATCACACCCTACCCCTAGTTACATTTGATTTAAGTTTGGTGTTAAATATTTGTAGGTCTGTATATCTCTGAGTAACAGTATAGTATCTGTTTGACTCTGTACTTTGTTTTGCATTATGCACAGAAATACACACAGCGCTACATCAGGATACACTTTCAAACTTCAGTAATATCATCCATTTTGACAAGGATGAAACAAAAACACGGCAAAGTTCATGTCGCCAAAGGCAGTTTTTGGAAGGAAAGGCAAAAGCAAAGGTGGTTTGAAACGGTGACTAGAAAACAGTGGTACCTTGGTTTTCAAACATAATCCATTCCGGAGGTCCGTTTGTAAACCAAAACAGGTTGTAACCCAAGGAGTGCTTTCGCCAATGGGGCCTCCAATTTATTTATTTTTAATAATCCCCCCCCCCGCAAATGGGTTGTAATCCAAAAAATAGGTTGCAAATTGGGACACTCACTTCCAGGTTTGTCTTGTTTGTAATTCAAAACGCATACAATACCACTGTATTGATGGTGATGATGACGATGATAGCAACAACAATTTATAGGCAGTTGCTTTCACTGGATCCCACCGATTCTGACACTGTAATTTCCAATCATGTATTATATAGTATCGAAGTTACTGCTACACATATAGCTGCCCCACCCTCCGTATCCATTTGTACTTGCTAAACAGGAAATTAATTTTTTTAAGTATGTATTTCATGCATGTTACTATGCAACCTGATAGTAAAGTTAGCACAGACCTTTATTACCATTATAAACTCAATTAAAATTAAATATTTACCATTGATATCAGATATTCTGCCAAGTCATAGTGATCAAACAATGCAGCCCTATAGGAATAATGAAAAGCAAACCAAGTTGTTAAAATAAAAACACAATGGTATTAAGTATAAAGCATTATGATTTTCTTTGACAGTCTGAAATAGCTGTCTGTTGCGGACTTGGCCATTATTAGAGGTTTCCCATGTGCACCTGTTGTGGTATTTCCCTGTTCTTGTTCATGGCGGCAACAAGGAAATCCCCTTATTGGAGATCTCCCTTCAAAAACTGAAAACATCCTGCATACAAAATGCTTTGGATCATGCTCATTGATTGAAATGCATAAGTTGTTTATTGCTGTAAGCTACACAACTCTCAGTAATAGTACAGAATCTTAAATATGCCCACTGGACAAATCAGTAGAGATGATAGATGAGGGAGCACATTCCAACCTGTTCCCCCCACTTTAAATATGACCTCTTCAAATATACTCGGAAATAAAGTAGAATTAGGCAAAGGCCTCACCTGTGAAGCAATGTTTCCTTATTTCCATCTAATGCATCAACAATAGGTTCATCGCCTGCATAAGATGACATCATAAGTTTAAGAATTTCAGTAGCTCCTTGGGTGGCAGCAAAATGAAGAGCTGTGCATTTGTCACTCTAAAAGTGGGAACACAAAGCACAAGAAAGCCTTACAGTTATTCCCATTCCTATGCAAATGTTTAAAGGTTTTCCATAATAGTCCAAAAGTCCCCAGTGAAATTTAGAACAAGGGTCTTGGTCAAATTCCAACTATCATTTTGCACATTGGTCTTCCAAAGGCCAATATATAGCACAAGCACTTCCTATTACAGCCATACAGGTAAAGGTAAAGGGACTTGAAATTTAGAACAAGGGTCTTGGTCAAATTCCAACTATCATTTTGGACATTGGTCTTCCAAAGGCCAATATATAGCACAAGCACTTCCTATTACAGCCATACAGGTAAAGGTAAAGGTACCCCTGACCATTAGGTCCAGTCGTGGCCAACTCTGGGGTTGCTTTACTAGCCGAGGGAGCTGGCGTACAGCTTCCGGGTCATGTGGCCAGCATGACTAAGCCGCTTCTGGCAAACCAGAGCAGTGCACGGAAACACCGTTTACCTTCCTGTTGGAGCGGTACCTATTTATCTACTTGCACTTTGAGGTGCTTTTCAAACTACTAGGTTGGCAGGAGCAGGGACCAAGCAACGGGAGCTCACCCAGTCGCGGGGATTCGAACCACTGACCTTCTGATCGGCAAGCCCTAGGCTCTGTGGTTTAACCCACAGTGCCACCCGCGTCCCTACAGCCATATATACATACATACAAATGATCAGGGCTGGACCATCCTTGATGTGGGGTGGGCTGCTGCCTCGGACGACAGAGGACCAAGAGGCTGTGCCCTTGTGAGCATGCCCACAGTGGCATGGCAAACACGCTCCCATTTCTCCTCAGGCAGCAAAAAGAGATGCAATGCCCCTGCAGGTTATTATTTTGAAGTATGGAAACAAAAACTAGCCTCATACCACATAATGAGCTAATGTAATGAGTTTGCTGTGTGCACTATGTTGTCTACATCTTCAGTCAGAAATCTGGGTGGAACTAGACTGTGCTCCTACTGGGGAAAAGCACTCCCAGAACACAGTTCCTCTCAGGGGATGTTCCTGCACATAGCAGGGGCGATTTTTGCCAATTCTCTTCTCCCACTGGAATCCCAATCCCACCTTCCATACTGTTCCAGAGGGCTGGAGTGCCACAATAGTGTGCGGTATGGCACTGGCTACTGCAGGGAGAGCAAGGAATTTGCAGAAAACACCCCCTCTCTGCACTGGCAGGATTCCTTCCATCATACTCAAAGTACTTGGTGAACAGAGGGAGCCTTTCCATTCTTTAACTTTCTTGCACAGTATATTTAAATAAACATGTGTTTTGTTAGCTCTTACCTGCTTCAAATCAATTTGGGCTCCATATTCAATGCACATTTTAATCATTTCCAAGTCTCCACTTTGAACCGCCAGATGAAGAGGACTACACTTTCCATTATTAGTAAAATTGATGTGATTTTTAGGGGAATAGCCTAATTCTTCACCTTAATGATTAAAAAATAGATGGTTACAAATAACAGGATATCATCTATGACAAGAGGTAGAAACAAAAACTTCCTCCCCATTTTGCAGCATATTCATTTTGCCAAAGCATCTTCTGATGTTGCGACAGATTTATGCAACTGTATTTAGTTAAGACTATAAAGTAATAAGTATAATCAATTAAATAGCAACCTAATTCATGCACCTGATTAGATTTTGTTAAGCTTACAAGGAGAAAAACAGATGCATAAGTTTTTGTGAGGCTATGGGCCAAAGAGAGATTTAGATCAGAGTTTAATCCCCAAAATATTACCTCAATATATTGAATATACATTTAAATAATCAGTTCAAATAATATTTAATAAAATACTATCTTATCAAATCCTTGCTTGATTTGCCTTACAAAGGAATATTACAAGGATATCTTCATATAACTGATAATTGCAACGATGACGTAAGAAATGTGTGATCTGAATTCAGGCTATAGTTTTAAGAAACAGGGCTTGGTGAGTTATGCTTTGAATGAAATAAATATTGATGGAATATTGTAAAATGTATTTACCCTTCTTTATGATAATCTCCATGCATGTTTTTGCACCAGAAAATGCAGCAGCATGGACTGGCATACATCCTAAACTGTTTGCTTTACATATTTTAGCACCATTTTTTATCTGCAAGAGAATTATCCGATATTAAGATGACAATTTCTTAAACAGTTCACAGATTGAAAACTTATAACATATTAAGCACTTACTTATTGACTTCAAAAGGATGATAGACACATGTAACTATATTTGGATCAGAACTGGCACCTGTGAAAGGCTAAGGCCAATGGGTCAGTAGCTGGGACACTAGCAATGACTGGAGATGCTGACACGTGGGGCCTATCAGTGCCTCTCTCATTAAGAGATGGAAGATTACCCCAAAGGCCTCTTCAATGATAAAGGGGCAGGGAGAGTCAGAGTCCATAGGCTGATGGCCATGGCAGCAGATTCTAGAAGAGTGTGACTCTCACTTTTTTTGCCCTTCTAGGTCTTTACTTTTGGGAATAAGAAAGTCTGGTGGACTTCAAGTTAATAAAACCTCAGAATTCATATGAAAATTGCAGGTGAAAGCTTGCTGACAACAAGCAGAGATTAGCAAGGAAGTAAAAGTCCACCTGCTGTTCCCTTCACCTAATGTTTTATCACACAAATTTGTTAGGGTAAACTTTTGATCCTTCTTTTCAAAAAACAAGAGCTTCTAATTTTCTGATAGGTTCCACAGTAGATGCCTGTGACCAGCTCCTTGATGCCACATCTAATGATTACATGTGCAATGCTTATACACATAACTTGCTACAGTATATAGAAATATGAAAAGGCAAGAGAACCACACTGATTCACAGAGAAAGGCAAACAAAAAATTAAATAATTTTCTGTACATACCAGAAGTTTCAGTGCTTCAGTATTATCTTTATAACATGCAAGTAAGATGGGTGTGTTCCCACTCTCTCCTTCCAGGTTCACATCTGTAGCACTGTGTTCGACGAAAATCTAAACATTAAAATTAAATTTAAAAGTCTGGCTCTTCTGTCACATCATTGCTGTGCTTATCTCAGGAGTAATAAATAGAACACACCTCTGTCAGAACATCCATGTAATTATTGGCAGACCCACTCTCTTTCCCCATAGGTAACTCCAGAGCAACTGTCTCAGGCACAGGCCATCTGACATGTGTTCTAGTGACGGGCCTGGACCTTTAATTCTGTGTGCAGCTAACGTACAGCTAATGGAAACTTGCCTAGATATGTTTTCTCCATGCCATTCACAAGACTTCCCACTGCATTCTAAAGCCACCTGGAGCCTCACATGTATCATTTGATCCTAGAGGTTACAAATAACTGCATGAATGATGGTTGTGAAGTGTTGAAAAGAATCAGCCTTTTGACTCCTGCCTACCCAACACAGAGGGACGCGGGTGGCGCTGTGGGTTAAACCACAGAGCCTAGGACTTGCCAATCAGAAGGTCGGCGGTTCAAATCCCCGCGACAGGGTGAGTTCCCATTGCTCGGTCCCAGCTCCTGCCCACCTAGCAGTTCAAAAGCACGTCAAAGTGCAAGTAGATAAATAGGTACCACTCCGGTGGGAAGGTAAACGGCGTTTCCGTGCGTTGCTCTGGTTCGCCAGAAGTGGCTTAGTCATGCTGGCCACATGACCCGGAAGCTGTGCACCGGCCTCCTTGGCCAATAAAGCGAGATGAGTGCCGCAACCCCAGAGTCGGTCACGACTGGACCTAATGGTCAGGGGTCCCTTTACCTTTACCTTTTTACCCAACACAGGTTTCGTTTCCATGCATGTGGCCCTTGACAGGATTGTAGCCTTTGACAAAAAAAAAAGTTTTCCCCACTCTGGCTCTGTGGTGTGCTTTCAACAGTTTATCTCCATATTTCAAAAAACTTCAGTACCACAGGTGGATTTAGGGTTTTGCCGCATTGGGCGCCAAGCCTAGGGGACGCCACAGGGCACCACAACTGTGACGTAGTGAATTGAGCAGAACAGAACGCAAGAGGTGTGTGTGTGTGTGTGTGTGTGTGTGTGTGTGTGCTGAATTTTGGTCTTGCACACGGCACCACCGAAATTTGAAAGACCAAAGTCTGCTTCTGCCTGCAGATCAAGCTGCTCTTAAAATATGAAGAATAAGTCCGTAAATCTACTGAGCTACTGATTCTCTGCTTCATCTTGCAGCCAGTGAGATGAGGCATTTATCTTCCATGAGATAGTACAGCATGCTGTAAAATCCAGATTTTAAATCACTAATATGTCAGCACAAAATTTTCATAAATGTTAATTTACAGTTCAGATCATAAGACTACCTTATTATTTGGGTGTGGGGCTCTTAAGAGTCTTAAGAGTTTATTGAGACTTTCACAACAAAGAAAAACAAGCAGAGAAGCAATAAAAGCCTGGAGCATATTTACCTACATTTGATTACATAAAAGCTAAACAAGTAGACAACAGAAAATCTTCCACAAATGTACAATCCATAACAACAAACAAATAAACACTAAGTGAAGCAATCCGGCAACCATCACAGAAGTAATCAACCAGCCAAGCATAAAGGGAAGGGTGTGTGTGAATTAACTCAGGACTCAGTTACACAGCTGCAAATAAAATGTTTTAAATGTGCTGTAAAGCGCAAAATACAAATGTGACACTAGATGGCAGCAGTAAGCTATGCCAAATTCAAAACTTTTTTTAATAAAAGCATTTTCACAACATTTTTTATATGTGTGAGGATTCCACCTCACTCAGCCCATAATATTAATTACTCCACCCCCACTTTTACTGTGGGGCATGACTGTGTATATGTGCGGCACAAAGAAATAAATAGATTCGAACCCGGAAATGGAGGGAGAGAGCTGGAAAGTCCTCATGGCTCACGAGGAGACCCTCTCTGGAGCCTGAAGAGGATGTCAATAAGGGTGCAGGAAGCCCTGAAGAGACCAGAGGCACAGCAGGGATTTGTTGAGGCTGCTCAGCTTCCCAATCTAAAAGCTGTTGTATGGAGTACCAGAGCTGCATTAGCCTCTTTCCTGCATGCCCTCCAGTGACTTGCCAGCCAAAGATCTTCCATTCTGAATGTGGAGATTTTTGGATACAGTATTTTTGTATGGATTGAAGAGAGAGTGGCAGAGAAGGCATTTAAAGGGCATTTAGAGGGTGTTGCCCACTTTACACAATTTCACTTATGTGTGCACGGGCCCAAAACTTAACGACTGCATAAGTGGGAGGGATGGGGAATGGCTGTATATATTTTGGAAAGCGGTTTGTCCATCTGCCCTCCATAGGTTGACCCACCTCTCAAGACATCATCACTGTACTCAGCATGATGGTTCCTGAGGTGGTGGAAAAGGGGTTTGTCACCATTTGGATGCTGGGAGCCATTTCTAGAGCCATTTTGAATCAAGATGGCGGACCCAAACACAACTTTGGTATGGCTTTGTTGGCATAGGCTTGGCTGCCTCTTGAGATATCATAGCCAAACTCAGCATGAGGGTTCCTGCAGCAGGTGTGGTGGTCTTCATTGATGCTCGGATGACATGTGCCGTTTTGAATCAAGATGGTGGACCAAAACATGACTTTGCCCAATTTTTAGTGTGATGGGCTCAAACTCACAAACTGCACTATCCATTTTAATATCAAAATATTTTCAGAGCCGGGCAGTCTCCCCTAGCCACTCTATAAAACTGCATGAGCTGACGGAGGAAGCCATTCATACATATTTAATAAAACAAAACCATTTCACATAGAGACCGCTTTAGTATTCACTTTTCATTGGCAGGCGTATGAACTTGGAATTAAACTTTACCTTAACTAATTCATTGTGAAGGCACTGCACAGCCAAGTGAAGTGGAGCCATCATACTGGAATTAAGAATGTTTGGGTTAGCTCCTTTGCTGAGAAGTAATTTAACACTTCCAATCTGGGATTTTTTCGTGGCCCAATGCAGTGGTGTGTTTCCAGAGCAGTCAGTCACATTTAACACTAGGCCAAAGGGAAAGAAAACAGAGCGGATGTTATATCACACTTGTATGATGCACACAATGACTGATATTAATAATCATAATGTTTTAACAAAAATAGTAACTGTAGGTGCAGACGTTAGATTAATTAGCAAGTGCCAAACTTTATTCAGCAGATTTTGTCCCGTATCATTTGCATACTGTAAATTTAAATCATAAAATCTAAATGAAACTGTGTGATACACTCTTAAAAGAGCAGTTAATGCCTTTTCTACTTATCTGTACTTGTAAATGCATTCTAATTGTCTGCTTTTTTGAGGCCAGCCTGTTATTGCTTCCAGGGTATGACACAAAGATGTGCTTTCTACAATAGGATATAGCCATCTGAAAATAAATCCAGTAAGTAGAAGAGTATAATTCCAAATGCAAAATTGACACACAGGTGCTTTTACATGGGCTATGTTCCTGTCAAAGTCATTTCCTAAATGTTTTTCCTCTCAAAACAGACACAGTACCTAAAAGCCTAGACGCCTAAGAGTTATGGTGGTACAAGCTGTACTATGTCACCAGAGAAGGGGAGAAAACAGGAGGAAGGAGAATTGGGAGGATGGTGCTGGTGCAATTACCAAATCACATGACACTGAAATGTGCTGAATGGTTGCGGTCATGTAGGCTGTGTTCGACTGCATGGTAAAGTGCTCATGCATCACAGACCCAGTTTTTCAATGGGCACGGGTATTTTACAGAACTACCAGAACGTTTTTAGGTGTAGAGTGGTAATAGCAATATAATATTCCTGCAGACTCTTAAATTAAAAAATCACTAAGATTACCTGGTTGATCAGAAAGTAAGAAAAGTCTTGCTGGATCAGACCAAAGGTCACTGTAGTCCAGCATCCTGTTTTCACAGTGGTCAAACACTGTGGGAAGTTCACAAATGGGACACTCACCTGTTTGTGGTCCCCATCAACAGGTATTTGGAGGCATACTGTCTTTGGAGGCAGAACAGCTGGTAGACAATGACAGGTTTACCCAACATGAATTTATATAAACTCCTTTTAAAGCTGTCCCAATTTGGTGGCCATCACTATCTTGTGGTGGTGAAATTCATAGTTTAACTATGTGAAGACACACTTCCTTTTACCTGTCCTGAGTCTTCCAACATTCAACTTCATTGGATTCTCCTGCATTCTGGTACAGTGAGAGAGGAAGAAAATTTTCTCTCTACCCACTTTATCTACACCATACATATCCACAGTTAAGTCACACTCAAGAGTAGACCTACAGAAACAAATGAACAAGTAAATGAAGCCCACTGATTTCAGTGGGTCTGCTCTGAGTATGGCTAGCTGGATGCCAGTCTCTGTTTGCTATTTGATGGCCAGAAAATTACTAGGCACTTTCAACTTCCCCAGAGAAGTTCCAGAGGTGGCACAAACGAAATTTAGTATTATATGGAGGACTGGATACATATGTCATTTTTGTTACCACTATTTACAGTATAAAAGTATCTCAATAGAAGTGAAACAGAATGGTCTGGGGATCTAAAGAGCTACTTTAGATATGGCCAAGAACTTGAGCATGTCCATCTCTACTTTTCAGTTTTTTTCTCTGAACTGCAGAAAACATTTAACTGCTTTTTAAAAGCCCCTCAGTTTTAAAAGCGGTTAATCATGTGCCATAGGGAGCTGCTCCTCAAGAAACACATAAGTTTGGACATGCAGATCTAGGGCAGTATCCAATTAAATAGTTATACTAGTGCAACAACCTTTAGCTGTGCAATTTAACTTTTCTGCCTCTCCTCTCTGGTGTAAACCACAGTGCCTCCTAAATCTGTTCTGGTGCTTCCCTCAACCCTCCAGAACAGATTTAGGGGGCACAAGGCATGCATGTTGTTCTTTGAGCGCGCGCGCGCGCACACACACACACACACACAAAGAGCAACCTGAAACTACAGACCATGGAGGTGCACATTCAAAATTCTATGTGAGCCCTTGTGATGTCACTGTAAATGAGGAGCTTGATCTGCTAGCAAAGTGGTAAAGTAATGAGTTCTCAGCCTATGCAAACAGACTCAGATCTGCATGTGCAAGCATTGTGGCAGCTGCCCTGAAGGTAGAATGGGAAAACCTGGAAGACTGTTACGGCAGCTTTGGATGAGGACTATTGTTCCACAGTGGAAGAAGGCTGCTTTGCACTCATGAACCCAGACAAAGACACAGAAATTTGTCCACAGATGACTAACCCTGAGAATGGAATTGCACACAAATATTACTTAGGTGCTCACCACTACAACTGCTTTTTGAAGTGGGCAACATTCCAATAAGCTATAAGCGCATCTCCTTTGCATCACATGCTCCTTTCACCAGTCACCAGAAGACCTACCATTGCCACCTGAGTGGCACATGGGTACATAAGCAGAGAGAAATGTCCTCTGCAAGGCTGATGCCTCAAGGCAACGCAGCAAGAGACAGTGAAAACATTTAGTAGACCTACATATGGTAGTGTGGGGATTTGTTGTGAAGAGGCACACACAAAGGTAATGTGGTCTCATTAGTTAATGAAGTAGCTGCTATACTGTGTGGTTATCAAGTTATGTGGATTGTGGAACCTACAAATTTCAGGCTGCGGGTGTTCTGCTCTGATATGTTGCCCCCTAGTCTCTGCATTCAGAACTGTTTCAACTTTCCCTATTGTTGATCTGTTAGCAAGGGATCTAGCCTTTTCTCATCATCTATATAATTTATTTTGCATCAATCAGATTCCATTATGCATTAATCCTTCTACAGCTTCTGCACTTGTGCTCAAGCTATTAATAAAGTCAAAACATGATACTATGGAATGAATATGAGTTTAGTTGACTGACTAGATACACATCCCAACACGCTGAGACTAGAACACAAGACTTCTCCCATGAAATTTTGTATGTGCTGATCAATAGATACATGCTTAAAAGTAATAATAATGATTTTTGTCACCTTCAGTTGAAGAACCATCTATAATCATTTGCATTAGCTCAAGTTGACCTCCTGCTGCAGCATGATGCAATGGAGTGGCATTTAGCTCATCCAGTTTCTTAAGACCATCCCGATTCTTCTTAATGAAACTTCGTAGTCTGCAGGTACTTCCATCTGAGATCACCTAATTTTGGATATTATTTTTTTTAATGCAATAATATTTATTTTCAAAGAGAATATAGTGCTGAAATGCCACATTCTATAGACATACTGGCTTAGCATACTGGTTGGCTGTTTGTTTTCGGGATACCTTGGCACCTGCATGCTAATTGCTTTTAATTAGTAGAGCCAGAAGCTAAAAGTTAACAAAATTGGATTACATTTGTATGAATCATCTTCTAATCTAATAAAGGAGAGTGCAGAAGAGGGTGGCCAAGATGATAAAAGGTGTGGAAACCAAGACTTATGAGGAACGGTTGAAGGAGTTGGATATGTTTTGCCTAATATATCTAAAGGGCTGTCACATGGAAGATGCAGAAAGCTTGTTTTCTGCTGCTCCAGAAGGGAAGACCCAAAGCAATGAATTCAAATGACAAGAAAGGAGATTCTGACTAAACATTAGGAAGAACTTTCTGACAGCAAGAACTGTTGAACAGTAGAACCGACTACCTTGGAGGATGTTGGGCTCTTCTTCACTGGAGGTTTTTAAAGAGGTTGGATGGTCATCTGTCAGGGATTTTTTAGCTGTGATTCCTTCATTGCAGGGGGTGGAC
This sequence comes from Podarcis filfolensis, assembly GCF_964270895.1. Taxonomy (NCBI): domain Eukaryota; kingdom Metazoa; phylum Chordata; class Lepidosauria; order Squamata; family Lacertidae; genus Podarcis; species Podarcis filfolensis. The sequence goes on from NC_139603.1 coordinate 59,016,451, forward strand.
TAGATGACCCCTTCCAACTCTACAAGTCTATGCTTCTATCCCACTTACCTTTGTTCAGGAGACAACTTTTCCTCCAGGCTCACATGACAGCAAATGCAGGGTTCTAGTTTTGGCTCAATTGATTGAGCTGTATTAGCTCTGAAAATATCATAGTTTGGTGCTTACCCACTCTACAACATAATTTTTAAAACAAGAGATAGCATCAAAGAATATGGCTATTTTCTCTCCAGCAATGCTACTTGCATTCATTACATGGGAATAGTACATTATGGCATATGAACCAGAGTGTGGATATGATAAATATATTGGGGGGGGGGGGATTTGTTGCATGCTTTTTTGTTTTTTTCCACATGCAGAGAGGTCCTAAGACCTATATTAACCTTTGGATCAAGGCCAACGAAAAGATTAAAACTTTTTACAATATCAGCATATCTGATGCTTGTGAGTCATAGGAAATTACCAGATTAATCTGAGCTGGTTGTGATATTGCTGTTAAAGGCAACACAAAACAGAGTAGCAACAAGTAACCCTTAAAACGTGTGCTTTTTAAACTACATAAACTGAACTCAAAACATCCTACAAATCCATTCCATTCTCATCCATTCTTCTGCATTCTACATAAACAGGGTTGTTTTTTTAGAAGAACCATAGAATTGTAAAAGGTAACCTGGTCCAACATTCTGTCCCAAAGGAGGTTTTAGAGAAGTTTTAGATCCCAGAAACAAGTACATTCCCAGTACACAGTGGCGTAGCGTGGGGGGTGCAGGGGGGGCCGGCCGCACCGGGCGCAACATCTGGGGGTTAGGGCAAATCCACGGGTTAGGGGGCGCAAATCCACGGGTTAGGGGGCACAAATCCATGGGTTAGGGGGCGCAAATTACTTGACTTGCCCCGGGGTGCTGACAACCCACGCTACGCCACTGCCAGTACATGCATCGTTTTTAAGAGCTGAGTTTTCAGCATCCTGGACTTCTTGGCCAGGGTATTGAAACTGCCTTTGGACCATCACTTTGTGCACTTAACATGTTCACCAGGAAGAGATTCAACAGGTACAGAGTCTGCCAGTATGGAGGTGCACCAAAAGGAAAACTTTGGCCTGTTGAATTTTCGACGGATCTTCCTCCATGGTTAATCTTGGCAGGAATAGAGGCTCACAAACCAAGGACCCAGACACTCCAGAACAGGATTTCCCCAGAAGCACAGATCTGAAGACACTCCATACCTGCTCCCGGTAGCCCCGCGATGCGCGGCTGCTTCAGGCTGCAATCTTATACCCCCTTTAACCTGGACTTTAAGTCCCGCCGAACTCGCGCGGCGCCAGCCGCTTTACCTTAAACACATCCTGCGAGGCGACCGAGGCGGCGTCGGCTTCGCACACGACTCCTTCGTAGCAGGCGTCCTGCTTGCTCTGCCCGGACTGGAACAGCTTCAGGAAGGCGCGCCTCATGGTCTCGCTGCCAGTCCGTCTCCCGCGGCGACCTGTGGGAGACACCAGAAGGAGCCATGTGTGCAGGGGAAAGCCCAGCCCGAGAGAGCAGGAGCAGGAGGAGGAGGAACGGGCGAGGTGCGCCCACCCACAAAAGAGGAGGCGCGAATGGGGCGTCGTCAGGCGGAGCCGGCTGCACGAGGAAGAGGCGTGAGGAAAGGCCGAGAGCGAGCGGCGGGCTCGTGGAAGAGATTCCCGCCTCCGGAGTTGAGGGAAAGCGGCCAGAACAGGGGCGGCGGCGGCCTGAGGGGTCTCGCCGGTGCGCTCGCCTCGCGAGGCTGAAGCGGCCTCCGCTAGAACAAGGCTCGACCGCCGAGGGAGGAAGTTGGTGCCTCAGCCGAGGATTGGGGCCCCTCTCGGCTGTCCGCCGTGGGGTCGATGTGGCGACGTCCCCACTCAGACAGACGCTTTTGTGCTGCTGCTGCTTCCCCTCAGGAACGAGCAAGACCATTTAGGCCGCTACCCAGAAATTTGCGGGTTGGACTCCCTAAGGGCACGCTCGCAAGGCCAAAAGAACCTAAACACCGGCAGCCTAGTATGTTTCCCATTTATTATATAAAGCACTGAATAGCTATTAACAACCTATTTACTTTTTAAGTGCCAATTTTATATGCCCTGAAGAAGATACAGCCTAAGGCTGAGCGGTTAACAAACCCCTCACGGGGACCAAAACAACCCAGAATGTAAACTGTAAAAGCCACATAATTATAAATAACGCAAGCAGCTATTTAAAAAGTAAACTTTTTAATTTTAAAAAAATAAAACTAGCAAGAGAAGTATTTGGTACGGCACTCTAGAAACACCAGAAGAATATTATCATTGTAATTAAGCAACAAAAAGTATAATGTTAATCTACAGCTTTAGTAAAAAGAAATTTTAAAAAAAGAAAAACTGCCTAATGCCTGCCCATTTTATAAGGGAAGGTTGAAGGAAATAACAGGGTATGGTTTTCCTAGCAAAGAGAAGACTTGAGGGCAATGGGATAGTGAATGAGCTGGGTTGCAATAGCTACAACTAAGTGAAGAACCTTTTATTGAGGGTGAAAGAGGAGAGCGCAAAGTATGGTCTGAAGCTCAACATCAAAAAAACGAAGATCATGGCCACTGGTCCCATCACCTCCTGGCAAATAGAAGGGGAAGAAATGGAGGCAGTGAGAGATTTTACTTTCTTGGGCTCCATGATCACTGCAGATGGTGACAGCAGCCACGAAATTAAGAGACTCCTGCTCCTTGGGAGGAAAGCAATGACCAACCAAGACAGCATCTTAAAAAGTAGAGACATCACCTTGCCAACAAAGGTCCGTATAGTAAAAGCTATGGTTTTCCCAGTGTGACAGAAAACTGTGTGTATAGAAGTGAGAGCTGGACCATAAAGAAGGCTGATCGCCGAAGAATTGATGCTTTTGAATTATGGTGCTGGAGGAGACTCTTGAGAGTCCCATGGACTGCAAGAAGATCAAACCTCTCCATTCTGAAGGAAATCAGCCCTGAGTGCTCACTGGAAGGACAGATCGTGAAGCTGAGGCTCCAATACATTGGCCACCTCATGAGAAGAGAAGACTCCCTGGAAAAGACCCTGATGTTGGGAAAGATGGAGGGCACAAGGAGAAGGGGACGACAGAGGACGAGATGGTTGGATAGTGTCTTCGAAGCTACAAACATGAGTCTGACCAAACTGCGGGAGGCAGTGGAAGACAGGAGTGCCTGGCGTGCTCTGGTCCATGGGGTCACGAAGAGTCGGACACGACTAAACGACTAAACAACAACAAGTGATAGGGCTCGACGTGAAGTGGGGTAGGTCTTTTCCCCACCCACCCCCTGCCCTGGCTGGATGCCGCGTGATCCTAGGTAGAAGAGCAGCAGTGAGAAAGTTGGGTGAGAGATGCTGGAGTCAAGAGGGAGAGAAAAGTCTGCTCAGTTCTGTGCTTTGGGGCTTCCCTGGAAACATAACATAAGCAATATATATATATATATATTACACTGATTGATTTTTTAAAATAAACCCTCAAAGATCTTGCTAATGCTCTCAGCTCCTCAATCCTACACTCAGCTTCTGTATATGTGTAAATGAAACCTCACATCCTAAAGGCACAAAAGTCTGTACTGTGTTGACCATCATTCCAAGGAAGTCAAACTCTGGAAAATGCTTGGAAACCCTGGAGTCTCTTCCCACTCAAAGATTGGGCTGGCACATAACATTATGTAGAATTTATTATTGAAGCTGGGAAAACAGATTTCTTCTGTCCAGCAGCAGCAGACATTGTAAATACGCATTGTAAATACACAGAACTATGGTTCCTTCAGAATTCTGCCCTCTATGACTTTATTATGTCCAGGGCTTTTTTTTCAGCTGGAACTGTGTTCCAGCAGCTCTCAGGTGGGTGCCATTGCCATTATAAGAGAACAAGGGAGGTGTTTGTGGTGAGTTCCAGCACCTTTTTTTTCTAGAAAAATAGCACTAAGTATATCCACATATGTGCTTTTATTTTTATTTCCACTGCAGGGGCTCATGGCATGTTCAAGAGCGTGCTGTTTATCTGGGAAACAGTGCTAAAGAGTCAGCAATCTTTTTCAGCCGTGGGCCAGTCTACCGTCCCTCAGACCATGTGGTGGGCCAGACTATATTTTTGGGGGGTGAGGGGAATGAACAAATTCCTGTGCCCCACAAATAACCCAGAGATGCATTTTAAATAATAGCACACATTCTGCTCATGTAAAAACACCAGGCAGGCCCCACATATAACCCAGAGATGCATTTTAAATAAAAGCACACATTCTACTCATGTAAAAACAACAGGCAGGCCCCACATATAACCCAGAGATGCATTTTAAATAAAAGGACACATTCTACTCATGTAAAAACATGCTGATTCCTGGACCGTCTGCGGGCCGTATTGAGAAGGCGATTGGGCCACATCCAGCCCACGGACCTTAGGTTGCCTACCCCTTCTAAAGAGGAACCATTTCTTCTATACTCCCAATCAAAAACAGGCAAGTACACCACACAAACATTTTTTAAACCCAAACTTCTACTACAACTATGTTTTGACCTTTAAAGGTTATGCAAGCAGGTTATGATTTGCTAACTGCACCGAGGAAGGCATAAGGAATGTCCATGGTTTTGATTACGGGGGCTAAAGCTATCCAGTCCATGTCCCAGTTTGTGGAAGTTTCACAGACATAATCTCATAAGTAATCTTCAAGTTACATGTTAAGCAGAGCTCTCTGATCCTTCTGGCATTTTTCAGCCTGGGCAAAGCAGGGAAAGGTTATTTTTGGGTTAAAATCACCCTCTATAAGGTGCCTTTTTACCCACAAGAGGAGAGGAGATGGAGACCTCAATGGGTGAAAAAGAAGCTGAAAAAATGACTAGAGAGGAAGGGGTTAAGCCGTCTTTCTTCATGCACTCTTCCATGCAGCCCTGAGGTATTTGGCTTCCAAAATAAAAAACACAGAAAAAAAATTACTGAACTCTGTACAGCCCCTGAGACTTTCTGCATGCAAAGCATGTGCTCTACCACCAAGCAGTGGTCTCTTCCCAGGTGGCCTGAGATGCCCTGAGAAAAGGAGACATTTGTATATATCTTCCTATAAATAGGGATGTATTTCTACATTACTCAGCTGGAATGTGGTACAAAGACACCCTGATTACGAGAAAGATCTAAAAATATATTTTCACTTCATTAACTCCACGGTTCGGTCCATGAAATTTATCACCTAACAGAAAAGAACATCCCAAGACAGAACAAACAAAATTAAATATGGGACAACTACATGAAACTATGGTGGAAGATAATCTGGGTCTACGAGGTTTGGTGTTATCACTATGCTGCCAACACTCAGCTCTTGCTAGTAGCATAATATATGCCAGCATGTTTCCCAATATATTGATGCATGCCACCCCAATCTCCGAGCGGTGTGAGATTCCAGGGGTCCAGGTGGTTACCCAAGGTTTGGAAATGAGGCACAGCGGAGACTCTGGTGTCTTTATGATATATGGTTTATTTACACATATATACAACCTGAGCCTGTGGTGGAGGGACTCACAGCACTACCCTCCAAGGGGTTCTTGCTTTCCCATGGCCTCAGTCTTAGATGTCAGCAGAAATTAGCCATGACACTCTCTGTCGCTCTGTTCCAGCTTGCTGCATTTCATAGACCGCCACCTTTTCCTCCCAAGCTCACATCCTAGCCAGCTGCAATCCTAAAAGAAACTACTCTTTTTCAAACTCTGGCCTTTGGCCTGCGAAATAACTCACAGCTGGAGAGCTGTCTTTCACAGAGCCCCAGCTTTCTTAATGTTAAAATAATGGTTCATCACCTTGCCATTGTTAACAACTCATACTTAGCGGCCATCATACTCTGGCTACTCTGGCCGTTAAATTCCTGCTGGATTCAGGAGGCTTGAACCTAACACCTATTAGGAACTCGGGGAATCTGGCACCTCCAACTCACAGTGATGTCTTGAAAGATTTCCAGTGCTCAAAACTAAGCTCCGTTGAGTTCAAAGTAGCTTACTTCCAAATGTCTGTAGAATTGCAGCCTCAGTGAGATGTTATAAAATTTATAATTTAAACAGATTTTATGTTTATTGTTACCTATCCTATCCCAAGGCTTTAAATTAGATCAGACAATTAAAAATAATCATGTACATTCTACAAACAAATTGCTTTTGCATTGAACAGACTGTATGCTGTTGAAATAACTGTACAGGACTACTACTGTTACAGATCTTAGTTTCAACCTTTTATGCATTGCTAATATTTTAGTTCAACTGATCTAACGAGAAGCCAAGTTCCCCAAAGAATAAACAATACAGCAGGATTTTATGGTATTGGTTCATTCTTTGAGGCTGATTGCATTTTCATCTTTTTAAAGCAGTGTGAGTTTGGAAGCATAAAATAATATTAAGGGGAAATTCTGAGAATGTGGGAAAAAAGATAGTGAAGAATTAGTTCCTAAGGGGAATGAAATAGAATTGTAATATTACTGACCATAGTTTCCTGTTTCCCCATAATGATTCACATAAGTAACCAATTCAAATAAGCAGGCAAAAAGTAGGCAGTATTGTTTTCCCCAGAGTGGACTGAAAACACTTTTATACACATTCTTGCCAATATGAGCTTGCTAATGGTAAAACAATGGACCCATTAAGATATGCAAGATTCACTAAAGGTAACCACAGAGCAAACCTTCAATGAAAATATGATTGTTTAATAAATGAACTGTATTCACAGTAACACAATCCTGCCAAACAAGAAGCTGACAGATCCTATGCATGTCGACTTAGAAGTAAGCTTCACTGAGTTCCATGGGACACCTTGGTGAGTAAAAGGATGCAGCTATAATCAAGATATTCTTACTTAGGCTAAAGCAATGGCAGATAGACAATTAATTTCAGAATGTATTACGTAATGGGAATAATAGGTGTGGAAGTTTGCATACAGTAATGCTTAGATACTTGAATGTTGCCATTTATTTTTACTGTATTCTGTGACAAAATAGATTTTCACACAAAGGTCCTCTTTCTGCCTGAGGTGGGGATGATGGACAGAGATAATACTGCACTTGCAGCCCATCATGTCAGCTGGCCTCTCTGCTTCCAGCCAATCAGGAGAGAACTGATCGGGAGGGACAGAGGGTCACCAAGGTGAATGTGGTCCACCTGAAAGATTACAAGGGGTGCCTACTCCCAAGGATACAGCCAGTTCCTTCCCAGCCTGCCCATCCCTATTCACCTCTTTTTGCTGTAGCTTGTATCATACATTGACGTAATCTCAGGATTGCTGTGAACCCAGTGTTAGCTGCTGGTTGATAGGGCTAGGAAGGAAATTTACATATGGCTGGAACTAGCAGAATCGGTTTCAAAATCCTATGATATTTGTATTGTTGATTCCCTGGGAGGGATGGTTTATTGTTGCTGTTTACCACAGCTTTGTTGTGTCACAATTATCAAAGGGCACTAAGGCGTTCAGCAGGATTAATAAATGCAAGGTAGCTGGGGATGGGACGTTGGGGCACAGGCGTGGGATATCCCATTGCAGGGGTGATGGCAGCAGTGTGCCCTAGATTCTCTCTGTGTGAAAGCCACTCAAATGGCATTAAAGCCATTGATGGCCATCACTGATATCCCATGACCCAATTCAACTCCGCAGCCTGGACTGAGTTAAGCAATGTAGCAATGTCAATCATAGAACCTCAGCCTTATGCCATGCTACTTGCCTTTGTGAAGCTGTATCCAATGATGTGGCTAGTATACTTCAAGCTTGGGTGTCCAGTATGTCTGCTCACTCACAACACCCATTGTGCTCTATGAGGCATGATAATTTTCTGAAGGAGATTCCTCAAAGGCATTAAGCCTCCCTCCCTCCCTCCTTATATTCTATTGGGCAAATTGGGATTCTTCTCCAGAAATATGATAGAACATTCTCACACAGTCACCTTTCCCCACAGTCAGTTTTTGCATTGTTTTGGTCTAGGTATAGGGAATTTCTTAGTAGTTCAGCGGATTAAAATGCACCTTAAAAAACCAACTGGTTTAATAAGATAGGAATATTTTAATCTCCTCTATGTAACCTAAGAACTTTATAAGTAGAAAATACTACTTTTCCTTCAGCCTGGCCAATGCTAAAATGAAGTCACTCACTGTATTAACAGAAAACTGTAATACAAAAATAGCAACCTAAATTAGAATATAAATGTTGCAGAATATTCTTACTTTAGTTTGAGAAGGTAGATTAGCATTACTTTCACAATTTAAACCCCTTAATTGGTTTAAACTTGATATTAACTGAACTCCAATACTGCATAAACAAGCAATATAGTTCCTAACCCCAAAGGATTACAGTCTCTATAACATGACCAGAAGAATGGGAATAGAAAGTGTTAAAAGTTTGGTCAGAGATGGGATGAAGGGGTGGAGAGGCATATGATGGGAAAAACAAATGAATAGAAGAAAGTTACGGTAATAACCAAAGAGCGCTGAGTGAATTGGTGATCCAAAAGTCACTTTGCAAAATAAAGGTGTATTTACAGAGTGTATTTACAAAGGTGTATTTACAGAGGTGTAAATGAAAAAGGGTTTTGGCTTAATATGTAGAGGTAGCAAGGCCTTTCCTTGGCATGAACAGCATCATGGAACAAGGCACAAAGAGCAGAATACAAGAAGTGAATGAAGTGGCCTGATATTATGGGCACACGTGGAGTGATAACAAAAAGGGAGATTTTAAACAATGAGGACAGAGACACAAGCAACAGCAAAATTGTAGCAAAGAGATCTGAATTCATTGAAATATTTACAGATCTTGATGATGTGATCATAATGGGATGTGGACTGTGTCTTCTAAAGAAAAGAATATCATCAAATGCTAAGAGATTTCTTCATTTGTTGATGTTGAAGAAACATATTTTTAAAAATACAAAATACAATGCATGATCATCTTATTGGATTAGCAAAAGCAATATTTTAGTTACCTTTCAAAGAAGTTTTCAGGGGTAGAGGTCTCAGTTCTGCACAAATAACTCCCAAGACACGGCTATCTGACTCTTCATCTGTTGCTTCTTACATATAATTCAGTAGAGGAGTGCTGCTCGAAGCTGCGTTATGCTTGATGTTGATTCGAAAGTTATTTATGTAAGAGATGTCTGGCCAATGAACAATGTGGGAGGAGCGTGCATTTTCAGAATGTCCTCCAGGACCTTATTTTGTTTCAATATTCCATTTTCAAGACTGGCAGTGTTATATCAAGAGAGTTTCTAATGCTTCAACTTGGTTAGGTGGTCACAGGAGGGCATGTGTTGACCTTCTCAGTGAACTAATTGCTTTTAATGGATAGTCTAAACAGCAGTGTACAGGAATACAGTCTGCATAGTTAGAATCACTGTCTTGATAAGTGAATTTTTAAAACTCATGAAAAGGAATGTGATCAGTATCTAATGCATTATGGCATAGTGGAAAGGTTGCACATACTTCCCCCCCCCCCCCCGAAAGTAAATTGTCCCTGCTTGCTTTGCTTTGCATTGAAATGGGGGGGAGAGGGTAGAGAATGTTTCCTTCATTAAGTTCATTCTCTAATGCACTTTAAGTTTATATCCAGCAAAAGTATCAATGTGTGTGTCCTTTCAGCATTTTGTTGACATGTTGGCTTTATGAGAACATTTTGCGTGACAGAAAATCTCTTTAAAGAACAGCTGTTGTGGCTACTTGATTAGTCACTTCCCAAACTACACAACTGGCTGTTTCTTACTTAGTAAATGATTCCTCTGGTTCTTTAAAGAATCACCTATGTGGTTTGAAGAAACTAAAATACTTTCTTTATACATGTTTACAAAGACATTCAAAACACAAATAGGAAATCTGGAGTACTTTTAAAAATCAGTCGATTTTGCCCCTCATTCCATTTCCCCCCCAAAATACAGCATATTTCCCATTTGTGTTTTGAGTTTCTTTGTGAATATATACAAAGTATTTTAGTATCTTTAAACCCAGCCATTGATGACTTTGCTCTTGGCAAAATCTTTATTTATGCAATAATATTTACACACAGTTATTTTCTTCTAGACAAAAAGGTGCTGGCACTCACAATGAAGTTGTTATATTAAGTGCCACATTTTTAACCAGTGCTTTTCTTCTAGAAAAAAAGGTGGTGGTATGCATACCCTTGAGTACTCCTATGGGGGAAAAAGCACTGCTTACATAGAAGACGTTCTCATTGTTTGTGGCCAAAGTTGGTCTGGTAAATATGGATAATCTGAAATTCCTGCCTAAAATATTATTATAACTGTCTTGATTATCCTGAACAGGCCTATTGCTTTGGCATATTCTGATTAACCTTGATGCGTGACAAAGGCTTAATGGAAGGACTAGCTGACTAGCTTATCACTGTATGCTTCTTACAGATAAGTTCTCATAACCCAGTAGCTAAGTAAGCCTTCAGGTTGCTTGTGTTAAGTAGAATGCGTGAGATTAAAGAATGTACATCTGTATTTCGTGTGGGTCCCTAACAAGTATTATATGGATATAAAATATTTTATCAAATTACTTGCAAGTTCTTTATGAAAACTTAGTTTGTTTTATAAAATGATTTGTTATTTATTTATTTATACAATAGTGCTAAATGTAACATGCAAGAACACATTTCAGAAGTTTTCTAAATGTTCTTAAGGAGCTAACATTTCTTTAAAAAGTCTTTCCCAAATGATCTCTCTGAGCTTCTCCTAAAGGAGAAAAGAAGAAACCAAATATATGTAAGGGTAGTATCAGAAGCCTTCTGGATTTTCTTTGAACTGGATCTAATATTCATACTCATATAGGTAAGCAATAATCCCTAATTTTTTAAAGATGTAAATCTTAATATAAGAATGTCAGGTTAGGCAAAATAGTCAAAAAGTGTCAGCAGCTGCAATGACCTGGCTAAAACTAATACAGGGTGACCTAGATGCTGCTACTTTTTTATAATATAAGACTTATTAGTCACTTACTATCCAAAGATCTCCAAACAATTTACATTTAAAAACATAAACATAAATACATTGTACCATAACCCCCCGAAACCCCTACAAAACTTTAAACAGAATGCACAGAAAGGACAGGAAAAAAGAAAGAATCAACCAACACAGCTCACATACTAAACTATTTGCTATTAAGAGACAAGCAAAATTGTCCATGATGTATCAAGACAAAACTGGAAAATGCTATTGCAAATATATAAAGCAACATAAAGACGTGGCATATGTTTTTAGAGCCTTCATACCAAGTGTCAATATAGACAGATAGAAATCCTTGACTTTTATATATAGCTGTAAAAAGTTCAACACATTTGTTTTTGGAAAGTCAGTGTTGTTGTAGAAACTGACCACAAGTGCCCAGTATCTGTTACCAATAAAGAATTAGCAGGCACCTTTTCTGGGATCCAGAGACTCTTTCCCAATTTCAGCTGTATGACTTAACTATTGACTTCTGTCCAGAAAAAAAAATCTAGTTATAGAGGATCAGTTATTAGAGCATATGACAGAAAAGATGAAAAACAATAAAGAAAATATGTCCATTTTCAGGGATGGCTGTATGTAATTCACAGGTATCAGAGGTCCCAGCACAGGCTGAGCAGGTCACTATTTGTGCATACCTGCTCCATATTTTCATTTAAGGCAGAATGAACTGTAATCGAAGAGGTATTGTTCAGAAGCCATAAGTGGAGAGTGCCCAAGGATTGCAAAAGGAAATGCTTCAGATAAAACATGAGGGGCATCTGGGCACTGAAAAATATAAAACAGAAACCAGAGAGGTATTACATTGTACGTATATGAATCTGCATATGTAGTTGTTGTTTTTACCTGCCTGTGTAGTGGATTGGAGCAGGTTGATAAATGCGATAGATACTAAAAATGTTGGACTAGGCAACAAAAGAGCCTTTTTAGAGATTTTATGTAAATATTAACGCTGTTCAGTTTGTTCTTTGTATTCTAATTGTCTCAATCTCTACATTTGCTGATATTGTAGTTTGTTGCACTGACTGAGCTATAAATGCTTAGTACTTCTTTCTTGACACCTTTCTAAAAATAGGATAATCAAGCATGATCATTTCATATGAATATTGGATTTTCTTCATGGTAATTTGTGTCTCCTGTCTTCAGCACACACAAATATATATGTGCGCTTTATCATTAGCAGCTGCAATGTGGGTGTGGCTATATCCTAAAGAGTTCTATCCCATCTTCCATTGTTGCCAGTTCCAGGTCAGGTTAGAAACATAAAATATAATTGCTTCTGAGTTTGTGGGTGCCAGACTTCTAATCCTTGGATCTAGCAACTGTTGGAATTTAATCAAGGCTTGGTGTGTTAAACTGGGTGCCAGACCTCTCAAATCATTGGATCCAGCAAGTGTTAAGGGGCAAAGTAGGTGCATAACTCAGAATAACTGACAATGGTTGTACACCAAAAGAAATAAATGCTTTCATTTGTGGACTAATTTCTTCATTTGATATAGTGTAGAGTTCACATTATTGTCCAAGAACAATCCTTTTAAGTAAAATGGGCACTCAGAACTTGTGTTTTAAAATCAGATGCACCTCATGTATCACACAGGTCAGGAAAGCTCTCCTTCATTTAAAACTGAGGCTCGCAGTTGCATAGCTACAAAATGAATGTAATAAATATTCTAGCAGCACAGTTTGCCTTGGAATGGTCAGAGTAGTGTCTGCATTTCCATTATAAATCCATTATAAAGGGAGCAATTTTTCATACTGAAATCTGTCCATAAATATAGCTGTGACTGCAATCAAGTACGTACCTGATACAAAATTCAAACGTTTGCTTGATGGAACTTGAAGACAAAGAACTATTTAGACAGATACAACATTACTTCAACTAATTAAGCCATAAAATTAGAGTGATTGCTGTTTAATGTTTTTGTAATTTTTGAATTTTATTTTTATTGTATATATATATAATTTATTTATTTATTTTTCATTTAATAATACACATTCACACCATTATTATCCACTTTACCTCCCTGCCTCTTTAGAGCCTATCGACTTCCAGTCGTAATATTTGAATTTTTAGCAAGTTAATAGGACTTCCCTTGTTCCTTTTTCTCTACGTTCACAGGAAGTTGGGTTCATACATAACACTAAGCCACACTATGGCTTGGAGTGAATGAGTACGCATGCTGGTGCTTAGTGAGAAATTTGTGACTGCCTCTCTCCTCTCCCTCCTTTGCGACTGCCAGGTGCTAAGCCATTGTTTGGCTTAGCGCTATGCCCAAACCTGGGCTTGTGGTTTATGTCACTTCAAACAAACTATGGGCTGCAACGAAGGTTTGTTCTTGACTTAATGTTCATGGTTTAGTTGGAAGACACAAACTATAAAATATACATATGAATATCTAACCAGCCAAACTATAAGGAGAATTCTGGGGCCCAGGGAGAAAAATGGGCACATGGAGTGAGTTTACAGTTGAGGATATAAAGAAAGCAGGCAATACAGTACAAAGGATCTAATTTGTGCGGCTTCAGATTTATTATATATTTATACCCGGCCTTTTTTCCTGACAGGACTCAGGGCGGCTTATGGATAAAAACAAGAACCACTAAAAATATAGAAAAATACATCATTAAAATACAAAATAGAATTAAAGCTATGTATCACATCTGTTTAAAACATACCAATAATTACAATAAGGTGCCAGCCCTTTAATTAAAAGCAGTCAGTTCATAGAAGCCTGTTGGAACAAGAAGGTCTTCATTTGCTGATAGGACAGCAAGGAGGGACCCAATTAACTTCTCTCCTGTGTCCCCACCAAGTGTGCCTGTGAGGATGGTGGGACAAGTGCTTTTTTTTCCTAGAAAAAGATGTGCTGGAACTGAGTTCCAGCGAGTTCCGGCTGAAAAAAGCACTGGGTGGGACCAAGAGAAGGACCATCCTTGAAGATCCCAAAGCATGGACAGGTTTGTATGAGGGAATTTGGTCTTTCAGATAGCTAGGACCTAAGCTCATCATCATGAAGCTGTATTGAATGAGGCCATTTAGCTCAGTTCCTAAATGAGAAACTAAATACAGAAAGTTGAATATACACTACTATCTGTTGCTGTTAAAATGCTAACCATAAGCTCCATCAGATTTTCTATTTCTAGTGACTGGAAGCAGTTACATCTCTCAGGTGTAATTTCATTACATTGTTCATAAAAACACTATTAAGTAACACCCAATCAACCGTATGCATAGCAATTATACAGAAGATTCCCCTGGTAGTTAGTGGGATTGCTGTGATGCTCAGTATGCTCAACAGTTTCTGTTAAAATCAATTCGCTATCTTAACTGCCACAGTATGGCATTCATTGGAGAAGTAGGATATACATATGTGAAAGGTATACAAACAGGAGGAGGTGTGGTAGTTGGTGGATATTAAAATGAGGGCAGGAGGGACAGGAGTCTTGGGTAGGAGATAAAGAGGATAGGAGAAGAGGTGCCTCTTCTACAGTGCACTTTGCAGTGCACTTTGCAAGCTCAACACAGCTTATAGAGTTTCAGGAAAGTGCCTGAAGGCAAAAGGCTAGGGCCTTCTGAGGCAGTGGATAGGGACCCACGACCACAGCTGGCCCTGGGCCTGTAGGCCCCCATTAACTTTTTTGTGGCTCAGCACAGGCTCAGGACTGTCATCGTAATTTCCCCACAATGCAGTGCTGTTGCATAATTCACAGGCACTGCATTGTGGATAAATCAAAGTAAGTGAGATTGCACTGAAATGGGCCCAGCATGGCTGTCAGCACTGATTCTGCATTATGGTGAAATTCAAATGGTGGCCATGCCAGTGAGACCAGCCATGTGAGCTCCCATTCACCACTGGACCATCTCCACCAGCTATACCCTTAAAGTGAGGGACCAACTACAGTTGAGGGATCCACTCCTGAAACCTGATGCCAGCCCTGTATATTTTGGAAATCGTAGGCCAGGGTGTCACCAACCATTTTTGACCAGTGACCATGATTGGAATTTTGAGGAAGTGCTGTGGGTGCTAGTCACAAAACGCTGCTGTGGCATAACACAAAATGGTTGCTACATCTAAACAAATAAGACTACCACAAAATGGTGTGGGCATGCCCACCCCTATCAGCCACCACATCAATGCAAAAAAGGCATCTACAGCAGCCATTGTCATGTTCTCTCACAGAGAGAAGCTCTTTGCACCAATCCTGTTCAGAATAGAAGGAAGGCTGGGTTTCCAAGTGTAAAAGGGACGTGCTCAGTGTAGAAGAGGCTAAGCCAGTGCAAACAGGAACTCAGCAGGAAGAAGAAATAAGTCTCGCATGCATTGTGGAATTTTAAGACGATTTATACTGAGGCTCCACATGAAGTACTGGTAGCTGCAGGCATTATGCTGGTGATTCTACTGCATGCCATTTAAGCACAAGGATCAATATTGTCTTATTTGTTATTCTGGGATAGGTCAGGCAGTAGAGCATGAGATACTTATTCTCAGCATTGTGGGCTCAAGCCCCACATTGGACAAAAAGATTCCTGCATTGCAGAGGGTTGGGCGTAGATGACGCTAGTGGTCCCTTCCAACTCTAAATTTCTATGATTCCTCTTCAGGGAAATAGCAAAAGAAAAGAAAGAAAATGTTAAGTTACTCCAACTGAGGTCCTGGTCTGGAAGTGAACCAACAGATACTGTGAGCATGTTAAATATTCTTCATATGGGATGTGAAAGTCTCACATAGCTGGCTGAATTTGTATGTAAAATAATTTAATAAAATGGCTCTTACTAAGTTTTTTCTAGATAACGAAGCACTGTTTTAAAAAATAATAATCCATAAACACAGTTCCTGAGACTTAGTTGTTTATTTTGTCTTTGTGGTGCATGGAATGCATACACAATTCATGATAAGACATATTTACTACCATTTTATATACCTAAGTAGAAAGTAAGTGTCTCGTGCTCCCAGTAAAACAGAACTATATTTCTTAGTTTGAGGAGGCTAGCTTCCCATTCTGAAAAAGAACCATGCCCCATAATGGATTCTGTTTGCCTTTGTATGTTGGAGTTAGCACTCAGATGTGTACTTAACTGACAGATCTTGGCTGATTCCTATTCTGTGTACACATTACCTCTTGTATATAATGTTTTAAAAATCTCTGTTTAATTTACATGAAGATGAACATGTTTATACAAGCACCAGGTGTAGTGTACTAATGGACTGTGGTAAAGGGTAGGGGGAAATGCACTAAGTGTCATAGCATAGTTCATCTCGTTTGCAGAAATGGATAAGATGCTTATTTTAGGCATCTGTGTTAAAAGCATTAGCTGGGTGAGAGAAGAAAACCTAGGAAATGGAAACATTTTGAAAGGCTGCTTTCACATTTCCAGTGTCTGGCTTTTCAACTGGATCTTAAAATGTTGGCCGGGGTGAAATTGACAGATTTGCCCATCCCTACTCACGTCACTGCCTCTCCTTTCTCTCTTCATTTTATGGTAAAAAATTAATTTCTTAACAAGGAGTTGGCATGACTGCGCTTTTCACTGTAGACACCCAGAGGCATACCTAGGGGTTCATGAAACCTCCCCTACCAGGTGCACAGGTCCAGGAGCACAAAAATTACCTATCAGACGATGGAATGTATGCGTGTGGCAGTGCGCCGCACACGGTTGCCACAAGATCAAACACAGAAGTTTCTATGGCACAAAGGCATGAGATTTTATTCACCTTTTCTCTTCACCTCACCCTCACTCCAGATGTATTTGCGTCACATAAAATGTACTAATTTCTAATTTTTTTGGGGGGGGGTTGCCGAAACAGTTCTTTTTTTAAAAAAATTTATTAAGTACAAATTAGAAAACATACATATTTACAACAAAAGAAAATACAAAAGAAAAAGAAAATACATATAACCAAGGAAAAAAATTAGAAAATAAAATTAGATAAAGAAATTAGAGAAATAGTTCTTTGAAAAGGGTGCAAGGGCAAATTGGAAGAGTAATGAAATCCCCTCTATACAAGATTGGATCTAAAAGCTGACAGAGTATGCCGAATTAGATGGTTTATCAGAAAAAATAAAGAATAAATCAAAACAGGAATTTGTTTCAAAATGGGAGGTTTTCAAAGAATATCTGAAAAATAAATATAGTAGTTTAAATTCTGTTGCAGCATTCGAGGAACTTCAGTAATAGTTGCAAGGTAGATATAAGAAATTAGATTTATTGAGAATAAGTTTAATTATGATAAAAGTGTGTATTGGCAATAAGTAATATGAATTTGAAATATGGAATAGATGGGAGGTTGGGTCTTTAGTGTTAAGACCAATAGATGTTTTATTGTTTGCTAAGAAAATTATGTGTCTATGGTTATTTTTGTAATTTGTGTGTAATTTGGTATTTGTGGTTTTTTCCTGTTTTTTTTCTTTTTTCTTGTTGTATAAATAAAAAACTTTATTTAATAAAAAAAAGAAAAGAAAAGGGTGCAAGGGACCAAAGGATGCATCTGTAGACACCTTGTTTGTAGAATCTGCTAATTTATTTTGTTATGAAGCGAAACTTGTCAACCTCTTGATAATAGAATCTGACTTTGATAATCCTATATCACCCCCCTAATTTCTTGTGCATGGCTTTATATCAAGATGCGTATATGTGCATACATGTAAGTGTAAAAAAAATTCAGCAAGAGGAGAATTGCATCTGTTCTTGAAACATGTTAAGAATAGTACATGAGGGACCTCTGATGATCCTAGAAAGTACAATATGTGGGTTTGTTGAGGTTGCATTTCTGTACTCATTTACCTGAATTCAAAACCCCATTGTACTCAAAGGGACTGATTTCTGAGTAGGCATGTACAGGACTGCACTGCATGTGATCTTAGAACAAATTCCACATGTTTGCCAGCTGACAGAGAATGCTCATTTCTTCCGGGTAATTGGGCTGAAAAGTTCTGGGAATTGGGGAAGAGTTCGTCCTCCCTCCCTCCCTTCGTCATCTTCTTATTGACCTTCAATGTCCACAAAAAAAACTAATCTAGGAATATGTGGCTGGCAGACTATGAAAACATTGTGTGTTCTAATAAATCTTGCAGACTTTTTATTGTTACTGCAAGGCTGACTTCAAGCACTTACCTAGATGGGTAACTATCAAATCTATCTCAAGTTGTCCAGATCAAATAGCCAGAGATAAGGCAGCATTTCTCGCTTCTTGCTGTATAGCAATTTGGAAGAGAGAGGAAATCCACCAAAGTTTGAAGCAAAGTTCATGCTAATATACCACATTGTAACCCCTTGCCCTGCACTTTGCTCTTTTGGTTTGGCCATCAGGCAGCTTGCTGGGTAATGATATAGTCTGAGTTCCGCTGCTCCCTTTCCCAATAAAGACAATCATTTCCTAATGTAGTTTTCAGTTGCTTTGGGAGTCGGGGGAGTCAAGGGAGCCCTTCTAATTGTGGCTGAACAATCTGAACAGTGCCATTTTCAAACTTTTCCTCTGAGGGCAGCAGGATGGAGATCAGTTCCTTTTAGCTTTTAACATTACAGTGTTCAGATTTTAAAGCTTTTATGCCAGTGTTGAAGCCTTTGCTTCACTTTTTTGGGAAAAAATCAAATGGGAACTGGCAGAGAATTGTGAAGTAGCAGATTTAGCAAGCAACGTTAATGAGCACTTAAAGTTTGGTTGTTACCACAAAAGACTGATAAACAATATTCATTGGGGGATAGAATGAAGATAGTGAATAGAGAAAAAGTAGTTTCGAAATCCTAGAATGGAGCAAGGAAGATAACTGGCCTGGGATTCTGGATGGATCAGCAAAAGGAAGTACAGGCAGCAACCATTTTATGTGCATCTGATATTTGCACCTCCTAGAGCAAAATCCTCCTAGGAGGCTTAGTTTGGTCATAATCAAGTATCCATTTCCAGAGTTAATGCTAAACATTACTTTTGTTAAATGAGCCACCAAAGCTACCACACAGCCATGAAAATTTGTGTCCTAGGCTTTTTAGACGCCTCTGCTCATGTACTATGTGAAATCAAAGGGGCACATTGGTTGCCAGATGTGAACTATATTAGCATTATTTTCATATCTCCTACCCTACTATTTGGAGTTTGCAAGCTGCAGAGAAAGGGGTTGGGATCAGAGTACCATGTGGGCAGACAGGCTGTAAAAGGGACAGAGAACATGGTATTTTGCTGTTTTGGAGCCAAGACTGCTGTGCCTATGGGAGAAGCAAGAGATTCTCTTGGAATGTGAATGCTCTGAATTTACTCCTTCTAGACTCAGGTTGTATATATGTATAAATAAACCGTATATACTAAAGACACCACAGTCTCTGCTATGCCTCATTTCCAAAGGAAACACAGACCTGGACCCCTGGAATCTCACTTCGCTCTGAGATTTGGGTAGTGTGTAACAGTACAATATCAGAATGAGCTGAAAACAGGGTTGTGGTCATTAGTACTGTTTAAATGACCAATTAAGTCAGAGCATTGGCCTGTAAGCAATAAAATATATTTGTTGCCATTGAATTTCATGCAAAGATTTGGATTATTTTGATTATTTCCTATACATTTCTACTTCCTAAAACTGGCCAGGTTGGAATGGCAACTTCACATACAGCTGACTATGGGAGAAATTTGGATTCTGAGCCAAATCTAAATTGCATATTTTTATCAATTAAACATTCAAAATAATGAAGATGCTCAACTACTTTTTTCTGCCTTTTGACAAATGCTCAAACAACAACTTAATATAGCAACCATTGGATGGCAGTGTTTCTGTAGTATAGTTGAGAAAGTACACTGAAATAAGTTGTGGCAAAGAACTGTCAATTATTTCTGAGATTTTGTGAGCCACAAACACTATAGCTGTGGTGTACTAGAACACATTTATTTATTTATTTATTCATTTATTTATTTGAGATATTTTTGCCTACTCTTTATTTTAAAAATCCCAAAGTAGGGTACTGTATCTCAGATGTAAGATGTATACAATGTAAAAACTTCATCAACAAGTCACACGGATCCAGCAAGGCAGGCAAACCCATCTCCACCAATGACCAAGTTAACAGAACTGGATAATAGAACATAGATTGTAGCAGCGTTCCAAGCACAGGTGACATATTGTGTTGAAAACCTTGTAAATTTTTAAACTGGTTTTTAACATCTTTTATTGACCTGTTCTCTGTTAACTGGTGGTAGTTGTTCCTCTGGAATTGAAGACTGATTTTAGCTGCTTGGCTTATTGTTTTTACTGATTGATTAGTTGTATTGTTATATTGGATTGTTTTAACTTTTTATTGTACATTGCCTAGAGGAATGTGAGCTCAGTAGCAACTCATCCTTGTTTGTTTTCAGCATCTAGTACTCCAGGGGTACAGTGCCTACAAATATTGAGGCTGTTTAGCTTTCTGCACCGAGCAGCCCCCCAAACTGCTATGTTGCAGAGGGTCTGGGTGATGCATAAGGGCGGACCTCTGAGCGCTGCCTAGACCTGCTGCTGAGGAATTGTAAAGAAAAGGGATTCCTCTCCCTTACTTTCACTATCTACATACTAGGGATGCAGACGAACTATTCAAGAAAAGCCCTGGATATTCCCCTCCCCATTTGTACAGGGGTTTAAAAAATAAAATAAAAAATCAGGGTAACACCTTGGGATAAAAACCTGAGCTATCATCTTCTGGAGCTTGGTTATATAAACAAGTCACAAACATTATTTTGCCACGTTCTCCTTCTAAGCCAAGAAAGCAGTGGCAGCAGAAGTTTTATGCATCTTTTAGCAAAGTGTCAGGTGAATAATATTCTAACATTCTTAGCTTAGAAAATAAGCTACTGAAGATTAATTGTTAAGAGTAGAGGCAAAAGCCAGGCTGGTGAGTTGTAGCAACACAGGGACCATAGTCTAATGCGTATATGAACTCTCTTTACAGCTGACCTTAAACCATGGTGTACACTGACTTTTAATGACTTGCATACACCAAAAGCTGTTTTCAGATTTTCCCACATGCACCTCTGATAATGTTCAGAAGTATGTTGCTATTAAAGCACCATGCCAAAACCAACATATATATTTTTTTAATTCATTGCTGCCAATTGGATACTTAGCTGGTGATGGAATACTTCATTATCCATAAGTACGGATGGGATTGAGATAAGAATTTGCTATTAATGACTGTTTCGCAACTACTTCGTTGTGGCTGAAGAACATTTGGCTCGCTTGTAAAACTGTGACAGTACTCTCTGCCTTTGTTTGTAAATACCTATGTCAGTAGAGCTGTGGGCTAATAATTTAAATGGATGTTGTTGTTGTTGTTGTTGTTGTTGTTGTTGTTGTTGTTGTTGTAAGTTGTACTCCAACATATCCGGAGGGCATTAGGTTGGCAAAATACTAGAGAGACCTTTCTTTCTTGAATTCTAGAAAGGCTTTTATACTTACTGGTGCACTCAAATCTTGCAGAAAGCAGGATTGAACTCCTTGCACATCAGGTTGGCCACTGTCTTTCCTCACCACCCTCTCAGGCCCACTTTGACAAGTGGGTATAAAATCTCTTCAAGGAACACAAGAAGCTGCCTTATACTGAGTCAGACCATTGGTCCATCTATACCTGGAGGACACCACATTGGCTACCCCCAGATCATGGAGTATAGCAGGATGGCATAGCAAATGGGTTTTGGCAAATTAGTCAATTTTAGTTTCACTCCACTTCTAATATAACATAATATACACTTTTTTTGCAAACAATATCCCTAAATATGAGTTTTATTCACACCTTCCCCTACTATACACTTTCTTATACATGTATTTTGGCTAGAGAACTGTGTCACAAAATTTAGAGAAGGGTGAATTTTGAAAGATAGCGACAGTTTTGGTTCAGATCTTATTTTGGCTAAGTTCACATTAATATGTGGATCAAATTGAATTTGTATACTTAATAGCAGAATACCAAGAATTTGAATATGTAATATGCCATTGACACCAGACGTTTAAGCAAGTCTGGTAAATACTAGCTGCAAATTTAAAAACCAAACTAATTAACCAATAATCTGAAGTTATATAACTTGCAAATACTGGCGCTATCTCTAAATTATATTTTTATGCTGTTCCCAAATGCTAGACTCACAATAAAATTAAATAAAAAGGAAATACGCATTTCATGCTCATAATTTGAGCCAAGTTTTAAATCCAGATGGTTAAATAGACTGTGGAACAGCTGACTCATGAGATGATCAGCTGTATTTAAAAGAGGAAAGCCAGAGCAGGGATCATCAGATTATCTCTCAAGAAAAATCACCATCTGCCTCCAAGAATATATGCAGGATGATAAAACTATCCTAACATGAAAATAAGATGTGGGTTTTGTGGAAATGGAATTCAACACCAGTGTTTACAGTATACATGTCTGCCTTTCAAACTTTTTAGTGAGCAACTACTTTTTTTTAAGATTGAGAAATTGATGAAACAGAAAATAATCCTTTCCTTTTCCTTTTCCTTTTCCTTTTCCTACTAATAATAGAGAATTTGATGTTAAATGCTCCCATTTTCCCGAAGGACTGTATTGATGGTTTGCTTGTGTTAGCACTAATGAATGCTATTACTCGGGACATTGCAATCTTAATTACTCCTGTTTGACATAAATAATTACAGTTTGATACCCAGTTGTTAGAAATAGGCAAACCTCCACATAGCTACATTGCCTTCATGGCTTGCATTTGGCTTGCCATTGCAACGTTCTTCTGAAGTAATAAAGTATGACCTTTTTTGAAATCAGCCAAGATTTTGTTGTGCAGTTGTCTAAGCTGTCTTTAAGTGTTATAAACAGCAAATTCTGCATTTGCAGGTTGCCTTTCTCTACCCAGCTCCCTTTTGGCTGTTACTTTTCAGAAACAATGCAAGTCATTATAAAACTGAATCAATCAGAAATGTTTAATTTCAGGGGGAGACTTCTGGGGAAAACACTGAGGATGTTGTAAGATAAATTCAAGATTTGACGGAAGGGTGGGTGGAACCAGCATCATGTAGCTAGAGAATGGTAGATACACCAGACCCAAACACAACTCCATCCAGTCAGAAATGTACCCACTTTCACTTATGCTGCTTAAACTCTGTCCTGTCTAAACTGATGTAATGCAGCATATGAATAAAAGATGGAGATGTGCTCAGCTTAGTGGTTTATGCTTTTCTACATAATGAGCTGCATGAAAGGCTAAAAGTAAAAAAGTGTATAAAGATAATAGAAAAGTACACATTATAGTCAAATGCATCTAACTGTAGCTCACTGCCCCCTTCTCTCTCTCTCTCTCTCTATATATATATATAAAATTTCAGGAAAAGGTGGGTGAGAGCTGAGAAAAGGGATGTTGGTGACCTTTGCCCTGCCTGCCATTCCCTTTCTCCAAGTCCCCTCCTGAAGAAGTCACTCCCCCGTAGGCTTTCAAATACATGTTTTGATTCCTTAAGCACAGACACTTCAGAATAAGCAAACTCCCCCTGAAACAAACTTCAGAATACGCAAACTGTTCTTTTTCAACAGTTAAGCTACTTCTGCTCATGCACAATGTTTCATTCCTGGGGATGTAGCAAAATGTCTATTAAAGAAACCTGCAAGCATCCAACTCTGTGGTTCCGTGGTTCTGATTCCATGATCCAAAAGTAGACTAGTCATGATGCTCTACAGGATTTAGCTGGTAATGTCAAAGATGCATGCCAGTGGCTTGCTGAGGGGGGGATGGGACATAGGCAGGGGCCACTCAGTGAGGAAAATTCATTCACTCCATCCATTTCTCGCTGAGTCAAAGCATCATGATTTAATTGTGAGAGGGAACCATGGCCAAACCAACCCCATTTGTGGTAAAGATGGAAACTAAGCTCAAGCACAAAGGTCTCACAATTAGAAGAGTTCCTGGAACAGTGGCCCCTAGTCTCTCACTCTAAACTTGATTTTTATGGGCAGGCCTACCTGAGGAGGATGGTACTTCTTCAGGTTCCCAACAGCTGTGTCCTATTCACCTGCACTCTCCACACCCAGTTCCAGGTACAGCAGGTTTGCTGAGTTACCCATGCCGTCCAAAAGATTGGAAATGGGCTGCTCTCCACTCACCTCTTTATTCACTCTCTGTCTTCTTCTTCTGCTCCAGCTATTTGGTGCTCACATGCTTGTACTCTATGGAGCATGGTGTACAGCATTACTAAATTGGGCACATATGCACAGAAAACATATGCTGGGGTTTATTACCCATGTCATTTTTCCAGAGGTGAGGCCAAAATCAGGATTCTGATTGATTATCCCAGATGGTGAGGATGTTGCTGAATAAATATAAAGAACACAGATCCTGCTTTGTTAAGGAATTGTCCAAAAACTTTTCCTGCATGTCTGCAAACAGCCTTAGTGATAATACAGCATCAGCAAATAGCAACTTATACATGGCAACTTAAAGGACATAGCCCTGCAATCACAATACAAGCATAACAAATAATTTATTTTATTTATTTCCCAAAAATTTATATACCATTTGATTATAACAATAACAACAACAACACCTCAAAGCGGTTTACAAAACATACAGGAATTCATTCTCAATCCCCTTCATAACTAGCCAGGCAAATACATAAATTCAATGTATTTTATAAAATGTGATAAAAGCCCAGAAGTATTATTCAGTTCCTTCACCAGAAGAAGCCAACTTCCTCTCTCGACTTTTAGGCCTTCCCATAGTGACTCCTGCCCCTACAGTTCATTGGGTACATCTAGTGCATGCATATTCACACGTTCACTTCAAAAACTTTGTAACATTCAGAATGGGTCACAAGCAGCAATGCCCGCAATAAAAACAGTACAACTTACAAAATATATAAAATGTTAATAACGGTGTCTCCTAATATATATTTAAGCACATCTCAATTTCTTGGCACTTCTACATTATTGAAAGGCACTGTAAATACTCCCACTGTAGCCTTTCTATTTGTCTGGGCTTTTGGTTATCCAAGGAAATCCAGCAAGCTAGCTGGACAAGTGATGTTTTGCCATCCATAGAGAAAAAAGATTACAGAGGGGATGCAAAAAAGCCAATCAGTATCATCAAGCCATTCCAACAGTTTGCAAACATCTGGTCTGTGATGCTTTTGTCTCGCATGTACTAATTATACTCCTCTCACTTTATGAAACCAAACTCCCAAATAAAGCCTCCATATGTGATTTCATTTCCTTTTATTAAAAACGATTGGCAGATATCTGGTAATGGATTTGGTTTCAAAGTGATTTCTTGCCTGTGATGAAATGCTATTATAAACCACTTGATGGCAACAAAGCAGTTCAAATAAAAACTGTACTATCAAAAGCTTTACAGAGGATCAAAATAACATTTGACATCTAAACTCAGAAGGCAATTCTAAGCTATAGGGAGCCATAAAACAAATTACAGTAATGCTGATCAATTGTCATTGGGCTGATCTCTTAGTACAAAGTGGTGTTTGTTTGTTTTTTAAAGAGATATCAAAAGCTATAGGCATCAGAAATATTGGCCATAAGGCTCTTCCCTAGAAAACAAAAATAATGTAAACCAGTTAGCACTGTTTTTGGTGCTAATTCAAGATATGTTTGTATTTAATACTATTTAATATATAATACTGTATTTCTTTGCTGCAAAGCTGGAAATATATATGAAACATTCTTTCCAATAGAAACTAAAGTATAGAAGGGAAAGAAAAATACATGTCCCTACAGGAATCATGGCAGTAACATCTACTGTTAGGAAATTCCCTTCACCTTCTGCTCCCCCCCCCCCCGCGCCTTGAAATACATCCATTTATTTTTTTAGTTTTCTAACAAATACTTGGCAGGAGGTGGGCAGGATCACTCAGGGGTTTATAGGCTTGAAAAACACTAGTCCTCTTCTGCCAGATCCTGCCACCCCTCCCCTCCAAAAAATCCTTACTTTTGAGAAGGGAGATGAGAAGGGAGATGAGGCAATAGGGAAGACTTACTAACAACAGTGGCTTTATTTCTGTCTCCTTAACCAGCAGTGATTCTCCTATGCATGACACCTGGGGAGCATTTTGAACCACCCCCACCCCCAAATCTGAATTTACCTCTATCACTAGTAGTGTCTCTGAATTGGCTTTCTGTGGCCTTGGATAGATAATTCTGGGTTCTAACTTTCATCCTTTAAGCCTTTAATGGCCTGGGCCCCACATAAGTAAACCACTTTTCTCCCTTCCCAGTCACAATCTCAAACAATTTATGGTCATGTAAATGTGGAATGTGGCCTGGGAAATCAGATATGGGTTAGATGAAGCTAAGAAGATACACTTAAAATTACATTCTATGAAGAAATAATTATAGCAGCACTATAAAGCAGCTGAAAGCGGCTACATACTTGTTCCTTCAACTGCTTAATGGAATTGGAGCATGTTCCATAGCCCAGAAAACTTAGGGTTTTCTTTGTTTCAGTTATACTAATATCACAAGCTTGATAGCTGAAAAGTTATCTGAGAAACATTTGGATGTCTGAAAAACATTAGGAACTGCACATAAAGCAAATTATGCTGGAAATTGTCCATTTGTAGGGACTGATGCCATTATTTTATTGCTGCCACATCACAGAAGGTTTCAAGATATTTTGTATTTTGAAGTATGTATCTTGCCTTTAGTTAACTAATTAACTCTAGGTTGTAAGATTATCATACGTTATTATTGAACAAGAGGGATGAAATGAATGTTAACCAAGGGCTTGTCAGTTTCTCATATTGTCAGTTTTTACACTCAGGACCAAAAATTACAATGTCTGCAGCAGATGAACAGTCTGCATGAGAAGCCTTTCCTCAGTGACTAGGGAAATATATTATTGTAAAAATCTTGAATGTGGTCTCAGTGCTAGAAATTGCTGTTCATACAGCAGAGAAATAAGTGCAGAAATGCCTGAAGAATATTTGATTTGCTCATCATTTATTTGTTCCAGATAAAAGGGAGATAAGTGCTGTTAAAAATGAAATCATCCAAAGTATAGTCAGTTATATTGAGTCTGCTAAAAGGCTGCTGGCTAAAATCACTGAATTATACCATTATATATGGTGAATTGAGTGCTATAACAATACAATATGTCCTGACTATTCTCTTCTAGATTTTCATCTGCAATGCAGGGGGAAAGCATCAATAGATGAGAAATTCCCCCCAAATGAAACAAACCAAATTATTCAAGGCGCCAATAAAAAGCTGATGATTACAGCCAATCTTGCAAGGGTCAAAGCCTCCAGTATGTGGTTTTGAAAGCTTTGTTAGCCTTTCTAAATCATTGGTGAGGAAAAGTAAAGAAGCAAAATATCTTATCTTTATAAACATGGGTCTTCCAGAAAAGAATAATAATGATGTAGTCATAGAACTGTAGAGTTCCTGCCTAAACAAATCCTTGCCTAAACAAAAAATTAGGAGATCTCAAACTATGCTTCCGGTAAACCAAAAGAGCTGAAGTGCTTTAAAGGATGCCCCCCACCCCTGGAGGAAATAAATAAAAAGAAGAAAAGGTCCAACATAAAAATCAATTGTTTTACATTTAGTTTTAATATTCAGTACAGACAGACCAAAGAAAGTATTATATATTTTATACAAACACTGGTGCCCTTTTAAAACTTACGGTGGTGAATGAAAAATAACAGCCAAACTCTGCCACCCTTAGAAGTTATAAGTACGTACTTTTAAGTGGTGCACTTTAAGGTCTGTAATTGCAACACTTGGCAGCTTGGCAGCATTATAACTCTAACTTGGATTTAATCTGAGCAAAAAAACCATTTCCCTCCTTGACTGTATTTCTTCTGCTCCCCCCCCCCCCCGCCTGTCTGGTGGCAGCAGAAACAAGGAGGTCTATCAGAAGGCCTTTCTTTCTCCCTCCTAGGCATCACTATCATTGCCCTCACAGCAACATAGGCAACAGAGGTCCTGGCAAATGTATTTTGCCCTGGGACACTTAAGATCTATGTTGCATGATCTCCATACAAAGGACTTGGGTGCCCTGGGGAAATTACATTTCCGTTGGCACCATGTCTAAAGGTAAAGGTAAAGGGACCCCTGGGGAAATTACATTTCCGTTGGCACCATGTCTAAAGGTAAAGGTAAAGCGTCCAGTCGTGAACGACTCTGGGGTTGCAGCGCTCATCTTGCTTTATTGGCCGAGGGAGCCGGCGTACAGCTTCCGGGTCATGTGGCCAGCATGACTAAGCCGCTTCTGGCGAACCAGAGCAGCTCATGGAAATGCTGTTTACCTTCCCGCCAGAGCGGTACCTATTTATCTACTTGTACTTTGATGTGCTTTCGAACTGCTAGGTTGGCAGGAGCAGGGACTGAGCAACGGGAGCTCACCCCGTCACGGGGATTCGAACCACCGACCTTCTGATTGGCAAGGCCTAGGCTCTGTGGTTTAGACGACAGTGCCACCCTGGCACCATGTCTACACTTGAAGTATTGCAGCAGGTTCAAGGGATGGAGGATTATGCAGGCTCTCCCTGCTGCGATAGCCAGGCCGGGGAAGTGAGAAGGAGAAGTCGGTATGACTAGAGAGGCTCGGGAGGGTGTTTAGATTTGCTGCATTCAAAGTAGTATCTTTAGGAATGCAATGATATACAGACTGCACTCAGAGTTAACCGAGCTATTTATAATTTGTAAAGAGCTAATTTAAATATCTAATTTTACCGGGCCCAATTCCAAATCATGATGGGGGATATTCACCTATAATTTGATGATAACCCTTGTCTCATTGTTGATTGCTTTGTGTGTGGTCAGGTTAAAAAAGTCTGAAAAGCCATATTCTGAAATCCAGCAACATCATCTGGAGTGCAGATTTATATACCAAAAAGAAGGTATTTTCAGTAGCTACTCCACAACTAGAACTCCCTTATCCTGAAAACTTGCCAAAGTGTTTTTGTATGTCCTATAGTTTCTTCTGATTTTATGTTAAAAGGGTCCCATGAAATCCAGCTGGCACTCAGGAACTGGAAAAATGCTGTGCAGTGTAGCTTCTGCTAGGCTTAAAATAATGTTATGAGGCCCTCAATGGGATTAAAATGGGGCTCAGAATAAACCATGCTGAAGTTCTTTATAGTATAGTGTTGAAAATCTTCACCACTTTTTCTTTGTAAGTTTGTGTAGTCTGATTCTTCCAGCAAGGTTGAATTTTTAAAAATCTGGTTAGGATGCATTTTCCCACTATCTACCAAGAAGGCGCTAAGATTTAATACTCCACCAGGAGGCAAACTCATCTGGGATTTTTAAGTTGCATGCTGCTAATGCCTTCAAAGAGCAATATCTGAAACATATTTCAGAGAGAAATCTAACCATTAGTCTACAATTTTATCCACTAAGTGTGCTAGATAAATATGCAGCTGTAAACTGCACATTTTCTATCTGCAGTAAGTTATGAGTGGAGAAAATTCTTAAGAGCTAATTCTGTGCCTTGACAGGAAGAGTCAGAATTATAGGTTTGTTTTATGCTTTTATTAATTAAGGTTTTACATAATTTTATTCAGATTTAATTTTTTATCTTAATATTTGTTATAGGAGGAATAATCTTTTCTTTTAAAAGTGG
Source organism: Podarcis filfolensis (assembly GCF_964270895.1). NCBI lineage: Eukaryota > Metazoa > Chordata > Lepidosauria > Squamata > Lacertidae > Podarcis > Podarcis filfolensis. The sequence continues at coordinate 59,045,973 of NC_139603.1, forward strand.
CATTCTGTGATATGCCAGGGAAATTAGCATTTTTAGTTCCTTTATAAAGGAACTAAATAGGAATCTAAATCTAATGCCTCTTATAGTATGGATAGTGTGGATCCCTTCCTGCGACCCCATGCTCTTACACCCTTCCATGATTATTATCTACACATATCATTCTAAAATGCTGGTCCAAGCTTTTAATTTTCTATCGATTCCACCCACCCACAATATACACATCAGTTTTCCTATGCTAATATTTAACAAACTACAATAAATTAAGATTCCTTGTTCTGGATGTGCTCAATGGTCTTATTCACTATCTAATGTTCAGTCACTACTGGCGCTTTTCACTGGTCATAATGTATATCTGGATGGTCAGAATAGCTGTTAGGTTTTACATGTATTCACTTTTGCATCTCTGGTTTAATAGGTATGTGAGGCATTACCTTAAAGAAGTGGAGTGGGAACCCAGTTGCTACAGTAGCAGTGCATAAGGAGGGAGCATGGCAGCACTGGTGTTGGTAACACTATCAGTCACTAGGATGGGGGTAGGGTGTGGTGAGGTGGCAGTGAGGTTGAGGAAACTCTGGTTTGGTGATGGTGACAACCTACAGGTTCATACTCTGCACCACCTGTCCCTTACAGCTGCTGCCGAGTTGCTGCTATTTATTTGCTTACTTTGGGAGCCAAGTCCCACCGGAGCCATCCCACTGGAAAGCCAGCTGAGGAGCATTAGGAAGCTGTGTAAGTGCTGCTTCAGTAAAGGAGAAGGAGGGCCATTGATGGGTTGTCATGTATGCTGACAGGTGCCTTCTAGTACACCAGTGGAATGGTTCACTGGCACTGATGTCCCACTGGTGGTGTTTTGCTAGCAATGCAGAGTGTGCCAGAGGTAGGCATCAATACATCAAATCTAAAGTCCCCTCATTCCTTCAGTGTGCTCCTAAATGAATAATTCTGCAATGAAAGGTTTTATTATGTATCATATTATTGCTTTTTAATTTTTTTTTACAATATATTTTACCCTACTTTGTTTCTATATACTCTTGTTCACAACTTAGATATATTAAGCAGTTTATACCACTTAAATAGACCTGATGCTTTGCAAGCTCTCATGCTGGCTTAGTTATTTCCCTTCCATCGGAATCAATGGAAGGGAAGAAGCAACCCCCACCTCCTGCCCTGACCACTGTGAACTGGCAGGCAATGGACATGATGGCTGCTCCATCAACTGATCTCCCCATCCCAGCATCAAAAGTACTGAAGGATTGCTCTATCCTTTATCTATCTTGCTTCCTACCTTTCAGCCTGTACCAGGCACAAAAAAATTGAACTACCACCCGACTACTGGTTAGAAAGACCAATATTTAAGCAAAGACTGTAGAGAATAATTCAGAGCATTCATCCCTGACAATAGTGGCTGCTGAGTTGGAGTCCATAAACATCTAGAGAGCCACAGGTTCCTCACCCGCAATTTAAACAATAATCCCATGAAAGCTTAATTTTAGTAGTTCCCCTTATACCTGTAGAACTACAATAAGTAGCTGGAGGGTGTTGGCTTAAGACTCCCAGTAGCCGAAACAAACTAAAAATATCAAAGGAATGTGACAGTGATTATTCATAACATAATAAGGCATGTATGACTGGCAGGTGCTGAATTACAGATGATCTAGGTAGATCGCCATTTATTCTGTAAATGCAACAGCAGGAAGACAGGATACTCTTTAGATACAATAACAACAGCATTAGATAATCTGTACTTAATTTTAACAGTTGGGCCTGCCATTCACAAAAACAGCCTGTTCCTGGAATCACTTCAGAGCAGATCTGTGCTACTGATGTTTGACATAGTTCATGGGGCTGTACTGATCCTTCTGATGTTTATGTTGGCATCCAGGATGCCTCTGTCCAAATGTCAGTGCATTTCCTGGTTACTCAACCTGGAGGCTACAATGAAAAGGCGCTGTCACCACTAAAAACATTTTTTATAACCAGCTACATTGTGGGAGAGAGAAAACACACCAAGGTTCATTCAGGGACATTCCAGCTTCAATAAGGCCTTGGTGTGACCTCTCTTTGCTGAAGAGTCCTCTCCATCCTTCTGCAGCTCACCATAACAACAGTTATTGTAATTTACCGCAAATACTGGAAGCTCCAATGTTACCCTAATATTTTTTAAAAATATGAAGGTTTTGGAGAAAGGCACACGAGGGTTTTGGAAGAGGGCTCAAAAAAGAAATAAACGTAGCAACTGAATGAGAATGAGGACCCTTTGTCTTATATATCTGAAATTTGCTAGATGCATGTAAGATGCCTGAAAACAATCACTTTCATACCAATAGGATCAAAAGCACATAAGTAACATACAATAATATATATATAATAATTAACTCAACTAATACTTGACTGTTTCCCACCCTTATTGGAATCCACCACAAGGTAGGCCACATTTCCCTGGCTTGGGTCAGCTCTGCTCTCAAGTATAGACTTATTTGTGCATAACGGCCAAAACTTGTTGTATATGGCACTTTTAAAAATCAGAAGCTTTCCAGTAAGAGGTTTAAATTTCTGTCACATCTTTTCATCCCTTTACTGAAACTATAAGGAGTTGTATCATACCAAATCAGAACAAAGCCATCTTAACACCAATGTGTTAACACCATTCATTTGTGTTTCTGATGTTGTGCTGTTGGCTCTGCCTCTGAGAATGCACAAAACTGTTGACTCGGTTACTCTGGTGATACACCTGGCATAGCAGCCGCCTAGCTTTCCTGGGGCCATAGAATCAGCCTGCATATCTCTTCAAGTATTCCAGCCATGTAAGCATGCTTACATCCTCTGTAGCAAATCCTCTCCTAATTTTCATTGTTGTTGTATTTTTGATTCCACTGTTTTCATGCCAGTGAAGGATATAAGACAGGATGGAAAACCAGGTATATTGTTAGTCTTTTGTCAAACAGTGTTCAAGGCAAGATAGTTGGGTGCCTTTCAATTTTCTCATTATACCCAATCCCAGAGTAAATCTTCACCCTTGCTGTCCAAACCCCTTTCAAACATTATAGAAATGTGTGAAGGGAAAAGATTCACATGGATTCAATACACATGTAGTCATAAGAATATCTCATTGGAATCCCTAGCCATATAAATGCATTGTGCTGGATTTTCTCTATGTGATCAGAATCCCTGAAAAAAGAGAAGTGCCCAACCATGCAAAGAAATCCTGTGCATAATTAACATTTTAATGACTGCTTTGTTTACACTCTTGTTTTCAGCTTCCCATTTATAATATTTTAGGCTGCAATCCTAAGTCCACTTACCTAGGAGTAAGTCCCACTGAATTCAAAGGGTCCAGCTTTCAGGTGGCAATCTTACTCACATTTACCTGGGAGCACACCCCTTTGAACTCCATGGGACCTCTGAGTAGATAAGTCTAGGATTAGGCTGTTTGTGTTGTTCTAACTGTAACTGCTTTATTGTTTTACTTGAGGTTTTATAGATTACAAATTGTTTAGTTTTATTGTGTGATTAGTTGCTTTGGAAGGTTGAAAGGTAACACACAAATGTTCAAATAAATAACTAAACAAACTTGTATACAATTGTGCATATGAGGACTTTTTAAAAAGCTTATCATGATCATGGACACAGCAATGGGGGAAATACTCAGTTTCATTTGCGATTTAATGAAAAATCAAATTTTCACTTGTCGAACCAGTACATGGACCAAAACACAGCTATTCTTTAAAATTCAACCTCCTTTGAATTTTGTGATATGATTCTCCAACCAAACAGTGTGTACAAAAATGTATATTTTATTGGAAAGTGTGAAGAAAATGGATATATTTGTGAAAAGAACACATAGAAATGCATATTAGGGGAAATTGCTTGGGAAAATGCATGTCTTAGCATGTATTTCTTAGATGAAATTTCACTAAAATGCTGGTGAATTTTCATGAGGATTTTGAAAAATAATAATAATCGCAAATTGCTGCAGGAATGTGAAGAACTAAATTTAAGAATGCAGAAATGAAAGATTCATCCATCCCTGGCTGGGCATTCATGACTTCATTACCTCCCACCATGTATCCATTATTGTTCAAATAGGGTTATTGCCTTTTATAAATGTGGATGCATTTTCTTTGCTCCTTGCCTAAGATTGCTTCATATTGTAACCGAAAATGTTAAATTATTAATTCATTCATTTCCCAATATCTCTATGCCCTTTTAGAAATCTGTATCTCTCATCTCACAGAGCTGCATACTGAACCTAATGCCAAAATATGGCAAGGTAAATTGGTCAGAAATAACTAGAAGACAGCCCTGAGGGTGTTTTGACACTGTTCAGTACAAAGAGCTGGGTGCATAGTGGAATATTTGCATCGCAAAATGCCAACATAATTACAGTACAGATGAAAAGCATTCTTTCAAATAATATTTGCTTCTAAAATCAGGGGGCAGGGGAACTAAAGCATAATCCCTTTGCAACATTCTGTTTCCAACATTTCCCCCAAGAGTGAGTGAATGCCATTTGCTCTCTTATCAGGGGGCAATAGGGCATATGGCATGCTTGTATTTTTAAAGTAACAGATGAGATTCATTTGTATAATTGAAGAAATTGTTTTATTTTCTTTAGTTTACTGCGTTTGTAACCTTCAGCATTTTATTTTATTTTATTTCACTGCTTTGGTAACTTTTGGTCAGTGGGTGGCACCCACATTGTGCACCTTTGTGTCCTAATTTACTGGCTGCCACTTACCGGGAGAGGGTGGAGTTAGTAACAGGGAGCTCAGCATGGTGTGGGAACAGCAGCATTGAATTGGCTCTGCCACTATGCCTGTACCACACTGAAGTCCCCATGCCTCACCCCTCTATCCCTGTTGTTGATGTTGTTTTCTGCTGCTGCTGTGGGAAGTGGCTTATACAGTGGTACCTCGGGTTACAGACGCTTCAGATTACAGACTCCACTAACCCAGAAATAGTACCTTGGGTTAAGAACTTTGCTTCAGGATGAGAATAGAAATCGTGCGGCGGCAGCACTGCGGCAGTGGGAGGTCCCATTAGCTAAAGTGGTACCTCAGGTTAAGAACAGTTTCAGGTTAAGAACGGACCTCCAGAATGAATTAAGTTCTTAACCCGAGGTACCACTGTAACTACAAATAATCAAATAAAATAAAGTACCTTTGTTTGCAATGCTTTAATTGGACAGAGTGGTTTGTGCTGCTTATGTCATTCACCTTCTTAGCAGCTTTGTGAGGTTGATCATGAGTATCCAACTGAGCTGAAGATAAGAGGTGGTAACTTACCCAAGACCACCTGCCTAGATTGGTCATCCTTTCTCATAAAGAGCTATTTTGGATGGTGAGGTTTTTGCCTCTATGGCTTAGGTTGCCGTCATTTGCACACTTAGCTGGCTTTATGCTGCTTTGAACTTAGAAGGACTTATTACATATAGGATTGGGTTTTTAGATTGACCTCCCATGCACTCTTTATTTGTGAATAATTCCTATTGAACTCTGAGGAATTCACTTGCAGGAAAACATACATGAATCATGTTGGCTCTACTGTAGAACTCATCCAACTTTAGGTATGTAGGAAGCAGAACAGGTGGCAAACCTGTGGTTCTCTGGAAATTGTTGGTGTATAGTTCCTATTGTCCACCTAAACAGTTAGCCATGCTGACCAGTATTGATAAGAGTAGGAGTCCAACTGTATTTAGAGGGTCATATCTGGACTAGACAATCTTTACCTGACAGTCATAAGTATAGTACTGGAAAACCTGTTGCATATCTGCTTCCTTGTTGGTCCATTATTCTGCTTTAGGCTGACCTTCAATCCTGCATCTGAGAACTAATCCAGATCCCTTGGGCTGCTGACCCATTCCAATGCTTATATTAGTATAGACCCTGAACAAGCTGAGGCCATTCAAAATGCTTTCTGGGATTCAGTCCAGGTTCAAAATCATCTCCTGTAAAGGATTTGGATGATAAATTGTAGTATATGGCTTTTCTGTAATTAAAGGAGTCTTGTCCATAATCTGTCCCTGAATCTGTCCTCAATTCTCAGCCTCAACTGGACATACAATTAGACCTTCAATAAATACTTGGATTTGGGCTGTGTGGTTTTTCATATTGTCTTTTGGAATCAGGTTTGCTGGCCTATTGACCTGGGCATCTCGCCTTGCACCTTTGAATCATTGATTAGTGCATAGATGAAATATGTTTGTCTCATAAAATCTCTCTTTCAGTGTGAAAGTGGAGCAGTAGACTTACTGGGTTTTATTCTGCTTTTGCTTTTTTCAAGGCACAAATGAGCATGTGTGTATGTATGTATGTATGTGGATATGTGCCAGTGTGGAGTTCGGAGGCATTCTGGGGAAAGCGAGGGAAGATAGTGGAGCAGCTGAAGACTTGCATTTCTCTTTCCAACCAGCTGTGGCATTGAAATACTGCAAAGAAGTCAAATCAGCTTTTTATGCAGCTGGTCTGTATGCACGAGATTCCCTGCAGGCTGTTGAGTCATTATGGTGCATCTTATGTAGGAGTCATCTTATGAAGAGCACCGTTGTCTCTCTAAAAGAGCTAGAAATAGTACCGTATTTTTTGCTCTATAAGACTCACTTTTTCCCTTCTAAAAAGTAAGGGGAAATGTGTGTGCGTCTTATGGAGCGAATGCAGGCTGCACAGCTATCCCAGAAGCCAGAACAGCAAGAGATATTGCTGCTTTCACTGCGCAGTGATCCCTCTTGCTGTTCTGGCTTCTGAGATTCAGAATATTTTTTTCTTGTTTTCCTCCTCGAAAAACTAGGTGCGTCTTATGGTCTGGTGCGTCTTACAGAGCGAAAAATACGGTAATTTACTGGATGCACTTATGTCTCTGGGAGTAGCGAAATAATGGACAAGGCATGACGTCTCCATAACAGGAATAAGATGGCCTAGTACCAAGGTTCTAGAACCATTAATATAAAGGTGGTTTGTCCATCTGATGCTTCTGGAGTCATGAGCACATCCAAGCTGATCTTCTCCTTCACTAGGTCTGTAAGACCCCAGCAACTGCGCCAGTGCTGATATTTTTATACTTTGCAACCCACTTTTCTTGATGACACTATTGTATCTTTCATGGATGTGTAGATGATTTAATTAATCTGAACCTTGTTATGTTCCCAGGTACTGAGAAGCAGTTACACCAGTTTATTGAGTCCTAGAGGAAAAATATCATGTCAGTTATCATCCTGGGTTTAACAGCTCTATTTTTACTCAGCATTTCAGGGTAGGGGGCAGAGTAGCATAGCTTAGGCAACAGTGAATGTGTAATGATTTGACACATTTTAGCTGAAAATGAGGAAATGCTATTAAGCATGTGGAACTGTTTGTAAATATGTAGCATACGCAGTGTTTACTGGAAGAAATTTAGAGCGTGATCCTCACACAGACAGTGAGTTTTGCTCTAACACTTTAACACAAAACACACAAAATCTGTGAAATGAACACAAAGTTTCTGATTTGTGGGTACCACATGTTCTATCTGTGTTAAGTAGGGGTTTCAGACTTTTACATTTATTAGTTCCTGCTTCTGTGTTTTTAACAGCAAGCATTAGCAGGTAATAATGTTATTTTCATGTAGTGAAAAGTATGCAGCTTAAACTCCTATTAAAATGCACAGGTGCAGACTAACTTGGTTTTTCTTATCAGTTGGCAACCCTCTGAATTCTGCATTAATTCTAGTTTATCCAGAAGGATACCCTTGTTTCAAGGAGGATGCTGGAATACCTGTTTAATCTGTTCCTGATACAAATAGCACTCTATGGATTCAAACAGCTAGTTGTTCCCAACCTTTTGGATCACATGGTCACATTTGGAAGTGACCTGGTCACTATTAAAAAATAGCTATCATGGGGTGTGGCCAGTCACAAAATGACTTCTGTGGTGCATGGCCAATCAGATCTAGTAAATATAATAATGCATCAGCATGATTTTTTCCACAGCATCACTAACAACAAAGCTTACATTGGTGTCTACATTCTGCTGTAAAGATTACATATCTGGTACATTTTAGAAATGCCATAGCACAAAAGCTGTGATCCAAAGCTCCAATTCTCATGGAATTTTATGCCAACAAAACTACCAGCAGAGCAAAGAACACTTCTGTGGACATAGAGGTTGTTGACAGTCAGTTAAATAATGCAGAGGGAGTGCAGAGGAAGGGGGGGAATGATCTGGTGATACTTTACAGGGTAAACTGAAGAAACCAGTACATAATATGAGGAGAAATAAGCAGAGTTTTTCCTTATTTACAGGACTTGTTCAGAGGAGGATTAGATATTTCAACAACTACTCAGAGGGGAGGCTGTATCAAAACTATACAGCCAATCAAAACTCAAGTTACCTCAGCAAGGCTCTTGTCATTCCGACAAGTTGCTGGGCAGCACCATATTATTATTATTATTATTATTATTATTATTATTATTATTATTATTATTAATAATAATAATAACAACCCACCCTTCACTCTAAGGTCTCGGGGCAGGTTACAACACTGAAGCACAATATTACAAATAGTGTAAAACAACTTACAATCACAAAAAATAAGATTGGTCCTAAAAATATATACCTCAAATGTTAAAAGCCAGGCCTGAGTCATTTAGGGCTTTAAGCCCTAACATGAGCACCTTGCATTGGACCCAGAAACAAACTGGCAACCAGTGCAGCTTTTTAAAAATATGTATTACATGAGATATAAATGGAACCCCAGCCAGTAATCTGGCTGCTGCATTTTGGACCAGCTGAAGTTTCCTAGTTGTCTTAAAGTCAGTGCCATGTAGAACGCATTACAATGATCCAGTATGGAATTATTCCATACTGCTAGAGCATGGAGTACAGTGACCAAGTGATCTTTGTCCAAAAGGGTTTGTAGCTGGCAAACTAGCTGGAGCTGAAAAAGGCACTTCTAGCACCAAGGCTACCTGAGCCTCCAGTGACATTGTTGAATCCAGGAGCACCCCAAAACTGCAAACCTGCTGCTTCTAGGGGAGTGCAACCCCATCCAGGGCAGGCTGCCTCCTCACCTTGCTCAGTCTAATTTTGCCTGAAGCATGCACTGTATATCAGGATGATCTCTGCAAACACTTGGAGATTTTATTTACAGAAATACATTTTGTTGTTGTTTTAAAATCAGAAACAGGGTTGCTACTTTTTCTTTTTCTCTTACTGACAGCTGCCCACAACAACCAGATACCCAGAAATTAAGCACATAAAGCTTTCCCTGTCTTGCTTAAAAGGAAGTCAGAAGTAAAAAGCTTTTTCTTATCCAGAAAATAATTTGTGTTCAGGGTTATATAGAATTCAGCGGTCAGTAATTGGTCAATTTCAAATCTCATTTTCTGAGGAATTCTCTGAGATAGCATTGAATTGAAATAAAGATGGATGGGCAGGAAGAAATGAACAGAAGCTGTTAGCTGCTAGATCGGTTTCTTTGGATGTCACCAGGTGTTCACCAGTGTGCCAAGATAGCAGTAGTCAGGTGCCATTTCTAGGGGAGACAGAAGTTTGGAAATAGAGATGGTAGTAAATCAAAACAAAATGCTATTCAACAGTCTCCAACCCATTAAAGGAGTTGGCAGCAACCTGCCCACCTAACAATCCATGTGGAGCAATAACTATGCTAAAAGCACATGTACACATGAGGCCTGTCACAAGATTCGAGGTTTGGCAGAGGTGAAATGGTGAATTTCTGTAGGACCCTTCTTGTCATCTAGGGAAGTTTCAGAACACCAGCCAATTTATTAGTGTTCCCAAAACCTTGCCTTGCCTTCAGAAAGGTTTAGGTGAGTCCCTGGCTCCTAGTAAAAGAGGCCTGGGGCTCTTCTCATCACTGAACTCACCCTTCCCTCCTCCATCAATGCCTGTTCATGAAAGACAGGGGGAGCCAATGTGGTACCCTCCAGAAATTGTTGGACTACAATGCCCATAATCCTTGACTACGAGTCATGATGGCTGGAGTTAATGGGAATTGTAGTCCAACATCTGATAGATAACATTTGCTGCCTCTGTTGTAAGGTGTTTGTCAATGGGCTGCTGTAATTCAGAACGCGTTCCCTGTTGGTTCCTGCTATGTCTTCCATATGAAGATAATGCTTCACTTTCTCTTTCCTTTCAATAGATGCTGCTCCTGTGCCCGATCTCTCCCCAACTTCTCTCTGTCTTTGCGTGTGTGTGTGTGTGTGTGTGTGTGTGTGGAGAAGGAAGAGCACATCCCACACAGCTGTGAGGCTCTGTGGAGATAAAGTTCAGTTGCGTCAAACCTCTGACAGATCCCAGCTGGAGCCAGCTTCTAACAATTTCCAATTCCTATCCACAGTTACCTGGTAATAAGTCCAGATAAAAGCGATATGGCTTGCTTTTAAGTCAAAATATGCAATGCTACATTGTGAGCAATATATGTAGGATTTGGCTTTGAGTGTGCTGCACTGTGTTGCAATCAGGTGGCAGGATTGTAACACACCCAGGCATCACCTTTGACAAAGTGGACTTGTATTGACCAGATGGCATGCATTTATAACCAGCGGGCAATGTGTCTTGGTTGCTAGATGTATATTGGGGCCTATGGAATTGGTTGCAAGTGTAAGTCGGTTTGGTAGCCAACTGACAGGCCAGCTCATGTCGTGGGAAAAAGGCACTAGGTTGGATCCTTAGTCTAACCTGGAGTGAGTGGGTGAGAGGGAGCCTCTCCCCGCAAACATGTCAAAATCACAGGGCTGAATGACTCAGGATACATACCCAATGCCTATGCTAAAGCCTACTGTCATCTATATAGTTGTGGCCAATTTAATACCAAGGTATTGTTATGTTGTTTTGTTTCTCCTAAGTTACTATGTCTTTCCAGTAGTAGCATTGTGATTTGCGGTTATTTTTTTGATTATAGTTGTTCCATATGTAGAAGTTGAGTGGAGTGGTAGTTAAATCCTACTCCTATACTGGTAATGGGACAACACCCTCTGTCTTCGTGTGTAGTAAAGTACCAAGTGTCAGGCATATGGCAGACTATGCAGTACACACAACTCTGTCCTTCAACACCCAAGGCAGCATTCTCATTCTACCTAATGGTAAGGCTGGCCCTGCCTACAATTTTTTTGGGGGGGAGACAGAGGTTATAGGAGAGCTTCAAAAATCTTTTTAAACATCTCTTTAAAATGTCAGTTTGGGTCAACAACACAGCAACAAAATCTCTTTACAGTGTTATGAGAAACAGCTTTGTCAGGAAAATTGAATCCTTTTGTAAATTAACAATGTCATAAAACAAGGTTTAGTTTGGCCAAAAGAATATTTTCTTTCAAATATGTATTGTGTAAAGTGAAAAGTGGACAGTTACTTCTTATCAACAGGATCTTAAGAGGTTCTCGGCACAGCCTGATCCCAACAGCCGCTGGGCACAGTCAGTGAAAATGTTCCAAGCCTGTTCTTGTTGCCCCTTTATGCAGTAAACAGCTAGATTTGCATGCCATACAAAGAGCAGAAGATAACGGTTGCTGTATTGCTCATATGGAAAAATGTGTGCCATTGCTGTGAAGTGTTCAACTGCTTTACACAAACATTTTTATCTGCCAGTCCTTCCAAGCTAACGGCCGGCAAGCACCTGGGGCAAATAAGCAGACAGATAGTCTGTTAGAGTTGCTGCAAGCAGAATCCCTGATCTGGACCTTGTGTATGCATTCAAACATAGCATTCTATGCATATTAAATATATCCTTTAGTGATGATCAGCTGCCTAGACTAAGGGAAAAACCTTTAGAGCTGGCAACAGTATGGATTGAGTGTCTGGTATCCCCTGATTCCCAGAACCAGTATATTCTAGGTTGTGGTGAGAGTGAACTCAAGATCCCTTTCCAGCCAAGACTCTTGGTGGTACAGGATATTCAGAATTCAGGAATTCAAGTTACTCAACTCCCTGGTACAGGGTTGTTGTTGATGAACACCTGGTCTTGGTAGCTGCCAGTATATTTCTGAGCCCAATTAAAGTTGCTCACATTGATGTTTAAAACCACAAATGCCTCCTTTCGTATAAACCTTCTTGGATAATAGGATTGGCAGAGGAGACCTACTTGGCAATTCTGACACCCTCAGAAGTTTGAGGGGTGGTGGGCCAGGAGAGGGCTTTCTCTGTGCCAGCTTCTGTCATATGCTGGAGAGGCACTTCATTACCCCTAGCCATTTACAATTGAAAAGTATTTTTATGATCTACTAGAAAATAATTAATGGATGATTGCAGCTGTATTTGTGGTTGGTTTTTAATTGTGCTCCTATGATAACCCTTAAGGTGAATGGTGAGTATTAAATCTAAATAACAGTAATTTTACAGTCTTCTGTAAAATGGGACATGTGACCACCCTTGTTGTTGTTTAGTCGTTTAGTCGTGTCCGACTCTTCGTGACCCCATGGACCAGAGCACGCCAGGCACTTCTGTCTTCCACTGCCTCCCGCAGTTTGGTCAAACTCATGCTGGTAGCTTCGAGAACACTATCCAACCATCTCGTCCTCTGTCGTCCCCTTCTCCTTGTGCCCTCCATCTTTCCCAACATCAGGGTCTTTTCCAGGGAGTCTTCTCTTCTCATGAGGTGGCTCACCCTACTGACCCGCAAAGCTCCCAGTTGGAGATCACTGGTGCTGGGTCATTGTGTGAGACCACAACAGCTATGCTGCACATAGAACAGCTATGCTGCACTTAGTGCTTTCTTACAACCTAAGATGGAAAATTTTTATAATAAATTATTGCATCGTTCAGAGAGTTTCCATTTTAAACTTTTCCTAGCCTTCACTAAAGGCTTAGAAACCATTATGTGCTTTTGCAAATGGAATCCCTTTTATCATGCATCTTGGGAGATATATATATACTGTATATGAAGTCTGGTTTATCAGTATTCTCTGTGAGGTTAGGGCAACATGAGTTTATAGACTAAGGCAGCAACCCTATACCCATGTACCTGGACGTAAGCCCCATTGAACTTATTGGAATTTCTGTTTAGAAGCACCTCCACCTAAGTAACACAAGGAAAAGGCAAACCTTTCATACTAAGATGCATTTAAGAAGTATTTAAAGCAACTGTGGACAAAGCAAGATAGAAATACTGTTCTTTAGAAAAGCTCTAGTGCTCTTGTAATGGTTGTCAAGCATTTAGAAGTTCATTTTGACTTTAAAATACAAGAATACTTTATTTCTACATACAAATGAAAATATGTGTATATTCTCCAAGGATACAGTTACCTTATTCTGCAAGACAAGTGCCAGTTGTTTTTATCAAAGCATTCCCAGAACTTAACAATGCTGCTCTAAAGTATATCAGTTTCCAAAAGGACAAAAAAGTATCTTACAACTCAATCCTATTCATGCCTACTGAGATGTGTGTTCCACTGATATCAATAGGGTCTTACTCCCTAGTATGGCTACTGTCCTATAGACAAGGTTCTTAAGGCTCCATTACATAAACAAACAATTTGTTCAGGACACGTTCTAAACATAATCTTCAGAAATGGACAATCAGTTGTACTCAGCCATCCGCTTGTAATGGGATACTTCATCAGAAATATTAATTGATGGGTTAAAAAGTATGTATGCATATATATCTGACTTTAATGCATTGCCAGTGTATATTAAAGTAATATAAATAAATTGTATTGCACACAGCAAAAGGCCTTTGCAAAAATGTACCTCAGTTTGATAATACAAATATTCTGTCAATGAATGAACTTAATATATGTTTACAATATTTGTAAAAATTTGTCATTAAAATCCATGTCTGCAGTACAACAGTGTACCAAGATACCATTCATTTAAATCATTTAAAGCTTTCCTTTAAAAACTTGCATGTAATTTCCTAGTTGCTGCAGCAAACAGTAGCATAGTTTAGGTTGTTATTTATTCTATTGCAATGTCCTGCAATGTTTTATGTAACTATGGTGAAAGAATGCCTTAAAAAAAATGCCTATGGTTCACCATACAATGTCCTCAACATGCTTCTGTCCAAAACCACTTTATGTATTCTTTTCATTCATTTAATATATTTATATCGTGCCTTTCTCTCAAGTTGGGATTCAAGGCAGCTTATAACATTAATAAACATAATATTACGGTGTACTACATTCTAACACTAACCAAAAATAGAAAATCTAGGTTAAACATATATGCAAAAATCCCTGGAAAGCTATTCGCATGAGCTGCATAATGCATGTACCTGAAGTTGGGGGGAAAGGTTCACACTTTTTTCATTTGCATATTTTAAGGTACACACCTTATAAAATTAATACTCGAAATGTTATGTGAGAGCAAGCTGTGTGAAATGACACTTATTTCCTGCTAGTACCAGTTTCTGTTCTTTTTTTAGGAGCGTGAGAGAAAATGTCTGAGCTTACACAATGTCCATGATACCTTTGCATATTATCTTTGCCACCACATAAATCGCATTTTGTAATGGGAAACCTAGAGTGACTTGCAATGGGAACTAAACCAGGGGACTATTGTTTTGGGAAGCATTACATGAACAGCCTGGCTTCTCATCCCTATTTAGGAATCGCTGGAAAGCACTGAATGTGCTAAGACTGGATATCCACCAACTTCACATACATTTGTTCCCTGATAAATGAAAGCAATGGGATGGGGTGAGATATTTGTAGAGCTGCAGACCAATATTAGTCTGGTTTTTTACCCATAGAAACTAACTTGTTTGGATACCAAGTTGTGGCTCTATTTATGAACCACAGACCATTCCTAAGTTTGTGAGCAACTAACTGTTGACTTTTCCTTAATGTTGCATAATGACACTTGTAATTCAGAAACTGTGTAGCTTGGCTATTACTGAACTAAATATTCAGTTAAGAAGCTTCTTGCTGACTGTTCTTTTTATTATCCATTTCAATTTAAATACATTGTAGCACCAAACTTTTTAAAGATTTACCTCTAAATTCCAATGCAGGAATCAAATTGGGGTGCTTTTATATCTTTTACCGATTCAAAACAGAAGCCCCAGATACATTTCACACCTGCACTTCTGATCATTACATTGGCAATGTATTCAATCACTTGGGAGGAGTGTGCCATTTGCTTCCATAGTACAAAATACACATTGACATTCCAACAGGGACTGACAATGCAATGCCTGGAAATTTTGCCCAATTGCTGAACACTCCAGTACTGAGGTCCCTAATGGATATAATCATTTCATAATTAACTCAGTCTTTTTAAGGATTAAATAATTAATATTTGCACCACATTCTGAAGATAAAGGCGGAGGTGTGAGCCTTCCATATTAGTGCTATTGGTAATTTATTCATGACTAAAAATTCCAGCTTGACACATTGTTGGAAATGATAAATTATGACATTAATAATCTGTTATCCGTAAGTATGGATAACAGATCGGAAACAAAAGCAGGGGTGGCTGAGTTGAAGGAAAATGTAGGTGCAAAACTGAAGTTAAATGGAAATCTGAAGGCTAAATTGTTATTGCAGTTTTGTTTAATTTATTACAGACCTTGTGCCCGGTGATAGTGTCATTTCAACATGGTGATGGTGCCAGAAAGTGCATCCTTCTGTTGTATTCATACCTAAAAATAGAGCTGAATCCTTGTTAAAGTTGCCCTTTAAATTCTTTTTCATCAACTCCCCCACCCCACCCCACCAGCCACCCAACTTTGCTCTAAGCATTTAGCCAAGTGTCTGGGTTCACCATAAATCAGATTACAAACTTCTGTGAACTGCAAAGCTCTCTTAAGGCTGAAGTGCATTAAGCACAAATGGGGAAACATGGATTATTATTATGACAGATTCCGTACCTTGGCTCTTCTCTGAGCTGGAAGAAAGAAGAGACTACATTTGGAACTTAGTCAGCTCTTGGCTTACAACATGGCAAAACATACTGTCAAATTTCCCCCAACTTTATCATCACAGATATCACGCCAGTTACAGCAAAGATTTAAAAGGATTGTCAGATCCAATTGCACTCTTTCTTACCCCAGTTGTTAGCATGTAATGTTATTAGTGTAAAGCGTGGGGTGAAGGAAAGTGTTAATTAGCCAACATGAACACAGTTTATATTGCTAGACCAGTAAAACTATTTTATTAAAATGGTTTGCAATGATATCACCAGCATTTGCAGCTGCTGAGTGTTTCAGATATCTCTACTTGCCAAAGTGGAGAAGGGGGTAAGCCCTGGGATGTTTTTGACTCTTGTTGTCTTGAAAGAATTGTATGAAGATGACGTTCTACTAGCCTAATGTTTACATCCTTTTCACTGGGAAGGAGCACGACTGCTCGACTTTCTCCTCTTCAAACAAAGCAATTAACCAATCATATTTGGAAGAAAGGGATCTTCATCTTTTTGGATAGGCTTGCAAATAGAGAACTTCTGGAAATTCTTGGAAATCACTTCCTGTTGTCATAATGACCTGAGGTCCATTCCATTAATTGGAACCATTTTGCTATCACATACTGTTCCTAGATAGTATATCATTATTTCAGGCAATTAGTTGCAGTACCACTTAACAGCTGCCCTATATCTGAGGGGAAATTATTTTCTTTCTTAAGATGCTGCCAGAATGAGATTGCTATCTCATTCTGAAAACCGCTGGAACCACAGCTTCTGTAAGTAGACTGACAACATAGCCATGAAAATTGCAGTAAGAATCTACCTGATTTAGGTTACAGTATGCAAACACACATTATGGCCTGCTATATGCAGAAACATAATAATTAGTATGTTCCAACTCTTTGCAGGCTGAGGCCCAGTTTTCTTTCTCTGGAATTATGAGCCTTAGAGGAACAGTTCCTACCACTTTTCTTTAAAGGAGAAAATGTATGATGAGGCTAATAATGGCTCAGTTCAATTCTCACAGTATAGGAGACAATATTTTATGGAATGTGAGCAATCAGTAATGGCAACAGAGTATCAGCTACAGCAAAAAACAACAACACCCCACTACTGTTTGTTTGTTTTTTGATCTGTTATTTGCAGACAGAAGACCAGCACAACCAGAAAGCAAAGTCTTCTTGAGTGTAATTCTCAATTACAAAACACCTTTGTTTTATCCCAGCACAGGAAATTGTTTATAATCAGATCTTGTATCTTGCTTATTTGGGACAAATAACTTGTTATGCATCTGATATCTACTTTTCCATATTCAGGGAATAAATCCTTCTGAAACACAAATGACTTGGAGATACCTCTTCTTTCTGCAGTTCCAGCTGTATTGTGCCAGATGGCTTGAATCTCCAGGTGGACAAGAGTGCTTTTAATATATATGTGACTGTGCATGCAGTTTGCAAGTTTTAGCCTGGGGGGAGCTGCTTGCAAATTATAGCACAGACATCCTGGAGCGGGGGGGGGGGCTCTCCTCCTCTCCCCTCTCCCAATTAACCTCTATGCGCAAGGCCTACCCAAATGACATCCGCAGGGCCACTCATAGGTTTCAGATTTGGGCCCTGAAATCTCAGGGTCTGGGATGCTCCTGACCTGGTATCCCTTCCCCTTCAGCATTGCTGAAACAGAACATACAATTTTTACATAAATTCACTAATGGTTTTTAGGTATGCTTAATTTTTTTAAAATAGTTTTTTCCTTCCTTAGCAAATGTCACCTGAAAGCATGTATTCTCTTTGGGGAAACTGACCTTTTCAAATGACTTATTTATTAATTTAGAACATTCACTGATTTGCCTGCACCTAATTTGTGGGATCAATGGTAAAAAGCTGACATTTGAATGCCATCATTTATTGTGTCCCTTCGTTCAGCATTTGCTCTGGCATTCAAAGATAGCTATAGAGCCAACACTGTGCTATAAAGGAAAACAGGAGCTATCTTATTTGAGAATATATGTGCATTTTAAAAAGTTGTTTGGGTGAAACAAGCAACTAGGCTTCCTAGGCTTTTTAACACTGCAGTCCTTTTAAACATACAAATGGAATTCACAGTGTGACATTTCTGAGTATTTGCAGTCCAATCTCAATGATTCTTCTATTCTCAGGAAAGTTGCTGGGTTCTTGGATCATTGCTATGAGTATTTGGCAAACATGTAGCAAAGACAGACTGATGCTGGCTTGGTGAAGCTTCTTTGGCCAACATCCAGAATTAAGTTAGCATGACAAAAACAAAGAATTGGCCACCATCTGTTTCTGTTTTTATCCGGCTAACTAGTAGACAAAGAAGACTAAGCTAATTGGCCTTCTTCCAACAACTCATATATTCTGCTTTGCCTGTTCCTTGTGACATGTTCCTCTCTGGCACCTCACCACCTGAAACTCCTCAGGCTCCACCAGCAGTATACATTTAAAGCATTAGCATATCATTTTAAACAATCATGGCTTTCCCCAAAGAATCCTGGGAACTGTAGTTTGTTAAAGGTGCTGAGAATTGCTAGGAAACAGCTTATCCCATCACAGAGCTATGGTTCTCAGAGTTGAGGTTTAATAGTCAACCCTTCTTCCCAGAGAACACTTGAAAGCGATGGGAACAAAAGTTTCAGGTCCAGGAAGGAACAATATCTCATTCCCCTCATGAACAAGAGGTCTGCTCATGAGCAAGCAATCCATGATACTCCTTTATCTCCAGCTGTTGTGGCTAGGAAGCAAGAGCCTCCCTCTTGAACCTTCCAGTTGCTGGAAGCAACATAGGATTCTGGCTCTTTGCCTGTTCTTCTAGTTCCCTTTCTGAACTCCCTGTGATACTGATCTTGGACTGTTTCCTGACCTTGTTGATCTTGGCTTTTTGAGAATGTGCTCCACCTGGAACCCTTCTCTCCTGAGTGTTTCGGTTAAAGGCTTCATCCTCCCAGAGCTGAGACCCCATCCCCCTGAGGGCACCCCTTGAAGTATGACAGTAGGCATGATACTGAGCCAGGCACAAGGAAAACCTAGTTTCCACAGCTTTCTGGATACCTGACCTGTCAGCATAATAGCCATGCCAGACACCAGGGCAAGGGGATGGGCCTCCCTTCATTCTACTGTAGCTGGAATTGCAACCTCAAAAAGAGAATGGGTGGGGAGGAATGCATTTGGAAGTAAGTTGCCCAGTAAGAGAATGGGAGATGTCTGGAAGCTTTGAAAGCTATGTTGGGAGGGGGATCAAAACCCATTGTGATGCATCTGGAATAAACCAAGCTCTTTTATGAGTTTGGCATGGGGGAATAGCTCAGTTTTTGAGCCTAGTGCTGGGCCTGACTAGGGGAGTTCCCTTCCTCCTTCGTTGTTTAGGCTACAACTGTTACTCCTTCACTCACTTATATCATTAAGGCGGCTCCTGTGATCCCTCCTTCCACCTCCACCAGGCCAAATAAATCTAATAAACACTGCAATAATAATCATGGGTGAGTTGCTGTGCTTCTTAGGGCATTGGCACCACAGGGTAAGCTTACTTGTTCTCAGTTTGTTCTTTGCTATTCCATTTGCTTGGTTGCCAAGCAACATACATTGCTAGGCATTTACATTATGCATTGGTGCACAACATGGTTTGTGTTTTAAAAACAACCATGGATTCAAATATGGTTATTATGACCAGGAATCTGAAGACTCAGTTGGTTATGTCAGTCTTTCAGCAGTAAAGTCATTTACTAACCAATGAAACAAAATCCTTGATTATGTGTAATTGGTGTTCTTGCCTGTTTTACTGACATTACAGCTAATCGTGCTCAGCAACCCTCTCCGTTCAAAGGCATGTCTTTAAAAACAACTCAAAATGGAGCCTGCAGGCTATGAGTAGCTGCATGACTTGTTCCCAAAGCTTTTTCCACACTAACTAACATTGTCAGTTTGGGAGCATTTAATGTATATCCATCTGTAGTTATATTCATGTTGAAGCTGATGTACACATACAGTTTTTCAGTGTCTAAATTGCACTTGATTGAAAGGGGCCATTTTCCACTTCAACTTGCATCACCAAGAACAACGTATTTGGACAAAATACCCCCCCCCATGTATATTTCATATGCCCTCATTGGCAAACCTAACTACATCCTTGCTATTTTTCCTCTGGTTCCCTCTACTTTATAGTATTGCTCAGTCCCTTTCACTGTGCTTCCTCTTCTAATGGCATTGCATTAATGCACAATAGTAGAGTGATGAGACATTGGGAAAGCCAATAATAATGGCTGGTATATAAGTAGAATCATGAGCAATAGTTGAGCATGCCACCAACTGTTCTTGTGTAGCGGCTTAAGGAGAACCCAAGACGGAGTTATGGTAGCAAGAAAATGCAACAGAAATGCTTTAATCAATGGGATTGAGAACTATACATGCTGAAGTGGAGGCAGAGGGATACACTCAAACACAGGCACACATCTGAGATTATATTGAGACTGCTTTCTCAACAAAAGCCTTTTTGCATGCAAAAATTTGTGATATTTGCCTTTTGAATAGACAGGAACATCACAATTTTGGCAGTATCATTATTAATCAACCAAGTAGGGATATAGTACTAAATATTCTTTAATGGGCAAAGGTTGAAGCTTATATAAAGAGAGGTGTCTTACATGGGAATGGAAGTTAATTTTGGTTCCATCAGTTTCTCATTCTTCCTATCTTAAATTTTATTCTCCACATTTCTGCAGGAATTTGCATTTTTTAAAAATGCCATTAATTTTTTCTAATACACAATTTTGTATGCAGTTGCCTAACACAAACATTTTTAAAGTAATTTTTCTTAATATAATACATTTTTCTATGTTATTTTCACTGATAATAATAATTTTTAGGCATACCTACCCCTAATATATGCATCTTTGTAAACACCATTGTGTTGGAGAAATGCATTGCAATATTTGGATACTGAAGAATGGCTATGTTCCAGTTCTCATATTGTTTCAGAAAGGGTGAACTTGATAGATTCAGCTTTAAATAAGAACTGAATCAGATTTCTCTCCTAACCCTAATCTTGGAGTACACAGTGCCTGAGGCCTGGTCTTGACATGCACTAGAATGAGGTGGTAGAGCACTGAGGTGCTAAAATGGGCTCTGACAATGCTTTATGTGTTTAATCACATTTTTATTTATTTGTTATTAAGTTTATAACCTGCCCGTCCTCCTGAAGGAGCTCAGCGTAGCAAACAACTAGTGACAAAACAATAAAAACATCTTTAAAATAATCCCAGTACAGATTCAGACTGGGAAAGTTTTTAACCCAAATGGCTTGTTGTTTTTCATTAAACATTAAAACATTAAAAAACATCAAAAAATTACAAACTTAAAACCAGCTGGCAAAGAGTTTTCTGTTCAAAGAGGTGTGGTTTGTTTGTTTGTTTGTTTTAATGTGAAGGAGCATTCAAAACTGAAGTCCAGCAGCTCCAGTTTAAACTGAAATAGTCTATTCTGCCATTACATTTCCACCTTATTATCTACAGTGTGTATAAAGACCTGAATCCTTCAAGGTGTCTTGTTTTCTGAGTGGCTTGCTTTAAGAAAGATGAAATCTTCAGCTGATACATACAGGGTGATCATGATGATGATAATCTTTACTAGTTTGAGGTTTTTCTTACAAACTGACATTTCCAGCATGGAAAGATTGGAACACCCTTATTTGTAATTCACTTTCATACTTGATGTTTGCTATGGCTTCTTTTCTAATTGGTTTTACAATACCGCTGAATGTGATTAAGAGGCATACTGTGTGCAACCTTTCTTATAGTAGAAACGGAATATTCAGAAGTTATCCCCCATTGTCTTGAAAGGGGAAATGCCCTGACACTTGATATAAATACAATTTCATGAGCAAGATAAACATTGTAATATACCTTATACTGAAATTTTAATCAAATTACTAATAAGATTGTAATGTGGCTATGCCAATAAGGTTATGGTTTCACTAGCAATTCAACAGTGTATAATCCACAATATTTACAAAAATACATATTCAGTCCAAACCTAATCAAGTGCACTAGGATTTACAATTTATTATGAACTGTTTCAGTTGAAGGCATGTAAAAGTTAAGAACGCTTTCGTCTTCCTGTTTCAGGGCCCTGTATACTGTGCATACTAGCACAGAAATTATAGAGATTATTTATAAACATTGAGTGCAGGGGTAGCCAATGGGATGCCCTCCAGATGCTATTGGACTACAACTCCCATCAGCCCCAGCCAGCATGGCCAGTGGCCAGGGATGGTGAGAGCTGTAGTCTAACAACATCTAGAGGACATCATTTTAGCTATGCCTAATCAAGTGGATGTTCCTCACCCTTCACAAAAAAGGAAGCTCTTGTTTCCAGACAGGATTGAGGCGGGGCAGGGTTCACTGGACACAGGATGTAATTGAGTATGTGCTGGCTTTAGGATTGCAACTGAATAGCCTGATTCTATGGACTGGTTTAATTTAGCATCTTGTAGACAGCTTGCACGAACACTGGGTCACGTTCCAGTGCATGGAAGCATGTTCCAGTAGCTCAGCAGCTCATAAGGTTAGACTGCCTTGGAATGTTTTCCCGATGGCTACTCCCTTCTCCCACCAGAATAATATTTTTGCATTTCCTAACTGGGAAAAGAGGAGCTGATGCAGCTTCATCATAAAGGTAAGTGTGTCTTTCTTAAACTTAAGAAAAGCAGCTTGTTCACTCCTTTAGTAAGCCACCGAAATAAACCAAGGCTGGCTGGCACACAACTCCCTATGCAAGTCTTGTTAACAGTTTGTTACAGTCTCATTGATATAAGATGTTGCTTCCATCACAGGCTTTGGTGGAGATGAAACTATCCTCACAATTTCCTTTTAGATTTCGCAGCCCCCCCCCAATGCACTTTCCACATACTTCCGTCTCTATCGAAGCATGTGTGTGTTATAATAGGAAAACTATTTCCAGTGATGACAAGCATGAAAAGCAAGAGCAGGTGTAAATAAGAGTCTTGCAGGAAAACCAAGCTAGCTTGAGCAACAATTGGAGACAGGCATTTATTATTAAGCAACCTTGCAAAAACAGTGGAAAATGTACAGAAGGCAAAAGGCATCTTTCTCAATAAAAGTTGTCCCCAAGTGTTACACACCCTTACAACTTGATGTACAATTTGCAGGGGTAAGAAATATTTCAAAGACTTCTTAAAGTCCAGTGACATTTAAGGTCTGCAATTTCATTCATAGTCCTTTGTGTAACTGCTGCTGGAAAATCTTAAGTGCTTAATTCAGTTCAGATATTTGTTAAAAGAATGGCCAAGGAACTTCAGGTTCTTGATTGACCCACTTCTCCCCATGGAATTTCAATGTTAGCTCTCCTTAGAACATGAAGTGTCCCAGGGTACTCTTTGTACTTTAGCACACTACTGAGAATGTGAAACCAGATGTAGATGCTATGACACATGAAATGTTCTTCCAAAATGTGAGTGTCTGTTTAACCCTTTGTATTTCTGGCATGCCGTCTTCCGCACCTTCTAGCAAAAAAAGAAAACTTGCAAGAAATCTATGCAACTATTATGATATAGTTCTTTGAAGTCAAGCCAGTGTGTGTTGTACATCTTGAAATAAATCCCATTTATAAGTGCAGATTTAAATATTTTTAAATGGATAAATAATGCATAGGCTGGTGTGTGGAGAGGGACTGAAACAGGAAGTAGCCCTTTTTGCTATTTGGGCATAAAGCTGATGCACCTATTACTGTGGCTTAATATATCAAGGCACCCTTCAACTTTTCTTGCAGTGTGCAAGAACATTTAATGTGCTGTTCTTGCTGTCTGCTTTAATACTGCTGATATCATAAATATGGCCAATAATTCTTCATCAAATAAACTCAAGAACCTTTGCTTTAATCAGCCCTCTTGGCTGCTGTTTTCCCTACTTCCTACCTGGTAAGTTTAAAAAAAGAGGGAGAGAAACTGGAAGAGAAGGCTTATAACTATCCTAGACTGGTAACATTGGGGAAAGCCATAGAAAATGCCAGAAACTTTCTAGTGAGTTCTCAATAAAGGCTCAGAAATGTAGCCTGTTCTGAACTGGGCAGGTTTTTCCCCCATCATCAGTTGAATGCTGTGTCATATGCAAAAATTTAAGATTGCCCTGTCAACTGTGGGCGTTTTTATTATGAGGATGTTTTAATCTAATATATTGGCTATGTAAAAATGGCCAATTAAGAAAACACAGCAAGACGGAGCAAACTTCCTGTGTATTTCATTATGTTGCAATAAATTATTTGCAAACCGTTTACATAATCCAGCCTGCTTCCATAAAATGCCCATAACATGTACTGCTTGCTAAGTTAGCCTGAAGTGGCATTGCATGAAAACATGACCCTGGGAGTGCTGGACACCAGCATAGGCCCAGTGAAGGAGAAAGCAGCTAGTGATTCAGCTCTAAGAAAATATATACTGTATGGCTCTCATCTTCTGAGCTGAAGAGTAGAACAGGTTTAATGTCAAGCAATTTCAGAGGAGAGATTAATGTGACCAGGGTGTCTTATGTGGAGTTTCTCCTGTTGCATGAACCTCATGCAAAAGTCAAAACTTTGTTTGGACCACAGGGATTCCCAGGCAGGATTGACAGCAACAGCAATATTTGCCAGTCTTCCAGGAAACGCCCCTGGGAGTCAAGGAGGCCAGCTGGCACCAGGCAGGATGAACTCAGCCCCATATGTGCATTCTTTAAAACAACGTGACACGCTCCCTGTTTCCCCAAGCACTGAAAAGGGCCAGCAACAGCATTACAGGATTTAGTGCCCTTTGGATGAGAGAGCACACTGGGAGACATAAAGGTGTCTTTGTGATATTTGCTCTATTTACGAATATACAAGCAGAGCCTTTTGGAAGCAAGAGACTCTTAAAAACAGGCAGAAGATAAGCAGGGAGCAAATTATGTATGTGTACACACAAAGAGAGTTCCTATAGACTCCAGTGACTTCCAGCCGGAAGCTCTCAGTGTCTCTGAGTTCACATTCATATAGCCACTATTTTGAAGCTGCTTGCAAACTGACTCTCACTTCAGGTGGTGGGTGGCATACACCTTGGGAATTTCATAATGCAAACTCTAAGTCCAAAGTCCTCAAAGGTAAGCTCAAAATTAGTATCAGGATTTGCTTCCTGCCACCACAGCTCCCAACCAGGTGGCTTCCTGAAGACTGAAGGCGATAAAAATCTCCTGAACATCTCTCCCATTAAAATATATATAAATTGAGTTCCTAATCAAGTTACAAGAAAGGAGATTTTGACTAAACATCAGGAAAAACTTCCTGACATTAAGAGCTATTTGACAGTGGAATGGTCTTGGGAGGTTCTGGCCTCTTCTTCCTTGGAGGTTTTTATGCAGAGGTTGGATGGCCATCTGTCATGGATGCCTTAGCTAAGATTCCTACATTGCAGGGTGTTAAACTAGACGACCCTTGGGTCCCTTCCAATTCTATGATTCCCCCAAAAGCTGCTCCTGAAGGTTGAAGAACCTTCTAGAACAGCATGGGCTATGCCATGGCATAGATGGCTGCAGTTGGTAGGAGGAATTGGTGAAAATGGGGTGCCTCGCCTTACACAGAAAAAAGCACTTATACTGTCCTAAAGCCACTATTGGGTGTAGCGTATTGAATATTTAAATATCTTGTCCACCCATCAATATTGTATCAGAAAAAAATCAGTCTTCCTCTACTGCCACTTAAATAGTGTTATCTCTGAAATGAATTCGACTTTTTGTTTCTATGGCATATGAAGAGATGTCATCGCTGTGTAGTATCTGCACTCTAAATGGTTCTGCTGAGAATGAATTCTGGACAGTGCCTTGAATTTACTACAAATTGCCCCTACAGATTATCATCCTAATATTCCCTATTCTGTATTTTTGCATTATTTAAATATTATTATTACCTGTTTATGTTGACACTCCGATATAATGAATGGCTGCTGTCCATGTTGTGCCATGCTTCACAAAACAATAAACCGTTTGGCAGCTGGATACAATTTTTCATACTCATAATAATTCATTTTTTATTGCATGGGAATATACTATTCCTAATCATTATTTCTCACCCTGATGGGAACAAATCAAAATCTGAATTCTAACTAGGAGCAGCTAATACATATGCAAAGGAGGAGATGCAGCTGCAGACTTTTTCTAAAAGTTAAAATGAAATAACAATCAGATATTAAAAGCCTTTCATTTTATGCATTTCCATTCCAACAAATTACACAGATTATTAACTTTATTTCTTTTGAAGTAGAGGCTAGGCTTAAAGGGATCTGGCAGTCATGAGGATATATATTTGGAATGTTGCTTTTTCTAATCTCAGCCTGGGAAAAGTGGTGGGGCAAAGGGAGAAGATGGGGCAGGTCTGTTGTGCAAGTGGAAGTCCTTGTTCTGATGGGATAAAATAATTGGAAATGAACTCTATTATTTGGCGTATAAGAACTACTCTTTCTTGGAGTGGGGTATGTGAAATTTCATCTTTCCCCAAACCAATATTCAAATATCATTTCTTACCGAATATACATTTTCTTGCATTAACTGCTTTCCATGGTCCTGTTTAACAATCCACTTCTAGTTGTATTCTGAAAAAGCATTCTTAAACATGGTGAGTTATGCTAGAATCTGGATGAGGAAAATTGTTTTTCCAACAGAGCATTTAACTGTTATTATTCTTGCTATTAGTATTGTTGGCACTATCATTATAAATGCACCATCCACATGAGTGGAAGATGTTGCCCTTCAAAGTAGCTGAGAAATCATTTGTTGGATTAAAAAAAATGTTTTTATTTTAATTTCCTATTGAGCTGTTGCATAGTGATGTGAAGGATGATGATAAACGTGATTAATTACTAGACTTAAATATGCTGGCTCTGTTTGCCTAACAGTATTAACATTAATATTGAGACATGCAATATGATGATATGATGGTTTTCCCAGGCAATTTAGAGACAACATTAGGAGTCAGCATAATCAATCTGATTGTTTTGCTTTTGTGTTAATAAGATGCATTCAACAAATTATATTCCTTCTTTGAATCTGGTTTTCCTTGCTGGAGAATGTCTATCAATTTTTTTTGCTGTTGTATCTAAGGTTTAGAGACAGGCACCAAGAAACCTTGCACTGCTTTCTTAGCACAGAGTTGCATTAAAGTATATTGTTTTAACTACAGTACTTTGCCAAATGTTGCCATTCAGCTTTTCTATATAAAAATGGGTATATTAGTGAAAATAACAAGCCATAATACATTATATTACAGAAGATTGTTTACAAAAAATGTGTATATTAGACCAAGCTCTGTGTGTGTTATATATAGGGACGCGGGTGGTGCTGTGGTCTAAGCCAGTGTTCCCCAACCTTGGGCCTCCAGCTGTTTTTGGACTACAACTCCCATCATCCCTCGCTAGCAAGACCAGTGGTCAAGGATGATGGGAATTGTAGTCCAAAAACAGCTGGAGGCCCAAGGTTGGGGAACACTGGTCTAAGCCACTGAGCCTTGGGCCTGCCAATCAAAAGGTCAGTGGTTTGAATCCCTGCAATGAGGTGAGCTCCCATTGCTCGGTCCCAGCTCCTGCCAACCTAGCAGTACGATAGCACCCCAAAAAGTGCAAGGAGATTAATAGGTACTTCTCCGGTGGGAAGGTAAATGGCGTTTCCATGCTCTACTCTGGTTTCGGTGTTCCATTAGTCAGAAGCAGCTTAGTCATGCTGGCCACATGACCTGGAAAAACTGTCTGCGGACAAACACCGGCTCCCTTGGCCTGTAAAGTGAGATGAGCGCCGCAACCCCAGAGTCGTTCACGACTGGACTTAACTGTCCGGAGTCCCTTTTGTGGCTTTTCAAGAATCGTTTTTTTAAAAAAGCTGGGACCAATATACCTGGCTGCCCCCCACCTCCCAAATGGGCCTGCCTGGGAGGATGGGGCCCTGACTGACTCCAGCTACAAAAGCTGGAGACTCTTGGGCTGGGGTATTGTTTAGGGGGGGTGATTGTTGCTGTTATTGATGTTACATTTCTGTATCTTTGTTTTGGTTCTTACAATTTATGTGGAAATAGTTCAATTCGGTTGTGTACTTTTGATGTTTTATTTACTGTTTATGACTACTTTTGTTATGCTTGTAATTATGTAATTTATTCTTGTTGCAAGCCGCCTTGAGCATGGTTTTGGCTATGGAAAGGCAGCATACAAATAAAATGATGCATATATGTATGTGTCCAGGCCACCTTATCCCTGAAAATCTAAAAGGTAGCGGCAAAGAGAAGAGTTCCTGATCTTTCTAAATCATTTTTTATTTAGTGAGAAGCATGTGAGGCAGTTGATTGAGATCAGTGTTGCAATCCCAGATAGGTGCATCTGTTGGATTTGTTGTGTAATGGAGGAAGTTGGATTTGCTCTGCATGATGACGGGGTGTGTGTGTGTGAAGGAATTGCTGTTTAAAGTAACATCATCTCTGCACTCCCTCACGCATTCATCCTCAGGGCACTCACAATGCCTCTAATTTTCAGCTGTTCCTCTGTCCCTTGTTACCCTTATGCAAAGTCCTCACATTGTCCCCATGTGTGCCTATTATTCTTCTGGATTTGTTTCCTGCTATATTTAAACACTGTTAGAAACTGCTACAATTGTCTATCCATCTGACATTGTAGCCCTTTTTCAACTGCTGTGCTGTTCCATACAGATCCATTAGAGGGAGCAGCATATAGACCAGATTCAAGAAAAAGCTGCAAGAAGGTTTCAGTAGCCTGGAGCAAGAGAAACTTTTGCTTTCTAGTTCTGGACCTTTATTAGGACTCTTCCAGACATACTGTTTCTCCACACAGACATTCCAGATAACCACAAGCAAAGTATCAACTGGCCCATGTGACCAAATGTACTGAACATTTGGCTGCATTTCCAAATTAGAGAATCTACACATGCACAGCATATAAGACATACTTGAACATGATATGATTCATGACAACCAGTCTTTTCTGATACCAGTATTTCATACACCAGCAATTTAAACAACCACACACAAGACCTTTCAGTCATTCTAAGTATATACAATGAATGCATGAGGGACTGGCAGTATGGTGGCAGACCCTCGCCCCCAACTTATGTGCATTCCCTAGAACACACGTAGAGAGTCCCTGCATGTACATGTTTCTGAACATATATAGAGAACCCATGCCACATTGTGGTGTGGTAAAGGTTGTGGGCCTTATGAAGTGGTTAAATTTCCTGACATTTACCACTTGGCATATTTAATGTCACAGGTAGGGAAGGCATGACTAGAGTTGTATTTTAAAGAAATTCTAGTCTCCCCTGGTTTTCTCTATGCTTTTCGGTTCTTAAACTTAATATTTCTATACCGAGTGTTGTTTATGTTATGTTGTAAAATGGAAATATCTTCTGTTATCATGAAGCTGCTATCATCATCATCATTCACATCAGTTCTAGCCTGTGTTAATAATAATAATAATTAATAATAATAATTTCTTTAATAATAAAAAGAGTTCTTTAAAGAGTTCTTTCTCAGGTAAAAGCCAGAGCTGTATCTCTTATGGTTCTGTATGTCGTAGCGTGGGGTATGGGTGGTTTGTGATACTGATTTCCATGTGTAAACGTATGACTTTTTAGGACATTTTCCCATCCTTGACTGTTTATGTTGTAATTATGATGTGCATATATGCATAGACTTCATACTCAGACCTAGTTTCCTTATGGAAATGTATGAAGTGTGCTATGTCTGGACATCATAGTATAATTTTAAAATAATTGACAATGCATGTTCAAAATGTAGAACGTCTTCACAGGCTTAAAAGCAATGCACCAGAGGATGTGACAGACTTAAAAGTGAGAAACTTTTTAAAAGCCAGACACTGTTGTATTTTTTAAAGAGAAAGAGATATTCTCCAAAGAGAAGGAATATATTTTATTTGAAACATGATCAGCATGAATAAAATTTTAAGACTGTGAGAGCATATCAACCATCCACTTCTGACCAGGTCGGGGTAACAAAACACTGCAGCAATGCATGGTGGGAGATATCTTCACTCCATAGCAACATAACAATTCAGTAACTAGGGGTGGAGCAACAAAGCCAGCCACAGTAGTCGATATTGCTACACATGCTTAAGCAGTGGGTGACTTTCCCCACATGGTAATTTTTTAATGGATTCATAAAAAATGACTGCATTTTATTTGTTTTAATTGTCTTGATGGTTTTAACTCTGCATGAGGCTTTGTGTGTCCATGGACAGAAAAGTGAGATAGCGATAATAAATCAAATGCGTCATTTCAACTTGACCATCTGTATTCACCCAGAATATCCTATTAGTGATTTCTGCCTCCTTTCTGTTTGTATAGGAACCTTATGTGAGCACTTCCCTTGCATAAGGCTGTTCAGGTGTTCTTTTAGAGTGTGGGGGGACAACATATGGAAAGGGTGTGGGGCCATGCTCCTCTCAAACTAGCACCCTTTTACCATTGATCAAGAATGTCTGAAGCAGGATTCTTCATGCAGTCAGCTTAATCCACAAACATTTCCCTTTCAGATTTTCCCATTAAACTCACAAAGGTTAGGGTGGAAGTGGTGGGGACATTGGAATGCATTCAGCACACCAGCCCCACTTCCCAGCTCACATTATTCCCCCACTTTCGAAGAACATCTGAACAGGGTGGTAGTAGCTGTAATATTCCTGGACAGGCATAGTCTGCCCATGATGATCCATGCTTTCTCAACCTCCTGGCTGGAATGCTAAAATATGTATCCTTGAAGATGACCAGCAAGCTGCAATTAGCCAGAATTCTAAATGCAGCAGCCAAGTGGATTTGCAAAAAAGATATTCTGGTTGCCCATTTGCATCCAATCCTAATTGGAGGTGCTGGTGCTTATCTGTAGAGTCCTAAATATATGGGGTCTCAAATTGATGGAATTATTTACCTATATTATTCTTCCCATGCCTTAAGATTGTCAGTTGAGGCTCTATTACAAAGTAACTTTGCAAAGGGAGGAAATTATGTGGCAACAAAGAAGAGAGCCTTCCCTGCGATGGTGCCCTGGTTGTAGAATACCCTCCCCATAGAGGTGTAGAATAATACTGGCACTGCCATTTGACATTTTAATCATTGGCTGTGCTTTTAGTCTGCTCTGTTTCTTTAATTGCTTCAAAAATATCTTTTATTGCTTTCTTTCTTCTTACTGCATTTTTTATGGTAGGTTAGTTTAGCCATGCCACCCTGCTATCTGTAAGGATGAATATTTTAAAGAAAATATTTTAAACAATTTTTAAAAAACAAATAAGGTTATATAGCTTAGCTCTTGGTTTAGCCAGGCTAAGTAAAGGATTTACTGTGAGCCATAAGCCCCCACCATGCATTTTACCTGATCATGTTCAAGCTCCCAGGAACTATGTATGGAGGCTTCCCCCTGCACACATCCATGCCTAACACAATATGTTAGTGAGATGTCATCAGGGATAGGTCTAAGGGATAAATGAGATGTCATCAGGGATAGGTCTAGCCTTGTCAGTCTTTATTTTATACATTTATTAGTGTATATCCCATTGTTGCTGTTTTCCTGCAGTCATTTTTATATAATTTTAAGTGTTTTAGGCAGACACAGAAAATATGCCTTAAAAGTACTTGTCAGAAATATGCATTCTAATATATGTGAAATAATACAAGTCAGATCATGATGATTCTCAAATGGAAGATGAAGAGCCTCCTTTAGACCTACTCTATTTGCATAAATGCAAAATGCCGCCCTATCAACCCAGAACTATTTTCAACCTATTAATGCAAATGATTACACAAACTGACAGGGCAATGAGAAAGCAATTCCAACAAATGTGTTTATTTGTTTAGTCAAAAGTACAACTGGTGTGATGTACAATGCGACTAGGACATGCATACATTATCAGTGTAGTATTTATTTAGATTTCTCATCCCACCCAATCCGGAAACAATAACTACAGTGGTACCTTGGGTTACAGACTCTTCAGGTTACAGACACTTCAGGTTGCAGACTCCACTAACCCAGAAATAGTACCTCGGGTTAAGAACTTTGCTTCAGGATGAGAACAAATTGCGTGGTGGCAGGAGGCCCCATTAGCTAAAGTGGTACCTCAGCTTAAGAACTGTTTCAGGTTAAGAACGGACCTCCAGACCGAATTAAGTTCTTAACCCGAGGTGCCACTGTACATCCCATAGATTTGAATATTAAACACTCTGCTGCCTTATGTCCATTATGCCAACTGACTTCTCTTCCTATGTTTTTGGAGTGACCTGACTCTGAAACACCCATGAGTAGTAAAACTGACTAAACCCTTCATTTTTAATACTCCAGTGGTAGTTTGAAACGGGGTGGGTTGGGCATAACACAGCAGAAGTCTCTATGATACTTTCTAGGAACGTCCAAGCATTCCAGGCCATTTTTCAAACATCTTTTTTTCTTTCCCATGCATGAGCTGTGTCTGAATAGTCATTGATGTGTACATAAAGAGTCTTTGACAGAACCCACAAGAGCTACCAAGTTCTTAATAGCACAATCAAATGTATGTCTACTCACTCAGAAGTCCCCTTGACTTCAAGTGGGTGTAGGATTGCAACCTACAGCTGCAATGAGGCTTAGAAATATAGCTTAGATATGCCTTGTGCTGTTAGAGACACTAACATCAGAGACATAAATTGCACGCTTACCTGCGAATAATCCCCACTGTATCAATGGAGCTACTCCAGAACTGACATGTATAGGATGGAGTTACTTCTTAATACACATATACAGGTTTGCAGTGCTTACTCCTACCTGGAACTAAGTTCCATTGATCACTTTAGGACTTCTGAAGAAAAGAACATAAGTTTGTACTGCATATCATTCAATTGTAGGAGAGACTTCTCCAGTGTCTCTGAATTGTAATATGGAATGTATCCATGAACTTTCATTCATGAAAATGCTTTACGTCCTTATGAATGAAGGACTGCCTTTGAAAATGTAAGGCAGGTCTGTCTGTTGCGCTAGCTCTATGAAATATAAAAGAAAAAAAATCACTAATTCATAATGTGATACATTTTTTTTTATCAATGTTATGATTGTGGAAAGATTAACTCAACAAAATAATTCACATGATAATTTGTGTTCATTCTTCTGACTTCTAAGTGTGGCTTCTAAAAAGCAACAATGGATTGTATCCATTGTTAGGCCTACTCAGAGTAGACAACATGGAAATAACAACAGAGTAGACAACATGGAAATAAACATTACTAACTTGGGTCCAGTAATGGGTCTATGCTGAGTAGGACTGGGTTGGATAAAACCCTATGGCTCTTAATTTTGAATTCTCTGGGTTATTTGTGATGCATAGCTTTGCTTTTTATTTATTGAATGTCGTTGCTGTATTTTTATTGTTTTACTTAGTTTTTTATTATATGAAGCAGTATAAAAAATTATAAAATAAATAAATGTCCACATGAATAGATTCTGGCCACAGAAACACCTGGAGCCTTGGGGAGATACTTTCCTTGTAAACTGGCCCAAAGTATTTACATACTTGAAGCTGAGAATTCCAGAATAAGAACATTCACACAAATGAACATAAGAACATAAGAACATTCACACAAATGAATTGATATTTATCGCATTCATGCAAATGTTAGAAATTATATCTATGTAACTGAATATAACTGATTAGTTAGGGCTCTTCAGATAGGGATGAGAATATAAGCACATGAAATAGATTTTTATCTCCTTTTTACATTTAATACAGTGCCATCTTCTTTGCAGTATATTATCGTCTTGTATGGCACGCCATATCTGACATAACTGCAGAAAGATCCATGGTTATGATTATGTAATATTACCAAAGGGAGCTTACGTTGACTTTTAACAACATCCGGAAGAATCTACTGAGCCCATGAGAGCCACTGATTCAGGAAACAAAGCAGAGAAACAATGTCTAGGAATAAGCAGTTAATTGGATGCAATTATACAAGAAGGGGTATGCCAGCAGAGCTTGTAGCCTGCATTATGAGAGAGGAAAAAGAGGCAAGTAAACCAGCCAATATGACCCCACTTTCTTCACTGCTGTCACCAAGTGGATGTCTGATTTTCCTCTATCTGCCTTCACTAAAAAGCCCTTTAATATTTTGGACTTTAGTACTGGGAGTAGGTTGGGCCAGTTAAACAGAGTAAAACAAGTTTCCCAAAACCATGGTTTTTTACTTAAGAATGGGTTATTGTAGTTTTTCTTGGTAGTCAGCATTGCCTATATATACCACATTACTTCCTGTGTTCCAGTAATACTTAGCATGTATTTTTGAGACGATATTTACTGAAACCTCTCATGGGCACCAAAAGAAATACTGGTGTCTCTAGGTGCTGCTCTGACTCCCTCTCCAGCTTGCTGTTTTATTTCTAGATCACATCACTGCAACTCAATTCTGGCTTTTCCTTCTAACTAACTATGAGTTCCCACCCATTTGCCACCTCACACAGAGGTCTTTTGTTTCCCTTAATAGACCATCGCCCAAGCAATCACCTCATCAGGAAGCTAGCCTTACTTATATTTTAAGACTTGCTGGATCCAGGGGTTAGGAGGGCCTCTGCATACAGCCCCCTTCCCCCTACCCAAAACTCATAACACCATGATCAACATTCTGCAGTTTAGTTTCAGTTACATTTTTCTTTCAAGCAAAATTGCTATAAGCAGGAGCATATTATGCAAACTCTCATACATGATGGGAGTCTCCTAAACGATTTTTTCTTCTTGTCAGCTAGAATATTATATACTCAGCTATCGGTTGTATATAACTAAAGCTGCAGTTATAAAACCATGTATCTGGGAGTAAGCTCCATTGAATTTAGTAAACCTTAATTCTGAGAAGACATGGTTAGGATTGCACAGGAAGTCATCCTAAGGCCAGACCCACTGAAATCAATGGACCTCCTAACTTCATCGATTTCAATACATCTGTTCTGTGTCTCACTCCATTGGATACTACCCAAAGTCTAGATCTGAACAAAGTCAGCTTGAGAAAGTGAGATGCTTTTTGTCATTTTATCAATGTTTTCTTATACAGTTCAGAGGTGTTTTGTTTTTTTCTATTTGTGATCTCTAATTTATGCAGATGATTTCTGCCCTCCCAGCACTTTCTACATGTTTGTCCAGTTTTGTCCCTGGCTAAAAATCTAAAAACTTCAGAGGCTGCCGCTGGAGCAGAACAAAGGAACAGGAATCAATTTCATTTTCTAAAAACAGCCCAAATCCTGAAGGTTGTGGTTCATTTGAAAACAGCATCTTGCCCATGACTTGTCCTTCCTGGATGTGTACTTTGCTTTCACTGAACTGCTTCTCTCCTTCTTGATAATCTTGTCTGGTAAACTTCCATTAATAGAAGTGGGAACAGAAAGAAAAAGAACCAACAGAAAACCACAGGGCTTGTTTGAAATAATTTATCAAGCCACTAGCACAGTGACTTTACAAAATAATGGAAAGCAGCTGTGTGACTGGAGTATGTAGATGGGCAGGCTATAGCTAGAAGACCCATCTAAAGCAGAACATGAAGAAGGCCAAAACAACTTATTTTCTCCTTCTCCATGCTCCTCTGCAAACATTGTCATAGTTGGAGTTGGCTGTTGGCTCCTGATCGTATTCATGCTGCCTAGCCTGGCAGCACAACTACTGGAAACACCAGTGGTGAGAAAAGGCATGTGCTCCTGTTCTTTCTGTCTTCTTTTCTATCTGGGAAAAGGTTGGCTGAGCCTGGAAGTCTCTTTGGTTTTAGAAGGCTCCTTTTAGTGGTAATGTTGTGTTGTAATGTTGCGACCCACCTTGGGACCTTAGTGAATGGCAGGTGTTGATAATAATAAATAACAGATTTAACTGCAGGGGATTCCCAATGCTCTAGATTCAGCACATAGGCTATCAACTGCCAGTCAGGAATGGGTGTAGTTGCTGTCTTCTCCCACTTCTGCGCCTGCCTGAAAAGTCATCCTAAATGCCTTCCCAACTGCAGAGAGCCTTGCAGAGGCATGAGTAGACATTATTTTGCAAAAATAAAGGGAGTACATAAATTCCTTGGTCCTCTTGTGTCTTTACAGCACTCTGCTGCCAAAATCATCCACTACTCTTCTCATTCTGATTACTTGACACCCCTACTTTAAATCCTTACGCTGCCAGCTTGTTTGCTCCAAGATCCATCACAAGTTCATTGGCTTATTTTCAAAGGCCCCATGGCCTTTAACTCTCTACTCTTACATCCCTGCCAACATTATCCACTCCTCCACCACTCTCTACAGATTCCCCATTCTCTTTGTTCATTGTTGCCTTATATGCTTGGATCTGCCTCCCAGAACACCTGTGCAATGCCACCTCTCTTACTTTGTTCAAATCCCTCAAAACCCACATTTTCAGTTAAGTCCCTAGCACCCATGCCCTACTGCACGGATAGCCAGTGTGATACATCAATGATGATGGCCCTTATCCTCTTGTATGGTGATTATAATAGGAATTTTATTCCCATGACTTACAGACCAGATTCTTGCAATGTGCTTGCCTGGGAATGCCCTTGAAAACAACTGAGAAACTTCAGTCGGTCCAAAATGCAGTGTGGCCAGATTACTGGCAGGCGTTGCTTTTAGAATTTGTATAATCCTTGTTTGAAAACAGCTGCATTGGCTGCAAGTTTCTTTCCAGGCCTGATTCCAAGTGCTCACATTAGTTTTTAAAGCCCTAAATGACTTTGGCCCAGAATATCTGAAAGATTGCCTCCTTCCCTACACCTTCTTGAGCAGGGCTGGCCTACCCATGAGGCAAGGTGAGGTGACCGTCTCAGGCAGCAGGGTCCACTTGATATTTCCCCTTGTTTCTTATGTAGATCTGCCCTCACCCCTTCTTCCCTGGCAGGAAGAGGGGCACCATTTGGGGGTCAACCTCAGATGCCAAAATGTCTTGGGCCAGCCCTGCTTTTGGGTGTTAAGATCAACAGAGGGGCCCTAGGTAGTTCCGCCACTCTCAGAAGGTGACCTGGGGGAGGGCATTTTCTGTGGCATGGAACTCTATCCCCACAGAGGTGTGTCATTTATCAAATGCTGAAGACATACCTCTTTATCCTACCCTGTGGCACTTGAAGTGTATACATATATTTAATACACACCCTATGTGTGTTATTTTAACTTGTTTCAAATTGTTTTTAATGTTGTATTTGAAGTTATTGTGACCCACACTGGGTTGTTAATGTAAAAGGTAAGGTAAATACAAAAGCATTATCATTATCATCTGTCCAGTGGCAGAGTGTTCCCTGCCTGCTCCCGGGGTGCGCATGTGCACCCCTTTTGGAGTTTTCAGGTGTTCCTAGCCTTCATTAAATCATGAGAAGACACTGATGGATCAAGCAGGTGACCCATCTAGTCCTGCTTCCTGTTCTCACAGTGGCCATCCAGATGCTTGTGGGAAGCCCTGCGACTTTAGTGCAACAGCACTTTACACTCCTTCAGTTTCCAGCAAGTAGAATGCAGAAACATACTGCCTCCAACAGTGGAAGCAGAATACAGCCATCAGGGTTAGCCATCAGGATTCTAGAGTTCTAAGTACTTCACAAGTAATTAAGGAAGATTGATCTAACAATTATCTCCCATGGAAGCACATCACAGGAATATCCTGGCCTATCAACTTTCACCAGGTTTTGCCTCAGGGCAACTGACTGAATAGTCCTGTTTACAGAAATCTGATGGAAAACCATAGCAAAATAATAAATAAAAGTGAAATGACAAGGCTAGGCGATGTCTCACATCCCTCGGTCTACCTCTCAATCGCTCCACTGAGCTCTGTGTATGGTTTATGTATGAGTGCACAAATTCTGCTATGATCTTTTGGAACCTTATTAAGTAATCATAGAAACAGCAAGATGGGAAGGATAAGGTCATTGCCTTTTATTTTAAGGGACAAATGGCAAATAATACACGTTCACCCTTCACAAATGATGCAGCACACATGTTCTATTGCTATTTTTAATGGTGTTTCTAATGTTACTGTTGTTGTTTTAATCTGGAATTTTGGCTCCCTGTTATTTGTTTTTGTCTATGTTCTGAGCTGCTTTGTGAGGATAAATAACAACAACAACCTATTAAATACATAAGTATGTTTTATACTTCAGTATTTGTCAGACAATTTGCTGCATGAGAAGGGTTCCCCGAAAGCACTTTTTAGGCTCTCCCACAGTTTGCACCATGTGCTGACATTTTATAGAATGTCACATAGTGGAATCAAATATTATAGAGTAGCCAATGGAAAGTTTATATTTGTGTTGCAACTTAAGCAGAAACTTCACATAATTCTCCACCAAACTGACCTTAACTAGTTTTTTAAATATAAGGTAAAGGTAAAGGGACCCCTGAGCATTAGGTCCAGTCGTGGCCGACTCTGGGGTTGCGGTGCTCATCTCGCTTTACTGGCTGAGGGAGCCGGCGTACAGCTTCTGGGTCATGTGGCCAGCATGACTAAGCCGCTTCTGGTGAACCAGAGCTGCTCACGGAAACGCCGTTTACCTTCCCACTGGAGTGGTACCTATTTATGTACTTGCACTTTGACGTGCTTTCGAACTGCTAGGTTGGCAGGAGCAGGGACTGAGCAACGGGAGCTCACCCCGTCGCAGGTATTTGAACTGCCGGCCTTCTGATCAGCAAGTCCTAGGCTCTGTGGTTTAACCCACAGCGCCATAGGACACTTTTAAAATTGCACACCAGCTTCATTTGACTAAAAAAACAACAACCAGCAAAAGAATACAAAAATGAGGCTAGAGAGAGGCTGTATTCAGATGGCAGTTCCCCGCCCCCCAGTTCCACAACTTCCTCTGTTACATTCTGAATTACCATATATTTGAGCTTTCATATGACGTAAAAGTCACCTATGGAAGTTTGGTGGAATATAGTGCAAGTTTAGTGTTCAATTCCATGTTATTTGTTTCCAGAAAAATCCATTTGCAAATAATATGACAGCCCTATCCACTATTAAACATGGTGTGGGTGTGGGTGTGGCATGGAGGGGCGGTTAACAATCTGGTTGAATATCTAGATCCAGTTCCCCATTCCTGATATAGGACATTATAACTCCTACAGGTAAGATGCAACACAAGCCTTTGTGTTAAATAAGCTATATAATTTGTCATATAGTATATATATGCAAACAGCAAACTATGGCAAGTTCTTAAAGAAATGGGAGTGCCTGATCACCTCATCTGTCTCCTGAGAAATCTCTATGTGGGACAAGAAGCCACAGATAGAACTGGATATGGAACAACTGATTGGTTCAAAATTGGGAAAGGAGTACGACAAGGCTGTATATTGTCTCCCTGCTTATTTAACTTATATGCAGAACTCATCATGCGAAAGGCTGGGCTGGATGAATCCCTAGCCGGAATTAAGATTGCCAGAAGAAATATCAACAACCTCAGATATGCAGATGACACAACCTTGACGGCAGAAAGTGAGGAGGAATTAAAGAACCTTTTATTGAGGGTGAAAGAGGAGAGCGCAAAATATGGTCTGAAGCTCAACATCAAAAAAACAGAGATCATGGCCACTGGTCCCATCACCTCCTGGCAAATAGAAGGGCAAGAAATGGAGGCAGTAAGATATTTTACTTTTTTGGGCTCCATGATCACTGCAGATGGTGACAGCAGTCACAAAATTAAAACGCCTGCTTCTTGGGAGAAAAGCAATGACAAACCTAGACAGCATCTTACAAAGCAGAGATATCACCTTGCCGACAAAGGTTCGCATAGTTAAAGCTATGGTTTTCCCAGTAGTGATGTATAGAAGTGGGAGCTGGACCATAAAGAAGGCTGGTCGCCAAAGAATTGATGCTTTTGAATTATGGTGTTGGAGGAGACTCTTGAGAGTCCTATGGACTGCAAGAAGATCAAACCTCTCCATTCTTAAGGAAATCAGCCCTGAGTGCTAACTGGAAGGACAGATCCTGAAGCTGAGGCTCCAATATTTGGCCACCTCATGAGAAGAGAAGACTCCCTGGAAAAGACCCTGATGTTGGGAAAGATTGAGGGCACAAGGAGAAGGGGACGACAAAGGATGAGATGGTTGGACAGTGTTCTCGAAGCTACCAGCATGAGTTTGACCAAGCTGCGGGAGCCTGGCATGTTCTGGTCCATCGGTTCACGAAGAGTTGGACACGACTAAACAACAACAAATATGTTGATGAAGGGGGGGAATACAAATTTAAGGAATCTGGTTTCCTGGGATCAGTAATGGTTTCGTTATGGTCTAACAAACAGACTCAATGCAGACAAAATGAGGCTGGTATTGGCCAATAGGAAAGCTGTTGGTAATGCTACTCCATCCAAAATCAGGTTGCATTTGTGAGGGTGCTCTTCTTGGATTTAGGGTTGTTCTGACATGGGTAGGCAATGGCTGTGGCCAGGATCACCTTTGCATGCTTCAGCTGATGTACCAGTTATTCCCCTTTCTGGAAATGGCAGAGCTGGTAAAATAAATATGGACAAATGGGTTTCTTGTGCTTCATTCCATTCAGTAGTTTGGAATAGTGAGGAGGGAAAACCAGCTATTAAAGGCAGAAAAAATCAGGGGGAAAGCTGAATTCATGCAACCAAAATACATAAGAACTGTTGCCCAAAATATGAAGGATAATAAAGAAAACGATTCTTTAAATAAACATGATTTTTTAAAAAAAATCCATTGAACCATTGAAGAAAAATGGCTTAAGGGAAGTGAGAATTTAAACAGGAGCTAGTACTATTCATAATAAACTGTTTTGATATCAAATATTGATTGAAAAGGCAGGGGACTAAAATAAGCCTTAAACTATTTACAGTTTGAGTA
This sequence comes from Podarcis filfolensis, assembly GCF_964270895.1. Classification (NCBI taxonomy): domain Eukaryota; kingdom Metazoa; phylum Chordata; class Lepidosauria; order Squamata; family Lacertidae; genus Podarcis; species Podarcis filfolensis. The sequence continues at coordinate 59,086,672 of NC_139603.1, forward strand.
GCAAGTTGACAGGCACGCATTGCCTTGCACCTATCTCTGATATGCACACCTTTCCCACTTAGCAACAGATGATTATGTTGTCATGCAAATACAATCTATCATCTTAACCTGCTCTCATCTGCACCTCTCCGCTTATCTTGGATAATCGCAAATAGTCAGTGCAAACCTGTGATTTATTTCATGGGGGAAAGCAGTCCATCATTGGGTTCCCATATGCGAAGGTAGAGGGAAACAGAATGAAAAGTGTTGGAGTTCTCAGAGTTGTTAGGACAAGGGAGAAGACAGTTGCATGTTGGTTGGATATGAGCTCTGTGACTTAACAGTAGCAAATCTAGAGGTTTCTAATGCAAATTGCATTCCATATCATGCATACAATGACATGTGTAACGTACATGCTTCTAGTGAGATGTTCTGGAAGCATGCTAAGATTCAACACATTACTAAAAAATTGCTCATAGGAAAATCAATTGGACCTACACCAAAGAAGATGTACGGTATGTTAAGTACCGAGCTGCAAGTGGTAACCACCAGTGAGGTATGTTTATATGTGGGAGGAATTTCAGAAAATGGTAAAAGCAACTAAGAGACTAACAAATTTATTATGCAAAAGATTTTGTTGGGCTACAGCCCACTTCACTGGATGCATAAAAGGGCAATCTTCATTTGCAGGTATATAGACACTAGGGGCAGCTGGGGTGATGGCCTGTGGAATTTCAAACTGTGACGTCAAAGGGAAATGAAATGCAAAACTTACAGACAATGGCAATGCAATTGCAGCCAAAATGCATGCAAAATATATACAATACAGTAACCCTTTAAAACAGCATATGTAGGTGATAAAACAATCAATTTGGCTGAGTTAACACTGTGCCTATTTTGCAGGTGGCAAGGTTGTCTTACCTGTGAGGGGAAACGTGCATCAAGGTACAGTCATAATTTGTTATTACTTTGATAGCCTCAGGCTGTGAAGCTGTTTATAAATTTGTAAAATAAATTAGTAAGAGTCCCTTGCATTTCAGTGCATTTCAGAGGGATTGTAACTCTATGTGCTTTTAGTATGCAAGCCCAGAATTAGGATATTTTAAAGTCCAGGCCTAGAAGTGTTTATGCAGAAGTATACCTGAAGGAGCGTCTCCACCCCCATCGTTCTGCCCAGACGCTGAGGTCCAGCGCCGAGGGCCTTCTGGCGGTTCCCTCATTGCGAGAAGCAAAGCTACAGGGAACCAGGCAGAGGGCCTTCTCGGTAGTGGCGCCCGCCCTGTGGAACGCCCTCCCATCAGATGTCAAAGCGATAAATAACTACCTGACATTCAGAAGACATCTTAAGGCAGCCCTGTTCAGGGAAGTTTTTAATGTATGATATTTTAGTGTATTTTTGGTTTCTATGGAAGCCGCCCAGAGTGGCTGGGGAAACCCAGCCAGATGGGCGGGGTACAAATAATAAATTATTATTATTATTATTATTATTATTATTATTATTATTATTACTCTCGTTAAAATCAAGAGAGTTTATTCCCAGGAAATGTGCTGAGCATTAGAAGCAATAGGAGGGAGGCTATGTGCATCTTTGAACGGTGTCTGTGTGAAGAGCATTACTCACAAAACCATTGCATAATTGCTAAAATGAAGAGGGGGCTGGGTTCAGACCTGTCTGAAAAATCAGGCTCTCTTAATTTTGGAGCTCGCTCTCTCCCAATGTTGTCCACTGAACCTTTGATACAGCCCTGTGGTGTACTGGTGAAGAGTATCGGACAAAGACAGAGTCCTAGTCCCCAATCATCCAGGAAGCTCACTGGGTGACCTTGGGCCAATTGCTGACTCTCAGTTTAAACTACCTCACAGGATTGAGGTACATGGGGAGAGGGAGAACAGCATTTCACATGAAAGAAAAGAAAAGAAGTTATGGGTTTAAACTCTGATGGTCCCTGCAGGATTGCCACAGTGATTTTAGTAAACCTAGATTAATTGCATGTTCTCCTGTAACGTATGTTATTTATTATTACGTTTAAATAATGCCTTTCCTCCAAGGAGCTAAAGGGGACATACATGGGTTCCCAGCCTGGCATTTAGCCTTGGAACAACCCTGTGAGGCAGGTTGAACTGTGAGGCAGTGACTCATCCAAGGTCATTCCGTGAGCTTCATGGCTGAGCAAGGACTTGAAGCTGATCTCCCAGTTTACAGTCCAACAGTCTAAGCCAGGAATTGTCAGCCTTTTGCAAACTGAGGAAACTGCTGTGGGCACCACACACACACCACAACCAAGCACATACCACAACACTTTCTTCTTTCAAACTTAATTTCAGCAGGGGAGAAAGCGACTCTGTTGGCTAATGGGCATCTGGTTGGGTAGCCCTGCTCTAACCACTAAGAGAGACTGCCTCTTTCCATGTGGGTTGATAAAAACACACACACAATATATATTTATTGAAAAGTTTTCGCACGGGGAAAACAAAACATTTCCAGCCGCACATTGTGAGAAATACTGACAGCAATTCAGCTGCAAAACAAAATGTAAACAAAGCGGCCCCAACCGGAAAACAACAGAGAAGCGAAAACCGATGTGCTGGGTAGAGGCCTCTTCTTGACGACTGAAAGAAAGGTGAGGGCAAGACACGTGTCCGCGTCCTTCAAAGCCCTTTCTCTTTCTGAGTACGCGTCTCAGGGGTGGCATGGGGTGGGGGGAGGCATCCTGGGGCTGAGCTCTGTTCATCAGAGATGGGGTAGCCCCCAGCCTCGGAACTATTCAAGGGGGCGGGGGCTGGGTACCGTTAGGTAACCTGGAGAAAACTAGGTACCTCCACCCCACAGCTCCCCTCTGCTCCTGTCCAAAGCAAGTGAAATCAAGCTGGTGTCTGTCTTTGGGTGATTGGACCTCTTGTGTTTGACGGGCGGCCGGGGCGAAAGAGCCTTACCCCCTTGGGGATGTGAATGTTGCACCCCAGAAGAGCAGATCGCCCTAACGTGTGCATGCACAGAGGGTGTGTGTATGAGAGAGAGAGAGAGAAAAAAGAGAGCGTGTCGGTTTCCCCACGCTGTGCTGAAACGGCTGCCGCTCGCTTTGCACGGCGCATCTACCCGCAGACACACACACACACACACACACACACACAACGCTCAGGAGCGGCGGCGGCCACCAGCCGCCCCATCACATGCGAGCGAAGGGGAGATTACGGTGGGGCTGGAGGAGCAATTCCTTGGCTCCCTCCTCCTGCAATCCTCCAGCGCTCGCAGCACGGACGGACAGCGAGTGAACGAGCGAGGATGGCTTCCCCCTTGCTTTGCCTTCTCCAGCCTCCTCCTCCACCAGCACCAGCTCCTTTCCCTCCTCCTCCTCCATCCCAGAGGAGATGGTGATTCGGAGTAAGGAATACAGAGCAAGGGGGGGAAATCATCAGCGAGGGGCAAGAGAGAGAGAGGGGGGAGAAACACACACACACACCCCTCCCGAACCAAAACAAACCCATCTCTCCCTCTCCCTCTCTCGCCTCTGCCACCGCGGATTGTCAACAGATCATTTGCAAAGGAAACCTGAGAGCAACCCCCTCTGGAAAGGCAGCAGGGGATTCCGGAGCCTTTGTGCTTTCCCTCGCCAGTGTTTATGCTGAGCGTGGTCTGTCTCGGGAAGGTAAGCGGGAAAGGGGAGGAGGGGGGTTCTTTTCTGCCTCATTGTGGAGTCTGGAAAGAAAAGAAAGCGAAGAAAAGACTCGCTCGTGAATCATCCTCGCTCCCGGTAGTGGCAGAGGAGGTTGGAGACTGACATATGGCTCCAAGTGGACTCAGAGGGCAGGGGAGATGCTTTTAAAAAATATTTGTAAGCGAGGGGGTGGGGTAGGGGGGCTCTCTCTTGGTTAATGAGCAGGAAAAGTGGTGGTTGTGGGGGTTTTTGGAGGCGGGGAAGAGGGAGGCTGTTTCCATGTACAGAAACGGGGTTTGTTTTTTTATGAATAACCCACATGCCTCTTGAATGACTGCTTGTGGGTGGATGGATTGAAGCGATTTTGTAACGTAATGTGCACACTTGGACAAACTGTGGAGTGCATGTTCATTATGCTTCTTGAGCTGTCAAAAACGAGAGCAGCCCCTCGTAGAGGATCATACTGAAACACACATTGCACTCCCCCCCCCCCCCATGGCTTGACTGGAGTAACCTGATGATAGCCTGAAAAGCTTGAATTTTAAAAAGACAGTTTGGCTGCTTCCTCCCTCCTCCTTTAAACTAAGGTGCTTTTGAAAAAGTCATAAAGGTGTTAGGTATATTCAAACACATAGTTTATACAGTTGTGTAGTGGAGGTTTTGTGAGTTGGGGCTTTTTTTTTTTTTTTTAGAGAAGATGTACACGCTCACCTGTGCAGTGGGGCATCTTTTATATAAACAATATCAAAGCTGTCAAGCAGCTTGATATATTTAAACACTGGGTACAAGTAAGTCTGTGCATACAGCTTATGTACGTACTGTCCATATTTATAGTACCTCCTGGACTTCATTCAAATTAAGTTACATAATGATTAAGATAAAAATAAACAATGCATTTACAGTTTCTTGAATATTTTAACTTGCCACCCAAACTCCAGCTGCCACATCAGTGCTGAAATGAATGAATTTTGGCGGTTGCTTGTTTCCCCACCACCACTGAAGGCAGCCCTTAACATTGCCAAAAGGCAGTCGGGTCACTTTGCAAACAAACAGCCATCAAGCCCTTACCACTAAGAGAAACAGATTTCAGTCAATAATCCTATCCTGTAATGCTGAAAAGCCGCCAGGGTCGGTTTAAAAGGAGGAGAATAGCAGCAGAGCTGGGCAGGCGCCTTAAGGGTGAGACCTGCTGGATACTCAAGAGAGCTTTGCTGCTAAAACAGGCAGACTTTGCTCAAGTTTGTCAGGCTCCTCTGACTTCCAGCTCAGCATCACGCAAAGCAAGGGGAAAGGTCTGCCCTGAACTCCTGCTCAAAACATGGCCCAATCTCTTGACCCTAGTTTGTTGATTGCTGACTTCAGAGACAGCAAAATCAAACCACACAATTAGCTAATGATGATTGTAAGGTTGGTGTGATTCTAACTCCATGACTTTTTTAAAACTGACAAATACGGAAAAGATTTTTATCAGAACAGTGAGGTGTGCAACCTGAGCATAGCTGGGGGGGCACGGAGGGGCAGCTGCCCACCAATCAATAAAAATAAATCTAAATACATAGCAAACCAAGGTTCTGCACCCCTAACAAAAGGCCTGCCCCCCCCAACAAAAATCCTGGCTACACCCATGGCATACAGCCTAAACTTTATTATACCAAACGAATCCAATTTCTCCTTAAGCTGTTCTCTGCCTTCCTCATGCTGTCGCTTGTTTTCAGCAGCCTTATTCAATGCACTAAGGGCATCAGTCTTCCTCTATTTGATGGGGGTTGTTCTCGTGTAGAGTACAACCTGAACTTTCTTCTGCCTTATTCTCCAAAAAGAAAGTTAAGTGTCTCACCATCAACATGAGGGGGATGATGATGATGCTGTACAAGAGGGATGTACCTCTAAGCATCTCTCCATTAGCTTAAGCATTTTAAACATCTTTTAGCTTGATGGTGCGTTCATGATGCCTGTGCATGCATTTATTTATGTTTGCACTGTTTTTAAAAGTTTAATTAACATCTTGCACTTGGAATTCAAAAGCAAGGAGGGAGAAACAGATTTAAAGGGATCTCTCCTTTGTTTCCAACTATGATTAAATAGCTTGTGCTTCCTGGTGTGTTACTTAATTTTCATACTGAGTTTCTTAGAGTGCGTCCATCCCTGGGGTAATAATATCTTACAAACTTTTTTAGCCAGGAACTATTCAACACTCTACTTTGTGTTTTCTTCATTAGGAAAGAATACTTTAAAAATGTCTGTTGCGCTCGCCATTACATGAACCCATTGCCTCAGACAGAGGTTGTAGTTCTCTTTTGGATGTTAAGCTACAGATACCTTGAGAGATTTTTTAATAATGCATTCCTTATACATAATAACATAGAAGATGCTTTGGATTAGGGACTCTACTATTTTAACTTTTTAAAACAACACTATGCTCAGCAGACATGGCAATGTCTCTAATGCATGTGCATGCATTAAAGCGTTGCGGTTTATGTATTGGTTACTTCTTCCAAATATGATGCTTGTGTTTGTGGTGTTTTGGCTTGGAATCTACATCACATGGCATCAACCCACATCTTTCAGGTCATGACACTTTGCCCTTGTCTTTAAAAGTCACAGAATTGAAAATAACCAGTTGATTCAGAAAGCCATATAGAGGCATTACTGGCTTGACTGAGTAGAACATCTGCAGCTTCAATGCTTTCAAAATTTGAGTAGGAAAGTTCCACCATAATACTTCAAAATTTGACTGTTATCAATCTCTTGTTCTCCCATGTGGGTTTGGCATTATAGCAGAATAAATATTAATTCTTCATGGCCAATGACATTTATCCTTCTAGTATGTGCTTGGCATAGTGAGATAACACCATTAAAACTTGTTGCATTTGTAGTGCAAATTATAGAAAACATATTAGCTTGTTGCAGTACTCTGAATGGAAACAGTGTTCACTTTTGTTCTTGTTGCTGGTATCTACATCTGCTTTATTGTATGTGCTGTCTATACAGGGCCTAAGAATACTGTAAAATAGTTTCTCATGAAAAATAATAATATTGGATTGGTGTTAAGGGTTCTTAAAAATAATATAGAGAAATATACATCACTATATGTATGTGAATAGATATATAAAGACCTAAAACCTAGAATGATCAGTAAGTGTTTGTAGAGCTTTTGTTTTTTTCCGTATTCTGCTGTAAAAAACAAATACCTATGTGTGTGTGCACATAATGATACACATTATATAAGAAAAGCAAATTTATTTAGCCACATGAATCCTTTTGTAGTCATAACAAAGAGGGTATAAGCATGCTTGCTGGAATCCCAAGATTTTCAGAAGTGTAAACATCTTTGGAAGTAGACACCTAAGAAAGGGACTGAAAACAGTCCACTGAGGGTTAAGCATGCTCTGTGGGTATTAAATGCTGACTAACTATAGGGGGGAAATAGATAACTAGGCTGTGTGTGTAATGGTGTATCCTGGAAAAAGACATAGATGGTTGGCCGGAAACGTAAATCCAAGCATTCCGCACTGAAACATTATTTTGCAGATTCCACTTATGGATACTCATAATAAACAAATCAGCTCACCTGCCCTTAATATATATTGGGCCAATTTAACATTGATTACTAATAATAATGATTGCACAATAATATTTTTTCTGATATTTGGAAGACTGCAGTTGAAATGAAAAGTCCCTTGTGGGTATAGATATGATATGGTTTGCTGATGATAACTGGGCCGTTTTAAGCTTCTGGAACTTAATCACATTCCACATTTAAGAGCCAAGGGACTTAAAGGTCACTCTTAGACTAAACCTTCTTTCTCTGCTCTTGCTATTAAACCTGACAGGTATTTTCAAACTGCTGTAGCTGTGCTTGCCCATACACAGTTATGGAACTGAGTAGTTAACTGGATGGCTGCAGAAAAGACGATGGATTCTGTAGGGTTCACGGTCTTCTAAACTGATGAGAAATGGTACAACGGGACAGTCCGCTTACACAGAGACCCCTCTTTTTTTTAGCACACATACTTTTTGTCAGGCTTGCTTAGGCCCCTTATGCCAAATCACTTCAAGCTTCCATTGGAAGAAAATAACATGTTTTATCACTTGTACGCTTGCTTTTCAGTAGTGGGTTCAGGAAAATGTGCTCTGCTGCATCATGAAGAGTGAAGCTTAGAGCAGGGATGGAGAACCTATGGCTGTCCTAGGTGTTCTTGGACTACAACTTTGCTAGCTATGGCTGCTAGGATTGGGGTCCAACAGCATCTAGGGGCCAGGTCTCCCAGCCTTGTCCTTGGGTCTTTATAATAACTTTATTGGAAAAGGATTTGAAGTGCAGCTGGCGTAAGTATAAAGTGAAGCAACACTTTTCAGTGCAAAGAAGAAAATGCAAAAATAGTAGCATTGCAACTGGAAAAATAGTCATGAGGAAGAGGAAAATGACCCAGGCAATAGCCTCAATATGATGTATCCATTGTGGACCACACACCTTCTGACTGTGCTGGTAGACTGACAAGCCAACCCTGTGTATACTTATTTAGAAGTAAGTGCCAGTATGTTTAGTGGAGCTTGGTTGTAAGTGAGAGTGCAAAGATTATTTGCATATAGAATATTAATACTCTGAGGAGAAAGCTTGCACAGAAGATTTGTCACTGATGTATTGGTTTTGAATGAGCAGGTTGCTTTAAAAACTACAGAACATTTAATTTTACCCCCTACTCCATGCCATGCAGGCTGTTATCAGTTGTGGCTGTGTTCTGTCTCTAAAGTTTTGACATAAATTATATACATTTTTGACAAATCAATTTTTAAATGCCATATTGGCCATATACAAGGGGCTCCTGCTCCTGCTAGCTCCACTCACCAGCCAGCACAAAGTAATTGGGGAACTCTGGTAAAATCCTTCCCTCTGATTAGCACCAATACCAGTCAGTCACCAAAGAGTTCTCCCTACCCTTCCCTTCACTCTGCCACTTTCCTTATATGGGAAGCTTGGAGGGAAATGTTCCAACAACCAGTGTTGTTTTTTTGAATTTCCAACTCCCCAAAGTACTTCAGAGGTCCCTGATTTTGTTCAAGGTACTTCAGAAATATCCTGATTCATTTTGGACAAGCCCAAAATCTGTTCAAAGCTGGCTGCTTCAGTTCTGGATTCCTCCAAAGTCAGTGCACACCCCTAATATATAACGTAAGTCACCATCTACAGTATGTACATAGTGCTGTTAGAATGAGCAAGAATGAGAGGCCTGTGCCCCAAGGAGCTTACAATACAATAACTTTGCCCTTAGTAATATTTAACACATTTGGCTCCAAAAAGTCAGATCTTCTATAATGTTTTATGTCAGCTGAGGGAGAAATAAGTAATGCTGAAGAGGGGTGTACTAGAAGCGATTTTTGGGAAGGTAGCCCACAGTTGTCAGATGAAAAGGCAAGTATTAGTAATGAGCTGTGACAAGGAACCAGTTAGCCAAGCAGCAAAAGATCATTCTACAGCTTTACAAAGCATGACTCATTGTTATGACAGCATCTGAAACTAGATTACAGTACATCAAATAAACTAAAAGTAGAAAGATGCCATAGGAGCCTTTACCGACAGAATGAGAAAATAATTTAAAATCTATAAACTCAAGGAAACGTATTTTCAAATTACACACAAGGGCAATCATAAATGAGAGAGTGATTGGAGCAAGGATGAGCATTCTTGCTGTTTTTGAGTCCTGTGACATTTATTTTCTCAAGTGATGTTGTCAAGGGTCAGGAATGAATGAGGGAAGATCAATATTATAGAATTATGTTCTCCGTATACTTAGGTGCTTTGGTTTGACAGATTTTCTGTTTGTCATAAAAGGTTGTCACAAATGAGTTTCATAGTGTAATGCAGAATGCTAGAGGTGTGTACTGGCCTCAAGATTCAACTTGTATCTTTAGTTTTAGAAAGCAGACTGATCAGAGGTGCTCTGTGTCTTACTAATTTGACCCATTACTGGGGGCTCAGTTATATCTGTTAAAAACCAAGTCCCCTGCCCTGTTCACTATAAACACACACACACCATGTATATATGTGTGTGTGCTTTTCATACAAGTGATTAAAATTTGCAGGGAGAGCAAATCTCTAGAATCTCTATTACCCCTGCCAAATTGTGGGCAAAAACATTCATTGACTTTGATGCGGGACAACACATTTTCTGCCAGAATTGGATGCAATTAGGAGGCTTGGTCACCTTTTCTTGGGGGATGAAAGCAACCAAATTTCAGAATGTTAAATGAATTGATCTCCTACAAGGGCAGACTTTACTGCTTTGGGTGGGTGCAATAGGGATCATAGTGGTGGGCGTGCCAAAAAGAGCACGGGTCCATGGTTCTCCAGGAAATATTGGGGTATGGGAACTATCACCAGCCCCAGAGGTTTTGGGGGAAACAGTCTCTTCTTCTGGGGACTTACAATGACTTGCACTGGGGCTGAGGAGGTGGGGTGAAACCATAATAGATCCCAAAGAAAGACTGTTGTCAAAAAATGGCACCACCACCCCATAAGCACCCTGTTACCCCAAGGTTTCTTCATGGGAGGTGGACTTCTGCCAGCCAACATGGAATTTTGGAGATACAGCTTCTCCCTAGAAGAAGGAAACCTCTCAATTTACTTGCCCAGGGGAAGGCATAGATCTGCATAAAAAACAAACTCAATTTTAATCCCGAACCCAAATTCCACACCCAAATCACTGTGACAGGAGTGCCCTGGGGAAATAATTCAATGTGATTAAAACTAGATCTGTCCATCAAAATAGTACACACACCACACACACACCTCTCTCCCACATTCTCTTGAGCGCTATCCAGTATGGTTTCATTTCTGTATGGTAGAGTGGGGTGGGAGGGTTGGGAAGAGTCATCTGTTTTTTTTTGGACAGCTGAGGCCACAGAGTAACTCATGTTCTGACTCAATATGTCCTATTAATGGCACGGTCCAACATGGGAACCTTCCCTGAATCACCCTGTTTTACCTTGCAATTCAGGGTAGATGCAGAGCTGATGGATGAATTCTTTAAAAAATGAAAAGCCAGAACCTTTGTGACTTATGACTTTGCAATTATTGCAGGTGATGATAAAGCTGCTAATGATATTTGTATTTGATGGCTCACTGCAAAGAAGATAAGTGAGTTTTGCAATATCGCTTTTTCCATCTGTTCTCACAAGTGCAAATAAATTATCTATTCTTCTGAAAAGAAATATAAGATAAATGTGATTTAAAGCAATTTCCTTGTCATTATTGATTAAGGGCAATCCGTGCTAGTCTTCAGAGGAATGGAATTTATTTCTTCACATAATGAAACAGAAAAGGCTTGTCATAGTAAAAGAAACATAATTATTACCTAATTTGTGTGTTTCAAAACAATTTGGCACTCTTTTGTGTGGACAAGAAAAATAATTTTGCCCAGTGTTCTTTCAATTAACTGATATTAGCCAAACATTTGTAATAGGTGTGTATTTCAAAGACAAAAAACAAGGAATATCTGTGAGAGTATTCCTCAAATTTTATGCCTTCTGAAAAAGAAGAACTTCCAAATTAGCCTTTTATACCACAAGAAGTGCACATTTTATGGGGACATGTCTGTGAGGGTGCATGCACACAACACAAGAATGGGTCTTTTTTGCAGTGGAATGCTGCCCTCAGGGAGGTGTGCCTGGTGCCATCACTAAATATCTTTAGATCCCGGGCAAAAACAGTGCAAGGGGCTATGCTCAGCAAAGCACCAAGCATAGAGTTTGCAGAGATGTTTTCTGCAGGGATTGACTGCATGATCAGGTTCCCTGTGGGGACCTTTGTGCAGCCAGTCCAGCAGGATTGAATTTGCTGCCCCCATCTGATGGTGGTGAGTGCAGCCCTGCTTTCTGCAGGGAATGGTAGTGCTATCAAGTTCCCCATGGGGAACTCAGTTGTGCAGCCAATGCATGTGCGCATACATACACCCACACACACCCAGAAGTTCCACAGAACCTTTGCAAACAAACAATTCACCAAAGGACTATGTGGGAAACTTTTGACTTTAGAAATACTGGTTGCATTGGGTAGGGGGGAGTTGCAGAATTTTACCAGTGCTGGTGATTATTTTCCCAACAAAATATGGTACAGTAGAGCTTAAATATCAATCCAGTAATGCAGACCTTGTAGTGGAAGGAACACACCCACAGAACCTCATTCCTCATTAGTATTGGATTAATGAACCATGAAATTGAGAACTTCCAACTTGCCATTCATGATGTGTTCTCAGCTGGCGCTACTATAACATTCTACAGCAACCGTAAAATTTATGTCGCATCCATAAGCACATAAGCATGCTACCAAAGGTGGAACCTCCTGTGAAACCTTCTGCCTTCATTGCAGCATTGTAAATTGCTACAATATTTTACAGTATCCTAAGCCATGGCTATATTTTTCTTTCAGCTTCAGAAATGGAGGACCCTATTTGAAGAGGACCCAACCTGACCCAACCTTACTTGTGCTTCTCCCCTAAAGACTCTGGCGTTGCTGCTGCTTCCTTGTCAGGATGGCCGAAAGGGCTCCTCCAGGGATAAACAAAAAATCTTCAAGGTCTACCCAGTCCCTTCCACCAGAACCAGTGGAAATAATCCGGAGCAAAGCATGTTCAAGGAGAGTCAAAATCAATGTAGGGGGGCTCAACCATGAAGTTCTATGGAGGACTTTAGATAGACTTCCACGAACACGCTTAGGGAAGCTTAGAGACTGCAATACAAACGAATGCTTACTAGAAGTATGTGATGACTATAATCTCAGTGAGAATGAATATTTCTTTGATAGACACCCGGGTGCTTTCACCTCCATTTTGAATTTCTACAGGACGGGAAAGCTACACATGATGGAGGAAATGTGTGCCCTCTCTTTTGGCCAAGAGCTAGACTACTGGGGGATTGATGAGATATACTTAGAATCTTGTTGCCAGGCAAGATACCATCAGAAGAAAGAGCAAATGAATGAAGAGCTAAGGAGAGAGGCAGAGACACTGAGAGAAAGAGAAGGGGAAGAGTTTGACAATGCCTGCTGCCCAGAGAAAAGGAAAAAACTATGGGACTTGCTGGAGAAACCCAACTCATCAGTTGCTGCAAAGGTAAGATAATGGATGGTGGTTAAAGAGTCATCAAAAATGTTTAGAATATTTGCTTATGTTACATGTTATGTCTTGATAACATTCACAGAAAAAATTATGGAAACAATTTTAGGTGGGTTTTGTCTTTTTTAAATAACAACCCTACAGCCTAATATAGGCTTAGCTTGTGAGTTTTCCTGTTTTTTCATCTGTGGGAGAAATCCAAAGGACTGTGTGGTGAGTCCCATGTGCTCTGGTGTACTTTTGAGACTCTCTGTTCCAATTGATTTTCTCCATAATTTATGCCAGGCTACCTCCTAAAGTTGGAGGACCTCAGGAAGTTTTCTTCCATGCAGTATAAGCAATTGTGATCTATTAAAGAAAAATAGGGGGATCTTGCCTTGTATGGATCTATGGGGAACAGGATCCTGGTAGTATTCATTGGTCAAACTAATGCTCAGTGCTTGCGTGTGTGTGTTTTTAGAAATACTGCAATCTTATGCACACTTATGCACACTGCGAGTAAATCCCACTTAACATATTAGGGCTTACTTCCACATAAATGTACATAACTTTGCTTTGTTCTTTCTCATTTTTTTCCTTGGGTGCTGGGTGGAATGTAGGGTGCAGTTTATATAATTATGCATCACCAAGCTATTTCTGAGATATTAACAAAACAATCCTGTAGATGCCTATGCAGAAGTAAGTTCTACTGATGTCTGTGGGGCTTACTCCCGAATAAGTAGGTATAGGATTGCAGACTAATTGGCAAAGTGCTTTTGAAGAAATGGCAATTTTTGAAAATGAAGACTAACCATTTATTGTCAGAATGTAACTTTTGATTCCCACTACTCTTGACTACACATTCCATAGAAGAATCGGGAATTTCTTTCTTTTCTTTTTTTCGTATTTGTCTCTCAGCTGCTAAGTTTGTCTCAGCTGCTAATTTTAAATTTCATACGCCTACGCATGAACTAGCACCTATTTCCACCTAGGCTGCTTTTTGGAATGTCTTCTGCCAAACTGGCTTTAGTTAGTGGGTGCACTGCTTATATAATCTATTTGTGAAAGACATAAATAAATATATAATCTATGTGTGAAAGACATAAATATATTATGGTTGATTTGTGTGTGGAAATAAAGAAAAACTGGATATTTTCATTTATTGGGAAGGTTTGAACATTAAATCTGAGTGTTAGGATGGGGGACAATTTTTATCACTGTCTCCCATGGCTGCCAAAAATCCCAGGAGAGCAAGGGAGGGAGTGTAGTGGCAATGGTGAAATGAGCAAGAACTGCCTGTCCCACCTCACTCCTCCCAGCAGGAGCTTCCACTGGATCAAATGCCCTTTGATGAACAGAAGGGTAACTCAGGATCCAAGCCAATTCCTGAATCCACTCAAAGATTATTCATGTATTTGATGAAATTTTACTACAAAAAATGTTAGGGAATATGCCTAACAAAAGCTGCACAGTGCTGAAATTGCCATACATTCTGATAGCAGTTCAAAATATTAAAGTAGACCTACAGGCTTTAATGGAGTCACCCTGCACTATATGAGTTCAGGCTTTTGTGTTTCTCTCAAATGGATAAGCCGCCGTTCTGGCCCAAAAATATTTCCAAATCCTATTTCATGACTTAATTTAATTTATACATATGTAAGAAAGCACTCCTCACATTAGAATATATTATGGTTCTTCTTTAAAGCTCTTATGAATTGGACCCTCAAGCTCACATGCTGCCCCTCTGGTCCAGTAGTACAGTATCTCCATGCATCTGATTCCTAGTCTATTATCTGGAAGCAACAGGTGCCTGAGTTGTTTTTGTAGTGCGTGATCTGCCTGTGTTTGCTCTGTCTGTTCAAACAGAATTGCAACTGCCGCCTGCGCTGAGGCAGAATCCCAGTAGCAGTGTGTCACTAACTAGCTGTGTGTTCAAGATCCCAGAGACCCGTCTGGAGGAGATGGGGCATGTCATTGAGCTGCCACATTGCATCCTTAGAGAGTATGGGATATCAGATCAGAAGCTTTCTGTGGCTCACTGATCCTCAACCTACTGGTGTCAGGTTTGCAGAATACAGCTGGCCTGCCTTCTGTCTCGGGAATTACTTTGGATTAAATAATCATTGTAGGGAAAAGTACATGCTTTTATTTTTATACAACTTCATTGATGAAATCCAGTAGTGTCCATCTGCCAGTGGAATGGACCCTGTTGGTGGAATAGATTGTCTCTTCCCTTGGAGGACCTTATGGAGCAAATTTGCTGGATTCAGGGAGGTGGAAGGGGGAGAGAAGGAGAAGTCCCATTCTACTCTTGTGTCATTGGACGTCACCCAGTATCACCATTCTTACTCTCATTTTGAGAAATTGAATGCAACGAAATTTTACTCAGAGTAAACCCACTGGAATTAATTGACCTGGGTTAGTTCATTAACTTCAATAGGTCTCCTCTGAGTAGGACTAGCGTTGGGTTCAATCCATGAACTGCAATCTACAGAGCAAAGTGGTTTTGACATTTGCAATATGTCTGCACCACAAATCACACAATTGTAGAATTGACAGGGGCCCCATGCTTATGTAGTATAGCCTCCTGCTATGTACAAATCACAGCTAAAGAATTCCTGACAGATGGCCATCCAACCTCTGTTTACAAACCTTTGATGGAGAGTCCACCACCTTCTGAGGGAGTCCGTTCCATTGTCATCATAGCTCTTAAAGTAAAGAACCTTGGGAATTGTAGTGAAGGATGCTAAGTGTATGCTGTTGAAATTTGATCCATCCACACAGAACCACAGTTCTCAGGATTCCCTGTGAAGATGGAATGTCACTGAAACCTGTTTAAGTCTAGAATGTAAACACAATCTTACAACTGTTTGAAAAAGTAGAAAGACGTTGGCTGGGAAGGTGTATTAGACTCCTTACTGTCTAACTGGCTTACAGTGAAGGAAAACTGCACTGTGTTGCACATACAGTTTATGAGAGCTTGCACATATTCCCACACGTGCTGCTCAGTGTACTCTGAAAAGTGATATTAGGACTGATCTCTGGGATGTCACCAAAATTTTTGATCTGCTCCAATAATTCACCACTCGAAAAGATGGAGTAGTGTGGAGGCTTGCAGATCTAAAATAAACCTTTGCTACTGGAATGTTTATTTGATATTTATACACAAATTTATAAACACCCCACTTCAAGCAGCTTACAAAATAAAAATGAATCATAAACATAAGAGTAATCCATCGTTAAAACACAGCTACCAGGCTAAAAGCAGCAAAAAAAGAGCAAGATCACAAATAGCCAAATTGAACGCTCAATAAACTAAATGAAACAACAACAAAAAATGGAAGCATGTTAAAGAGAAATATACTTCAGTAGCAGAGTATTGCCTTTGCTTGCAGAAGGTCTCAGGTTCAGCCAATGGCATCTCCAGGTAGGGTTTTGAGAGAGTTCTGGAAAACTGCTGTCAGACGGTGTACACAATACTAAGTATGATGGACCAATAGTTTGATGCGGTATAAAGCAGTCCCCCCTGCTACTCAATAAAATATAACATCCTCATGGGGTGAAGAGTTCCGCATATGGGGTTGGCACTTGCACAGAGAAGGTCCTCTTGTATGTTGCCACCAACCATGCCTCAGAAGGCACATGCAAGAGAGATAATTCTGAAACATTATCTTCTAAAGCACCATTAGGTTAGTCACATAGCTTTTCTAAAGCTCTTAATACCTTCAAGAATCACGCCTGACACCCCCCCCCCCAATATTTGGGCTTTGGCTGTGGTGAGGAGTAGAAGGAGCTGCCAATTTCGATTATCTCAGTTTCTCACTTATCCACTCTTAAATTCGGTTGATCACATTTTACAGCAATTTGTGATTTAAAAAAAATCTTGAAAATTCATAACTTCAATTCTACAGAATTAGCAGGTCTAACAAGTAGAATAAGAGAGCAAGAAGAACAGGTATTTAAAGAGGGGTGGAGATTTTTTGTCGAGTATATTAAAAATAATTGTGCACAGCTAAAAATGCTAGCAGTATTAAAGTAATTGAACAGTATAACATATTTTGAAATGATGTAAGATAGGGAAATTAAATTAGATGGATATATTAAAATATGCAGGAATGGTGGAAAAGTTAAATGAACCTTGGAAAGGGGAGGGAGGCAAATCAATAAATGCAAGGTATAATAAAAGTGTTTAATTTAAAGTGTAATATTTGAAAATTTAATAAATTTAATAAAAATTATTATTATTAAAAAAGAAAATGAACTAAAACAAAAAGAAAATTCATCAGTGCAAATTCATTCTAGTGCAAATATCTCCTAATACACACATTTTTCTATGCAGCTTTGACCATTTTTGCCAGCACTTTCCCCCAATATAATGCATTTTGTATGTTCACTAATATCTTTCCTTTTATGCAAACTTTCTTCTATTATAATTATTTGTGTAAACAGTGTTTGGCTGGAGAACTGAATTACAAAATTCAGATAAGGGCAGCTTTTGAAAGACCCTGAGTTTAAGAGTCTTATGCTCTACAAATTGAGCTATCCCAGTCATCTACAAAGGGTGTTCATCTGCCCTCTTTTACAGAGGGCAGCTATAGAATTGTAGAATTGGAAGGGACCACAAAGGTCATTGAGTCCAACCCCCCACAATGCAGGAATATTTTGTCCAGCAGGGGGCTTGAATCCGTAACACTGAGAATAAGAGTCTAAGACAGCTGTGTTTCAGTTCACATATTGTCTCAGACAGTGTGAATTAAATAAACTTGGCTTTAAATGCATACTGAATTGAATTTCTCCATCCCTAGTTATGGTAGGCATATAGAAACCTGCACCACATTCATTGAAATAGGATCATCTCCCTGGCAATATATGGTTGTCATACAGTGGTGTGTGATGCTCTCTGTCTGCTATGGGCCAAAAGGGCAGAAGTGGGGATGCACTGGAGCAAAGCTGCACTCATGATTGAGGCTTTAGGATTGAGTTTTCATTTCACCATGATGGAATGTGATGCCTCTCAGCGTAGGCATGGGAGTCCTTAACACCAGATTCTATAAACTCCTTTTTAAAAAAAATAAAAGTGCATTTACAGGATGATTTAGAGATCTGCACATCATAGTACAAATGGCAGCATTTGACTGAATCAAAAATTCTTGACGGTTAGATCGCTTGCAGAATATTTCCCCGCAAATGACTCAGTTGCAAATCTCCACCCCCATCCCATTGGCCCCGTTAAGTCGGAGTGAAAAATGGTGTACAACTTTTGGACCTGCATATTTTGAAATTACTGTTAAGTTTCCACCCCTTGATTACAATGCATGTGTGGATCAATGGGAGTAGCTGTTGATGAGAGATTAAAGTATATACTTCTCCCTTTAAAGTACTTTTAAACTGGAAGAGTTTGAAGGTATTGCTTCAATATGTCCTTCTCATTTGGAACATCTGTTTTATAAAACTCCACTTACTGGCTGCAAATTAAGGATTTCTCCCCTGGGAATAGCATCCTAATTTATAAGCTGCTAATCAATTAAAGAAAGTGTAATTACCCTTCACCCTTATTAAGACGCAGAAAGACTTCATGGTGTGTGTTGTTCATTTGCATAACCTGGTATTCACTGTATTTTTATAGACACTGGCATGTGTAAAGGTTAAGGCCTCCAAAAGATTTGATTCAAGTCAACAACAAAGCAGTCGGGGCAGATTTAGGGCTGTGGGAGCAGTGTGCACACAATGGGCACTGAGCCAAGGGGCACCATCTCAGAGCCCTGTAGATTAGGTGCTGGGCTTTGGGAAGGAGGCATGAGGCTTTGGCAGGGTGCTAAAGTCCTCCCTTCTCCTTCCCAAAGCCTAGTTAGTGCTTTCCCAGGTTTGGGAAGGAGATTTGGGGGCTCTAGGACCCTGCCTAGGCAGCTCCTTACCTTTGAGAAGGCAGTGTGAGGGCTGGAGCTGGAATGTGTGTGCCAAATTTTGGCCTCACACAGGGTGCCATAGGCCCCAAGTCCCCAACGGATGCAGTACACGAGACAGCAGAGGGCCCATAGATCTAAGAATGGAATCATTGCCACTTGGGTGTGCAATATGCAGAGTATGCAAGGAAAGCAGACACAGCTTATAAGGATTCTCTGTGTGCATGTTCTGCTTCTTCCAGGTCAGGGTAGCATTGAATGGTGCCATGCCCAAAGGCCTTCAAAATCCTGGTGCCAGCACAGTAGCATACAGGGCTACCTTGGCAGCTCCCTTGAATTTAAAACCAACTGCTAAATTTATCCTCGGTCATTAAAATGTAATAATAAAAGTATCCTTTACTATCAGAAAGCAAAAATTTATGCGAGTTCACTGCTTTGCTCCACCGAAAGTATATTAAGAAATGCAATAGAATGTCAGTTCCTAATTGATTTTGTTTTTAAAAGCTTGTGCATGTGGACGAGTGAGTCAATTATTAAAATATTATTTACCTTCAGTGCTTTCTGAGGAAGGTATCGAGTAGCTAATGATTCAGCATTATATTTAGCTGGCACAATTATAGCTACAAAGAAGAAGGAAGAAGAGAGAAACCCAGTATTTGGACTATCCTACCTCAGTGGCATTTCAGTGCCTTGGTGAATTATACATAAGGCTTCTTTCTGGCTCACCTCTAGAATGATAGGCTACCTCCTTTACAATGGTATTGCTGAATATTCTGGAGACTGAATAAAACAAGGAAAGGACCCACTGAAAGGAACCTGTTAGTTGTTGACAGTTTTTCATAACTCAGATACTTTGAAAAGATAACACCAGGGACAGGGAGCCAAACTCAGACAATCTATCAATGGTTTCTAACAGCTGTAGAAGTGAGGATCGCCAGTCATCAAAAGCACAAAGGAAAGGGATATTTCCTGTCATGCACCAGGAAGAGAGGACTGTTGGTTTGATCATGTTTTATGAATAGAGCTACAGGGAAGCTGTATTTTGGCTGTACTGGAAAATATGGGCATGATTGTACATACTCCTAGGACAGGCCTGAACAGCCTGGATTGCTGTCTAAAACACAGCTGACCAGCCATGTCTTCTGTGGTCTGCCAAGTGCTTGTCAGTCCAGCTCTTTCCCCTGTTTTTGCTAACCCAGCCCTGCAGTGGAAACTCAATGTCTATTAAGCTCCTGAATAATATTATATGTGGCTGTTGCAACAAGATGCTGCCACAATCTATTATCTCAAAAGGAGAATAGACTGATTCATGGGGGATAAGTCTGTCGATGCCAGTTGGTCATGATGGCTCTGTAGAACCTCCATGTTCAGAAGCAGTATGCTCTTGAATACCAGCTGCTGGGGCTATTGGCCTCATATGTTCCCTGGGGTTTTTCCAGAGGCTGAGCACTGTGAGGAAATGGTATGCTAGACTAGACAGGCCATTGGTTTGATGCAACAGGGCTCTTTATCCTGACTTCTGTTATCCTTTGGTGGCTTTGGTTACACGGGTCTCCCATCTTTACAACCAGTTCTTTTCCATCATAAGCCAGGATGGGATCCCAAACAGTGGCGTAGCGTGGGGGGTGCAGGGGGGCGGGCCGCACCGGGCGCAACATCTGGGGTTAGGGCAAATCCATGGGTTAGGGGGCGCAAATCCACGGGTTAGGGGCGCAAATCCACGGGTTAGGGGGCGCAAATTACTTGCCTTGCCCTGGGTGCTGACAACCCACGCTACGCCACTGATCCCAAATTGTGCTTGCTGAAGGCTGGCTGATATGGAGTGTCCTCGAAAGAACTTCCTGGACTGCAGCAATTTTTTTTTAAATTCAAGCATTCTGGAAAATTGTGTGGACACATAAGTTGTACAGTGGTACCTTGGGTTAAGAACTTAATTCGTTCAGGAGGTAAGTTCTTAACCTGAAACTGTTCTGAACCTGAGCTACCACTGTATTTTCAAACTGTTAGTTAACTAAACTACCTACGCTTTTCTGGGCATTGCTGCAATTAGATTATTTTAGCCTCTTAACTCAATGATCTAACCAGGAAGACCTTATTGAGATAGTAATGTGCATGACTCCACTTACTTCAAAATGAGGGAAGCACTGTTTGGGGGTCCTTCTACAGTGGTACCTCTGGTTACATATGCTTCAGGTTACAGACACTTCAGGTTACAGACTCCTCTAACCCAGAAATAGTACCTCGGGTTAAGAACTTTGCTTCAAGATGAGAACAGAAATCACACGGCAGCGGGAGGCCCCATTAGCTAAAGTGGTGCTTCAGGTTAAGAACAGTTTCAGGTTAAGAATGAACCTCCAGAACGAATTAAGTTCTTAACCCGAGGTACCACTGTACTCACTTTACTGACTGCGATCACTAGTTTCCTGCCCTGATAGCACTACTTTTGCCAGAGTGTAAGAAACTGAAATGGGAGGTGACCTAGGAAGATCACTGTGTACACCATGAATGGGCTTTTCATTTCCAATATGTTGCCTAAATAAACAAGCATGCCTTTTTCTTCTGCCTTTTATGGGGCAAGTTGTAATATGTCATTGCACATCATTCCAAGAAGCTAGTTATTCTCATGAGATTACAGTGGTGCCCCGCAAGACGAATGCCTCGCAAGACGGAAAACTCGCTAGACGAAAGGGTTTTCCGTTTTTTGAGCTGCTTCATAAGACGAATTTCCCTATGGGCTTGCTTCGCAAGACGAAAATGTCTTGCAAGTTTGTTTCCTTTTTCTTAACACCGTTAATACAGTTGCGACTTGACTTCGAGGAGCAACTCATAGAACGCAGTGTACATAGTAGCCTTTTTTGAGGTTTTTAAAGACTTTGGTGATTTTTGAAGCTTTTCCAAAACTTCTTTTGCAGCCATTTGGTAAGTTAAGCTTTTAAAACTTTTTTGGGGGGGTTTTGGATTTTGGGTTGGGGTGTTTGGAATTCAAGGACTTGGTGTTGGGGAGGGCTTTGCAAGAATCTGGAAGCTTGTGTGCTTTTTTCTGCATTTTTATGATTTTCTGTGACCATTGGGGCACTCTGCTGTTTTTTTAAAAAAATTCTGGATTTGAATTTCTGTGTGCTGGGTGGCTGGGGGAACAGTTGGGGAGGGGTTTGCAAGAATCTGGAAGCTTGGTTTTTTTCCTGCATTTTTATGATTTTCTGTGACCATTGGGCCACTCTGCTGTTTTTTAAAAAAAATTCTGGATTTGAATTTCTGTGTGCTGGGTGGCTGGCCGAACAGTTGGGGAGAGGTTTGCAAGAATCTGGAAGCTTGTGCTTTTTTCTGCATTTTTATGATTTTCTGTGACCATTGGGCCACTCTGCTCTTTTTTAAAAAAAATTCTGGGTTTGAATTTTGAAATGCTCTTTACAGTATGTGTGACTTTAAAGAGCACTTAATAAACTCTTGTTGTACCAAATTTGGCTTTGTTTGGACTTTTTTTGACCATAGGAACGCATTAATTGATTTTCAATGCATTCCTATGGGATTTCGTGCTTCGCAAGACGAAAAATCCGCTAGACGAAAAAATTCGCGGAACGAATTAATTTCGTCTTGCGAGGCACCACTGTATTGTGAAACAGCTAAGAAATAAGATGCTCAAGGTGCTGAATAAAAATGAAGGCGGCATGTATATTGACCATGCTGCACTTGTCACAAACATAGATCTAGACACTGTCCCTATGATTGTAATCTACTTCCTAGGAACATAGTAAATCCATATGATGTCCCTGTGTGCTGGGTTTGGCATGCTGATCTCTGGCTTATCTGCATGATGATGTAATAGCACACTTAGGCAGACAAATCCCTAAAGGCTATGTGGCTGGATAGGTTTCTGTCTCTCTCTCCCTGTGTTGTTTATACCAGCTAGTGCATGACATTTATGAAATGAAGCTCCTATTCCATATGAGTATTTTGATAGGCAAACCATACTATTCCACATACCTCACCACTGTGGCATATTAAAGCCTGGGCATGTGAGACTTGCACAGCTGTGGGAGAAAACAGCATCTTATCGGAAAGATCTGTTTGATTGGATAATGCCATCTGTTCCTTAGGGAGAGTGCTGCTCTCACGCAAGCCCAATTGAAGTGAATGGAGGTTGTGCAGGGCCAATGCTTTAGTGAACCGCATCCAGAAAGATGATAATTATGTCACTGTGGGCTGCACATTATTGATTTTTAAAGGCCAGATAACACCTTCTAGAAGCTAAAGGAGCTTATTTAGTTTACTTTAGCTAGGAATCTGGCCATTGATTTATAAATGGGCCCCTTAACTGAAAATATTTGGTTGGAGAATAATCTGCATTCCCTATTGGATGTGATTTATGCATGTGTCCATTTTGCCTGTAATAGAAAATTTTTGATTAAGGCATGAAGTTAGCTGTTAAGAATTGGCCTTAAAAAGTAGATAACGGTACCAGGATGAAATATATATAGTGAAGAATAGCCACGGGTTGTTTTGATCTGTTTGTTTCATTGGGCCAAGGATGGCCAACCTGTTCTGTGTGGAGACTGAACCCTTCCCATCCTAGAAAGTCAGGGGACAGAACCCACCACAATGACCTATCACAACCCTCACATTCTCTACCACCACCAGTAGCAGCTGGGTGATAAAACAGGCATGTGGCTATAGAGTGAGTTCTAGTTGTTTCCTGAAAGTTGGTCAGTTTCAACCAGGGGTGCCAAATTGAATAAAATACTGGGCGGGAACAGGTAAGCCCTACCCCACATAATCAGTCACATGATGGTGTGCATGCACACCATTTGAATGGCAATGCCCATCAACTTTTGGGGTGGGCTGGGCTGGGCCCCTCAAACATTTTGTGGTTCCTAGGAGTTGGCTCCTATGGTTTCGACTGTCTGGGATATAATGCCTGACCTAAAGCAGTATCTTAGACAGGAGCATCTTCAAAAATGGAAAAAGTTTGCCCAATCTGAGCTTGAATTGAAATGTTCTGGTTCTAACAAATCTCCAATGACTGTCAAGAGTGAAATGCTGATTCCACGGAAGTTAATAAAAATTGTGTTGCTGACCCTGTTCAAACAAGGAATTGTATGCAGTGTGTGTTTACTCAGTAGTGTTTGACAAAAATGGCATTGCCTTCACTAAGATAATACCTAAACTCTTTGACGCCACTTGCCTAAAACCTGTGTGGATTATCTAAGCTTTTCTGTTCTTTCCTGTGTGAAGAAAACTAAAGAACAGTCTAAGCATAGCAAAATTCTGCACAAAATGTTTCTTAGAAGCAATTTTCCCTCCATCCTGAGTTGTATTGAATTTCACTGCAAGGCACTGGGGAGGACACTGCCACTCAGAATTCCATGTTTTAGTTTCTTTCATTGCAACCCAATTGATGCAACCACAAAGGTTTGATGATGCTTAAAATAGCAGAAGTAAAGGACACACCAGACCTAGCCCAAGGTCAGCCGAGTAGCAATAACACAGTTCCGGATGTCAACAATCAAATCCTGGATACTCTTTTGGTAGAGAGCTGACATTCTTTGCATTATTACCATGCTCACTTTAACTCATCATTGGTTCATGTAATATTATGCAAGGCAGTATTTTCAGTGAACTGAAATGACAAATGTAAGGTTATGGGTAGAAATGGTGGGGGGGTCTGCTCTGACCCTTTCCTATGAATAATTTTGGACTTTAAAGTCAAGCAAAGAAGACTGGGCTTGCACCATTACAAATAAAGTTGATCTATAGGAACAGGCTCTTTGAGGTGAAATTCTAGACAGATTTGTTGCACAGCATTATAATCTCATCATTAAGTTTGCTTAATTAAATTTATTAGGTTGATCAATCAGCCTTGCTTTAGTGACATGTCTGGTTCTCCTGGAGAAAATGATTCTAACTCACTTAAAATGATGGCTCAATGTTACAATGAAAAAGTCAATAAACTACAAACAATGACTGCACACAGAAGACATCTGTATTATATTAGAACATAGCCCCTGACCTTCTGCTAAAATTGAGTTAGCCATTTCAGTGTCTCGGATCTAGAGAACTGGCTCAGTGGGACTTGGGACTGAATTTTCTAAATTGCATATGGTAGACACACATGCAGTCAGCAAATTGCTTCAAGATAAAGCGGTTTATGACATGAAATAGGTACTTGCTGTGCCAAAGTAGAAAGTCTAAAGTTCCACTGGGCATGCATAAGTCTTTGGGTATTTCTAAAGTAATTATCTAAATCTGTGAACTTTGTTCTTGTTGCTCTTGCTGTTATTTTATTTTATTTTATTTTAGTAGAATTGTTATTTGCTTGTTATTTGAAGATCTCTAGGTGACGTACCACACAGTTAAAAACACAAAGAACTATGTTATAAATGTACAGCTCGTTCCCTGAGTTGGTGAGGCTCATTTGACAACAATAATACACCAAGCCTTTAGGGTCATCGGCCCTGTCCTGTGGAATACAGTGGTACCTCGGGTTACATATGCTTCAGGTTACATACGCTTCAGGTTACAGACTCCGCTAACCCAGAAATATTACCTCGGGTTAAGAACTTTGCTTCAGGATGAGAACAGAAATCATGTGGTGGCGGCGCAGCAGCAGCAGCAGCAGGAGGCCCCATTAGCTAAAGTGGTGTTTCAGGTTAAGAACAGTTTCAGGTTAAGAACAGACCTCCAGAACAAATTAAGTTCTTAACCCAAGGTACCACTGTACTCTGCAAATAGAGATTCAGCAGGTGCCTTCTGGGCCAACTTTTATGTCTGCTGAAAACATTTCTATTCTGCCAGCCCTATGTAAGGCAATTAAGAGCACATCTCCCACCATGGTCTTTTGATGTTTGTTTTTAATTTCTTTTTCTTTTTAACTTGTTATAATCTTATTGTTTGGTTTTAGGTTTTTGTATTGTTGTAAACCGCTGTGATATATCTTTATGATGCAGCGGTATATAAATATTTGTCTATATAAATAAATAATAAGAAAATAATAAATACCTTATTTATTTATAATAAATAAGTCAGCTTGGACAGCCTCCTTAACTAACCAAATTCAAAATAGTAGTACCTTGCCACCAACCCTGATAACGTTCTTGATAAATCAATCAGTTTGATTGAATTATTAATCAAAATTTTAATTTTACTCAAAACCCAAAGCAAGTTATGGTTTGTGCTGGTGTCACTAAGGTCTATGCATCTGCGCACAAGAGCTTTTAACACAAGGCAGCAAAGCATTCATCATTCAGATAATAAAACAAATTTGTATTATCTCCTCTAACATCCTGCAAAAATGCCTTTTGAATTTGCAGACAGAGAGAATGAAAAACTAGGCAATGGGTTTGGTAAATGCTGACATGAACCAGAATTTATGAATTTGCTTTGCAAAAGACTTCAGACTTTGGAACTAGTAACGGAAGCTGCTGGTAGATCCCTGTTATTTATAGCATGCCTTTTCAAAGGACTTAGCAGAGACATATGAAGCAGAGATTTTGCTAGTCATGTTTTGTTTACTAAACCTGCTAGATGCCCAGTAGCAAATGTAGCTACCAAGATGTAGCACAAAATTGGTTCCATTTGCATTTTAATGTGAAACTCTCTAATTCACACTTCCCAGAATGAATGTACAAACTGAAACACACCTATCCTATGAAATTCACACATCTCCAAATTTTGTGATCCAGTTCTCCAACCAAAACATGTGTACAAAAATTCTTAGGAAGAATTGTGATTTAAGATACATGTATTATTGAAAATAGCACACACAAATGCATTACAGTAAGTACAATGTCTTGCAAAAATGTGTACCGTATATTGGGTGAACCTGGCTACGGAAACATGTATATTAGGAGATTTGTGCACTAAAATGTGTGGGTATTTGTGAGGACTTGTTTTGGGGATTTTTTAAAGATAAACTGCTGTGGATATGTGAGTTGAAAAATGAGAAACCAACATTTACAGATTCATCAATCTCTAGTTGTTAAGAAAAGGACATATGTATCAAAACAAGAGGAAAACTTTAAAAAAATCCAACAATAACAATATAAAAGCAGCAATCAAAAAATTTAAAATGGAGCTGAAGCTCTAATGAGCAATTAACTAATTAGATTGCATATTATAATAGGTGTTTACTAGCAACACCAATGGCACAAAGTATATTTGAGACCACATTAGTGCATGTAGAAAACAGGCACACTTTCTTTCAAGTGAGGAAAATGTCATTACCCCAGACATTCAAAATAATTGTTATATTATGATGGCTTGTATGTGTGTGTTCTTTTGTTTCAAAAATAGGTGATGGGGAATTTTCTCTGCCTGTCCTTTTGTTCCTTGCAAGCAACATTCTTTATCAGGGAATTTGCTTTCCCCCCATCACTATGGAATTCTGATTTGTCCTTAGAATTTCCATAAGTATTACAAAATCTCTTCTGGGGAAGAAGAGCCATCCTCATCAGCTTCGGCAACATCACCCAAAGAGCACCTTTCACCTTCTTCTTGACATCCCCCCCATTCTCCCCTTTTCTGTCCATTCCTTGAGTTCTTCATAGTGTGCTTCTACTGTCACTAACACATATAACTCCCACCTAACATGGGTACTTTCTGTGCTTGTGTCCCCATCCCCCCCCCCGTCCCACCAGGTGTTCCTGATTCTAGCATGGAAAACCCCCACATCATATTTGAGCACAGGCCTACTGAGTGATATGCTGGTTTAAGTACATCTGTTGCTGCAGTAATGGCATGACAGACCAGAGTGTTTCATTAAGTTAAAAAACTTGCAGGCTTTAGATTAGAGGTAAGATCTTTGCTGAGTTCTATGTGGGCTCACATGTCAGCCTGCTGTGAATGAGCTTCATAGGGAGGACAGGTGAGACTGACTACCTGCACTTTCTGTTTCCTTTCTAGATCCTGAGTCTTTCCACTTAGTCCTATTATTGATGGTACTCAGAGATCCCTATTCAGCTCTAGCTGAAGAAAACCAAAGCTGAAGTCTTGAAATATTGGGGGGGGGGGGGGGGAGAGAGGGCCATATAGGCAAGTCCCACCTTCAAAATCTCAGTGTGTTTTACCTCACCTGCTCAGTCTCCACTCATGTTTCCTTGAAAGACATTGCATAATTGCGGAACTTGTTTTAACAGGATCCCTAACTGCATGGACATTTTTGCTTGTGCTGAAGAGAATGTGAGTAGAAGCCTGTTGCAGACCCGCCCTGCTCAGTGTGGGGAAGGTTGGAGACTGAGCAGGCTGGGCAATATACTTTGGGACATTGGTGGTGGGGTTTGTGTGTGCAACCCAGCAAATAGGCCCAGATTTGGCTTCTTGCATTCAGATGAATGCCAGAACATGCCTTCTCTATCAACCACATCTTTCTCTTCTATTGGAATTTCATTAGGCTCAGCCTACATTCTTAGTCCATTAAGTGTGAATGTACTTGGCATAGACCAAGTGGAGGCACTTTGTAGTATTTCACTTATAAATATGCTTCACAGTCAACAGTCTGAGGAACACTGCAAACAATTAGTTTTTAACACTGAAATAGCTTTCATCTATCTTAATTGGTATGTAGATATAAGGATAAGAGAAGCATGCCAAAAAAATTGTTCACATAATACCAGTGTTTTGCTTCGTAAAAGGAATACCAGTCGTCACCATAAATACAGCAATGAGGCCATGACACACTAATTCCTATTATAATATTTGTTGCTGGTATTAATGACAACTGTAGAGAGGATAAGCTTCCTGAAATATCCTTCCCTATTCTCTGGCTGCATACAAATTCAGCTCTCATAGAGAGGTTAGAGAATTATATTTGGATGGATTGAAACTTTCCCTCCATTTTCAGTGATTCTGCCTGTAGTTCAGCATCAATATGGGCTATGAAATTGAAAACAGAAAATTGGTCGTGGGAAATCCCATTGGTAGAATGTACTCCCCATCATATAACAAATACTTGCCTTCTAGGAATATTAGGTTATCTACTGTGTGATCCTAAGCACTTTAAAGTAAACTGTAACCCAGGCATCAAAACAATGTTTAATTCCAATATACTGGCTCTCTGTAGCCACAGAAAGAGTTAATAGTAAACAGACTCTAGGACAGCAGGGTTTTAGCAACAAGCCTTTTCAGGGAAACATCCTCCTTCAGGACTTTTTTTTAATGGAAAGAAGTAAAGTGCACTATTCCGGTGCTTAAGTCTTCAGAGTTAAATCAGACTGAGAGGTAAAATGCAGGTTGAAGGAGATCCAACACTGCAGACAGAGTAATCACCCCTTGTACCACCTCTTTCCATTCACATCCGTCATTTTATTTCTGGAAAAGAGGAATTACAAGAAAATACCCAAGCTAGCTAACTTTATACATGTACCAATTATGTTTAAAATGATGTCATCTGAGAGATGGGGAGGGAATCCTTTTGGCTATACAGTATTTGAGTCTGTGTGCATACATAGCTCCCCAGGAATCCCTGTGCCAATCAATTCAAATGCAGCAATTTACATATTAATGAATTCTTCAGAGGTACCAACTGATTACAGGAAAGAAAGGAAGAGGATGAGAGAAGAGAAGGCACTTTCTATTGAAATGCAAATATCATACACAAACACATCACAAGGAGCTTGATGAGATGGCAAAAGTACAATGGCAGGTTTCCTTTTCATGTTATTCATAGGTTAGGGGGGTTTCTCTGCATAATATATTGGAAAATGTCAGATGGAAAGAAGCAGTTCTAGACTTTTGTGCTTTCTAGTAAAGTATGTTGGTAGTGATGATTTGGTTCAAGGCCGTTCCTCTGATCATTTAAACGCAATGAGCCATTGAAGAGGTATGACAAGGTTTCTCTCGCATTGTGGTAGATTTTAGCATCCATGAAGAAGGAGAAAATGACACAAATTTTCACTAGATGAAAAATTTTGTAACTATGCACAATATCAAATATTTTGGCATTCATTGATAAGTTGTCACAGATATGGTAGATTTCATGGGCTTAGGGTGCTGATTCTGAATGCAGTTGCTGTGCTAGAGGAGATTTACTGTACTCTGAAAACTGGAACTGAGTGGATGGTTGCTTTTTAAAAAACAATATATCAGAGTATGGAAGCATAGTAGAGAAAGGCAATCATACTTTGCTTGCAGTTCATCTTTGCCCTAATGCCTTGTGACTCCTTAACAAAACAGAACTGTCTTATGAACACAAAGCTGATTCAGTTTGCTGAAACCCAGCCAGATGGGTGGGGTATAAATAATAAATTATTATTATTATTATTATTATTATTATTATTATTATTATTATTTGCACTGCCAGTCCCTCCAAAATAGCAAGGGCTGTAGCTCAGAGCACCTGCCTTGCATGCAGAAGTTCCTGGTCTAATGCCCAGCATCTCTAGGTAGGGCTGCGAAAGAGTCCCTGTCCTAAACCTCAGGAAGGATCATACTCAGCTAGAGGGAATAATGGTATGACTCAGAATAAGGCAGCTTTCTATGTTCCAGTGAGGAACTCATGTAAGGTCCCTTGTCTCCTTTATGTTGACCAGTTTGATTGATTTTCCAGAGAAGGAAGTTAATCTATGCTGTGTTCTTCTATGACACCTACGTACTTCAGTTGCAGATATTTACCAGTTCATAATGTGTGATCTGCACACATATAGACACCTCACAGCAGAGCAAAGCACTGTTCCACAAGAATAATTCATACTGGGTTGCTTTCTAGCCAGGTGAGCAGTTGAATGGATCAAGTTTTCCAGAAGACCATACAGCCCAGCAGAGCTACTGCTTCTATGACAAGAAACAACAGACCATGAAAGTTGCAATTGCCTATTGCACTTGGAGTACTAGCAGTTGTTGGTTTCTCTTACATTGTGCCAGGGAAGCAAAATGTCTAACACTCACTGATCCTGCACTTAGCTGTTGGGAAGAGAGGCCCATATGCTTTGCTTCCGATTGCGACATCCTAATCACATTTCTGCCTGTGTCGTTACGTGATTCTGATTTCTAAGCCTGTGTAATTTCAGATCGGAATCTCAACACGTTCTGTTCAGAATCATACAGGCCTCAAAATGTGCAGCCATTTGGTCTGCAAAAGCATTTCAGCTTGCCAGATGGAACAACCCCCCTTCCCCCCATGTAGTGTGTTCTGGGGGTTCTCCTGATGTTCCTCAAGCCAATTTTGATGTGTGTGTGCACAGGGTAAGGAAGGTGGCGGGAGCCTAATTACACAAGCAGAAGTTTTGCAATGGCTTCTGCTGATGGGGCTCTTTAGGCAAATCCCATTTTATGGAATTCTTTTCTGTGATTCACCCTCCCACCAGTAGATTCAAAATGCAGACTACAGAAAGGGGGGGGACGACCAATAAATCTACAATTCCCAGATCTGTAAATGATCTAGATGAGCAAGGATGATGCCAATCCAACCTGTTTTTTCAAGGTGAAACAAAGTTTTATGTGCAAGGTGAAAACATTCTTTTTTGTGGTTCAGACCACCGTAGCTAACATTTGGGTGGGGGGAATATAAAACATTCAGAGCTACACAGCGCTATAATCACTGATGCAGCATAGTCAGGTGAAGATTGCTTGAGGTAGAAGATGCACTTCAGAAGCATGGCACAGATGCAAGCTCACATCTGTTTTTTGTTTTTTCCTAAACCACAAAATTTTCTTCTGAGTATATCACATAATGCATTAGGCACAGCTAAATGTGTGCTCATAAAACGATTCTCCTCACAGGCTAAATGTACATTGGCATTAGCTGCGCTATAAATGCAGCCTGGCATCAGGCGACTGGTGCTTTTGAGGGAAACAAAACAGCTCATTTTTAATCTGTGCAACAAATGACTCATGTGAAGGCTCTTAAAATACGATAATGATTATCTTGTACCAAATCATAAGGAGATTTTTTTAGTTCACTTGCAAAGAGATCTGGGTGCAAAAAAGCGGGGAAGAGGGAAGTGGCAGCTGGCTGGGGTCTGCTGTGACAAGAAACATTTTATATGCCAACATTTTATTTGTATCCAATAGCTGCAGAAGAATAATAACTTTTAAAAAATGCTAATGAGAAATTTCCCAAGCACATTCCGCTTGTGAATGAGAATACTCCTTCTGTGAGTTGTAAACATGTTGTCGTATCCTACTGCCAAAATTGCTAGAGACAACTGCCCTTTTGAATAAATTTCTGCTTCCATCTAATTTCTGTATTCTCATAATAGTTTCTTAAATCATTTTGTACGATTAGATGGGCACATGAGCAAGCATGTCCATATAAAAATACAGGCAGGTGGAAAGGAGGCTTGTTGGGAGTTTGTTTACTCTGCCATGCCAACTCGAATAAATTATGAGGGGGCAGGTAAGCCCAGCCCTGCATAATCAATCACAAGACACGGCACAGGCACACCATTTGAATGACAATGCCCACCAGCTTTAGGCCCCACCCCCCTCAGATATCTTATGGAGGGCCCAAAGGGACCTTGGCTGCTAGAAATTGGCTCCTAGGCCTATCATGTGACCTAAGATTCAAATAACACACACAATGTTGGTCTGTGTTGAAGAACTGTTCTCATTCCAGCTCATTTATAGAAACTACCTAATTTACCAAATAATTCCCCTTATTGTAAAGTGTGGGTGGGAAGAGGGAATCTCAGACCCAGGGGCCAAATGCAGCTCTCCATGCTTCTTTATCTGGCCCTTGGGACCTTTCCTCCAAGCCTTATCTAAGCCACTGCCCCAACTGGCTCTGCTGATACACCCTTGAACTGTGATGAAGCTTCTTGCTTCCCTGGAAGTAGGTAGAGCCGTGTGTAGGCGTGTGTGTGTGTACCTCTGACTTTTGCACAAATGAAATGTAGCCTTTTGTACAAAGGTGGGCGTCACATCCACTTCTCCACCCCCTTTTGCCTCTGGACCTGCTCATCACAGGTATGCAGTCCTCAGAGATTTTCCTGAGAGACAGTGTGGTCTTCTGGCTGAAAAACATTCCCTGCCTCTTCTATAAGAGAATACAGTGGTACCTCGGGTTACATACGCTTCAGGTTACAGACTCCGCTAACCCAGAAATATTACCTCAAGTTAAGAACTTCGCTTCAGGATGAGAACAGAAATCATGCAGCCGCGGTGCAGCAGCAGCAGGAGGCCCCATTAGCTAATGTGGTGCTTCAGGTTAAGAACAGTTTCAGGTTAAGAACGGACCTCCAGAATGAATTAAGTACATAATCCAAGGTACCACTGTAGTAACAATGGAGATGATGGTACAATGTGGAATCAGCAGTGTCCCAGGCAGCAGGGGAAGAGTAGGATCCATTTTTCTCCTAGGTATAGCTCTCAGAACACACTTGATGTCTTGTGGGATCAATTTCAGCTTATGCGGTCAGCTACAAGGGGCTGGCACTTATATACCCTCTTGACCCCTGTCCATCATGGCCTATTATCTCTAGCAGAGGGAGTCTGACTGGTGGTTCCAGAGCGTGGTTAATGCTTCATTGTGTGAAGCTGTAGTCCCTACTGCATTTAAAGATGTGGTTGGACTGGAATAACTACTGCCCTGGCGCAAATACCCCAGTTGGGGAAAAGGTGGTAGAGAGTGTAGTGGCACAATGACTGCAAACAGTCTTAGATGTCATGGATTGTTCAGAACCATTTCAGTTTAGGTCCAGGCCTGGCCATGGGATTGATAGATGAGCTTTCCAACAAATGGGACAAGGGGAGTGCGACCTTGCTTCTGCTTCTTGGTGTTTCTGTGATTTTTGATGCCATTAACCATGGAGTCCTCCTTGTTTGGCTCTGTGAAATGGGAATTGAGGGCAGTGTGCTACAGTTACTCCTGTCTACCTATGTGACCAAGACCAAAGAGTAGTCCTGGGAAAATGCTTTTCAGCCCCCTGGCAATGCACTTTGGGCACTATTTTACCCCCTCCCCATGCTAAACATCAGAAGCTGCTTTTTAGTGAGTTAGACCTTTGGCTATCTAGCTCAGCACCGTCTGTGCTGACTGGCAGGTGTTTATTTAATTGTCTAAGCCTGGCAGCGGAGCAAAGTTTTCAGCAAATGATTAAAAATTAATACAAAAGATGTCTGCTGAATTTCTGTTGGAAGAACATTCCTCAGCATTGGACTGATAACCATGGAAAGCTTGGTTTTGTTTTAATTTATTTGACTTTTATTACATTTGTATCCCACCTTTCCTTCACAGAAGCTAGCCAAGTCTCATTTGGTTAAGTACTGTACCTGCATCCATACGTTTTTGCCATGTTACATAGCAACTGGGTTTATGTTGTGCAATTTCCTCTAGAATTGCCTAAAGCTTTTTCTGTAGCTTCCATTTTATATAGTTGATTCCAGGATTTTATAATTATGATTTGTCTAGATCATACTCATTAAGTGCATGGTTAGCTGCTAGCCCTCTGAAGGGATTACAGTGTTTGAAAAACAGCTACAATAATGTAGACGGCAGATAAATGTCTGTCTTGCATGCAGCTGCACTAGAATTTTGTTTTAATGAGATTTTCCTCAGATCTACTTTCCCCCCTTCTGCTTCCCTCCCACTCCCCCCCCCCGCTCGTTCTGTGAGTTCTCTTCAAGCAGCATCTCAAAATCCTTGCAGTCCAAGTATTAGAGGCAGTATATTAATAAGTGCCAGGATCTCCCTCATATTCAGAAGCTCTGTTCATGCTTCTAGTACCCTACCAAGCATGTCCAGGTGGTAGCAAGGGCATGAAGGCTGCCCCCCACCACAAAACACTCACACGCACTTGCCACACTCTTTGGGCATCACATATTGGGTGCTGGCCTGAAGAGAGGCATATTTTTGCCCATAGGAAACCTTGGTTGATTTTTATTCATTAGTGTGTTTTCATTGTTCCTGATCAATTTTGAGTTGCCCGTGAGTGCCTCAGATTAAGGCACAAAGATGGGATATGAATGTTTTTTACAGTAAATGATAAAATTAATTTATTGATGCACTAAGTGGAATATCAGCGTTATCAGACAGAATCATCTGTTGTCAAGATTCAAAGCGTCAGCCCTGCTGTGTGTTTGACATTCAGGTTTTTTTGCGCTGAGCACAGTCTGTTCTGTGTCATGTAATAAAGCCTGATGTAGAAGGTCTATGTGTGTTGCAAGGAAGATGTTTACTAATTGGTGGAGAATTAACATGTGCTAGGGACGATGAAGTCATTTCTTTATGCACAAGGAGTCATAAGTTCTGTGTTATGTTAGGTCAAGATGATGGGTGGTGAAATAATGAAAACAATTTGGCTGAGCGATGCAGCTATGGCAACCCTTAGAAATGCCTACTATTTAGCCTCCTTCCAGATGGCTGTCAAAAGCTGGAGAACAACACTATTGAGGAAAACCCAAAACACAGGCATGTTTAGTTTGAACATTTATGTGTTTTAATCAAGAATGTTTAAAAAAGTTCCTTATACACAGCAGTGGGCAGTGTACATGTTTGGATCTGCACATGTGAACCCACCAATCAGAAGGTGCTCTAATCTGGGGAGGGGGGGTTGCTGATACAGACTAATACAGCTGTACATCTGGACAATTTTTTTAATGTAACATATTTTTCAAAAAAATGTTGGCTAGTCATCACCCCAGTCATTTTTAATTTGGCTCATGGAACATCAGATGCTATATACGAAGCAACAAATGGATTTTCTGTATATTATATTTAGAGGGGAGAATCAACAGTGGAGGATAAACACAGAGTGCAGCTTATGTAGGAACCTCCTACTTTATTTTAGGAGAGGAGCTCATTTCCTCATGTGCAAGAGTATTTTCCCTTGCATGCACAAATGTCTTCCTATGAAATAAGGAAAGGAGGTGCTCCTTTGAGAATGAAACTACTCTGTCTCTGAGCCAAATAGTTCCTCCCCTCCTCCACCATGGTCTTTCTGGAATCAAGATCACTTTCCTTAGCTATGTACTTAATTCGTCTCCAGGTGCAGGCCCAGCACCTGTGTGCTAAGCAAAACTCTATACTAAAACCAGCAGGGGATCCTATGAGAACCAGAGACTTAAAGAGCCTATTATGCCTCCTGGCTAGTGTAAGACTTTTCTAGAATATTTTCTACCATTGTTCCAGGATTGAAACAGCCCCTTTGTACTCTTTTTTCACATACAAATGCACTGCAAACTGCAAGTTTATTTTCTGTCTTGACTATATAATTTCATGCACTGTTAAACTCACCCCTCTATCAAATGCTTAGTTTTTAAGCATTGCAATGAGTAGCTCTGCAAAGTGTTAATTCACTGGTGCTATCAGCTGATTAATTTATTTAATCCCATTTTAATTCGCGCTGCCTTCCATGGAAGGATGTCCATTGCTGGAGGAGATGCACATAGAACATGTCAAGAATCTATGTGGATCTCGTGACTCAGGTAACATTTTAAAGGCAATTATCCAAACAACCTTCCTTAAATCACCTGGAAAATACCACTTGTCTCACAATACAAACAAGAAAAAAAATCTACCCCTAACACTATAATAGGATAATTGATCAACTAATTTCTTTAAAGGAAGACATTGCTTAGCAAAAACATTTCATCTGAGAGTCCAATTAAAAGCCTATTCACCTTGACAGCATCCCACGTTAGCAAGCACTATAGATTAACTGTAGGTTTGTTCTTTGTTTTTACGTATATTTCCTAGTCAGGTCGTTGAATTGCCTCTTGCTATTTTGGTTACTATTACCAAAAAAATATATATCCCTGAAAGGTCTTTCAGAGGTTGCATTTGTTATACCATCTGCTGTTCCTTTTCCAATTTATGAATTGCTGTTCCATCTTGGGCAGCTTTTCAGCGAGAGCCAGTATAAAGCTCAGCTTCCTTCCAAGAAAGCTTCCTCCAGGCATCATGACATCAGCCTTATTTATCCAATTGATTTGAAGTTTGCACCATCAGTCTCAACAGCCAATCAACCTAAATGTATCCCCACACATGTTCGTCACCATTTACACATCTGAAGCAGATGCAACTAGCCCCGGACAGCCAGGAGATGAAGCTAATTAGGAGAAGTGGAGTTGTAAGGAGACACTCGAGGGAAATGTCAAGAAGTCTTCAGTGGCTTGCAAAATCAGTGTAGCTCAGCTTGTTACCTGGGCCAGTGATGGAGCACAGCTGGGCCAGTTCCTAACAATGCTGCCAAAAGCACTCTGCTTTGCTTTGTGACAGCTGGTGACTGTCAGAGCCCCCGCATGGGCTCTGCACAATTTTTTCTTGTTTTACAATAGCAGCAGCAGCAACAACAACATATAGCTGTGTTCTTCTTGTCCTTTGTTTCTGTGAATTCAAGGAAGAAAGGCATACCAGACACTTTTAGGGTCATAAAAGGTTTCTGAATGAAGGCAAAGGGTGGGACGTCAAGCACTGAGCCTTTCTTTTAATCCTCCATGTTTGATGGGCAGTTTTGCAAGTAAGGCTCCTTTAAAAAAGAACTGAAACAAATTTTGCAAACAGGTCAGCAACAGTAGGCTAAAACGTTGCAGAAACTACCGTATTTTTCGCACCATAGGGCGCACCGGACCATAGGGCGCACCTAGTTTTGGGAGGCGGAAAACAAGAAAAAAATATTCTGAACCCCAGAAGCCAGAACAGCAAGAGGGATCTGGCTTCTGGGATACCGTGTGGCTGTTCTGGCTTCTGGGGTAACCGCGCCAAGCCTCTTCAGGGCAGCGGGATGAAGGCTCCCCCTGCCCAAAGAGGCTGCGCAGGGCTAAAGCAGAAGCCAGGACAGACGCGTCGCTGAAGGGGCACTGCGCCTTCTCTCTCTCTGCGCAGCGCCCCTCCTTCACAGGAGAGGTGCTGCGCAGAGAGGGAGAAGGCGCAGCGCCCTTCAGCGAAGCTGGAGAAGGAACAGAAGAAGACCCTTCTGTTCCTCCTCCGGCTTCGCTGGACAGGCGCGTCACTGCGAAGCCAAGGAGCCTGCATTCGCTCCATAGGACGCACACACATTTCCCCTTCATTTTTGGAGGGGGAAAAGTGCGTCCTATAAAGCGAAAAATACGGTACTTTAAAAAATAAGTGACCCAGGAAGAGTTCACAGGGAAGCTTCTTCCTAGTCACAAGGTGAAAGGGTTTGTGTATTGCTGGATAGCTACCATTCTATTGGAGATTAAGCAGAAAACTGAATTCATTTGAAAAGCAATGACCCTTTATTTTCACCTCTCGTGCCCCTGACAAGATATAGGGCTGGATCAAGACTGACAAACATAGAGAATGAGTTCAAGACCAAAGAGTGTATTACACATCATTTAAAAAAGAAAATGTAGTGTGTGAGAATCATATAATCAGAGAATGGTAGAATTGAAAGGAACCCTGAGGGTCATGTAGTCCAACCCCTGCAATGTAGGAATCTTAACTAAACCATCCATGACAGATGGCCTCAGTGTCATAAAAAGGCTAATATGTTATTTAATACCCACAATTCTTAGCCTAATCAATCAGTGTTAGGGGGAAGGTGGAGAATCTTTAAGGACAACCTTAAAATATTAAAAACATGAGATAATATAGATTTTTCATTTCGAACTTTAACGTAGGATGGATATAAGGTCCTTAGGATTTAAAATAACTATTACGTGTTAGCAACTTTTTCAGATAAAAAGGGGAAATCAAAAGATTTTTCCCAAGTGCAAGCAGGTCATGTGATGATGAGTAATCCCATGCACCAATCATTTTACATAATCATCTAATGCACTGATGCACCGAGATGTTGTATAAATCCTAATGGGAGAAAAACACAAAGAGGTTTGCTCTGTAATTCCCCAGTACAGCTGAGAGTGGGAAGATATTAAAGATTTTCTTCAATTTAATGAGATGTAGATGAGCAGTCAAGTTTCGAATCAAAATCTCAGTTTTCCTAAAGCTGGATGTTCTCCTTTTGCAGGAAGTGGTGGCATGACTACAGACTTAATTTAGCAGATTTATATGAATCAAAAAAAATCTTCACTGACATCAATTAATTGTCCTTTGTTATGGCCACTGTGGTATGGATATTGCTACACATTTTTAACATTATTGTTGCCCTAGATTCAGAACCCAGAATCCCATGTACAACCTCAAATTCAGAAATGTGCACTGGTGGTTGCTTCTGTTGTCCTAATAATGAACACATTTCCGGGGGGGGGGGGGACGACACACCACTTTTTTACAGAAAAGGTTAACATATTCTTTAAGTATAATAAAATGATAATTGTAACCATGCATATACCTGGCCAACCCACCCACCCCACCCCCCGACTAAAAGAGATAGATGATAGATAGATAGATAGATAGATAGATAGATAGATGATAGATAGATAGATAGATAGATAGATAGATAGATAGATAGATGATAGATAGATGATAGATGATAGATGATAGATAGATAGATAGATAGATAGATAGATAGATAGATATAGATATAGATAGAAAGATGCAGCAACTGGTGGGCCCATGCACGAGCCATTCCAGCCTTAGTGAAGCATGTTTGCTGCTGCTTCCTTCACCTGCTGCTTGCTGGGTTTTCATCTTCTGTGGACGGCCTGGGCTGTAGGACCATGGATGTAGATACTGTTATACTTCATGGGAATCCAGCAGGACTTCTGCATTCGCCCCCATGGAAGGTGAGAACACAAATGAGAAATGTGGCTCTCAGCCTGGTAAGCCGAAATACTGTAAAGTTATCTGTAGAAAGTGATCTTGAAAGCCCTTAAGTATTATGTAGGAATTTTCATTGAAGCAGAGTTGGCTTAAAAAAAAAAAAGGACTTAAACAGTAAATCTACATCATTTGGCACTTTTAGCTCTGGAGACTTAACTTCTCAGGGAATCAACATGCGGTGCACAGTTGTAGAAATAATTGTAATGTATTTCTAAAACTACTACAAAGCCTGTCTTGTACTGGTAAAATGTAAGGGTTTCAGGGTTTCTGCTATTATACTTCAAAATGACAATAGATGGAAGGACAAAATGGTGTTTTCTGTGCCTAAAAATTGAGGTTAGCAATAATTAGCTGCTTTCATTCTGTAGATAATTATATAATCTTGATCAGCATCATATGGAACAGCACACAGTGTGTTCATTCTTCATAACAAGTACTCCACCATCAAGCCTACACATTCAGAAGGATTCCTTGAAAATGTGGTTTCTTTGACAACTAGTTACTTACTTTCAGTCCATTGATAGATTTCAGTCTATAAAGGTGTTAGGTACACTTTAGACATTATAGGAGACCATGGGCTTCCGCTACTTGAGCCACAGTGATCATTAGGCTTGCACACCCCTTTTACCTTTCCTCCTCTTTTGTAAACCAGAGGAGAAGACTAGAAGAATCTTTTTCCAATTTTAAATAATACACAGTTCCTCTGGCATCCAAATGCAGGGAACCATTTATGTAAGCTATAGTTTCAGTATAAGCTAGGATCTGAAAGCAAGGTTTGATCTTGGCATTTTCTCACTTACCATAGTTTAAACAAACCACAGTACCTTCAATTTGGATGTCATGGGAAACTGTAGCCTGTTTAAAATTGAAAGCAAAACTTTCCACTCTCTGTAAGTGCAAAAAAAACTGAAGTGAAGGAGGAGTTTCACCATCACACTTCATTCACATAATGTCTGAAATGGGCCAGTGGAACATCACTGGTTGTTGGTAGGTATGTGCCATCATTATCTTTGCTGTATATGCCTGAAAGCATATGGAGATGAGGGAAGCACATCATCTGCTTTGTTATTTTTTTCAGTAGAAGGGCAGTTTCCAAGTTATATCCCCTAAGTGATCAAATCAATACATAATAAAATTAATAAATATTTTAATAAAGCATAATAACACAATCAAACATCACAGTTTCCTAAACCAAGGCCGGCACAGAACAGTCAGAGTCTGATTGTAGGCAGTATGCGAGGCCAAAAGACCAAAATATCTGCCAAGCCAATATGAGGCCCAGGTGCTGGAAATGCAGAAGTCCCCAAGCAGTGAGGCTTCAGCTGTCTGTGCCTTAATTCCCCAAAGACTTCAACCCCATATCTGCCAGCCATTTTAGCAAGGGACCAGTGCAAACGTAGCACTGTTGCCTAGCAACCCCTGGACACGTTCTCTGGTATTGTCATTAGGATGGATCCTACTATGACTCAACTCAAAAGGAGAGAGTGAGTTGGATATTACTTGAAAGCAGACACATCTGCAGTCCAGTTTTAGTGTGTGAGAGAGGGAGTTTAGTTGTCTTTTTCTATCATGTGCCAGCTTGGCTGCACAATCTAATAGCTCCACATACGTGGCAGGCGGAAGACTTCGGACAGAGTCAAAAGGAGCAAACATATAGCATTTGAACACCCCTGATTCTGCAGCAGTTTTCATTTTCATCTGATCAGATGAATTTATGACGAATCAGAATGTCTTACAACCACTGAGAGAAACATGAAGCTCTTCTTCAGGTTTTGCTGCGAAGGCTCAGCTGCCCACAGGGCTTACAAACATGGGAGCAGCTGGGATTTGACAGATTCATAAAACAATAGCTATGGATTTGGTCTGTTTCTAGTCATGGTTGCCTTATGGTCAAAATGTGCAGCCTGTCGCTAGCAGATTCAACCAGTAGCCTGAAATCTAGCTGTGGAAAAGTTTCCAGCTAGACCCATATGGCAGTGCTGTGAAGCTTTCAGCGGTTTTAAGAAAATCAGAAAATCCATAAAAAGTCATTACATGTGGCAACACTTTGTTATCTATTAAGTATTTGACCATCTGTAAAGGGAATCTGGCAAGTGTTTCATCATCCCTTCACCAGCGTACATTGTAAACTCATGCTGTGGCTTTGGACTTTGTTTTAGGCAATGCTCTTAAGTCTCTGTGTTAAGATTATTGCAAGAGCCTTTCTAAATAATCAATGCATGTGTAGTTGTTAGTTGCTACAGGGGAATCAGACATCTGCCCTCCAGCTAGTATTGCTGCAGTCAGGGTAGCCGAAGACATTTTGGTGGTGGACTGACAGTTGAATCTTAACTTTCAACAGTGTACCTGCAGACTTATTTAGGGGACATGGGTGGAGATGTTCTGTGTGACACACACACACATTTCTGTCCTCCAACTTTTTGCTGCTGCCCCCTGACCTCAGTATCTGCTGTCTGACTTTCCTTGGTA
Organism: Podarcis filfolensis; assembly: GCF_964270895.1. Taxonomy (NCBI): domain Eukaryota; kingdom Metazoa; phylum Chordata; class Lepidosauria; order Squamata; family Lacertidae; genus Podarcis; species Podarcis filfolensis. Next base: position 59,128,385 of record NC_139603.1, read on the forward strand.
GTAGAGCTGGTCCTGGCTTTTGTAGGAAAATAGCATTTTCCAGCACTCAACCTGCAATGTGTGATACCACCACTGGAAAAACATAGTGTACATCTCTGCACTTGATCATGTTGCACAGCTATTTGAGTTTGGAAGGCTATGAGAAAAGGCTATGAGATCTGGATTTGCATGATTGTCAGGGGCAACTATTGGCAAGTGTCTGTGACATCATTGGTGTTTCCTAGAGGCTAATATCCATGAAATATCCATTCTCACTACCCAATGGACATTTCAGCTGTTGTGTTTGTTTTTAAATGAGGGACAGGAAGGCTGTCATTCCTATCTATGCACAATAATCCCCTGATATTTTTTTTTAGCAGCTGTATTCCCAAACATGCACTCATTATTTATTTTTTAAAATCCAATCGAGTCCCCTGCCCAGCAATGCTGTGGTTCCCTTTTCCAATGAACACATGGTTATTATCCCCTACCCAGCCTGTGTGAGGATAATATATTTCTGTGCTCATGTTGGACTGGGGATATTACTAGCTATAGTGTTGTCTGGAAAAGCCCAAGACTGGTGAGCAGTTAAACATCAGACAGACGTAATTATATATTCGGTATAGATGTGGTGTGCTGGTTGCTAGGTTCCCCCCCCCCTTGCTTGTAGGTTCCTTCCTCCCCTTCTCTCTCTCCCCCCTTTAGTTTATCACAAAAATAAGCTCAATGTTGAGAAGAGAATTTATGCAGCTGTTGCATTTATTCAGTGCAGTCCTCATCCATTCCCTGTCTGTGCAGAGATTATGGGTTTATACTCCCACACCGTTCCTGGGATAATGACATAAACTCTAAGTGTAAATGTGGACTATCTAATTTTAGTCAAGCAGCAGTAAATTTTCCCTGCAGAAAATGCAGCATGTCATCTTTCTGCAAGGAGAAAACAAAGCAGCAGGGCATGTTCATCTCAGACAAACCTCTCTCCCTGTCTTTTTCTTTTTGCCAACCCAGGGGACCCATGATGGCAAATGGTGCATAAAGGAGCTCACATTTTCTTTAGCTACAGCCTCTACTCTCCCTGGATTAATTGCCGGATACAGATTATTTCTCCATGGCACAGCTGTGCCCAAGTTAAATTCTGAGAAACAGCTTGGACTACTAATAGATGACATGTTTAATATTGAATATGTATTTTTTATTTATTTGAAATATTTCTTGATGGGGTGGGGAACAGTGATACAATGTCAGAATTTTAGTTAATTTCCTTTTGTTATGGGGGGCGAACCCCTCTTTCTTAATTAGCAGGTTTTGACATGCTGTGAAATACCTAGCAGACAAGGTACAATGTTAGATATTATGGGCCAAATTTAATTCATGGTCAGTGAGGAAACTCTTCTCTCTCTCTCTCTCTCTCTCTCTCTCTCTCTCTCTCTCTCTCTCTCTCGTGTGTGTGTGTGTGTTAGCCTTGAATTTAGCCTCCATGTTTGGCATCCATTGTCCTAAAATTCCTATGCTGTGAGTCAAATTAATCACCTAGCATAGCCTGCCAAACTTGACCCTCCAGCTGTTTTGGGACTACAACTCCCATCATCCCTAGCTAACAGGACCAGTGGTCAGGGATGATGGGAATTGTAGTCCCAAAACAGCTGGAGGGCCAAGTTTGGCCATGCCTGGCCTAAGATAACATTTAACAACTTAACCGAACATAAAACATAGCATCACCAAGTTTCCTTTTAACTATCAGATAGCTTATGGCCATCCTTAGTAATCATCATAATGAATACTGCTGCACTGCCTAACAGTGCCCAATAAAATGTAACTGCTTATTTTAAAAGCAAGGTGCATGTACAGAGGGCTGTACATGCTCAGAGGGCTGAGATCGATAGAAGGATCAAAACACATTTTTGGAGGGAAAAGGAGCGGCAGGGAAAGGTGAATATCTGGCAGATAAGGTGCTTTTCCTTGCTGAATTAAGCTGAGCAGAGAGGACTCAGAAGACATGAACACTATAAGTGGCTGTAATCTGCTTTGATGGGTTTAGAAAGTCAACAGCCAAAAATAATACAAGAGATCGTTAAACATCAATGTGCAAGAGTTGGTGTCATCAAGATGTCTGTTGCCATGTGCGGGATGTCCTGAAGTAGTCACTGTCCCCAGGTCATAAAACCTGAGGCTGGATATTGATGAAGGAGCAAAGCTTGTACGATTTGTCTGGAGAAGCTTAGGCACACTATGAGATTATGTTTGTCACTTGAAAGAGCAATGTCAAAGAAGCTGGCACAGGGTAAAGATACCGTTTTGAACCGCTGCAGTTCTTTCGCTGGGAGTTTTGGGATCAAACGCATGGCTTCTTTTTTGCTCTCAAAACAAATATTTTCATGGTTAAAAATAGAGGCTCCACACAATCCTAGGTATATTTACTCAGATGTAAGCTCCACAAGACTTACATCCTGGAAAACAAGCATAGAATTGCACCCTCGGGCTGCAGTCGTGCCTAGCTATATGTTTCAGGAAGACCAGCAGCACTTCCTTCTGAGCTCTTGAAAAGCTACCCAAGATTTCTCTCTCCGTGTATGTGTGTTTTATCTTGGAAAAAGTCTTAAGTGTGAGATGTTTAATGCCAGCAAGAAAGATGTGTGTGTATAGCTTACGGTTGCCATTTTTTGCTTTTTTTGGCCAAAAATCAACACTTCTGACATGGGTTTCCCCGGACATTTCTGACAGGTGAATCCCATATATGTCCGGGAAATTCCGGACATATGGCAGCCCTAGTACAGCTGCAAAGCTAGGTAATCTTGGGCTGCTTCACAAATGACTCCTAAACCATGATTTGCAATTCTCACACCTGTAAAACGAATTTAAAACCTGTTTATTTTTCGGCTGGAACGTACATTGAATTTAAAACAGCAAGCCTCTGCTTTCTTTCCACTATTAATGAAGTTCGCAAGTGATACATGCCAGACAAAAAGGTGTTATTGCTTCCTGTAACAGGTTTCATCTTGGCATTTCAGTCTTTCTAGGTCCCTTGTCTTATCTCTTCCTCTCCTTCATTTCTGTTTTTGTTTTTTTTTAATTATTCTGGGAGTAACAGCATAATCCTTTACATTTGTACTCTGATAGGACTCACACTGTGTGAGTCTTACTCCCTGTGTGACTTACCCCCAGGTGAGCGTGTATATAGGATCCAGCCCCAATTCCATTTAATTTGGAGGAACATTCTCGTGAATAGATATGTAAGGGATTGTGCAGTTAGAGTGTGAGTCTATAGGGCAGATTCAATCCATGTTCATTCTTTTCTGTATAGCAGAGAGTGTAGGTGCTATATAACGGATACATGTTACAATTAATTATTATGGTGATTCTGATTAATAATAAACAAACAAACAAACAAACATTCTGCAACCTGATGCCCTGCAGAGATTACAGCTCTCATCAGCCCTGGTGAGTGATATGTTAATATAGCCCTGTTTTATTTTTTTCTTTATAAAACTGAAATCTCAAAATAAATTGAAACACTTCAGACATTCAAAAATAGCAGCACTAAGGGTAGCGCTGTGGTCTAAACCACAGAACCTAGGGCTTGCTGATCAGAAGGTCGGCAGTTCGAATCCCCGCAATGGGGTGAGCTCCCATTGCTTTGGTTCCTGCTCCTGCCAACTTAGCAGTTCGAAAGCATGTCAAAGTGCAAGTAGATAAATAGGTACCGCTCCGGCAGGAAGGTAAATAGCGTTTCCGTGCACTGCTCTGGTTCGCCAGAAGCAGCTTAGTCATGCTGGCCGCAGTATCCTGGCTCCCTCGGCCAGTAAAGCAAGATGAGTGCTGCAACCCCAGAGTCATCCGCGACTGGACCTAACAGTCAGGGGTCCCTTTACCTTTACATTTTTAAGGGCCCATCCACATGTCCACTTTCCCCACCGCTTTCCCCTGGGAAAACCCACTGCTTACTGCCGAATCCGAGCAAACATCAATCGGGTTTTCTCCAGATTAATGTTTGCTCTGATGTAGTACTAAAGAGCAGGTTTTCTGGGGGTGCTGCAAAGGCAAAGCTGCTTGGACCCGTGCCTAGAAATCACAGGACAAGCAGAAAAACACTCAGACCTGCGCTTTCCAGGCACAGGACAAGTGGAACCCCCTCCCCAAGTGTTATAAGAAATGCATTCTCCAGCACAAGGGATATAACTATGCAAAGCCAGTGTGGTGTAGTGGTTAAGAGCAGTAGACTCATAATCTGGTGAACCGGGTTCGCGTCTCCGCTCCTCCACATGCAGCTGCTGGGTGACCTTGGGCTAGTCACACTTCTCTGAAGTCTCTCAGCCCCACTCACCTCAAAGAGAGTTTGTTGTGAGGGAGGAAGGGAAAGGAGAATGTTAGCCGCTTTGAGACTCCTTCAGGTAGTGATAAAGCAGGATATCAAATCCAAACTCCTCTTCTTCTTTCAAATCCTTATAGAATTTGTTATAAGTTCCCGAACTTTGAAATCATTGGGACTTGAAAGTGTTTCAGTTTGCCTGGATTGTGTCCTTTGATCTTAGAATTATAATCTATTTTTTTGTAGATTTTTCAAATGATACTTAATTAGAATTTACCAAGAGGTGATTTTCTGATGACTCCATTTTTTTTAATGAAAAAATATATGTTCATTTTAATAAGACTAGTTGCAGCAAATGAGATATTCCGCCCCCCCCCCCGCCTTTGTAGCCAGAAAGGAGATGCACAATCAGCAAATTAGAGAACTGTCAATTTACATTCACGCTGAACAACACTATGTGTGCACATAAGAGACCACTTTCCCTAAAATCTGACCAGCACATACATTTCTAATCTAGTTTATGTACTAAGCCACCCTGAGCAATTGATGGAGGGTGCATTGCCATTTGTTCACCAGCTGCAAATGGCAGATTAGCATTTATCTGTCGCAGCTTTATCTGTTTTATGATGTCAAACCAAACAAGACATGATTACTCTGTCTGTCAAAAAAAAACCCCACCCTCAATACTGTACATATTGATTTCCCATCATTTTCTAAATCCTAAAGAAGTGGAGGAGCAGAACGTTTCACAGTATGATCTGGACTCACATTCTTTTGAAATCTTTCCTTCACAGCAAATTATGTTGAGCAATACTTTGAAAGCAATTACAAATTACACAGAGAAGTCACTGATGGTGCTGTAATTAGTAGATTTATGTTGCTGTTAGGAATGGAATTTTCTGAAAAATTTGATGTTCTAAAATTTCCATCTTGCTCTTTGATCTTGACAAGAAGAAAGGATTTGTTTTTCTTTTTATCAATTCCACTAAAAATATGAACAGTTCTCATATACTGTATGCATGTATGTATGTATACACACTTCCAGTTACCTAAAGTAACTACGGTAACACAGAAACAGATACATGCAGCAATGCATACAACAGTATAAAAATACTTAAGTGTTAATACTTATAAAATTATGTTGCAGAAATATGGTATTGCAAATGTGTTACAGTGGTACGTCGGGTTACATACGCTTCAGGTTACATACACTTCAGGTTACAGTCTCCGCTAACCCATAAATATTACCTCCGGTTAAGAACTTTGCTTCAGGATAAGAACAGAAATTGTGCTCCGGCGATGCGGCAGCAGCAGGAGGCTCCATTAGCTAAAGTGGTGCTTCAGGTTAAGAACCGTTTCAGGTTAAGAACGGATCCCGGGACCATTTAAGTACTTAACCTGAGGTACCACTGTATATGTATAATATATGCAATTTCTGCATATAATTTTGCATACAGTTAGTCTTCAAAAACCAAATTACAGAATTAGACCTAAGTGGGTGCTTGATACAAGAGGCAGTATGATGGAAACAAAGCTCTATCAGGTGGAAACCACAACGTTTCCTGTATAAATCCCCTTAAGTTAAGATGCATTTGTACAGAATTCTAACATATGCACATGTTTCACTCTTAAAGTGTTTTGTTTAATTTCGTTCTTCTCTTTCCTCCTCTCTTACCTGGGCTTCTTCCTGTTCCCTTGCAGGGAAAAACCATAGGCTTAGGGAAAGGCTGATGCCCTATGCAAGTCTTCAATTAACAGTGGGGAAAATATTGGCTCCCCGTCACCATGTGGTTGCTGAGCCCCACTGAGTTTTTGCAGGCTTTGTGTTTCCCACTCACCTTGTTTGCTCAGAGCATATCTTTCAGAGCAGGGATAGGGAACCTGTGGCCCTTCCGATTTTGAGTACTTTTGGCAATGCTGATTGAGGCTGATGGGAGCTGGGAGTTGAATGACGTATTGAGGGCCACCCCTTCTGCATTCCTACTTTAGGGGACAAAGAAACATGCCTGTTGATTAAGTTTTGGAATGGGCCCCAATAATTCAGGGCAGGATTCAGAAGTGATGGAACAGAAATATTTGCTTTGAAGTTTTTACAGGAGGATTGATTTTTTATGAAAACATTACCCTGAAACAAGGCCAGTGTGTGCTACTATTGTGTCTGGCTTTTTTATACTAAATTTCATCCCTCGTAGTGCAGAATCCAGACCTTAACAGAACAGAACCAAATGGAATATGAGGTTGTGCTGAATCAGGTACACACACACGCTCAAATAATTATGAAATTGGTCTGTTTCTGCCTTCTTTGTGTGATCAGTGTGAGCTTCCACTGTCTGAAGAAGATGTGGCTAGGAAAGGCAGGGAAGTTCTTGCCCTGTTGAAGATGTGTCATTGGCTTTAGTGAAGCTATTGCCTTATCCTTTACCTTTCTGTGATTGGATCAGGTTTATTATAATAAAAATATCCTTTTCTTAAAAGAGAGATCAGAAGTAGACAGACTACACAGTAAGAAGCCAGTGCTTTACTTCTTTGGTGCTTATAATACAAGACTACAATACAACACTTTTCTCTAAATATAATGATCCTGTAAAAATTCGGAGGCCAGCCCTTTTGCAGTCCATCTGCATCACAGAAGCTGTAGTGGGATGAGGAGAGCAGGAAGGGAAGAAATTATGGTGCTTTAAAATCTTCTCTCCACATGCCACCACTGGCTCCTGTCAATCAGAATGTCCCGATGCAAGGTGAAAAGGCAGTGTCCCTGCAAACTGCTTCCTTCTCAGGAAAGCTATGTGGATGATTCTGTTTGGGTGACTGTGAACTCTTGAGAAACACCTGTTTGTCACAAGTCCCCTATTTACTAAGGGATCAGATTGGTGGGGAGAGGATTTTGGAAGCCTCATTACTGTCTGATTTGAAAACTCTCAATTCCTGGCAAACCGGAAACTAGTTTGGCTCATTTCTGTGAGTGAGATTTCCAGATTTCCAGCCTAGCTTAATCACAGAAAACCCAGCTGTCTTAGCTGATTTGCAAAAAGGTTTTCTCTCCCTTCCCTTCCTCTCTCTGTCTCTATTTAGAAATGCTTTAATCTGTTTAAGGCACATGTCATAATGAAGATTATGTAGATATGTGCTTTGAACATGACAACCAGGGATCTCAGTTGTGACCTTAAAAATGGTTTGAGGAATGGGCTGTCCTCCCTTGAGAAGGACCATGATTGTGTCCAAGGCATCCTGGTTCCCTTTTGTTCTTATGCAGATCCTTGGGTCATGGCACAACTTGTGTAAAGTAAGTCTGTAAGCGCTGTAATCAAAGGCACAAGGAAAAACAGTATCCTTGCTGTTGGGGTGGGACAGTACTTAGCATATTGGAAAAACCACAGCAGCATGATATATTCACAACTTCATCTCTTTGTTATGCTGTGCCCAAACCTGATATTTGCATTTTTCTGCCTCTTCCTCTTGGCAGTTGCAGTGGGTGTGGGGTTGAGCATATCTATTTGTTGTGAGCTGGCCATGGGTGTTGTGTGTGGTTTCTTTCTTTCTTTCTTTCTTTCTTTCTTTCTTTCTTTCTTTCTTTCTTTCTTTCTTTCTAAATTTCACCAACATACTACAGCCCTCTCAACTGCCTGTAATTACTCATTTGAGAAAGGTCCACGAGAGAAGTTACTTCATGGTGTCTTCTCCTGAAGCATTGGAAGCCAGGGAGCCTAACATTTTGCTCTTAAGGAAGGCCCAGACCACTGAAGAGATGATTTATAAAATGTAAAACAGGACACTCACAAGGACTCAGTGACCACTTTGACAGCAAGATAAGCCCAAACAAAGCCCTGTGAGAACTTCTCCAAAACTTCCTCACCCCTTTCATAATTTTCAGATGCAGTTTCTTTTCTCATTAATAGCCAAAGAATGGTTAGGAGGGGAGAAATTTTTTAGCCCAAAGCTAGTATGTTACCTTTGGGGCCAAGTACGTTTTGTATCTGTTCCAGTATAGTATATAATTATGATATGATATGTACCTTAATCTATTGTTCGTACAGTAAAGGTAATGGTACACAGATACTTCTCAGTAAATGCGGTTAAACTTAGGGTAATTCCCACTGGTTTCAAATGAGTTTTCTCCAAATATGTTTACGACTGAAACCTTAATGTTTGGTATGCAAGATATATTTAACTCCTCAGTTTAAGAACATAACCAATAAACACCTCATCCTTCATTTATTAACCGCAGCTAGATTTTGTGATTGCAAAAAGTTGGAAAACTTTAAATGCAAATATTTCTGAAGCCTGGATTACACACGTGTGGGACTTCATGCTTATGGACAAAATAATCATTTCACACTAGAATATTGATTCCGGGGGCAGGGGGCAGAACTCATAGCTTCTATATGGCATGGTATCCTTTTATTAACTTTGTTAAGACAACTACTAAGCTCTGTTTCCTTGTATGGGTATGTTTTGTTACTTGAAATAAAAAGTTATTTTTTAAAAAATGTGACTATCATAACTCAACAACAGTGCAATATCTAAACTTCCTAATAACATTTACCACGTTGTCAAATGTTACAATTTATGTTATAGAGCACCTGAGTCTTTGCAAGAGCTGAACTATCACTATGAACATTTAAATACCCAAGATACCTTTATGCCAGACTATTATTCAAGTTGTCAGACATTGCAATATTCATCAAATAAAGGCATGTTAAAGTTTTTTGAGCCATAGAATCTGCAAGATGAGAATTCCCCATGTTGCATATATAGGTTCTAGAATAGGGATGAGGCACCTCTGACCCTGCAGATACTGTTGGACTCCAGTTCCCATTGGCATCATCCCTGACCATTGGCTCTGTAGGCTGGGGTTGATGGAAGTAGGAACTCAACAACAATAGGAGAGTCACAGGTTCACCAACCTCATTCTAGAGATTTCTGCTTTCATAACTGGGGATGTATTGTTCTGTTGTTAATATGCTACTGAAAGAAGAAAGTGAAAGATTAGATCATAGCACAGATTAAATATCACTGTAAAATGCTTAGTAATTGTAAGAACACAGTTGAAGATTCACAGTGGGTAACAATGAAGGCAGCTCTGTATCAGGAAGTTTTTAATATTTGACATTTTATTATGTTTTTATGTGCTCGAAGCCACCCAGAGTGTGTGGGATGTTGTTGTTGTTGTTAATGTACCATATGAACATAGGAAACTGCCTTACATCAACTGCTTCCATTGGTCTGTCTAGCCCAGTAAATTCTATTCCAGGGATAGCCAACTTGGTATTCTCTAGATGCTGTTGGGCTCCCAAGTCACATCAGCCACAGCCAGTTTAGTCAGTGGGAGTTCAGCATCACCTGGAGGGAATCACATTGACTCTTCCTACTCTACTCCATCTGACTGCAGATTTCTAGATACTTTGGCAGAGACATTTCCCATCACCTGCTACCTGGCCACTGGAGATGTCAGAAATTAAACCTGCTCTGCACTAACAAAGAATCATGGAGGAATTTTTTTGTTCCGTCCCATTTTAAAGTGAACTCACCCAGTTTGTCAATTCCAGACTAGTATGTGGATTGGAACACAGTAATCTATTAGATTACACACTTCTCTGAAATTTGCAATGCAGTTTCAGCCCAAGGAAAGTGTTCACAAAAAGTGTGTATAGAAGTACACATTTTAGGAGAGAATCCATTCAAATGCATACAGAAATGCTTGTTTTAGAGGTAGGGTGCGTTTGTAGGTTTGCATACTGCAGATATACTGTGGTGGGGGGATTCCAGCAGAAAGAATTATTTTCCTGAAGCTTCTTTTTTTAAAAAAAATTTTTACTGCACTTACACACACACATCGAGAGAGAGAGATTCATAATCTTGTTATTTTTCATTGTCACTGCAAGTGCTTTTAATGTATCATTTGGGGCTGTTTAGTTATAAATACATCTACTGGCAAAAGTGTTCTCTGTGTGCTAGCTTAGACTGCTTAGACACACACGCACACACATTTTCTTTGAATCTCCTTAACACCCCGGCCACCCCCTCCTCCTTCTTTTTAACACCCACACATTTCTGTGCAGATGGAAAGATGTGACAGATCATGGAATTAGCAAACCCAAGCCTTTTTTGTGTGTTATGTTTTAATCTACTCCAGCCCTCCCCCACCTCTGAAGTCCCTTGATCTAAAATTTTATTCAAACTAAATGAACTTCTTAACAAGACATCTGTTCAGAACATGTGTTAGCTTTCAGCTCCACGTTCGACCCTTCAAATGCTTTGTATTTATTTCTCATGAGCGAGAGTGTGTTTGTTCTAACTAGTCAGTCCATACTGCTCCATAACCTTGGGGAGGGGTGGTTCATATTTATAGATCTTTGCTTTTTAGTGTGGGTGAATAATATCCACTATTACCAGAATAAAAGCAAATCCATTAAGTCAGAATGAGACAGACAATGCAGGTGAGGAGAGTTTGCACACTTTCAACGTTAACAATACGCTGTGCACACCATGCACCCGCACACCCCAAAGAATCCTGGGAACTGTGTAGCTTATTAAGGGTACTTGGAATTGTAGTTCAGTTTGGGATAAACTACAGTTCTACAGTGCTTTAAATATATGGTGTGTGCGCAGCCTTGCATAAACCCACCCAGCAGAAGCTGGAATAGTAAAAAAATACCATTATCTGTATTTGTCTCTAAAATCAATACAGCAAGAACAGCAAGTGACATTCAGGCTACATGGCATTTTCAGCTGAATTGTAGGCCACATTAGTGTGGATTTCTTACCTTCTTTTTCACAAAGAAAAAATCAGATGTTAACTTGCAAATAAGAATGCTGCTATTCAAGACACCAATAGTGCATTTTTCTTACATTGCCTTCTGTGGAGAGTGCTGTGAAAATGCAAACAAAAAGCTGTTCTTCTTTTCCGTTATGTACTCCTTTTATATACAGTAGGGTAAACTCTGTGTTTGAGAGTATTCTAAGAACTGTCACAGCTGCAGTCCAGCTACTAGATTATAGGTTCCCCAAAACACCCAGTTTCCAGTATGAGCTCAGGCTTGAATTGGGTACATTTTATTGAATTGGGATTACTTAATATCTTAACTAAGCCACCATGGAACTCTGTCTTGGCACCTCCAGTTTATAGATACTATCCAAGGATGTAAAAGCCCATGATTTGTGGTGAATGGTATTCAAAGCTTCATGGATACTTACAATTACTATGTGATCGTAACAATTTCCAAAGAGTGTTTTCGTGTTATTCCATTGCAGCAAAAATCAGAAAGAGTCTTGTGGCACCTTAAAGACAAAACAAAATTAATATGGCATAAGCTTTTGAGGACTAGAGTCCATTTCATCTAATGAAGTGGATGCTAGTCCATGAAAAGTTATACCTTAATGGGTCTGCGACCACATAATAAAATTTGATTGACTGATTGATTAAAAACGTATGCCGCAATAAATTTCTAAGTCTTTAAGATGCCACAGACCTTTTGGTTGTTTTTGTAAATGTCATTTGTGAACTTGCCCACATAAAGACCTTAGAAGGTAGTGACGATGCAACAGTTCTGGGGAGGAGGGGAGTGTTAGCCTAAATGTCTCATGTTAGGCACAGAAAATAAGATAGATAATAGAATCATAGAGTTGGAAGGGACTCTTAGGATCATCTAGACCAACCCCCTCAATGCAGAAATATGCAGCTGTTCCATATCAGGATCAAACCTGTGACCTTGGTATTATAAGCGCTATGCTCTAACCAACTGTGCTGTATCTTCCCTTATTGTAACTGCATAATAGACCTGGCTTTTTCAGCATAATTAAATGTAAGAACAGTCCTGGCTTAGACCAATAGTCCATACAGTGGTACCTCGGTTTAAGAACAGTCCTGTTTACAAATGATTTGGTTTACGAACGCCGCAAAACCGGAGGTAGTGTCCCAGTGTGCGAACTTTACCCCTGTCTAATAATGGAATCCAAACGGTGGAAGGGCACTGGCGGCGGGAGGCCTCATTAGGGAAAGCGAGCCTCGGTTTAAGAACAGTTTCAGTTTAAGAATGGACTTCCAGAACGGATTAAGTTCGTAAACCGAGGTACCACTGTATATCCTGCACCATCTTTTCAAAGCTGACCAGAGAGATGTTTTTGGAAGCCTGCAAGCTTACTCCCACATGGTATGTTCTAATATATGAGACCTGCTCAGGGCAACTGCTCAGACAGGGTCCTCAAGTACTCATACCTACCATGGACCCTCCACATCATGTAGCTGGGTCTCAGAGTTTCCATTTTAATTTCCCCAGTATTCCGGCATAGCACTCAGGAAATTCCCAGAATATCCTGGGAAATTAAAATAGCTTTCAGGCTGTTGCCACTGGCAAGAAAGCACGAAGTGGTCCATCAAAGTAAATAAAGTCCAGCCTTGGGCATTTTGACCTTTTCTCTCCAGCCCTAGATGGACTGTCACTGAACATAGTGATTCTATCCCGCATGGATTCCTCCCCTTTTAAAGCTGCCTAATCTAATGGCCATCACCACATTCGGTGCCAGTGAATTCCATAAGCTGTGTAACACAAAAGTGGGGAATAGAAGCAAAAGTGAGCAGGGCACCACATATAAATTTTACATTTGTGCGGTAAGCTAGTTTCTACACACATTCACATTCACTTCTTTATGTCCTCTCTCCTGGTAAGCAGGAAGCGTTATGAGAGTTCAAGGGCAAACTCCAGCCAAGCAAAAACATCCAAGGAGGATGGATGTGGAGCGGAACTGGTGAGGGGCATGGCCTATGGATAGGGATGTTGCTGGTGTGAGGAGAGTCCCGAGGCTTAGATAGAGAGGCATGGAGGGACATATTTGGCCCCTAGTCCAGAGGTTCCTCACCTGTGTTGTGTGAATTTGCATGTTTTTTTCCCTGTCTGTCATTTTGTACATACTGCCGATCAGTTTCACTGGGTGAACCCGAGAGGAAGAAAAAATCCACTCTATCTCATCCATAATTTTTGAAACTTCAATAAAGCCCTGCACACCTTAGACTTTCCTCACAGGGGTGGTGCCTTTAAGAATGCAGCATTTTGGTGATTGTTTTTTTGGTAACTTTCTGTGGGCTGTGAAATCCCTTTTGTGACCAGAGCTTCACAGAGTACACTGTAGCACTGTGGTGTTGCGTAAAGGCACTGTCTTGTGTCCAGTTCTACACCTTTGCCTAAAGAAGACTCTTTGATCCACTGGACCATTTCCTCAGCGTTCCTTTGCACAGGCAGACTGTGCAAGTTCCACCCAGTTAGCAATTCTGCTTGCTGCAAATAATTCATAAGACTATTTCCTGTGAGAACTTTTATATCAGCAGGTGGGCTGGTTTCCACAGTGCATTCTACTAAATACCATGCCTTAAGTACAGAATTACTGTTGGTTCTGCCAGGTCTTATAAAGATAGGGTGAACAGGGGAGAGAAAAATTTGGGGCAATGCCAAATAACAGTTTTGAAGGAAGATTTAAAAGCACTTAACTGTAATTTAAACTAAAGATAAAACGCTGTTCATTAGAAACAAAGGCTACACCTATTCTCTGCTTTGAAGTGGGTTGCTTGCTGTTGTCTGCTTGTCCCAACACAGAGAGAAATCAGTATTCAGTAGAAATTTAAAATAATCAAGGTTCTTCTGAAAGATTTCCAGGGTAAAGAGATGGTTTATTAAAGGAACATGACATTAAAACAGAAAAGTGTGATGGGTAGATAGTATTATCTTGTTCATCCACTGCCTGCCAAATTGAAGATGATGATAATTAGATGTCTATGTTACCTTTCCTCCAAGATGCTGAATGTAGCATACATGGGGTTGGTTCTCCCCCTCTTCATGTCCTGCTTGGTGAGCTTTCCATTGGCTGGTCACAGTGGGAAATGTGATGCTGGACTTAGAAGCCTTTGGTCTGACCCAGCCTGGCTCATGTGCTTAGCTTGTGTTCTTATGTACTTCTGGATTGAATAATGCGGTTCCTGTTTTTCCATGCTCCCATACATTTTTTAAAAAGATCAAAACCTGCACATAAAAACCTAGGATTCTTATTCCTGCTGTAATAGGTTTCCATGGAGCGTGGTGGGGGTGGTGGCAGCATTCAAACACGTGCTTTGCCACCTGCCTTCTGAAGAAGTACAGGCCTAGAGCTATATCACATGCCTTTCTAAATATTTTCTGATATTTATATCCCACTTTTCTTCCATCTTGGAATCCAAAGGGGGCATACATTTGGTTCCCATGCAGTCACAAACTCACTTAGCTTCTGCCAGGTGGTAGCCCCATGTGCCTTCAGAACATAGCCTGAACCTCCTCAGCACCACTCAGCCACAGTTCACTCCTCGTGTGCATCTTCTTTACGTTTAAGGGAACACCTACACAATAAAATCTTATGTTATCACTCCTCTGGACATTATGATATTTAAATGAGCAGTGCCCCGCTTCAAAATTTTATTCTTCAATGGCAAATGTGCTGGTATTATCCTGAAACTTTGAAAATACCAAACCAGGGCTGGGGGGCACTTTGCAGTCAAGCCTATTTCACAAATTGTCCTCACAGACTAAACTCATCTGTTACAGAGGATTATGGGAATGATCATCTGTTGAAAGAATAAAATGCTTGCTGAAAATATTGCAAATTGCATTACAAGAAGATGGGCAGAGGCAGAGTGCATGGAGGTGAATGCTGCTTTTCTTCAATACTCTGCAGAAATAACTGGTATTTTAATAAGCTTTATGTTATTAGCAGTAAGAAATTTGCACATTATTTGGCTTCATATTTCTATACAGAATTGGACAAAAGCACTGCTTGAGAAAGTTTCGGGCATTTTCTAAAGACCTTTTGAATTTATTCTTTGACTTTCAGGATTTAAATCTTCTTTTGATCAGTTATTTCTTAGGCACAGGGAAAGAGAAGATCACAGCTTCCATTTTGTAAAAGAGGAAACATGTAACTTAATTTGGATATTCCCTAAGGGATTTGCCGTGTGTGTGTGTGTGTGTGTGTGTGTGTGTGTGTTGTCTCTGATCCTAAAATGCAGAACACTATTAATAAAATATGGGCATGAGATCATGTTTCACATCATTTCCTCTGTATGTGGAGATGTCAAGGTGGAGGGAGTAAACTTTCAAAAGAACCTCTATGTTAATCCCAGTTATTATACCTCAGTGTTGGTAAATATCAATGCAAAGGTTCAATATTGGGGGGGGGTATTTTTATTATCATATATGTGCTAGGGGTCACCAACCCTGAATATTTTTCTTGGTACTGACAAATGCTCCCAGTTTTTATTATGCAACAGCACCATCTCTTGCTGTGTGTGGAATCAGTATTGTGTGATCTCCACAATCAGCACCAGCAGGACACAGCTGACTTCCCATGGTAAGCATAAGGTTGTCTCTCTTATTTTGTCTTAGGGCCTGTGTCTATGGCAGCCATATTGTGACTGGTACCCACAGCACTCGCTCAAAATTCAAAATGTGCCCACTGGCCCAACCAGGTTGGTGACCTCTGATCTATACTAAAAGCAAATTCAGTTATCCACGTGCCAGTCCTTATATGTAGCCAAAAGGGACACTGAACACAAGAAAGTGGGGTGACCCAAGGTTTGAAGTACAAAGGAATTTGATTATGGGGGGAAAGCCTAAAATTAGTAAGGGAGACAACAGATCCTATGGGGTGGGAAACAAAACCAGTTTGTGTTTACTCAGGGGCCATGGATTATGCATGAGGATTGCTAATGCTCGTGAGTGGAATGCTGGGTAACATGGGAAGGGGAGAATGGAAAACCACTGGGGAGGGAATGGAGTATTCTGCAAGATGGCACAACTGGTTGACCAGGAGTGCTCCATGCTGCTACATTATGCTGTAGATTCCACTTGTCACTACTGCTTTCACAGTGTTCATATTCATACATCACAATAAGTCAGGGTGCCAGTTTGTCATGGTTTCTCCGGGATAAGCAGCATGATAGTGAACACAATCCAAGTGTTTCAACTTCACTCCTCCCATACATGAGTGAAAGAAACAAAACATGAAAATGCAATTAAAAATGACTTTGTGTGACATTCGAACTTGGGATTGTTGTTTTTTGTTTTTCCCTAAAAAACCAAACCAGGATGCATAAGGAACTGTGATTTATTACTGTGTATCTTGTTGAATTTTGCTATTTTATTATTGTTTTTAAAAGAAAGAAAAAAATTGTACATCACTTTGACATTTTTAATATAAAGCAATGAATAAATTCAGGAAATAAAATAAATAGTTGTAAAGTTGGGCTAGTGATTCCTTGGTAGAAAGAAACCAGCCACAATCCTGGGTTTGGATGTCTCAGGAAGCCAAGCTTAATTGCATCTTTATGGTTTGTTTCTCTGGCTTCTGTCAGGGGAGAAGCAAAGTTGTAGCCAACAGGCAGATTGTTCCTAGTAAATCATGATAAGCCATCAACCCTGAAATCTCATAATGCACAAACACAACCATTGTGAGTGGGACCAGATTCTAGCCATAGCCATTATTTGTGATATCTCTCTAATATTCTAAAATACTAAATTCCAACTCTATTAGAATACAGCACAAGTTGGCGATTTCATACAGTGAAGTAGAGTTCCTTCATCTGCATTGCCCTCCCCATACTAGTCCTCCAGTTGTTTCCTCCTAACTGATTAGGCGAGGTGCAACATTCTGCAAAAGAGAGATGTTTGCATATTAGACATATGCCATCCAGTGATTCTACATTCTCACTGTCACAGTTTGGAGATACAGCGGTACCTCGGGTTACATACGCTTCAGGTTACAGACTCTGCTAACCCAGAAATAGTACCTCAAGTTAAGAATTTTGCTTCAGGATGAGAACAGAAATCGTGCTCTGGCGGCGCAGCAGCAGCGGGAGGCCCCATTAGCTAAAGTGGTGCTTCAGGTTAAGAACAGTTTCAGGTTAAGTACGGACCTACAGAACGAATTAAGTACTTAACCTGAGGTACCACTGTATTACTAATGTGGAAAGTATTTCTGTACAAAGCTTTCTTTTCCAATGCTGTTTTGCTTCAGAATTATTTCTGCAACCTACTCTGGGTGTTGTCTGACCCCATTCATTACTTTTCAGAAGACCTTTCTACTCTCAGTAATGAGGGTTGTTTCAAGGTACATGACTATTTTGGGATCAGTGCTCCTGATGGATGCAGCTTTTATTTTTGTTTTGCAACATCCATACAATGTTGTTGCCATCAAAATGCCAGCCCGTAGTTTTTCACCATTAATCTAGATTTATCCTTTCTGGGCCGTGGGGGGGGGGGAGGGATAAACCTGCTGCGAATGACCTGTTTGTGATACTTCAATGACCGTCTTGCAAATTTGGGTGTTGAGTAGCGCCGTAGGTTTTTTGGTATGAATAACTGAATGAGGAAGGAAGGAAAATCTGTGTTGATGCAGACGATAAAAGTACTTTAGAGATGCATTCATGAGTGTGTTTAATATGGGACAGAAATCAAGAATCAGTTATTTGTAAACTAAAGGCAGTTCTGTTGGGTAAAGGTTTTGCTTTCATGTTACACTGGAAAAGCAAGGGGGAAGATGCACTTTTAGCATGAAAAGACTCAATGTCTGAATGAATAAAGAATGCCCATAATTGACAAAACAACAGTAAAAACTGTCTGGTGGTGTATCTTTTTTTGTAATGATGAAACTAATGGACCTCGCCTCTATTCCTCTAAACTGCCCTCTGCTTTAGTCCTAGTTCTCTGAATTCTTACGGAACAGCTGGTGTCTCCTAGTCAGACGCATTGTAGTGAATGTGCCTGCATGGCTAAGAGGTATTAGATAAATTATCGGCAAGTAAAGTAGCTTGGTTACCTTTAATCTGTACAGAAATTAGCGACCTATTTTGAGCACAGTTTCCATTATGTAGGATGGAATGTAGAGAGACACCATTGGGCAAGTATCACTTTATCATCTAATTAAGCATAATCTCTTAGTTTTGCTTTCATCAGAGGGAAAGGGCTATTCCCCTCGTAAATTACCATCCATATACACACTGGTGAATTCCCTGGCTGTAAGTGTGTGGCTTCTGGAATCAGAAGCCTTCCCTGTAACTGAGATGTTGCAGTATTATTTCTATCTGTTTATTAATGATTAATGTGATAGAAGCAGCATTACACCATTGTACAGGCACTTTACACAAAGCCTTTGGCCAAAAGAAAAGTGGGGGGAAGGAAGTATCCTGTTTCACACTATCTTAGGACTGTAGCTGTCTCCAGAACTGCATGAGTTCTAGGGGAATATTGCTATTCAAATTCAATGGGAAATAGGCTAGACAGAATTCTATTGCGTGGAGATTCCTGAAATAAAAATAGCATGAAACCAGATTTTTTATATGAAACTCAAGAGATACAGTACTGGTCTGATTTGGTTGGTCTTTAATGGCATACAACTCCAAAAGGTCAAAATTTCCCATGGCATTCCAAGCTAGAACTTTGACAGAAACTTTGCTACAACTTTTCCTATTTCATGTTAAAGTGAAGAGGTGGTAAATCTCAGTCTTAAGAGGAAGAAATAACCACCCGAAGCCAGGCGCTGTTGCTCCTTAAATAAGTCTGAGTCTTCCCTCTGTGTCTTGTGGACGCTCCCTCTGGCAGACTGGAAGAACACACTCCATGAAATGGATGCCAATTAGTAATGTGGTGCAATTGGAAAGCAATGGACTTAACATTTTATAACAACACGGGGGGGAAAGTAAATATCATTACCATCATTTTCAGGAAACGCCAAATAATTATTCACTGTTTTGGATTTTTTATTTATTTATTTTTCATTTTGCCAAGCCTGAATTCAGGGATGCACATCATTTAACTGATTGTTAACTAAGATTACATCTCTAATTAATTTTCCATGCACTAGCTGGAAAATTGGTCCAGATTTGTTAGCAGTGCTGGGGCTAAGTGGTAGAACTGTTGCTGCAGCTGGTGTCAAAGGTGATACAGAAGTTTGAGAGCATTTGTTCTGAAAGCCATCATCAGCATGGTAAGGATTTCTTGTAAGGAACTTTGGTGTCGTGATTTCTGCATTGCAGGGGGTGGACTAGATGACCCTTGGGATCCCTTCCAATCCTGCACTTCAATGATTACATGATAAGCTAACTAAGAAAGGGGATGTTTTATCCTTATTCATGAGAAACATGTACCTCTAAAGCTCATTGAAGCTCTTCTGACAGAAATGGAATGGAGTCACGTAATAGCTTGCATATGAATAAGCAGATTTCCACTGTCCTAAGATTAAATATAAAGAACTAATTCCAATTCAAGTCTTCACATGTCGCTGCTTATGTAGTGAGGGCAGCAACCACAGGAGGGGGGTAGGAGCAGACTTGAGGAACCCAGAGATTTGCAGAAGTATTAATAAAATATTCTTTTTAAAACCATGCGGTGGGAAACAACAAAAGGGGAATTGGGGAAGTCCCTTGAAACTAGGGCTGCCATACATCTGGATTTCAAAGGCGGAATTGACGTGCGGGCAGCACTTTGTCCTGGATCCTAGGCAAGTCAATCGAAAAATCTCAGCAACTTTTGGGGTGTCCTGGTTTCTACTTTTTGAAATATGGCAATCCTACCTGAAACACTCAGTGAGGGCAGAAGGTGCTCAGGCCCCACGAAATTCTGACTTGAGAGAGAGAGAGAGAGAGAGAGAGAGAGAGAGAGAGAGAGAGACTGAAATTGTGATAGAGTGGTTAAAACAGAGTAGCTAGAGAAAGAGACACATAGATATAAAAAGTTTATAACAGGGATAGGGATAGGGATTTAGCCTTCCAGACTTTGTTGGCTATGGCTTCAATAATTCCTGACCACTGCTCATACTGACTGGGGCTGATGGGAGTTGGAGTCCAACAGCCCGTGGGGAGCCACACATTCCCCGTCTCCAATTTAGGGAGGTTCCATGGAGGCTGTTCCATTGGGGCAAAAGGGGCACTGCCCCAGTCGGCACTCAGCCAGCACTGCCTGTCAGCTTTCTTCTCCTTAGGCTCCGTGTCGCCCTTGTAGAATTCAACATCAACAAGCTTTTTAAATTGAGATCTTTCTCAGTATGCATCTGCATTGGAACTGGTTTTCAGGTGTTTTCATTTTTTATCACTTGTTAGTCAACCTGGACTCCTTTGGGAGGAATGACAGAATATAAATAAAATAATGTAACATAATGTGAGCAGAGAAAACCCAGAACTACCGGTAATTGGCTCTTCCTGACATTGGCTCTGGTACGACCTACTGCTGGGGCTCCCTGTCTTCCACCCAACTGCCCCAATGGGCACCAGCTACCACTGCTGAAAAACTTTTCTACAATGTCTCCAGGAATAGAAATGAGGGCTGCCCAAAGAAAACAAGGACAATATCTAATATTTCAATGTGGTTGGGACAGCCTCCGCCCCCAAAATGGTGCAGAAAGTATCCCATTCTGCCATTTCCGTATGCTTTTTCATTGGTCAAAAAATAGTGGAACAAGTTGGCATATTTAGCTTGGTATACCATGACCTTCAGCAGAGGTCAGAGGATAAACTTAAAAAGTAACAAAAATGTGGCAGTCTTTTAAGTTTTCCATAATTCTTCATCAATCAAGCAAGATGTTACATGAGTTAGGGGTGGTTAGTTATCTGTGCAGAAAATAAGCACTTTCACTTTTAGGAGCCACCAGAGATTGCAGGTAGATTTTAAAAATCTGAATAGAATCATAAATTAGTGCTTTAGTACAGACTGAAATCTTAAACATGCTGACTTAGATATAAATCTTACTGAAGCCATTCTAACATACTTTTGAATAAATTGGCTGATATCAGACCATTTATGTGAAATAAAGAGATGAATATGTTGGAAAGGTGTACTGTTTGAAAAAATAGAGTTTTCCTACTCAAAATCTACTTTTCTTGTGTTTGCGTGCTATAGCAGGAGGAGAGTGCATACATATGTGAATTTCAAATACTGTTCATTAATGATCCAGCCCAATTTGAGAATACTTGTTTATTGGTCAGCAGTGTTTGAATTACATGAGACTTCAGACCCTTTCCCTTTTGTGGCAGTCCCCATACTGTTTTAAGACAACTATAAGTGTGGCAAAATTTGGGTAAATTTAGAAGCAGTCAGTGTGTTTCATTTCTGAATTCCTGCCAATAAATAATAATAATAATAATAATTTTATTATTTATACCCCGCCCATCTAGCTGGGTTTCCCCAGCCACTCTGGGCAGTTTACAGCATATATAAAATAATAGTAAAACATCAAACATTAAAATCTTCAGGATACAGAGCTGCTGAATTTTTTCTTTCTTTCTGGCCTAAATATATATTTTGTCTCTACTGTGCCACCCCACAATCAATCAATCAATCAATCAATCAATCAATAAATCTACTGCTGCCACTGCCTTTGGAGAGGGGTGCATGTAAGGAAAGGCTCCACTCCTCACTCTTGCCAGCTCCATACAGAGTATTAAATTTCTACCCCATTGCTTTGTAGGGACCTGCTTGGGTCATGCTGCATTGTATCTAATTTCAGCCTTAAGGATCCGCGCCGAAACACAAAAACAGAAACCCTACGTAGCTGATCGTATTTTTAAGAGCACACAAAGAAGGAAGCCTGTGTCTACCTTTCTCAGTTAGTATGCCTGCGTCATCAAGGGGATCACATGCTGGGGCTGTTTCACAAATGACTTAGACACAGGAATAGCAGACAGGTCACCGAAGGACTTCAGCAACAGTAGATCACTTAATCAGACTATCGGGGTTGACTGCTGAGCCAACTGCATCCTTCCGTTGATCCCTGTGTGGTGACTGCACTCTTGTCATTTTTGTGGCTGGCTCGCGGAAGAACATGATCAACACATAACAAAAAAGAAACGTCCTTAAAACATTTTGGGGCTCTGCAGTTTGCACAGCAGTGATGCGGCATCACATGCTTTTCCAGAAGTAGCCATTCATTCGTTCATTCATCTGTGCGCTTAAGAATTGCTTGTGGAGACTAAATGTGTCCCAGGAAAATGGAAGTTCTTGTTTAGTATACTGTTGAGCCTCATTAAAGGGGGAAATAAACCAAATGCTTGGCTAGTCCTTAGGGTTGCACTCAGATTAATTGTGAACTATTTGCTTATCCCATCAGAGGTTCTTCTTGTGATTTCGACATACCAACCCCTGTCCCGATAAGCTATTTCATACAAGTAATATGATAGCTTGCTTATTCCCTGGACAGTAACTTTTAAACTTCAGCAAATGGATCTCTGTTATGCAACTAATTTTATCTATACTTATTACTTTATTCTCTGTTTCACCTATATGCACCTTCTACTAATATTTATCAGAAAGAATTCTTATGTCCTAAAATGAACATTGCCTTAGGAGTGTTTTATTTTTCCTTAGTAGCACAGCAAAAGTAATTTCCTTTGTGTTCCATTCCAAATTAGTTGTTGATCTTTTTTGTATTCTCAAGATAGTAATTAGAGTCTGCTAGAACGGAGGAGTACAGAAAGCTAAATGTTTGCTTTTCCACTAATAATACTTTTTCTGTTTTCTGAAAATATACAAATTTGACTCCAGCACAATTTTTGGTATATGGATGTAATATAGACTTACTTAGTTGCACTTAGGTTCCATTGAAATTAATATAAAAAGTTATCCTTGATGAACTTAGCTCCTCTTGAAATCAGAGGGATTTAGGGGTTCAACTAAATTGATGGACCTGACCCATTATGTTTCTGTTTTATATTCCACACTCATACATAGCTGGAGGTTTTCTACTATTAGCTCATATCTGCAGTCAACTTTCTCCATGATACTCAAAATAGCAGCCTGGGAGATACATGTAAATGCCATAAGACATCTATGGGGCAGGGGCGCCAGCTCCTGGGGGCTGAGTCCTTTTGGGACCCCTCCAGTATTTGGGGGTAGAAGCCTGGCCCTCCAATGTCCAAAGAGCACAGAGGCGAAGCATGGAGCCAAGTGCAGTGCGACTCCAGTGGCTGGCTCCTTCTCCTTTTCCTCCTCATGCTGCGGTGAGACAAATGGACCAATGTTCCAGTTACTTCTTGTTCTGTTCTGCTTTCTCCCATGTACTGCAAAAATGAAAAGTGTGACATAGGCATTGTGCTTGCACTGTCCTGGGCTGGAATTTGGATAGCAAGCAGGAAAGGGCCAGCCTCAAGTTTAGCCTTGGAGAAGCAGCAACATTTTCACTGAGAATTTTCCATTCTCTTCATATACACCCAAAGACTTCATCTTCTCTGTTTGCTTTTCATTAATATTTTCCAGACACAAATTTAACTGCAAGGTGAAAAGACAAATATTTCATATTCATTACCCAACAGCCATTTTTAATAAACTGCGAAGCTTGATTCTTATGAATTCTCCATCTATTTAATCAACACCATCCTGCCTTGTATATTTGATTGTCCAATTAAAACTCCATTTTAACATAACAAAGCTTCACAAGGAATTGCTGGCGATTAAGAATTAATTACGTAACATGATGAAACTAGTTTCTTTGCTATCAGTCTCCTCTTCTGCAAAATCCAATCTTGCAGCTCTATAATCACAGCATTGGAGAGGATCCCAAAAACCCATTTGGTCTAACCCAAACTCATTACAACATAGATGTACATCTTCAGTGCTTATTTAGTGGGAGATGAAGGAAAGCAGAGTGTTAATATGCATTAATAACTTAACTTTGCATGGCCTAAATACGTAGCACAGAATCAGAGGAAGGCTTGTACTTTATAGCTAATGCTTATGTTTTGTACTTAAAGTACTCAAGTATAGTGCCATCCTTTCAGATAAATGAACGCTCACAACTCTTTGTTGGCATGCATGCTCTGGGTAAATATAAATGCTATTTTTATAGGGTTACGTTTTATTTATTGCTTATGACTATTTTTGTTATGATGTAATTGCGTATTGATTGATTGATTATAAATAACATGTATAGCTTTCAAGCAGATCAGGAATAGAAGGATTGCACTAGTAAATCTCTGTCCCTTCTTTCTAATAATAATTTTCATAATTTTTTCATTAACAGCATAATTTCAGGCATGTCTGCTTTGTAGTAAGCCTTATTGAATTCAGTGGGGCTTACACTCAGGTAAGTTTGTGTTTCAGCCTAAGGGACATCACACATGAGGGGGGGGAGTAAAGGCTGTGTTGACCCAAAATAAAACTTCCAAAATATAATAATAATACTGCCATATAGCAAGTTCTATTAACTGAAGTGCTATTACTAAGTGAACACTTTCCCCTCCTAAACCATCACAGTTCCATCTGTCTTTGTCAAGAACCTGTATTTCAGAAGCCCATATCAGAGCTGTGTTATATTCCACATTAAGTACAAGCACAAAAGGTGCCTGGTGCTTTTCTTAATCATTCTGCTTTTCACTTGGAGGGCATCCCTAGAAATAAAATGTTGAAGGAAGTCCTACATTTTTGTGGTATAAGGCCTTTTATTTTGAAGAAATAATAAGAAGTGTCTTTCATATTCGTTACCCAAGTGTCTTTCATAAGAATGAAATCCATTAGAACCTGGATTGTTAATAAAAAAAATCAATAGAGACAAAAAGAAGACTGAAAGTAACAGTGGAGATGAACAAAATGATTTCTCCCCATAATGCAGCAATAAAGAGATGTGTCAGCATATCTTTTTTTCATTTCAGTGCCCTTTGTGTTGTGAGATAAATTTTCTTGAAATGTTCTGCTATCCCTTGCCTTTGGTCTTATGGCACTTATCTCATACGATTGGTCAGGAACACAGTCTGGCTCATCAAAATGTCAATAGGAGGAAAACCTGTTTAATTCCCCCAATTGCTCTGCTTAAGAAGAAAATTGTGAAGAACTGATTGCTGCTGCATTTGTCTTTAGGAAAGGTAACAGGTGAAACTTGCCTAAATCGAGCACAGCCTTTACCATACATTTTGGTCTACAACTCCTATCTATACAAGCCAGCATTTACTGCCTGGGGATGATAGGAGTTGTAGACCAGTAGGCTGGAGAAAGTTGGTTTATAGAATGTTATCCTGTCTCACCTCATTACTCTTTGTTTAGCACATGGCTGAGAAAACCAAAGCTTTTCTAAATGTTGCTGAACTACAACTCCCATCATCCTAGAACATTGGATGATGGCTGGGGCTGATGGAAGTTGGAGTCCAGCAACATCTGCAAAGCCACAGATTCTCTACCCCAGGTTTAATGGGAAAATAATGTAAGCTGCACTCACTGCCATGCCTGCTTCCACTGAAAAATGTTGTGAATTTCCATCTAAGTAAACATGCATAGGATTAGTTTTCAGTTCCAAGTAACTCTGCTCTGCTACCTTTTGGGACTTCTGAAAAATAACAGCAATGCAAGAGAGCAGACATCTCAGCTCCTAGTCTCTCATAGCCAAAGAGTCCAAAACACTTTATTTTAATAAAAAGTTGACCCTTGTGCTGCCGACAAGCTCAGTTTCCTCTCCAATTTCATGCTTGTCTACCATGTCTGTAGCAGGCCTTTACACAGCTCGTGGCTAAATTGACCCCTGCCCTATCTGGTTTGTTTTCTCTTGCAGAACATTTCTAAGTTTTGGTTTTCCCCCTTACATTCTAGTCCTGAAGACCTTCTTTGCTCTGTTAATACAAACCCGACTCTTCTAATGTTATTATTGTGGTGGTTCTTTAGCAAATGTTAAAGATGGTGCCCCAATCCTCTGGGGCAAATTTTTAGGGTATGCAGAACACTGCAGTAGGGAGGAGAGAAAGGGGGAGATCCAATGCATGAGCAGAAGTCTGTTGCTCTTGCATACCATTGGGCTCAACCTTAAAGTCGCCACCCTGTGCTTGCTTACCTAAGAGTAATCTCTGTTGAAGCCAATGGTATTTTGGAGTGGACATGCCTAGGATTGTGCTGTAATTCTGTGCACACTTACCTAGGAGTAACTCTCACTGAACTTAGTAGTACTTAGTTCAGAGAATGCATGCTTAAGATTTGGGCTGCACAGCAGCAACCCTGGACTGAGTTAGGCATATTCTTTTAATGAGCCAATTCTGCTCTAAAAATGTTGTGTTAAATGGCATTTGTTTCGTCTTTGTCACTCACAGCTGTGAGGTTAACCTTGCCTGATCTCTTTTCCTTGCTCAATGAAATGATGACATAGAATTGGGATTTGAAATTTATTTATTTCATTTCTTACTCGCACATGCAAATCTTCTATACAGTTTGGGGAGTGGCTGCCAACGCTGCAATGTAATCTGATGCTGTGGAGAACTCTGATATTTAGGATATATTTTTTTAAAAAAAATCCCTTCCCACAAGCTTTGAATTTCTAGGCCAGAATAGTTACTGGCAGCATTAAGCACTCTACCATATTCATTGGGAAATCCCTGGAAGGAAAATTCAACATGATGTTTTCCTTTCAGCTGGGAAATTCCTTTTGAATCTGCCTTGCTAAAAATAGAAATGTTTCATTCCCATTTCCCTTACTATAGTATTCATACACAGGTTCATCCCCCCCCCCTTTATCCACCTTCACGAACTTCTGTTTCTATTTCATTTCCAGCCTTTAGCCTGATAGTTTATTGTTTGCTTTGAGGCTTGAAAAAAAAGACTTGGCATTTGAAAAGCATTTTCATATCTACAGTATATTGCAGCTGCAGTTCTCTATTGCATGGGCTTTGTAGAACCAAGGCTGCAATCCTATGCTAACCTACTTTGGGATGAGTCCCATTGAACTCACTGGGACCTACTTGTGGAGTAAAGGTAATTTTACAGCCAGGCAGCTGTGAGGTAACTTTAATCTGCAGAATTTGAAATTAGTTAGTTGTGACTGAGACAGTGGAAAGAGAGGCAAGAGTGGAACATGGGTGATAAAAATGACATAAAGGCTTTGGAATGAGTTCTTGTCTGAGCCTCTAGAAGCTGAAGCTAGTTCCATGAGGTGTAAAAAGCACTCATATTTTTCAAACTCCATGTCCATTGGAACTGGAGAGGGTTTTTTATGTATAGCCTTTTTATTGAGAAGTTTACATGTTAGAGATAGTATAATACAATCAACCACAAAACTCTTACAGACTTGGACAGTTTTGCTCTTACATCAACCATTTATCAGTGCTCATTGAAATATAGACAGTGAGACTGACTAAGAATTAAGTGAGAGTATCTGTAGAGAATCTCCATCCTGTGAATTAGGTTATATGAGAAAAGATAACCCCAGGTCCATTAAGTGGTCTTGTTGAGTTTTGCCTGCAGCTAATCTACATTGTTGGGTTAATTTTTCATCAAGGGCTATTTGCTGTACTCTACATTTGAATGGAAAAAGCATCCTTACATTTCCAGAAGTGCACATTTTCCATGCTCGCTGTGTCTAATACTTTTTTAAATGGGCATTTGAAGTTGTTTGGATTCTGATAAGGTTTCCAGGGTCCACACCAGCTAACTAGATTTTGCTACAATATATACTATTCTACTAGGAACAGGGGGTGGGGCAGGGGCAGACTAGGAAAACAGAGTATAGTGGTACCTTGGGTTAAGAATTTAATTCGTTCCAGAGGTCCGTTCTTAACCTGAAATGGTTCTTAACCCAAGGCATGCTTTCGCTAATGGGGCCTCCTGCTGCCGCTGCGCTGCTGGCACATGATTTCCGTTCTTATCCTGGGGCAAAGTTCTTAACCTGGAGCAACCACTTCCTGGTTAGCAGAGTTTGTAACCTGAATCGTCTGTAACCCAAAACGTCTATAACCCGAGGTATCACTGTACTAGGCAAAGTTTAGACAATGACAAGAAAAAATACACTTTGGAACAGCCACTAAGGGAGCATTTCAAATGGTATGGACCTCTTCAGCTCAGCAACTGATCATCTGTATTGCAAAAAGGGTTAACCTTCTTCCCTTAAGTAGGACACATGAAGGCCAGATGAAAAGAAATATTAATTATCTCTGTTTTACAGATGAGACAGAAAAATTCACTGACCTTCATGTGTCGGAGAATCTATGGCAGTGATTGAAATTCTGGCTTTTCATTCTGATTCCATGACTAGATGAATGCTTTTTCTCATAGGATAATAGGTTTTGTGAAATGTGATAGTGGTGAAGAAAAACCACGGAAGGGTATAGAGGATCTAAATCAGCGTGTGTCTGTATTTCTATGTAATGATAAAAATGGCAAAGTAAGCTTTTGAAATACTATCCGACCTATACAATTTTTTAAAAAAAGAGGAGAAAGGAATAAAAAAAATGGTAGCAAGAATTATGAAGCCCCCACTGTCCTCAATTCCTCTTTTAGTGTAATAGCTTTACAACTGTTCATTATACTTGAATAACATTTCATATGTGAGGGAATGTTTGAATTAAGCTCAACTGGTAGAAGCTGAACTGTGTCATGTCTTCATTGATTATTATTTTTTTTAAAATCCTGTTCGTCTGTTGTAAGAATTTAAACTGTGTACCTGCTTCCTGCAAATGAAGCCCACCTCCTTGCTATCTGTCCACCCCCTTGGTGGTTTATTAGTAGAACAAGTCAGAACAGAGTTATGCTCCTGGCGGTTTGGAATCTATTGGGCAGTTCACAGAGTCCCAGCCTTTATAACTAAAAGCCCAGATGTTTTAGACTACAACTCCCATTATGCTGGCTGGGGCTGTTGGGCGGCTACTTGTTTTCCTTAAAAAAACAAAACAGATTTATTACATAGACACAAGTCATGTTAAGATTTTATCTGTGGTCATAAGAACCCCTCCCCCCTGCCAAAAAAAACCCCATTAAAAATGTATGGATGGTGATTTATAAGTGAACAGTTTAAGGCTACATACAAATTGAACATGAACAAACATGAACGATAGCTACTGTTGCATGACAAAAACACCTCAAATGTTAGATGAGATCTGGACTGCATCCAATTTCATATTTCATCAGAAACAAAACAGGAATGTTTCACCATTGGCAGCTGTAGATCCCCTTATGGTCTCTTGTTTGATTTTTCCAAATTGTGTTAGCCATGTCCATCTGGTATGGAATCTACACACATATAAAAATGGTTCTGAAAATGTTGGTTTTTTTAACACATTGAATTTTCCGTAAGGCTCATCCTCGCCATCTAGTGTCACATTGTATATTGTACTTAAAGCACACTTAAAATGATTTATTTACAGCTGTGTAGCTGAGTCTCTGGAATCACTGGAGCTCTGCCACAATGGGTTTGTTGTTCCCAAACACTAGCTAAAGTTTCCAGGTTTGAGAAGGAATGACTCTGTGTTGCTGCATATAATATACTGCTGACCATTTTTCCTATCATTGAGACAATCGATAGAGCAGGCATGGAAACCTGTGGTCCTCCAATGGCCAGGGATAATCATGTACATCTGGAGAGCTACATTTTTCCCATCTCTGCCATAGAGATGATTTCAATGTAAAGCAATTGCAATGTAAGGAGGGATCCAAAGAAGGTTAATATGGTATTTCCTGTTGTGGCACCATTTCCATGATGATGATGGCAATGCTAGTGACCCTGTTGTATTGCCAGCTCTACAGAACATCTGTAGCACTATGGTGCATGAATAAGAAAAATACATCTTTCCCCATGATTGGGTACCCCAGCCATTTAGCTCACCACTAGGTATTCCCTGCTGAAATTGTGGCCTAGGGGAGAAGGAGTGTTAGAACATGATGTACATGTTATACACATATTTATCATTTGATTGCTTCTCACTTGAGGAGGATTCAGACAACCTGACATACACACAGTCCAGGAACATGTCAGGTGAGCCAAAGGTCTCTCTACATGCTTGAAACATTTCATGTTCAAGGATCCAACAGTGCAGTTTGTTGTTTTGCTGTTGCTTTAAAACTCTTAATTTAAAAAGTTTCCATTGCATTTCTAACTAAATAATACAGTCTCTTATGAATAGATACTGAAATATGAAAGCAATACAATGAAACCCTGAATACAAGGAAGCTTTATGAAAAGGAAAAACCAAGGACCAGCTCAATGGGTCCTAACTTTTAAGAATTAGGACTAGGATAAATAAAATGTTCTATTTTAAATGCCATAGGAAACCCCCTGTACATTTAGAACATTTGTGAATGCTGCTTTTAATCTCACAGGGAAGCATCAATTCTAAGAGGGACTTAAGAAGCTTTAAAAGGAGAAAGGAAGATTCAGAGAAAAAATACTCCAGAGGTTTCTGATTTGCCTCTTCTACCAGCACATTCAATCCAGACTGATTTAAAGTATTACTTTTTTTGCAGAATCCTGGATATATTTGACTTAGAGCTGTTTTGTGAAAAACTAGGCCAGATTTTCCCTTGCAGCAAGTCTTAGTTCACACTTTGATATCTGGTAGCTTAGTTTCTGAACACGTCATCTGATTCCTTGTGTCTGATTCCATTGGCCTTTATTTTATATACTATCAACTTGCTTCTATATGTGAAAATGTATACATTTCATGGTTGCTGGCTATATTGGATTGCAATCTGAATGCAGCCTGTACTGTCACACTTTTTTAAAAGCCATTAGGCAGCAGGAGTCTTCAGTGCCTTCCTCATTTGGAGAATTTGGACCATTTGGTAACTTTTTTATATATCTGTAAGAAATATGGGGTGCTGTCTAATATAATACATAATCATCACACACACAATTCCTAGGGAATTTGCAAGCAATTTTTATTACTCTCATCGCTAATATCACCACCTGCCATTCTCAGTCTTTTTGCCCCTAGTAAAAAAAAAGCACATTAAGATTGCAACCCACATTGTTGATCGCTGAGATAGCAGGAGAATGAAGCTTGGCCCTCTCTCTGTCAGGGGAGAAGAGCACCGCTGATGTGGGGGGGGGCGGCTCTGCTGTGATATAAACCTCTGCTTGAGTGGGTAGGTGGGAGACTACCAGCAGCAGCAGCCTGAATAGGACCTAAAAAATGGTGTGGTGGAGTTGAGCCACCCAAAGATTCACAGGATCCTAATCTCTTCTTTCTTTCTTTCTTTCTTTCTTTCTTTCTTTCTTTCTTTCTTTCTTTCAGTTTATACAGTGGTACCTCGGGTTAAGAACTCAATTCATTCTGGAGGTCCGTTCTTAACCTGAAACTGTTCTTAACCTGAGGTACCACTTTAGCTAATGGGGCCTTCCGCTGCCGTCGCACGATTTCTATTCTCATCCTGAAGCAAAGTTCTTAACCCGAGGTACTATTTCTGGGTTAGCAGAGTCTGTAACCTGAAGCGTCTGTAACCTGAGGTACCACTGTATACCACTTTCAACCAGAGGTCCCAAAGTGATTTCCATCCCTGTAAAGAGGCTATGTCCTGGTACTGTTTCAGCTGTTGCTCCAGGGGATAGAATGTTGTTGGTGGTGGTGAAGATGATGATTATAACCCACCTTTTCCCCTGAAGGGGATTCAGCTGGTTCAGATTACAAGAAAGGGGATTTCTACTGAACATTTGGAAGGACTTTGTTATGGGATGAACTGTTTGACAGTAAAACAGACTTGTTAGCTTAGAAATGGTAGACTGTCGTTAGACGGTCACTTATCAGGTTGCCATTTTGGATGCTCCTGCTACAGATTTCCTGGAGTGTCAGGGAATTGGGCTGGATAACCTTTGAGGTTCCTCCCAAGATATGATTCTATTCTGTGACTTTATAGACTGGCAAGCAGCTCTCTAGAGTTTCCAACAGCAGTCTTTCTCAGCCTTATTGGCAAGTAAGTGATGTATACATTAATGTATAATAATAGTAATAATACTTAGAGATATTAGGAATGAAACGTAGCAGCTGCAGCTACAACTCCTTTGACAGACACACACACACACACACACACACACATCCTCAGACATTAATATAATTGTTATTAAAGTTATTCTGGTAGGCTTCACTGTAGGTACTCCACCCTGCTCCCGCACTGAGGTCATTTCAATAAAACCACAATATAAAGGGCAGGATTCAGCTAGTGAGCCTCACTGGCAGAAACCTATGCAAGGACTTCCACTGGTGCAGGTTGGCTTTCACCCCATCTCCTCACCCTGCGTGTCCCCCTGCCCCATAAAATGGCTCAGGGTGGGTGAGTGGATGAACCCATGGGACGGCAGAGAAGGGTGGGGAAAAGAGATCATGCTATCAGGCGAACACAACTGCTTGCACTTGCAGATTTCCTTCGAAAATATGCCTCCCTGGATCACTACACCATGGCAAACATTTGGTTTTGAATGTTTGGCAAGTGTAATAAAATCCACGAGTGGCTTTGCACAAAAGACTAACCACATGGTAACCACTGTCTCATGTTATAATTTAAGACAGCCTTCACATGGTGGTCGTAGAATACAAACCAGTCCTCAAACTTCCCATTGTCTTCAATAAATGTAAAGCAGTCCAAAATGATCTCCATGTGGGAGGACATATACCTGTTGGTTTGTGTTGTCTGCAAATAGTGCAATGCCATATTTACAGTGCAATTTATTTTGCTAATGTTGCTTCCGACTGTGGCAGGTTAGTAACGTACTGCCAAGCAGTATAGAAGAGCTGCTAGCTAGCACAATGAAACTGACACTCTCTTTGGGAAGCTGCCAAGCATTTCAGGAAATGCTGATAGATATTGGCAGACCTTTCCCCCAAATAAGTCTGCAAATGATCACCTACTTATCCCCCAAGTAAATGGTGCAGCCAGCTGAAGCTGGATCATAGCTGATACAGACCATCAGAGCCAGCCTTGATTGTTTAAATTACACTTGCATTCTTTTCAGAGGAAAGGGATTTTCCTGATTTACGAATGCGTCCTACTATGAAAAGACTAGCATTTGACAAGAAATAAAGATAGAACCTTATTTCCTAATTGCTTCGTAATTGTGTTCTAGTTGCTTTCAGCACTTTTTTCCCAACTGACATTTTACTTTCTGTCTTTTATTTTTGCTGAAGTATGCTACCCACATAACAGAACTAGCTACTGGCACCAGTTGTATGGTCATGATCTGGGTGACTGAGAGTCTACTGACTAGACTAAAAAAGAAGTGAGTAAAGTGAGTGAGAAAATGGGACATAAATTATTCTGATAAGTAGATAAATTCAAGACACTTTAAATCCTTCAAGAACCTGGAAACTTTACCTGAAGGAGGACCTTTGAAACTCTATTCTAAGTTCTTTCCTTATGAGAGGTGAGATTGTTGAGCATCCTAACCAGGACCCACTGACGCTTTCTGCACCCTCAGCCAATAAAACCTTCCTCACAACATCCTTGTAATCTTTTCGTTGTTCAATTGAAAATAACTGTTTGAGAGAGCTGTCACTGGGATTGGCAATCTGATTTGGTTTTCCGTAATAATGTATTCCTGTTTACGTGCTTAATGTTTTATAATCTGTTATTTTATTTTGTAACTATCTGTGGAATCTTTCCAGATCAAATTGTGGGATAGAAATCAATTTAATTAAGTTCCCACCATTCAAGGGAGTGAGCAATATATAAGCAACACACTTGCTTTTCCTTATCTGTCGGATGAAAAGGGAGCTCAGTAAAATCACATTGCTCAGTGTCGGCAAAATATTTAAAAATGCGACTCCCTAGCATAAGATTGGACTAATGGTACTGGGGAAGAGTAACTCTATGATATTATTAATAGTAACATATTAATACTATCTGCACTGTTAAACCTGCCTTTAGAAAGTAGACACCCTGAAAGGGAAGATAGAAATGAATAATAAAATAGAATTTTATCATCATCCAGCATATCTGTCCTCACAAGTCAGCTCTTACAGTACAGATAGAGACAGAATTCCTGTGGGTCAGAATATGTTTTCTATACAGAGCCTGAGACTGCCATTTGATGAGAAAGCTATCTAGGAAAAATGTTGATTCTTCTGCGAAAGAAGGGCAGCTCCCAGCATGGCTTCCCCTCAGGATACTAATGTGACTTCCTAGTTTTGTAGCATTCTTCTCTATTCCTCACAGCCATGATACACAAAAGGTTTCTTGGAACAGAATCCCTTAAAAAAAGACTTATGAAAGCTAAACAATTGTAGATTGTTTCTGCCATCAAAGTCAATTAAGCACCATTAAAGGTCCATATACAAAGGTCCATGTTACTTCCTTGTGGACAATGGTGGGGAAGCTTTGTCCCTCCTGCTGTTGCTGGTTTACAACTCCCATCGTCTCTGGCCATTTGCAATGATAGATTGGGTTCATTAGAACTGAGAGTCCCACCACACCTGGAGGGCTGCAGATTCCCCATTCCTGTACACTACTGCATATTATTCCCTTTGCCACCATGGCAGCTTTCAAACAGAGGGAACTACTTGCTGGCCTGATCTCTGTTCCACTGTGGCAGCTGCACTGCAAGGTGCAATACTGCCTGTGATCAAGTGGTGCAAGAACTCCAATAAAGCTGCTGCCTCTGATCTTGCTCCACAGTCTTAAGCAACTTGTTGCTCATGTGCAGGCTGAACTGTTCATAGATTTGCTCTCAGTTTCCTTCCTGTCTTGCCTGCCTCACTCTTCCCTGAGCCATCTACCGGTACCTGCCTGCAGGCCACCAGCTCTGATGCTAAACCTCTGAGTACACGACATGAAAAATAAATGCAGAAAACATCTTTTGAGTTACTTTCTCCAGGCTGTGCAAGTGATGAAAGGTTAATTTCCTGCTGCTGTGGCTCTTTCAGAGTTTGCATGGGAGGGAAAGCTTACACAAACATTCATGATAAAAACAATGATTTATTCCAACGCAGGTTATTTTTAGTGCATTGTTTTTAGTTAGCATTTTATGGAATACTATCCCTAATTTGAGATTTTTAATGAAACACTCTTGCGACTCAGTCTGTGCCTGTGTTCATGCATGTATCAGTGTGTCTGTGTAAGAGAGAGAGAGGAAGTGTATTCCCTCTTCTCAAATTCACACTTTATTAGCAAGTCTCTGTCTGTGGCAAGCTTGCCCTTAGCAGAAAGAAGACCTACTTTTGAAATGAATGAAATAAAATCTCGGCTCAGTAGTTTTAGGAAAACTTGGAGTCCAGCTTCATTCTTCAAACCCACTGATACAGCAATGCAAAACATTCAGTATATATCTCAGTATCCCTTTCACATGTGTCACCTTAATACTTCTTATGCAGCATGAAAGGAACAGTCCATGCTCTCTGTAAGATGAATATAAGGGATGCATCTTACATCCCTTGGATATTAGTATAAATCAGTCAAAGTAGTTTCATGGGAATAGTTTTCCAGACCCACCTCTCCCTACATCAGTCCAGTGCAAGATTGTGGAAGAGGTCGGAGGCCCTTTGCGTGTTGCTTGTCCTCCAGTCAGGGAAGATAGCTTGAATGTTGGAAGTGTGCGATAGAACACCTGAATTCATCTTCACAATGTTGAAGAATGCAAGAAATTGCTGTAGCTAGTAGCTGTCTGTATAAAAGCCAAAAGCTGTCTGGGAAGCAAACTGCTATGGCTAACAAGCCAAAGATTAATGGAAGAGGCTATACCAGGCCAAGGTACTGGAAGTCTCATTCAAGACCCCTGCTCCAGAGTCACACATAATCTTATTAGCATAAGTCTCGTTCTTTGTGGTATATGCTAAGGATGTGCCACCTTCAAAAGTTCCTGAAGGGCAGGGAAGGAAATATTGTGCAAACAATGCAGTACTGCACATTGGACACATTCATTATTAACAACTCTATTTTTTGGCATATGCAGAGGGGAGTCTGCAACAGAAATACTTTGGGATTTAAATCTAGGAAAGTGTCTGCTTTAGCTTTACATTGTTAGAAATGTGCTGTTCTGTACAGGCCATTGAAACTCTCAAGGAGATTTAAACCTTCCCCCCTTTATCTTTTTTTAAAGTATGTATTATTGCATATTAACACTTGTACCATGTACAATAGTCTAAGGAATAATACAGATAAACCTTTTAGGACAGGGGTCAGCAAACTTTTTCAGCAGGGGGCCGGTCCACTGTCCCTCAGACCTTGGGGAGGGGGCAGACTATATTTTGAGGGTGGGGGAATGAATGAATTCCTATGCCCCACAAATAACCCAGAGATGCATTTTAAATAAAATGACACATTCTACTCATGTAAAAACACGCTGATGCCTGGACCGTCCGCGGGCCAGATTTAAAAGGTGATTGGGCCGGATTTGGCCCCTGGGCCTTAGTTTGCCTACCCATGTTTTAGGACAAAAGCCCAAATTTGAACTCTACAAAGACTTCTCTTATAGAAGTAGCAGTTTTGTCATGGGGTATGAGTTTTTATGAGGGGTGAGAGTTGGAAGTGCCTCAAACAGGCTGGAATAGTGAGGGAGCACTGCCCACCACCATGCATCAGTCCACATGGAGCATCGTGGGCTTAGTTATCATGAAATGTAACTTACAACATAATCCTGGGCATAGTTACTTAGAAGTAAATCCCATTAAATTCCGTGGTCCATAACTCCCTTGTACATGTGCACACTTGCCCCAGGCGAATAAAGGATGTTGCAGTGGTGGCTAACCCTTATACAGCCCAAGGGCTACATTCCATCATTAATAATCTCCTGAGGGCCACATGTCAGTGGTGGGCACGGTCAGAGGTAGAGGTGGGTGGAGCCACTGGTGAGATGCTTACCTTGGTACACTTGGCTAGATTGCAGCCAAGTGAGAGCATGGAGCCAGGATGGTGAGGTGTGTGGTCCAAGGGCCAGAGAGAAAGGCCACGAGGGCCATATTTGGAAGCCACGTCTGCAATTTCCAGCAGCCATCATATTGAATTCAGTTGAGCTTAACTCAAAGTCACCATGCATAGGATTGAGCTGAAAGCAATCATATGGAAAGTTATTGAACAGCAGCACTTATTCATGGTATTGGGCTGAAGAATTACTTGAGCCAACACTGCTGTAAGATACTTCTCCATGTTATTTTGTTACTTACAGTGTGAGTCTATGCAAATTTACACAGAAGGTACCTGAGGTAAGTGTGTATAGGATTGCCATATTAGTTATGTTTACTTGCTATTGCCTGCCATTCCTCCTACTCTAATTATGTTGTGCCATTGTTATTTTATAGCCCACAGCTTTTTTCCAGGTCAGTTGCACTTATTAGTTTATTAAGGTAATGAATGATTGAAATTACATTGGCAGTGAATTCTATAATGCATTTTCCTGTTATCTTTGTATCCTAAATTGACACCAAGAGCGCAGAAGTTATTTTGTGTTTTATTTTGCATTTTTATCCTGCAAACTGCCCAGAGATCTTTGGATGAAGGGTGGTATACAAATTACATAAATAAATAAATTACAGCATGCATAGATTAATGGGACTGATTATGACTAGATGGAATAATGGATGCGTATAAATAAGCCTCCTATCTTATTAAACTGACTGGGGAATTTCATCGGATTAATAAGGCTACCACAGCAATTTTAATATACTAGTTCTCTACAGTAGTTTCTATAAAAAGGGGAGATTTTCTCTTTTGAGTGGCATGGTTGCTCTCTCAAGAAACACTGTTGGATAAGACCAAAGGCCTACCAAGCACAGCATTCCCATAGTGACTGGTGCTTCAGAATCATGTTGTTACCGGATCCTGGATGTAGCATATAGCCATCAGGAGTAGGAGGAATTGATTGCTAGCCCTACCTTCCACGATTTCCCCCCACCCACCCACTCTTAAACCTCCTTAGTGTCTATCACCATGCTGTGCATCAGCAAATACCGTAAGTTAACTATGTGTGAAGAAATACTTTGTGTGCATCCATACCATAGATTTAAAGCACATGACTTCACCTAAGTAATCCTGGAAACTGTAGCTTGCTAACGTTGCTGAGAATTATAGCTCTTGGGGGGGGGTTGATATCCCAGGATAGTGTGTGTGTGTGTGTGTGTAAATCAGAACTGCTCTCCATTTACAATTAAAATTAAAATGAAGTTTTGCTGCTTCCTCATCAGTTAGAGATAGTCAAGGGATGAGAGATACTTGTGCCTGTCAGTCAAATATTTAACAGAGAGTTTGTTTTTCTTCCCATTCAGGGAGAGGACAGAATGACACATCTTTATATGCTAATGTCATCCCAGTAATATATTTTTGGATAAACTTGTCCTTTGGGACTGGACTAGAGGCTGTACTGCAGACTATGTTCTCAAACCAGTGATTAGCAAATCTGTCAATGTATAATAAAAATTAAGAGTAGATTGCAATGGAAAATTGATACAGTTGCAATTGAATTATTTAAAATCATATATTTATGATCTGGCTTATTCGTTACTTTTAAAAACTTCCTAGGCAACTTTGCAGTATGCTTAAAGCTTGATTGGAAAAACATCAAGTCCAAGATAAAGTAGGACGTTCTCTTAAATCAATGACAAGTAGTGTGCACTACTGAAATATTGATTCTTCATAATACTTGCAGTGATTACTTTAAATGACCTCTGTCAAGTCTGTTAATATTTACTGTGGTTCCCAATGCAGCTTTTCTGTTAGAATCAACTTGTTAGAAGCCCTTTCCTTAAGTTGCCTAATTGCCCCATAACCACACCCTCTTCAGATGTGAGTGTAAAGATAATGTTGGTTTTGTTGAGTCAGAATAACTGTATGCTTTCTGCCACTAGCTGGAAATTGCTTTTTCTGACTGATGCAGATGGGGTAGGAATGCTCAGGAAATGACTCAGCACAAAAAAATGCAACCTCAAGGGATCATGTGTGTTCAGTACATAACAAATGAGTAACTTTTGTGTTTGTCATGGAAGCAATAAACCTGAAAGATCCTGAAATTCCTCCCCCTGCCCACAAACACATATAATTTTTTTTGTGACTAGGGGCCTTTTCAGCACTTACCATTTATAATGGCATGCTTGCTGGGGTGGTTTTCCAGAATTTGGGGCATGCTGCCACACAGTGACATTGTTATTCAGCCAGTGTTCTTGAATAATGTATAGCCTCAAATCTGACTTTTGAGAAAGATCTGGAATGGATCCTCAATATTTTCATTTCTGTGGCATAATACTTGGGCGTGGTTTGGGAGACATCTTTTTATTGCCACTTCTCTCTGACTAATACAATCTGCCAGTGCAAGTTCGATTCAGAGGAGAGAGATGGCAGATCGAGACAATGGTCTTGAATCAAAGTACTACCCATGACAGCTATAATTAGCTTCCAACAAAGTTTCATCACAATAACCAGGTTTGTTGCAGCTCATGCAGACATATAGTTCTTCTTCTAACTTCCTATACACCTGCAATGTTAGAATTCCATAATACTAGGAATTAAAGAAGCCACAAAGGGCTATAACCATCTTCTGACGTTGACTAGCTGGAAGAACATAAGCCTTGATTATGTATGATGTGGACAGATCTCCCCACACATCCCAGTGTTAAGAGAGTTATTGGCTCTCTTTATAGAGATAGGGAGAGCCAGTGTGGCATAAAAGTCAGTGTGGTGCAGTGGTTAGAGTGCTGGACAGGGACCTAGGAGATCAGGGTGCAAATCCCCACTCAGTCATAAAATTCAACTGAGTGACCTTGGGCCAGTCTTCATCCCTTAACTCAGCCCAACCCACAGCGTTGTTCTGAGAATAAAATGAGGAGAGGGAGAACCATGCATGCCCCTTGACTTCCTTGGGGGGAAAGGTGGAGTCTAAATGTAATAATAAACTGAAATGAACAACCATATTATTTGGTTTGACTCGTTTCCTTGAGCAACCTGGAGCTGGAGCTGTTCTATGGTTCCCCTGCTGAATGTGACATAATTGTGATCTGGCTTTTATGATTAATTTGCATTCCAACATCAGATTGGGTGAGACCGTGGAAAATCAAACTTTTAAAACTGTTCTATGCAGTCATCATAAAAATAAATTGGCAAAAATTGAGCCAATTTGCAGTCTGCATCCTGATATGTGGCTTTGACTTCAGTGATGGCTGGCTTTGATTTTAATGATATTTAAGGATGCTCAGCAGGCAATCCTTAATGCCCTCGAGGACTTGACCCCATACACTGAGTTAGATTCCAGCAGTTCATTATTACTGAGTTATAAGGAAAGAAGGAAAGGTCATTAAATGAAAGGTTTGTATCTTTCATTGTAAATTACACATTCAGGTACTTTAAAGTATATATTATCATTTCTTATTGCTGTAAAATTGCTATTCTGTATAGATGGGCCCAACTTTTAATTTATATAGCCACTTATTGGTCAAGAAAAATCTTTATTTTAGGCACCATTGGACTTATGAACCACAACCATTAAGTCTCCGGTTATTCCTTTGGCAAATAAGTGTTTTTAAGTCTTTTGTTTTGTCGAGCTGGCTCCAGACGAAGTCACCTTGGATCCAACTGAACTCAATGAGACCTGAATGAGTCATGACTAACTATTCACATTAGGTTTCGTGCAACTAACTTTTACTCAAAGTAGACCCATTGAAATTAATAGTCAGGACTAACTTTAGCTTATCGATTTTAATGGGTCTACTCTGAGTAAAAGTTAGTTGACTACAACCCTTTGATTTCAATGCAGCTAAATAGTCTTTATCCAAATCATTATTTATTATTTCAATTTTCTACAAGTTCTTTAGTGGTAAAAGAGAAAGGGAGATTAGGGTTTTATGGCATGTCAGTAACACTGGGCCATGGAGTGTCCATAATATAAAGCTAGAACAAGAGTTCATACAGAGTTCCGCTACCAGTGAGAGTTAAGCGAGTGATAAGATAATAGCCCCCTCCATTGAAGTGGCTGGTGAAATGGGTGACGTGTTAGGAATTTCATCTGAGTCCAAAAGCAACTACTGGTCTGGGGAAATATTCTTTAGAATGCCATATAGGACGGACCAATACAACTTCAATCTATTGAACTCATACTCAAATACTGTGTATTTTCAAGTAAATACAGGAGGGTATTAAAATAGACTTATAATTCGCTGAACACCTGGGGTGGGAGGAGCGCCATTGAGAACCATTCTCCTGCTTGGGGAAACTTAAGAAACGCTACTACAGTAATAAAGTGGAAGAATATAAAACTGCACAGAAGTACAACATGTTCTTATTAACAACCTCCTATGGAGGCACCTGATGCTGCTTGCCTTTATTCATGTAAACATTGTCTCAGATAATTACGCACAGGAAGCTGCCTTATTCTGAGTCAGGCCACGGGTGCATCTAGCTCAGAATTGTCTACACGAAGAGACAGGGGCATCAGGAAACCACAGAGGTGCTGAAAATTGAACCTGGAACCTTCTGCAAGGAATGCAGATGCTCTATCACTGAGCTATGGCCCTTCCATGCTGTCATGTGACTGCAAAATGTGACTCACTTTGGCTTTGGGTTCTGCTCTGCAGCATCCTTGGCATAATGGTTGAGTGACGGCAGGGGTTTTTTTTGTTTTTGTTTTAACACAAGGCAATCTGAGTGTAAGAGTTTCCCTCTTGAAATCACATATGGAAAATTCACAGCTGAAATTTAAAAGCTCCCATTCGAAGGATGGGAAAGGGACAAGCCATTTGTGAAATGACTGGATCTCATTTCTCCTATGCCTTTCCCCCCCTGCCAAAGCGGTGGTTCTCAAAATATTTATTTCCCATGGACCCCTTGAAAATTGCTGAGGGTCTTGGAAAACCACTTAAAAAATTGCTGCCCCTTATACCAAGTGTGCTAGATGCTGTACGTTTTTGATTGCATTTTTAGTGCTTTTATTTATTTTTATTTATTTGGTCCCTCTCACTCTGTCTTCACTCGGGGCAAAAAAAAAGTCTAGCTGCCCCCCTGCCCCTAGCTATGGCACTGTCTAGTTGGCCACTGTGAGAACAGGGTGCTGGATTCATTGGGCTTTTGGCTTGATCCAACAGGCTGTTCTTATGATCTTAGGCTGCTACTGTATTGTCAGGCGGATGCCAGCAACTCCCACGGCCAGTTGCCCAGGAACATACAAAGACAAGGAAATGTTTCTTACCATCCACTTTTTATTCCGTATTTACAGAGAGAGGCTTTGGAACCCAGCCTCTTAGATAATGGTGTTGTCGCAAGTGCATCTTCACCCCTACCTCCGTCTCTCCCACTTCCTCATTCATCATCCCTATGGGTGCTAACAAGTGACCTCTGCCTTGGAGCTCTTTGCTCTGCTACTTTCAATGCTTGTCGGGTTCTGGGAGCGGGGGTCTGAAATGCTTTCTAAAGACACTGTGTCCATCAGCTGTCCTCCCCTCCCAGGTGCTTCCTCTTTCTCCTCCTCTCCCATTATTTCCCAACTTTTCCCTTCATCTGCCTCTGTGACCTCCCTCAAACCCCTGTTGTAATTCTGAACTGTCTTCTTCTTCTCTGGAAGGGTCAGGCTGGGAAGGCGGTCTTCACCATTCCTCCTCTGCCCAGACCCTGACATTTATTGGGGGACAGTTCCCTGTTGGACAGGGGATGGGGGGCTGAAAACTGCATTCATGTAAGCTTTCATTTTTCAGCTTTTAAATCCTGATAAGAACACTTGAAGAATCGCTGAGATATCATTTGACTTGGAGATAGTACAAACTGCTGAGTGACTCAGTTACATTTTGAGGGCATTTCCCCATACAATTAAGGGGAAAACTTCATAAGAGGGATCCTAATGTCAAAGTAAATATCCCAGTGTTAGTTAACTGAGATGTAAGAAAATTCTGCGGGAAGGAGCTTCGCGCTTTGTTTCCTTCCTTAGGTCACTTGGCTAATCTGCCACTAAATAGAAGGGCTGCACGTGTCGTTCTTATAATCTTGAATTCTTAGAGAGATGGAGGATTAGAAAATAAGAAACACATGTTAGAAGAAAAATAAATATCCCAGTGGTGTGTACAGTAAGCATGAACAAGCAACCTGCACCCCCTTTTTTTTTGCTTGTAAAAAGCTTGCAGCAAGTGAAGAAACCCCTTGATTAGTAACCACTGCAGAATTCTACAGCTAAGATGGAGCATATGAGTATGGTTTGAGAAGATATGAGTTCTGATCCCTCCTTGGACATGGATTTTTAGGACATCTTGCCTATGTTTTCTCTTATTCAATCCCCACAACTGTTAAATTGGGATATTTATGGCTGTTGTGAAAATAAACCAATAATTAATGCTGAATAACTTTTCAATAAATATGGGGAAATAATAATATGGTCATCTAGAATAATAATAGTATGACACACAGCTGTTTCCTGCAGCAAGCACTTAACCTTTCTCATGCATGGTTAAGTACCCAAGAATAGCCATCCAGATATTTTGGACTAACTCTCATCATCACTCAGCACTGGCCATGGTGATTCGAGTTGGGATCCAACAACATCTGGGGACTCCCAAGTTTGGAATGCTGATCAAGAAAATCTAATTGTGAGTGTAGAAGTGCCAGATATTCATGGAAGAGGTGAAAGTTGAAACAGGAACTTCCTGCCTCTCATCTCCTTAGCCAATGATAATTTACACACACATATATTAGCTATATGCAAGTAATAATTCTGACTTACACTCCAACTTTCTGATTATTATCAAGAAATCCCAAAGAGGAGGTTCACCATGATATGAATTATTCCATTAAAAATATAAATTTATAGAATTGGAAGTTTAAATGAGGAGGCAGGAATACAAGAGAGACACCAACAGCCAGTAGAATCAAGGGCATAATCAATCATCACTAAATCCAAATTCTCTCAGAGCAGTATTTTCACTAAATGCATGAAGCCCAGCAGCAGTTACTGCTTTGGAGACAGTGACATCTGAGACATTTCTATAACACTACATTGCTATGAATACATATGATTTTATACTGTCTTTCAAACCCAATACTGTACATATCTATGTGTTTTCCTGAAAAGCACCAGTGAAATATTGAATTCACGATACCCTACTTTTCAAGATTCATGCCCTGCTGTCAACAAATATATACCTCCATTACTCTATAAAAACCCATATTATTCTGACACTTCAGATTTCTATTCTGGCTTTAAGCTACTAATAAAGAGATAAGACAAGCAGAGATAAATAATGGAAGGAGAAAGGTGTCCTGA
Source organism: Podarcis filfolensis (assembly GCF_964270895.1). Classification (NCBI taxonomy): domain Eukaryota; kingdom Metazoa; phylum Chordata; class Lepidosauria; order Squamata; family Lacertidae; genus Podarcis; species Podarcis filfolensis. The sequence goes on from NC_139603.1 coordinate 59,172,561, forward strand.
GGCTCCTGTTTCCCTTTGTGTTTGTCTATGATCCCCACAAGCTCTCTTAGCCTGGCTTATGTGTGGTTTCTTTTGAGGTGATGAATTATATGTCTAAAGACTCAGCAGTAAATATTCAGAATCTAGTCTTTTTCACTCTAGGGGAGATAAGGGTTGTTGTTGTTATTTTTAAAAAGGATTGAGCACAATTTTTAAGTCCTGGCAGCAGGTACATAGCCTTTTTCATGTCACTTGAAATTATCACTCCTGATAGGCTAGTTGGGTTTTTTAAAACACACACATACAGATTGTGGCTATTTCTTTTTTGGGGGGGGTTGTTTTTTAGAAAAACACAGATATGAAGACAGATATACTTTGTCCAGGTTCGGATAGCACACTGAGCCAAACCGTAGCTTTGCACAAATGTGCAAGTGTGTTGATTCCCAGAGAGGCAACTGCTCTGTATAATGTATTGTTTTTTATAGTACCTGATCTTTCACTCCAGTGTGGTGTAGTGTAGTGGTGTCTTTCCAGCCAGTGTGGTGTAGTGGTTAAGAGCGGTAGTCTCGTAATCTGGCTAACCGGGTTCGCGTCTCCGCTCCTCCACATGCAGCTGCTGGGTGACCTTGGGCCAGTCACACTTCTTTGAAGTCTCTCAGCCCCACTCACCTCACAGAGTGTTTGTTGTGGGGGAGGAAGGGAAAGGAGAATGTTAGCCACTTTGAGACTCCTGAAGGGGAGTGAAAGGCGGGATATCAAATCCAAACTCTTCTTCTCTTCTTCTTATGTGCTCTGTCTCTGTCATTGTCTCTGTCTCTCTCTTGCATAGAAGCATTTCTGTAGCCTGGATTTAGCCTATAAAGCTGCTTCTAGTGTCCCACCAGCCTTCTTTCAAAACCAGACAACTCTTCTTGCCTTGGAAAAGTATCTCTTGTTCCTCTGGTACAGCACCATTGCCAGAAGTAGCACTCCACCCTGTTCCTTAGCTGGAAGACATTCTTGCAATGGTGCCATCCCAGAGAGACACGAAAGAGAGGTGGGGGAATTCATCTTTCCTGCAAAAATATATTGCCATCTGAATACAGGAAAAAATGTAATTCTCCTTGATATTAGCATGGCTGCTCACAAATGTCCCCTACTGACTTTGTTCTGGCATAAGCCTGTATGAAGCTTACACTGAGTCCATACACTCCAATAAGAAGTGGCCCAAAACTGGGGCACCATCTTCCAGCATTCCCACGCAAGTCACGTAACAACACCCCCTGCAAAAAACACTTTGGGGGGCATGGTGTCCCAAAATGCATCTTTTGGGGCACTGCGCAAGATCACTGCCCCAATAAAAGCATTGGGGGGGGGCAAGAGTATGGCCCTAAAGTTGTCCTCTCTCAAGAAAAAACTGGATGTCCTGTTTTTTCCAGGACAGTTGGCTGGTATATGAGTTAGGCCTTCAATCTATCCATAAACAAGCACTGTTTGCTCTGTCTAGCAAAAGTTCTCTGAGGCAGAGAAAAGCCAACTATGCTACCTGAGATCCTTTTAACTACAGATTCAGAGGACTGAATCAGAGCTCTTATGCATGCAAAGTACAGTATGTACTCTTCTACCAACCTACGGCCCTTCCCAGATCTCCCATGACCTAGGGCTAATATCTAACCAAAGGCTTCAGAAAGAAAGATACAGATACAGATATATTAATCAACTTGTAAATAAGGATTGCAAAATACATCTTCAAAACAGAATAGTTGGTCTGGGGTTATACTGATTCAAATATATAATATTTTGACATAACTTAGCCACGATTAACCGGTCATCTGCCTTTAGCCATTAAAATGCTTAGGACCCAAACAAATCTAAAGAAACGGTGTGCTTTGTGTGTGTTTAAAAATGACTGCAGAGTCTGTCATATAAAATGAATTTAGCAATGGAAAAGAAGGAGAATTTCCATCCCATTAGGTGCTTTTAATTGCCGTTATTATGAATGGTCTGAATCTTTCATACCTGAGTTGCTACAGGGAGAAAGATATTTTTAGCATTTGCAGCCCAAAGCGACTGTTGCTACCCTACAGAGCCATATCCATAGATTTTCTTTCCATCCTGCAGTTTCAGGTTGAGTAGGTAAATTAAGTGCATTACCTGATATGCCATTTTTATTAAAAGAAATGAACAAATATTACACAAATAAACGAGAAGCACAGAAGCAGAGCCTGCCTGCAGCGTTCGCTCAAAGAGGCTTTAGGCACACAAAAACCCAAAATGAACAGAATCTATTTAAAGGGGAGGCAGATAGAAGCTTTGTAATGTGCTTTGGGAATTATCTCCCTTCAGAATAGATAAAAGAAAAATGTAGGTTTCTCTTCCTCAAGAGTTTCCAGTGTTTGCCAATAAAGGCTAATGCTAAAGCCAACGTAGGGACTGCCCTTCCGCAGTGTCAGCCACTAGGTCACGGTAATTTGTCCCTGCTGTAATGAATTATATGCTTCCTACTATACAAAGTGCATTTTAAATGCGTTTGAAGGAACAAGACCACAGGGTAGAAGTTGATTAGCATCTGTAAGCTGAACGACAAGTGTTGAAGGGTGTTTAGAATGGGCAGCAGGGCTTTTGTCTTGGACTCCTAAACTCCTGTGAGCACTTCCATGATTCATGAACAAAATTATAGTCACGTCACACTCTTGAGGCCATTTTAATGATAAGGTTTGTGTATCACTATTAAATGGAACCAGCATGCTTGCTCATATTTTCTTTGCATCCGCTGCTACAGAATGAAAGAGAAAAGAAACATACATACATAGATCATATTCTGTGTTTATCTTGTGTAAATACATATTTGCATTTCTGGTTTTTTGCAATCACTTGCAACTGCATTATTCCTGAATCATATTATTTCCCCCTGAATGTGTGTTTGTGTGTGCGTGTGCATTCCCCCCAGCTGTGCTGGAGATTTTCAGTGTTTTCTTCAAAGGTAGCACATTCAGTGCAGCTAAACTAACTACCTTGCTAAACATCTTTCCTCCAAGGAGCTCAGGGTGGCATTCATGGTTTTTCCCACCATATTTAATTTCTACAACAACCCTGTGAGGTAGGTTAGACAGAGAGACTATGACTTCTAAGATCACCCAGAGAGTTTCATGGCCAAGTGGGGATTTGAACTGCTGTCTTCTTGGTCTTCTGCTATAGTGGTTAGAGTCCAATACTCTAACCACTATACCACCCTGGCTCTACTTTTGCTATTTGTGTAGGCTGCCCATCTATAGCAATTGGTTGGTGTGTATCTTTAATTATTGTATGAAGTATAAGTCACTTTGTATCCCTTTGCGGAGTCATAAACTTTTCAAATAATAAACAAAGCAAAAGAAGTATCAGAAGTACTATGTTTTTTAAAAAATAGTCTCTGATGATGGACATATTCTGTTACTATTTGGTGGAATCTAAATAAGATGTTGAAATGTAGTTGAATTCCATAGCATTTTAAGGCTTGTAATATGTGCAGTGGAAGGGGGGAGGGAGCACATTTCACCCATATCATCAACACCTTTGTATAATGTGGATGTGTGGTTACACTCTCTCACCTTACAAGTCTTCTTGTTTAATCAGTGTTAATTAAATGCAATTGTAAAAAAGGCAGGTATATTTTTACCAAGACAATCCCAATTTCCCACTTTTTGATCTTCATTCTTCCTATCAGTCCTCTTGTATGCCTTTGTGCCAAGCACTCAAATAGGAAATATTATGTGCGGCTTTGCCTAAATAGGTTCTTTAAAAGTACAACTAAAGGCTTGCTATAATACCCCATTCTAGGGAGGGAAGGGTGCAATTTATTAAAAGAACACAACAATGTGAATGTCATGAATGTATATCACCAGAGAAGCAAAGCAGTGTTGGAAAGTATGCTGAAATATTGACAGATGTTGTGCTGCAATGTAGCATTTGAATCTCTCAAAGTTACCATACTTTTCCATGTATAAGATGAGATTTTTTTACTGTAAAATAATGTTCAAAATTGGGGCTCATCTTATACATGGATAGTGCGGAGGGGGGACGGGCGATTGGTTGCAGCCACATGCAGGAGCTTGTCAGCGGTGATTGGGTGGGTGATTGGTGACTGCGGCAAGGCCTGCTGTGGATTGGCTGCTGCTGCATCAATTGGGTGTGCGCTTGTCGGCTGCTGCTGGTGAGCGGGAAGAGCTTCTGTGACACGTGCGATTCGCAGCGTTTGTCAATCTGGTGAGTGATTCTCGGCATGCCTCGCCAAAAAAAACTCAACAACTCAAGCTAGTTAATTGCTTCACTGCTGCCATATTGATTGAACAGGGCCACTGAGATTTTAATGATGTGGATTTACCTCTGGAATCATTACACCTTTCATTCTATCACTTCCCACCATCAGCTTTTCTTGGTGCTGCCCATAAGAGTATGCCTATAGAACCCTAACGCTTAGAAATTATTCAGTGGCACAATGGTGCACCTTGCTGTTAACCAGAAGGTTGGTGGTTCAAGCCCACCCGGGGATGGTTGTGGGCAGAATTCCTGCACTGCAGGGAGCTGGACTAGATGACCCTTGATGATTTTATGATAACCTCAAGTTACCTTTCAACAGTATTTCATTTCAGCCATTTCACACCTGGAGCCCAAACCTAGGCATCTTGTACTCAAAAGAAAGCTCAATTGACTGGGACATTTTCTAACTGAGAGAATACAGGATTGCAACTATGTTCAAGGACATGGCCCCTCCTCCATGCAATGTGTTGTGTGTTTAATTTTTATAATTTCACATTATTATCTTAAAATCAAGTCTGTAGACTAGGGAGAACATTTTGATCTCAAATTCTGTCCCTCAGATTATTTAAAACCAAACTATTATTTATGTTGTCCTGCAATTCTTTAACAATTCCTTTAAAAACACACTATAGCCATCAGGGGCTATCACATGGAAGAGGGAACAAGCATGTTTTCTCCTGCTCTGGAGGGTAGGACTCGAACCAATGGCTTCAAGTTACAAGAAAGGAGATTCCGACTAAACATACAGAAAAACCTAACAGGAAGAGCTGTTTGGCCGTGACTCTCCTTCCTTGGAGGTTTTTAAGCAGAGGTTGGATGGCCATCTGTCATGGATGCTTTAGCTGAGATTCCTGCATTGCAGGGGGTTGGACTAGATGACCCTTGAGTCCAACTCTACGATTCTATGATCTCAGTTATGGCCCCATCTTCACCATGCATGTACAGCAGTATTGCATCACTTTGGACAGCCATGGCTTCCTCCAGAGACTCATGGGAACTGAAATTTGTTAAGGGTCCTGAAAGTTTTTAGGAGGCCCCTATTCCCCTCACAGAGCCACATTTCCCAGCATTCCCTAAGAAGAGAAGGTTTAAAAGTTAAACCCTATGGAAATTGTAGCTCGGTGAGTGGGAATGGCTCTCTCCTAACAACTCTCAGAACCCCTTAACAAACAACACTTCCCAGGATTATTTGAGGGAAATCATAACTATATAAAGTGGTTTGATACTATTTAAAATGCATAGTATAACTGGGATGTTGTGTTGAAAACACACTGAGAAGAAAGAATGTTGCAATTTGATACAAAATATGATTTTCATGCTTTCAGAGAGAAGGAATATAGTTGATCAAGCAGTTTCCCCCTTTTAAAATGATCTGGTGCTTTCCCTTTCAGAAGTGCTTTTATACACAGCAGCTGCTTTGTTCGGTTTCTTTCTTCATTGGCCAAGCCTGGGACAGTTGCAACAAAAACAAGAGAAAGAGATAGAATCATTACAGAGAGTCAGATCAAAAAGACCCAGGAAAGGAATACACAGGCTGCTCTGAGAACAGTTAATGACAATCCCATCACGCAACTAACTTGCCTTCTGTTCAGTGAAGAGCATGTTTTTACTCCCTCATTTCACCTTCTTTAGTACTGTTTTCAAACATAGCCCCCAGTAGTAGGCCTCCAATTAATTTATTTGCCAGCACAAAAACGTTAACTGCAATTAAAGCTAATTGGAGTTTTCCTTAACTTAGGATCTAAAAGCCGTTTCAACTCACGGTTTCAGTTCCTGCCTTAAGGAAAACCCTGGTTAGCCCAAATTGCAACCAACAGCTGAAAAACTGCTTAACGGCTATTAGGAAAAGAAAAGGGTATTTGCTCCCAGATAGGATTGCTTTAGTCAGATCCAGAGAGTTGGAGGTACAACAATGTTGTTAGGCCTTTTGCATGGATTTTTCACATTCTTCACATTACATTGTGTAGTAGCAGCCCTGATAATACTGTACCTGTGAATTGATGGCTAGTTATTATACACTCCTGTGGGGGTTTTTTTAAAGAAACATTCACTCTTACACCGGCCATTCATTTCCCTAATAGGAGGTTAAGTGTGTGGCAGATATTCACATTCTCTAGAGTTCAGAAATGCATCTGTTGAAAGAAACAGTTAATGAGGCTCTGTCATAAATCTTCATTTCCTTTGCTAAACTCTTGATAGCCAGTATCTGTTTCTGCATTTCCCCAAAGTATAGCCAACAATTCTCTATCTTTAGGTGGTGATGGATTTTTTTCTATATTCTTGCTGTGATAATTTTAGCTGTGGTTAGAAGATTTGCCATGGTGACTTTCAGGTATCTTAGCATCACATAATTTGATCTCTCATCATTGCATGCATTCTTATAAAACAGTTTCTTAGTGTCTTTTTATAGTGGTAAATTGTCCAGTGATGTCCTTAAATCTTCCTATGCCCTTGGGATAACATTGCCAAGGGCTGAGCAGGACAGAGCAAATGCAGCAGCAACTGCATTGAAGTTAGATTAAGTGTGAATATGGAATGTTGGTCTTGATTGATCATCTGAGGCCCTTCAAAGGGCAGCTAGAATTTGGTTTGGAAAAGTATTGGCTATATTCTGGCTTGGATCCAGCTAGTGCAAGATTTCTTCCACGCACACAAAGAAAGATTGGCTGATACCTTTTCCAGAGAGAGAAAGAGAACAGGAAGAACGAGCCTTCTTTGCCTGCACATGTTAATCTGTTTAAATATTGTGCTCATTGTTTAGTATCCAGAGTGAACAAGCAAACAAAAAGGGAAAATGAAACTCTTGGGAAATAGAAAGTAATAGAAACTATTTAAATAAAAAAGAAAGAAAGGACAGGTAGCATCACATACATGGATAACATTAATGTGCTAACTCTTCAGGTATTATCTCAGGCCAATAAGCAGTGGGTTGTTCCCATGCTCCCCATCATCCTCTTTCTCATTTGTGTCATAATAGACATGTCATAATAGAATAGTCATTTAGGTTTGCTAAATTACAATTTAAACCAGTTTTCTTGTTGTATTAAAACTATGGTTTAATCTCTAACTAAAAACCTGGTTATCAAACTGTGTCCTCATTTTTTTAAAACCAAAGAGGGGCCACAGCAACAGGACAGCTACCTATCATATTTTGCACACTGCAGTACACAGACATCAAGACATTTGTTGGAAATGCTGCACATTCTTGGACACTTAGGCTGCAGTTCATTGTGCAATGCAATCTTACGCAGTAGGATTTACTTCTGAATAGACATGCATAGGATTGTACTCCTTGTGGTCACTTCTTCAGTTGATGGGAGCAGTGAATCTCGTTGCTTAGACATCAGTGCATCTCTGTTGATTTAAGTAAGTACTCTGAGCAAAAGCAGTGAGGTTCAGATTGTACTGCTTGGTTACTTCAGCAGGATTTTAGATCATGGCTTCTCAAGTGAAGCATTTGGTTTTGATGTTCTGGTGTAACATCTGTAAAGGAGAAAATCTTCCCCATGGAAAATGAAAATGTGCTATTAAAAAAACTCCAATATTTCACAGCCTGCTGTAATATATACCAAAAAGTGTATTGTACAATTTAGTCTTGAGGAACAGCAAGTTGCATGAGATTATCAGAATTTGTATTCATCTGACATGCTTACTTTTGTAATGAGAGTAATTGCATTGCATTGCATTGCATTTCATAATAATTATTGCTCATCACCTACTCTGTAAATTAAATAAAAGCAAATTATCATTTATATTATTTATTCTACTACAATAATTCCAGCAAAAGTCCATAGAATAAATTAGTAGCTGCATCATGACAATCCATAATTTAGAATGATAAAATAATTAATTTTTTGCTTCTGGAGCTTATAAGTATGGACTCAACTGCAAACATGAACAATCTGGATGGTAGGTGTTAGATAAATTATTACAATGAAATTAATGAATACAATTTTCTCAAACTATTTTATAGTGAGTTTTGAAGGATTGCAAAAAGTATAACTAAGAAGTAGATGTTGTAAACATTTTTGAAGAAATACCATTACAGTTTCATCCATTATTTAATTGCCCTGTTCCTTGTAAATTATTTCTTGAATTGTCATTTTTAAGAAGAGGATACTGGAAAAATTCTTTTGTTGTTTGAAGCCACATAGTAGTTCTTAAGAACTACAAATAGCCTAGTGGAAATTCTCTTAACCTTAGACAGGATTTGTCGCATACTAGTAAGAACCTCTCCTGCCAACCTAGCAGTTTGAAAGCATGTCAAAGTGCAAGTAGATAAATAGGTACCGCTCCAGCGGGAAGGTAAACGGGGTTTCCGTGCGCTGCTCTGGTTTGCCAGAAGCAGCTTAGTCATACTGGCCACAACACCCGGAAGCTGTACGCCGGCTCCCTCGGCCAGTAAAGCGAGAAGAGCGCCGCAACCCCAGAGTCGGCCACGACTGGACCTAATGGTCAGGGGTCCCTTTACCTTTACCTTTAGTAAGAACCTAGAAGTTGTTGTGTGATATGCAGTGGTGATTCTTTGCTGGTGGAATGAAATCTGTCTGTGGAATGTGGTAGGAAGCAATTTTGGGTGCTTCCACCTCCCCCATGATGCACCCCACCCCACTCCTACATATGTACTGAAACGTCTCACAACCCTTTGTAGAAAGTTTAGAGGGGTGTTGCACACTGCAGGGAAGATTGTCCAGAATTACTTTCTCCAATTCACATATACCACCAATCTGTGGATTCCACCCTTCTTATTCTTAACCATTTTCACTGGCTTATCCTTTCTGGGTTGTTGTTGTTTACCATTCTTATTATCTATGGAACTCCAGGTAGGATTAGCTACTGAAATGATCTGAAAGTATCTTGGTCAGACAAAAACAAAACTTATCTGTCATGCAAGATAAATCCATAGGATGCATTCTGTGAGCTGGTTCACATGTGTCAGGGGCACATAAGTTATCCATGTGGTGACATTTAAGAGCAAGCTTATATTCATATACCTTCACCTATAGCACCTATGTGGATTTTGTTCTGTGCAGCACCTAGCACACTAATAAATGTTCAGTTGTGGTAGCCCTTTATTTCTTTATTACACTTGTAATTTTCCATTCTACTAAGGAGCTCACAGTGATGTACATTGCTTTTTTCTCAGAACAACCATGTGAGGTAGGTTGAGGTTGAGACACAGTGGCAGGCTCAAGGTTGCCCAATGAATTCTATGACTCAGCAGGGATGTGGACACAGGTTTCCATGATCCTAGTCAACTCTGTCCACTACTTCCTTCACACCAGATTGATTCTGACTTTGCCTATTATGGACAGTCAACTTTAGAATTTTCAGTATACTGAAAGCAATGCATATAAACAAAATCAATGTGATATGGACAGTCATTGATTTTTGCTTAAAATACTGTAGTGGGAGAAGTGTTCTGCTATTCTCACTGTATAAGACACTGCATCAGTTTGCTTGCATTATATATATATATATATATATATATATATATATATATATATATATATAATGTACTAGCTTAAGCTGCAGTGCAGTAGATCTATCAGACTAGCCAATATTTCTAAAATTCCTACAACATGGAGACAGGTCAACTTAGATAAGCTGCAAACCAAAGCAACAGCGTGAAGATTCTATTATCTGGTCCTTCACTTGCTATATTTGATAGCAGCAGCTAAATTTCCATCCCAGCCAATGTTCCCAGCATGGAGGGGTAGGTGTGGCATATTAGGCAGTGTGTGCTGGGAACATATTTCACACACCACCATTCCAGGATCCAGTAAGCAACATCTGGTCAAGTAGAGGGCAGAATTAAAGCAGCTAAGGTCAGATTGTGAGGAGCAGGGCCAGAAAAAGCAAGCTAAGACAGGTAAAGCCAAAATTGTGTTCAGAAAAACTGGTGGCACCATGGGTAGCTCCAGTTGGAGTCTGGGCTGGATATCCAACAAGGCATGGTTGAATGTTCATAGACTCATAGAATTGTAGTACAACCCCTGCAATGCAAGAATCCTGCCCATAGCTGTTCCTGGATGGGCTTGAAGCACTAACCTTCTGGTTAACAACAAGGTGCACTGGCTTGCTCCAACAACCATCAAACCCAGTCTGAACAGCTAGCCCTGCCCTTGAAAATTGAAGTCTCTATTTCGAAAGGAATCTGCCCTGCTTTAGGAGCCATTCTCTTCAATCATCCAAGCCTGAGGAAGATAATGTGATCTGTTTTTAGGCTGGAGTAGCACTGGCATCATTGAGTCCTCTGATGCAGCAATTCTCAGTGTGGTGGGGAAGTTGAAAGTCTGGTACTGAGGGCATAGCCTCATCCAAAGCATCCTTGGTATGCATCACTAAGAATGGGCAGTCCTAGATTATGACACTATAAAATGTGGCTTTGACATCTGCTTCAAACATCTACTTGTTCGCATCATCAATCTCCGTAACACTGTTCTGATGTTGTAAGGATATAGTGTTGGTACTGTAAGCCACAAACACTTAGAGTTGGAGCATGTGCCCCTTCTGACATTTCCTTATTGGCATGTAATGATGCCTTGATGTGTCTTCCTGGTTTTGTGTTGCTGTTCTTGTGCCCAATGTGGCTCACAACCCATCTATGTGGAACATTTATAAATTGCAGTAATAAATAAATAATGGAAACTCCTTTAGGTGTGACCTTTTCTTGTGACCTCAGTAATTCCAGGTGACAGTGAGGAAGCCCTACTCAAGCCTGGCCAATGATGGAATTAGAGTGAGCCATCATGTGGCCCCTGGGACACTTAATGTCCCAGGGTCAACCTAGATGTGACACCAATGGGGGAGTTTCTTCCCATTGCAGATGGCAACTTTCAAGTCGTGCTTTTCCCAAGCAATGCATGCAGTGATCCCCATAATTATCCCCACAATTTTGCTATTAACTTACCATATCTAGTCTGGCCCAAAGTTGCAAGAGGAGGAAATGCTTTAAATTGTAATAAGCTGTAATACAGATCAGTAACTGAAAGAACCAGAAATATGAAGAGCACCACAAAGTAAGTCAACATGTAAGTGTATATTTGCCACAGTTGTAAGACTATAATTTAGGGTTGTGATTATTTAGCAATATTTTGCACAAAGCACTTTAGTTTCAAGTTGCAGTTATACATCTTTAATAAAAGTATTCTTCCTGTTGTCGTGGTAGAATACCTTGGCTGTATGTGTTGGAGCATTAACCAGTAACTGTTTTATATTTCCTGAACAGAAAACCAGAGATGAGATGAGATGAGATGAGATGATAACTCTGATTGACAATTAAAATACAAGGCAGGAAATATAGCTGCATAATGCAAACAGATCTCAATCTAATCAAAATCACTGACTAGGAACGAGAGATAAATATGGAAAAGTTCTGTGTGCAAATTGAATGTCAATGGCATTTTGATTAAGTCAATACATTGATATCCAGAAGAATCAGGAATGTTGCAGTAAATGTGATTGGATGTGTTGATGATATAATGACTGGCTTCTATGAAGGCAAACTACCATGTGTATAAAATTTGGCACAGTTTCTTTGTGCTAAGCATGTAGCTTTGTGAAGCTGAAATAGCAATTATGCACTCTTAAAAATAGGTGAATGTTCATTATGTATAGAGAATATGACATCTAAAATACTATTACCCATTCAGCTTCTTTTGCTTAAAGGAAAGGAGTAGCAAGTTGGTGTATTTTCTTTTATCAAAATCTGGCATTTCATCCCACTCATCCACCAACCAGTCACCGTGATGGCCTTCTGTTTTCTGACTGAACATATTGAAAATTACTCTCCCTTTCCTTTCCACCTTTGCAATGATGCAGGTACTTCTTTGTGATATGATAATATATGGAGCAATGCAAACCCTTTGCCCTGATCAGCAGCCTTAACAAAAAGTTTGGGAGGCATCTTTATAAGGAACCATTTGATTTGAAAATTAGCTTTTAGGGATAACTTTTATCTTTCCCAAAATAGTGTTCCGTACTTTCAATTTCCACATTTGTTTCTAGGCAAAGGCAAACACTGAGCGATCTGGCCAACATCCCCAGTAATAACACAGACAGCTGTTTCACAAGAGAGGATATATATTGAACTAGTCACCAAGGAAACCAACTGTTGTATAGCTTCCTAAGAAAATGATAAGCTTTGAGTAGCATGATTTTTTTCACTCATGTAATTTCTGCTGGAATTAGCCCTACCTAGTCCTCATACAGCTTCCTTATAGGCAGTTTCCACAAATTACGTAGAAGGGGGTAACCAACTTGGTGCCACCAATATGTTGTTGACTACAACTCCTATCTGTCCCAGCCAGCATGGTCAATGATCAGAGATGTTGGGAGTTGTAGTCCAACAACATCTGGATAACATTTAGGGTATGGGCTGTAGCCCCACATTTGATTTCTGGGTGTCTCTTGGGTAAAGTGACTGCCTGGACCATATAACACCGGTCTTAAAGAATTTACATTGGCTCCAAATACCTTTCTGAGCACAATTCAAAGTGTTGGTGCTGACCTTTAAAGCCCTAAATGACTTTGGCCCTGTATACCTGAAGGAACATCTCCACCCCCATCATTCAGCCCGGACACTGAGATCTAGCTCCAAGGGCTCTCTGGCAGTTTCTTCAAGAAGAGAACTGAAGTTACAGGGAATCAGGCAAACAGCTTTTGCAGTAGTCGTGCCCACCCCGTGAAACACCCTCCCACCAGATGTCAAGAAAATAAACAACTATCTGGCCTTAAGAAGAGATCTGAAGGCAGAACTGTTGGATGTCGTATTGTGTTTAATTTGTTGGAAGCCACCCAGAGTGGCTGGGGGAACCCAGTCAGATGGGTGGTATATAATTAATTAATTAATTAATTAATTATTAATTAAAGCTAAGAATGACACCTGCCTGAAATGCTGGGAAGCCACTGCTAGTCAGTGTCAACCATACTAAGCTACATGGACCAATGGCATCTTCCTATGTTTCTGTGGAAAACACCATGTTGGCTGTATCAAACCTAGCACAGCTTTTTCAGTGGGAAAAAAATGCATTAAGCACCAGAGATACATTCATGTTTAGGAAAATGAACCACCATCAGAGACTTATCAAAAATGCCATACAGAGCATGCAGAGAGGTCAAGAAATAAGAACTGAAGTAAAAAATCCAAACTATGAGGTATACAAGCTGTGTTTAGACTAAACTATGAATGAGTTTTGGGTCTGTGGTCTTTTCTGTCTCCTGCATGCTTGCAAGTAGAAGATACAAGCTTTTGCTTCCCATTTCAGCTAACCAAGGTTTACTGTAAGATCCAAATGTGGACAAACTGCGTTTAGTCTTAACTAACAGGTAAACAAACCAGTTTCAAGGTGTGGATTCTGATCCTGATGTTTCCCTAAATCACAGTTTGGGTGTACACATGACAAGTGACTGGCTTGTTGAAAATGGAAGCAAAAACTTTCAATCTGCTGTTTGTGATAACACTAGAGGAGGCCAAGGGGTGTCAAAAGTTCACACATGCAACACTAAAACATAGCTTTATGTCTAAAGCCAGCCCACAAAGCTGTTTTTTTGTTTTGCATTTTCTGCAACCAACTTGGACTGTATCCACCTGAGTGGAAGGGTAATGGTGGAAGTGCTGCTTCACTCTTTTTCCTCCAGCTGTCTTTCATCTCAAATTGTCTTCTCACAAGTTACTTTTTCACCCACAGTGGAAAAGGTGCAGGGGCCCACTTAACCTCATTTTTGTCTTCTTTAATTGTTCATAGTATGTTTGATTGAATGTGCTTTGATGTCTGATTTCAGGTGGATGACCATGATAGAAATGATTTTATAAATAAACAAAATCATGTCCTCTGCTGGTGAAAAAGGAGCTTGAGAAGAGTGGTTTTGAGCAGCCAGACTCATAGTCCGCTCACACTGTTTTGCATTTACAAAAAACAAACAAACATGGAAGATCACAAAATTCTATGAAATGTTTAGTGTGAGACTAAATTACTATTTTTCTTTATTCATCTTTCTCCATTCTGGAGGATTAGTGGGACATATCCAACTCTCCTCACGGTTTCAGTGGAAGAGGCATTGTTCACTGTATCCAAGTATGATTGCCCTTTATTAACTCCGGTTAAACATCCCTTTTGGCAATTTGCCTGGCTCCTCTTGTGCATACGTTCATGCAAACAGATTTCAGGCTATGCTACACCTAGGACTTTGCCTCCTGGTTCAGCTTCCTCCTAGACATACCTTTAGCACTTGCAAGGGTAGCAGGGCTGACCCTACCTTGGTGCAGAGTGTGCCCACCATCTCAATTTGCAGATTCTGGGATACCGGGGCAGGGGGCCAGCAGCAGCAAGACATCATGGCTCTTCCTCCTGAGACCCGCTCCCCTCCAAGCCACTCCTTTTCAGTTGAAAGGCAGAGCTAGCCTGCTGACCTAAGATGTGGTGAAGTATATTGTCCCAACACCAATGTTGCCTTAAGATTCAATTGTGGAATCTCCTTGCTTGCTTGGTTGCTTGATTGGATATATATCCCACCTTTTTCTCCAAGGACCTCAAGGTGGCATTCATGGTTCTTTCCCTCCTTGTTTAATCCACACAACAACCCTGTGAGGTAGGTTAAGTTGAGAAGAAGAAGAAGAAGAAGAAGAAGAAGAAGAAGAAGAAGAAGAAGAAGAAGAGGAAGAAGAAGAAGAAGAAGAAGAAGAAGAAGAAGAAGAAGAAGAAGAAGAAGAGTAGTAGTAGTAGTAGTAGTAGTTTGGATTTGATATCCCGCTATATCACTACCCTAAGGAGTCTCAAAGCGGCTAACAATCTGGCCCAAAGTCATTCAGTGCACTTCATGGCTGAGCTGGGATTGGAACCCTGATCTCCCAGGTCCTAATCCCACATTCTAACCACTACACCACTCTGACATCTTCAGGATATAACTTTCACTTAAAAAAAAATATTTTAAATTAAATTTTACATAACAAGTTTCAGTTTAAACATATCAATCACCTTTACATTTAGGATTCTCGGAATCCCTTGACTTCCCCCCACCCTTCTCTGGTTTCGATTGTCCATCTCTTTTTATTCAACTTATCCCTTTCCCCCCAATTTATTATATCTATTAGAAACTTTTCCATTAAATTTTGTCTTTTACAACTATTACTCTAATCCTGCCAAAGTTTTTAACTGTTTACAAATGCTCTCTTAAATAAACTATAACGTTTTCCCATTCTTTCCTAAACTTCTTCTTGTCCTGGTCTCTGATTCTCCCGGTCAATATCGCCATTTCGGCATAGTCCATCATCTTCATCAGGCATTCTTCTCTGGTTGGAACTTTATCTTCTTTCCATTTCTCGGCCAGTAGTATTCTTGCTGCTGTCATCGCATACATAAATTGTCTTTTCTGCTCTTTCGGAATCTCTGAACCTAAAATGCCTAGCAAAAAAGCCTCTGGTTTTTTCACAAATGTTATTTTAAACATTTTTTCCAACTCATTATATATCATTTCCCATAATGCTTTTGTTACCACACTGTGTATAACTTTCAGCATATGCTGAAGATGAACCTTTATACCCTGCCCTCTGACATCAGAGGTGTATGTTTTTAGGGCTTAGCCTATTCTTTGGATTGTAAATTGTTTTGACCGATTTTACATTGTGGTAGCTAGCCCTAAGACCTTATGGTGAAGAGTGGGTAAGAAATATAAATAGCAGCAGCAGCAACAACAACAACAATAACAGACAGTCTATTCAGCTTCCAGACATAGAATGAGGCTGGCACTATCTTCGGTTGGCACTTATGTAGCCATTTTTGTTTCCATCATAGTCTTTCCTGTCCTTAGTAATGCTAGGTGATGAGAATAGTATTGGATGAGTCTGACTAGCTGGGCCAATGCTGTTAGGAAAGGCCGTCACATGGAGGAAAAAGGACTAAATTATTATTGTTTAACTGGACACAAACACTGCATAGTTTTTATATAAGAGCTGTTGCATACTTCCTCATCACTCTACCCCACAAGGATGCTGTAACCTCAAGCCTGAAAGTAGCCTTGGTTGTACACGTTCTGTCCCATCCCGTCTCCCTGAACTCTTCATATCTCTCTTTTTTCTACAGCTATCTGTAATTTCACATGATGACTGTTGCCAAGATTCTAAGAGAGATTTACAGAGACAGTTCAGAACTGCATTCCAAGGTTGAAAAACAATTATTTTTGTAACAAAGTATCTGAAAGCAGCTTCTCGAAAGGGCTAATGGACACAGAGAGGACGAGAAGCTGACAATAATCTCAGTTCTATTTACAGGAATGTATTTTTCCACTTAACTCTTGGAGAATGTTGTCATAGGTTATTTATACAGATTGGCAAGTTGTCAGAAAGATGGGCTTTGGGGTTTTTTGGTCAATACAGAGTAGAATTGCTAGACTGCCAAGCTTACAGAAAAGACAGAACTTAGGCTGATATTGGGATGGGTGGAGCATTTAAAAATGAGGGTAATTCATGGCCTGTTCAGTCCAATTAAACTTTGGTTATGACCCTCTGTTTGCCATGGTTTACTGCTGTTTGTTAAACCAAGGTGACATGGTGAAGACACAAGAAGGTGGTTTGGGGCTCTGGAGACGGGTTCATAGAATCATAGAATCATGCAGTTGGCAGGGATCCAAGGGTCATCTAGTCCAACCCCCTGCAATGCAGGAATCTCAGCTAAAGCATCCATGACAGATGGCCATCCAACCTCTGCTTAAAAACCTCCAAGGAAGGAGAGTCCACCACCTCCCAAGAGAGACTGTTCCACTGTTGAACAGCTGTTACCATCAGAAAGTTTTTCAGTAGGCTTAGTCAGAATCTCCTTTCTTGTAATTTGAAGCCATTGGTTCGAGTCCTACCCTCCCAAACAGCAGAAAATAAGCTTCCTCCCTCTTCAATGTAACATCCCTTAAGATATTTGTAAGTAACTATCATATCTCCCCTCAGTCTCCTGTTTTCCAGGATTGACTGAACTTTGAGACATGCCATAAATACATTCCCTCATCAAAGTTAACGACAATCATTTTCAAGTGTTCTTCTCGTGTGTAAATGCTACACACAAGCAGGTTGAGGGGGGATGAGTATGCTATGCTCCACCTTAACCTCTGTGTCACCATCCCTGTCACCTTCCAGCTCACAGAGAGTGGCCACAGCCACAACATACATTTAAAGCACTGCCATACCACTTTAAACAGTCATGGCTCCCCCCTCCCCACAAGAATCCTGGAGAGTATAGTGTGTTACGAGTGCTGAGAGTTGTTAGAAAATTCCTTTTCCCCGCACAGAGCTACAGTTCTCCAAGGGGTTAAATGGCCAAACACTTTTCCCACAGGACTCTGAGAATTGTAACTTTGTGGGGGGAATAGGGACCTCCTAACAACTCTCAACACTCTTAACAAACTACAGCTCCCAATATTATTTTGAGAAAGCCATGACAGTTGACATAAGTAATATGATACGGCTTTACATGCATTGTGAAGACGGAGCCAGTGATTGTGTGAGTCAGTATGGCTCCCTATGTTGGTCAACTCCCTACCTGATTTGGAACCATGCATAATTGGGGTTATAAACCATGCAAGGAGCCTCCTTAAGCTGAGAAGCCTCCACACATCTTACAGCCCCACTCCAGAAGACTGACAAGGATGCTAGCATGGGAAGCAGATCTTACTATACTCACTTCTCCTTTCTCACATGTAGAGTTTGCATTTGAGGGGAATGACTGTAGAGGGTTTGTGTCTTGGAAAATCTGGATTCAGCCAGGAGATTGTAAGCTTATGATCTTCCCCAGTATCTGTGATTTCTTTCTCAGATTGGTCATCACACCAGTCTGTGGCTTCATGGATCTGGTCATCACACACAAAGCCCCTTTATTGCACAAACTACCATTTCAGCTGTGCATGTGGATTCATCCTATACCTGGTTTCATTGCAAACAGAGTGTGAGATACCATATGCAAGAATCTGACTCATCAAAAGACAGTATCTCTTACACACTCCCTTCTTTATTTTGCAGTTTATAAACAGTTTCACAAAAGTCACCAAACAAGCATACAATAAGTTAAAAAATAAAAAGCTAATTTGCTTCTCTAGCTAGCAAATTCTGGTCACAAAGGGTGAGGGAGCAAGGAACCTAGACAAATGGGAGTTTTGAGTAGGAGATCCCACAGATGAGGAGGTGACCTTGACTAAACATTTACCTTTATTTCCTTGCTGAGCCAAGAAGCAATTGTAAAGCAATATGCACAGTGAATATATTATATAGATCTGTAAACCACAGGGCTCAAGCAGCATCACTTCAGAACTGAACTGAATTGAATTTTATTGCCCTTGCCGTCTGTGAGTGGAGCAGGGGTTTTTTTTACTTACAATTAATACATTTGACATCTTTCAATAGTAGGGAATTGTGTTCTGATTGTCCATACAAAGTTTCATTCTGATGTTGTTCAATAGATATGCTACATTACAGGTAGGCACACTGAAAATGCCACACAAGGTTTGTTTGCATACTGTATTACAATGAACACAAGTATAAGCTGTGTTTACACATGTACAAGTGTTGGTGGGAAATATTGTTCATTCACAGCTCAACGCTTTGCACTTGTTACATGTAACACGTGAACACTTCTTTGGGTACCAGAGGTGACTTTTCTGTTTTCTTGATCTCCCTCTGCATTTTATGGATAACCTAGTAATATGAGTATAACACGTAGCATTTGTTTGGAGCCGTCTGTGGGTTTAAAATATTCTGAAATATTAACCCCTGTATGTTAGGATGGCATTTTATAATCCATGTTGTAGATGTTGTAGAGAAGCTAGGGAGCTCAAGTTGCCTAGGTTTGTCTGTTGAATGGCTACCACAAGATAGAACTAGGGATTCCCCGCTCACATGCTTAGCTACTACACTGTTCCAGAATGTTATAAATTTTCATCAATGCAATAAACAGAAAAGGTCCAAAACAATAAAAAGAAAAAGAAATAGGATTGCATTTTGAAACAAAATGCCTGTCACTGACTGATTTCTGCCCACCTTCAATACTAATGTAAATAAGTTCATGAAATAACAGCATATATTTAATCATGATGGAAATGCACACATTAACACAATTGGCTCCAATTGAAGTAGGTTTGCCCTGAGGGGAAGCAGTTCCATTTAGACAGGCTTTTTGTTTTCCTGTCCTTGACATTTCATATTGCTGGACTGGGTGTTTCTGGAGACCTCGTAATGAATAACAAGCAGCTGGTATGCCATTGCCATTGTTGTTTACCACCTATTTTGAAGAATTTTCCGGTAGAGTGTTAGTAACATTTCTGCATTCGTAATGTGAGTTAATCATATTGTCGAGCTCAGTGGTGGAGAGCTTCTGAACCAGAAGCCTAATTCAATCTGCCGGGCCTTTCTGTTTGAGCCATGGTGTGGTTTGGTCCAAAATACACCTACCAGTCCATTGCTGGACATCATATGAAGTCTGGTGCAGGACAGGTAAACCTATGGGGTTAATCTGAAAAAGAAGGATCGAGAGCACACTTTAAGTATGTTCCAGTTTTTCCTTTCCAGCTTATAATAAGAAACCAGTGCTTTTTTATCCTTTTGTGCCTTTTTCTGTCACTCTGTGTGCCAAATGACAAGCATGTTCCAAATTATACTTGGACTCTGCTCCCTGTTCTTCTTTTCCACTATAGCTGCAGCTTGGATTCAAGCTGTGGCAGCAAAGGAAGAAAGGAAGAATCAGAAGCACACTTAGAGTTTTAGGGTAGTGTGACCAGTTCGGCCACACTGGGCACTGCACTGCAGGGGGTGCCACAACAATGCTGTAGAACAGAGCACAAGAGGCAAGTGGGTGGGTGAGTTTTAGCATTGCACAGGGCGCTGCTGAAAATTGAGAGCCCAAAGTCCGCCAGTGTTGAAGTGAGATTCAACTGCCTATACAGGAGGTTTCTCTACATAAAATAGGAATGGTGCTGCCTTGTTCTTCAATTCGTGCAGCCTTCACCTTGGGCCAGCCCTGATTATATGACTTTTTAAAAAAATCACAGAACATCATAGCCTTGTAGCATCAGGAAAAGAAAGATGCTGACTCTGTTTCAAAAATAAGTTTCAAGAACTTTGGTAAAGATGGATAGGATGGGTGTACTCCGGTTTTGAATCAATAAACAGTTCTGTGTCACCTTGAAGACAAAAGGAAAGGTATTGTGAGATAAACTCTTGTGGATGAGAACTCTGTTTCTGCCCTAAGTGGGCTCTCACCCATGAAAGTTTATTCTACAATAACTTCATTACTCTTTATGGTTGCTCACAACCCTGTCAGGGATTTTTTCACAACAGCAGCATGACTAACCTTCCGGAACTCGGTTTAAATGAAGTGAGTTTGATGGTCATGCTTAATAATTTCAGGAAAATACATAAATTAATTTTGCACATTGACAAACATCACAAAAAACATATTTTTCAGAACATGTGAATTCACCAACCGCAAAGTAATGTTAACACGTGATGGGTGGTTCATTAAGAGTTGACCAGTGTGATTAGCAGTTGTGTGATATACCTAGAATGAACCATTTCAGACTTGGTAAAGATTAAATATCTGAGCCAATGTAAAGAACAACACCTCTGTGCAGATACAAAACTAACATGTTAGAGAGAATGCTAACCTAGAACTGTGACAGGCTAGTTTCGTATGTACATTAATGCATTTGGGGGGTATTTTTACATTGCGGTGTGTTCAGACATTTGATTCCCCACCTGAAGCATAAATTCCAGTAAGAGATAAATAAAGTGATTTTACTGGTTATGTAGCACAACTCTTAAGTTTGCTACCCCCTAAAAAAAACCAGTCAAATTCTGAATGAATTCAAAAGTCGGGTCTTTCTGGGACTACAGATGCAGATGTGTCTTTTTTTATTGTGGATCAGTTGTACAGCTGAACTGCACAGCACCTCTGCTCAGCTTGCCTTGATCTCTGGCTGCCTGCCCAGAGGAATTGTGAAGGATTTGAAGGGTCAGTACAGGTGGCACAGTTAATTTACACAGAGGAATGATGCAGACAACCCTGTGTAGCTTGGTGAGCTCTTTTATTCAAGTATTCCACATCCTCTTTTCACCACCCACCACCCCCGCTATAAGTGACAAACTGGAATCAAGGGATTGATTTAGCTTTATAGTAGATATTCAAAGGGCTTCTTCATAAAAGAAATCACAGAAGCTTATTTCTACAAAAAACAATCTTGCAAGACGGTGAGTTGGAGTCAGAATTCCAAAAGTGGGAGTTTGCTTATGCACTGGAGATATCCCACCCCGTTATTGTAACCCTCCTCAATCCCTGTAAAACCTCTTGTGTGGGGCATGAGAGTCCCCTCGGGAAAGGCTTGGGAGGAGAGGGGTGTGCATTGAGCGGCTGCATCAGGGGGGCTGGATGATAAGCAGACTAGAGCATCTTGCCGAAGTAGAATGGCTGAGGGGCATCTTACAGTGGTTATACAAAAGCTGAGAATGGAAGGCTGAAATCCTATGCACATTTATCTGGGGACAGTGTCTGATTTATGTACAAACTTAGTAAGCTACATTTTAGGGCCTCAGATTTTAAGGGCACTATAAATACTTTTTTAAAAACTGAATTTCAAGTTTTATATAATTGATTAAAAAAATAAAGAAAACAGACACTAAAGCAGAAAATATCATTCTGATAATGACAAAAGCATTCTATAAAACTGTCCAATTATATGTCATATTGTATTTATAAATCTGTGTGGAAATACCTATACCAAAATTTTATTAGGTCTGGTGTGCATCAGCTGTCAAACAGCACCAGTGGCCAGCTTCAGACTATGGGTTCTGAAACTTGAAACCATTTAGGGCCACATGTCTTCATCAGGCACTGTCAGGGAATAAGCCCCACTGAGTACATGTGTGGGACTGGGCTGCACATGTGTGGGAAAACGACAGGTGTGCCAGGTGGTGGGGGCTGAGGGTCCCCTAAATTTTTCAAGGAGGGGGATGGCCTCCCCCCAAATCCTGTGGCCCTGCTCCACCTCCTCCCTGCTGATGTCATGCGGAGAAGAGAAGGCCGAGCATGGAGCTCTGCTCTGCTTTCCCATTATATCCCAAAACGGGATATATTAAGTGTTTTCTAGATAAATCCTAATAACAAACAACAGATTACCTGGTTGCCATATTTCTTTTAGTCTTTTACATCACTGAAATTCAGTTTACATTTTACATGGGCTGTGTCTTTTAGGTGTTGAGGAATGACTGAAACAGGGAACCTACTCTGCTAGTGATCGCTCCAGTTCTTATTTAAATCCTGGATGGTGCAGGAATCAGTGTATTTTTTTTTAATAAAAAAAAACTAAAATCCCAAAGGTATCCAATGTTAGAGCTAGAGAACCAAGCTACTGCTTCCTAAGGTATTAAACATGTCTTTTTCTTTTTCTTTTTCTTGCCAGTTGGCAGGGTTTAAAACAAAAAGCATCTACATGGAGAGAAAGGAACTTATAAATATTCTCTACAATCAGCAATACCCAGAAAAGCTTTTATTTCATGAGATGACCCTCAGATTACTGTATGTACTGTGGTTATCTCTTTTTCTAACTGTTTTCAGCTGTCTTAAGAAGAAGAAATATCTCTTTCTTGCAGAATTGGACATGACACATGTCTACAGTATACACCAGGGGTTGTCAACCTGGTCCGTACTGCCCACTCGTGGGCATTTCGGGATTCTAGGTGGGTGGTAGCAGTGGTGTAGCGTGGGTTGTCAGCACCCGGGGCAAGGCAAGTAATTTGCGCCCCCTAACCCGTGGATTTGCGCCCCCTAACCCATGGATTTGCCCTAACCCCAGATGTTGCGCCCGGTGCGGCCCGCCCCCCCTGCACCCCCCACGCTACGCCACTGGGTGGTAGGAGGTTCTACGGCACAAGCTGAATCCTCCTTCCATCGAGCACTGGTGGGTGGTAAGGAAATTTTACCATCAAGAAAGATGCATTAGTGGGCGGTAGGTATAAGAAGGTTGACTATCCCTGGTATACGCGGACTGTAATTTCCTAATGCTGTAGATTGTCTAACACTGCAGTTCTGTAAATTAAAAACCATTGCATATTGTAATGAAAGCAATATTTTAAAACCCTTCTTTAAAAAAAACACCACTATTCATTCTGAAGGATAAAATGATGGTGGTGGTGGCGAAAAAAAACTGGGCAAGGGTTTCCTGATCTTTCCATCCTTAACTCTCTAAATATGATATAAATACCGAAAAAGATAACTAAGTCCAGTGGGAATCAATGGAGGCTAAATACCTAGTGAAAAAAATTCCTCCATGTACTCCTCCTGAGTATGTGTGGGAAATACTTGTGTCATTTCTGATTCTTATGTTATGCTTCTACTCTGTAGATCTCCCAGACTTGCCTGCTACTTGGCTTACCACTGGCTGCCTCGTCCTCACTGCTTCAAGCTGAGCTGTAATGTTGTAAATTACATTTCTAGGAAGCAGTAAGAGTGGAAGTTATGTGTCTAGTTCAATCATGTAAGCCAGATAAGATGTGACAACTTTGGGAAAGGTTACATTTGGATCCACAAAGCAAGAAACAAAAGATCTGCCTCAGTGCTGGTAATTGTCAAAACCTTGGCTTGCCTTAAAGCCTTCCCGAAATAGCCCGGGGAGTGAGCTGTTCATTTAATACCAGTATTTGGTGATGGTGGGGATGTGTTGGTCTTCTTTTACAAAAAAAGAAGAAACACAAAACAATATATTGCATGCTGTGCTATTTAAACAGCAACCTTTAAGCTGTTTAAAGGAGGAGAGTGCAAAGCGCTGGATTAATCTGCTTACAGCCCATATGGCCAGATGTTCCAAGGACGGTGGAGGAGTCACAGTTAACTTGAGTTCAAATGGCTCTCTCAACAAGAGGTCTTTGTTTCTTCTGATGAATCAAGCCGGGTGGCACTTTTATCTGTTAAAGTTGGGCTCCCATTTGTGAGAGATAAATTGCAATGCAGCACTATCGCTTTATAAAGTGAACCACAGCAGCCATGAGGAGATAGCCACTATATATCTGGCAGGTATAAAAGTTAGTGGCTGTCATGGGCCCTGTGGTGTCAGGCAGGATGGGGCAGGGGCACTGGCAGGATCTGTCAGAGGCAAAAGAGGAAGAGGATCTTGAGATGTGGGGGGACAGTGGATGCGGCACAAGCAGTGACTGGGACGAGGGCTCTGTCTCAGGATTGCTGGATGTCCAAGATGGGGAGAGGGAACCATCCTAGCTATTCCCTGCCTCACCTTCTAAGAGCTATAGGCCAGCCCTGCCTATAGCTCATCAGCCTAATTTTTGTACTTCTACTATATTTATTTTGTTCTCCTCCTTTGTTCTCTCTACTTTGTGTCACATCTTGCCTGAGAACGGGAGAACTTGAAAGCTTGCCACATTTTCATGAATTTTGGTTGGTCCCAATAAAGGTGTTTCCCAATCGTGCATTTTGGAGTTTTTATACATTCTTTGTGAATCATCACTATTAATCATGCACATTGTCGCTATCTGTACTTCCTTTCATTTAATTTCCCTCTGAGCTTGCAATCCACCCCCAACCACATGTCCTTATCACTCGGGAAAACACTTCATGCATTTGATAAAGTGGGCACTAGTCCGTGGAAGTTCATGCCGTAATAAATTTATGCTGAAGCAGACTAGCATGGGAACTGTTTAAGAGAGAAGTTAGAAGAAGAAATATGCAAACACAAATATGTTCTTGGTATTCCCTTTTTCAGGAAAGGGCTGTAACTGAGTGGCAGATCATCTCCTTTGCATGTAGAAGGCCCCAGGTTTAGTCTCCAGCATCTCCAAGTTGGACTTCAAATGTCCCCTGCCTGAAACCCTGAAGAGCCACTTCCAGTTAGTGTAGACAATGACCTATCTCAGTAGCTTCCTATGTTCCTATGCTCTGTGTTCTGGCAGCATCACATTAGCAAAGGGCTTGTGTGCTGCTTTGCATGCTATTATAGAAGCACACTCTTTTTTCTCAGTTGAACGTAAGAGACAAATTATTATTACATTTGTGTACAGAAGCTACATTATCTATCCTAACTCTTTTTATCCACTGTAGCAACAATTGCTAGTTAAAGGAAAAGTCTTTGCGGGAACTGAGCTGTTTTACATTTCAGGCATTACAACTTAATCTCAAAAGTTCTGAAACTTGAAATATGATCACCTGGTCCTAGAAAATGCAAACAAACATCACAATTCCCACAAGTAAAGAGATTAAACCTGAGCACTTGATGTAATCGTGGATGTCTCAGTGAACTTCCAAAGGAACACAAGTTAAGCCTCTGATTAAAAGGCAAAAGAAAGATGAAAACTTCCAGAACTCTGATGCAGTTACACTGCCCTTTGATGCTTTTCCAGGTTCCTTTGGTTTAGCAGCAGAGTAAGTGTTCTTTATTTGGATAACCCAGTATATAGCTTCTTATTCTGTGGGCATGCCTAATGTACAAACATAACATGGTTTTAAAATAATTGAACTATTGTGAATTTCTTATTTAGTCAGTTACATTTAAAATGCCTAAGCTGCTCTTCACCCTATACAAAGCAATGCAAATCAATGCAATGCAACATGTTGCTGGATTGCAGCTTTCATCATTGTTAGAACATAAAAAGATCCATGTTGGATCAGGTCAAAGTCCAATCTAGTCCAGCTTCCTGTTCTCACAGTGGGATAACATTGTTCTTTTTTATGGGAAGCCCACAAGCAGGATTTGAGCGCAGCAGCACTTTTCCCTCCTGTGGTTTCCAGAAAATATAATATAGAGACATATTACTTATGGTAGTGGAGGTGGAATATAGCCACCATTCCTAACCATTTACCATGCTAGCTGGGGATAACAAGAGTTGGAGTCCAGCAACATCTGGAGGATCACAGGTTCTCCATCCTACACTAAATTGTATGGTCTTGAGACAAGGGAGCTTTACGGGCCAGAACTTGGTCTATAATCTGATAAAACAGCCAGAATTCCACTGAATTTTACAAAATTCTTTCAGAGTGCTTTACCTGCCAACATGCATTTTAAAGATAACATGGGAAGCATTTTCAACTTACGTTATTAAACATACTTTGGGAAGTCAGCAGTGAGAAGGATATTAGAGCTCTGCATTCCATGCAGTCATAAAATCAATTTATTTTCCCATCTAATACAAGCAAAGTGCCACAGACCAGACTATAATTCTGGTCTCTGGTAGTATAATACCACTATAATTCAGTGGTATTAGATAACTATCCTGCATCAGTCAAAAAATATGATTTAATTAACTCTAATCAAAACTTTCTGAGGTGACCACAATTAAATTGACACTAGTTTTTGTGTCTGCAAACATACACTCTTGAACTATTTGCTGATACATCCCTGTGAGATTTCTTCTGATCAGAATTTATTTTGGCTCCTCCCCAGTGTCCACCTGACTCTAGCCTTCTGACTTCCATAAAGTCCATCATTCCAATTCACATGAATAAAAGCCGGATAGCAGGCAGCTAACCATTTTTGCAACATCAATATACTAAATCAGTGGTGACAATATCCTTGGGACTGAACCCTTGCAAAATTGAATTGTATATAATTATACATAATTAAAGGTTATGGTTGGTTAACAAGGCTCTGATCATCAAGTGCCTTGGCTTACAATACCTGCTGCCATAGACTTTTAGCTCATAATGGTTATTTCATAGAAAGTATAAGCCAGTACATTTATTTAGTGGACTATATAAAAGCACTCCTTTCTGCTGTGCTTCCTGCATCTGACAATTTTCAATATAGAAGTGCAGTGGTGGCTATCCAACAGTCAATGTGTTATATCTGAGGACACAGCCCCAGCATTTCTCTGTCTCACACTCCCCCCCCCCCCCGCAATAACCACGCCCCCAAATTGACCTTTTATGCAATGCCCTTACTATTCTTTGCTAGCTTCTTTGGGGCATTTCTTGGCATCCAGAACACCTTCAGTCCCCTGATCAGGTGCTTCTTCTTACGTATAAAAAGGGCCTCGTCTACCTTTGGGGGTGTTGCTATTACATGACGGTCTAGCAGTGAGGGCTCTTTCCTGCTTTCTAAGACATCTTTGTAATGATGGTTCCCCAGAGGGAGAAGGGCAGGGGTCAGCAAACTTTTTCAGCAAAGGGCTGGTCCACTGTCCCTCAGACCTTTTGGGGAGCTGGACTATATTTTTTTGGGGGGGGTGAACGAATTCCTATACCCCGCCAATAACCCAGAGATGCATTTTAAATAAAAGCACACATTCTGCTCATGTAAAAACACCAGGCAGGCCCCACAAATAATCCAGAGATGCATTTTAAATAAAGGACACATTCTACTCATGTGAAAACACGCTGATTACCGGACCATCCACGGGCCGGATTAAGAAGGCGATAGGGCCAGATCCAGTCCCCGGGCCTTAGTTTGCCTATCCATGGAGAAGGGGCTCCTTTGAAAGAGAAGTGGTAGGCTTCCCTCCACCTGTTTCTCCATTCCATCATAGTCTTGCATTGGGGGGGGGGGAATCCCATCCTCTGCTGATTGGCAGAGCAGCCAAGGGGACTGTCTGAATATGCATATGTCTGTGTGTCTTTCTATTTGCTTGAATATGTACAGTATGTATATGCCTGCTGGCCTTCCTGTGTTTGTGTGTGTGTGTGCCTGCCTGCCTGCCTGCCTGAAGTGTATGTGTGTGTTTTATGTATGGTGAGTGTGTGTGAGAGCACACTTGCAACCCTTGGATAGTTGTCCAAGCCTCAGTGTGAATAACTTGACATTTGGAACCTAGTGAATAACTTGACATTTGGACCAGTTTTGAGTTTCATTGTCATTCTCTAATGAATGGATTCTGTTTTTCAACTGAGGACAATCCAAATGACAGATTTAAATTAGTCTGGTTATTTTAGTCATTTGATTAACATTTTGTTTTGCTTATTATGGGGAAATTTGCAACACATTTGTGTGTCATGACAGATGGTCAGGGTTGTTAATTCCATGTTATTTTTCTGTGAAAATTTATGACTGCAGAGAATAAGAAACATTTTTGTTCCAACAATGTACATGTATCCAAACACCTTTGAAGCATCAGCAGAAAATCAGTTGCATAATGAATGTGATACATATTGCAAAGTCACCAGCTTCAAAGCAATCTTACTGGCTCAGTATACTTTGTCTCACAATCCTCTTGGGAAGGTCAAGACGGCCTCTACAGGGCAAATTTCCTCTGAAGGGGATATGTAGATTGATGGTGTCTTTGTAATGATCTATTTACAAATGTGCAGGTTAATTACAGGAGTACAAAAGCGAGTACATGGTGAATGTTGGTGCCAAACCAACTTCAATCTAGCACCTCCAAATCCTAAAACAGATACGCAACCAAGTCCAAAAGTGCTACTTTGCAAGTTCTTTAGATGCACGCTCTCCAGTACTCAGACCAGGCAAACCAGTTTTAGTCCCCCTCTTACTCTGCAGATTATTGGAATCAAGGTGCATTGACAAGAAGTGAATTTGTATCCAGTTACATGGCTACCCTGATTGACAACGTTGACTAGGGCTAATGCGAGTTGGAGTCCAACCGCATTGGAAGGCACTGCATTGGCTAACCCCACCATAGTTCCTTAGCAGTGGGCTGCATTGTTCCTGAGATAGCATTGCCATAGTTCCTTACCAGCATTTAAAGACACTAAAGCATGGCAAAGGCTAAAGGCTAAAGGCCCCCATTATGCTTATTAAGACAGCAGGACAAGTCACACTAATATTTTTCCTTGCTATGTGAACTGAATTAGGAAATGTTTTGAATATGCCTGCCCCTCTGATTTTTGTATCGTTTAAGAAGCTCAAATTACACTCCTTATTTATTTGCTTTTGTTTGTTTTGTGTTTGGTTTTGGTGCCTTGTTTGTGGTTCTTTGAAAGGCTGACTTTTTACAAGCAGAGCAAATGAGCCAGTTGAAAAAAAATTGGCTGCAAAAAGTAATTTGAGCACTGCAGGCAGCAAAGATACCGGAAGCCAAAGAGCTGTGGGAACCTTATTTTGGAAATCAATTTAATGAACACCTTTTAAAAGATGTTTCAATAGGCTCATAACTAATTGGCTGGGGGGTTAGGGGGAACTAAGGAGATGGGTAATCACTACAGAGAGGGAAGAACATAAATGCAGGTAGCCTAAAATATTTAAAGTGATTTAAATGTATTACATATTTATAAAGTAAGATGCAAAACATTTTAAAACTTAAAAGGGGGCCTAATTTGCTTTCCGTTTATTCCAGTGCTTTTGTCAGGTAGAATACTGGAAGGCAGGAGCAAAATTGCTTCTTAGTGAGCAACTGGGTAGAACAGGGGTCAGCAAACTTTTTCAACAGAGGGCCAGTCCACTGTCCCTCAGACCTTGTGAGGGGCTGGACTATATTTTTTTGGGGGGATGAACGAATTCCATAAATAAACCAGAGATGCATTTTAAATAAAAGCACACATTCTACTCATGTGAAAACACGCTGATTCCCGGACCATCCGTGGGCCGGATTTAGAAGGCGATTGGGCCAGATCCGGCCCGCAGGCCTTAGTTTGCCTACTCATGGGGTAGAATATACCTGGTTTGTTTTTCTTATCTTTCAGAGGTGGAGAACCTATAGGTAGGGATGTAAGAAGGCATTGTTTTCTGTTTTTGTTGCATGTGGCACTTCTTCCCTTCCACTGCAGTTTGTCTGGTGCCAAAAAACTGAATTACTCATCTTGCTGTCCGCTGTGGCAAAATTGTGGGAAAACTAGCCTCCTATAATCAACATACATCAGTCTAATTAATGCATGAAGGGGTTAATATAATAGAATAAGCTGTCATGCTAGGCTTAGCTATGTCCACTTCCACTCCTCTTGGGAGGAACTAGGTGATCAAGCCTTTGTTCACTTCAGTCTACATGTGAACCTCAGGATATGAAGAGGTTTGAGCTGGTTGTTGATTTTTTAAAATAGGGATGTTGAAATTAAATGAGTGCCATTCAAAACCTTCTTAATGGGAACTCTCAGGGCTTTTTTTCAGCCATAACTTTCCAAAAGTCAGTTCTCAGGTAGATGCCATTGTCATTATAAAAGAACAGGGGAGGCATTTATGGTGAGTTCCGGCACCTATTTTTCTAGATAAATAGCACTGGGAACTCCTAACATAACTTCTAAGGAGAATAAGGAATATTTGTGCACTGTGTCTCGGTTAGGAGCACAGGTTTTTCTGTAAGATTCGTATAAATTCTGAGAAGTTTCATAAATGCTATGCGGCTCAGCTGGACTACTTTCTCCACTTTAAATCAGAGAAAAGTAGGAAAGATCAGCCTTCACAAGTTTAGCTGCATTTAAAGGAGAATTTACTAGAAAGCTATAGTGCATTGAAACATCTTATTTGCTAATGTGAAGATAAACCAACTATGCTACAATGCAGTAGCAAGTATGTAGGCGATTCTATTCTAGGAATGCTTTTTTTCATTGAATTGATATTGTCGTAAACCGCCTTGGGGGGCTCTTTTTTATAGAGCCAAAAGGCAGTAATAGCGATGCTGTTAAAATAAATAAGCTAACATGCACTGCCTGTACATCCCAAGTGACATATAATCAATGCAGGTTAAAAAGCTACTGGTGGGACAGAAGTGGCCATTTACCCTCAATATGCATTGCCATTAATCACAGAGTAACTGGGACTTGAAGGAAAAGTCACTGAGTTATTCTCCTGGCTGTTAAAAAAGGGGAAAAAAGTTGTGGGATCCTACAAACATGCTAATGAGAAAAAGCCTTGTCCAAAGCACCGATTTCTGGAAAGTTTATTCAACTGTCATTTACCAGCTTAAAGGCTGCAGCCTTTATTAGTAGTTACTTCCAAGAGGTTTCTGTTTGCTGAAAGTAAAGGAAGTCCCTGAGCCACTTTTATCTATAATTATTATTTTTATATCTGTTGTGAAGGCAGCCGCAGTGACTGTATGCAATGTACTCTAGCAATGACTCCACTCTACTAATTCATAGTTACAATGCTCTTCGGAATATAGAATGCCTATTATTAATAATATTTCAGAATGTTTAAATATAGCTTATTTAGGAAACTGCATCCAAAGGAGTAGTCATCTTAGCTAGGTGGCCTTGGGTCCTACTTGACCTAGGAATTTCTCTATTTAAAGGGCTGTCAGAGGACAGTCCTTTATCTGTAAGGCTGTTTTTTAAATCAGCAGTGGCTATTTGATGTCTGGGTTTTTGCTTACCCATCTGTGCAGTTATAGAAAGGCTGGCAATGCTGCTGTGTAAACAGTGAATTTGTATTTGCAGAAATGTGTTTCTCAGTTTGGCAGTGTATTTTGTGGAGAGTGTAAGAATTCTTCCATAAAAATGTTTTGTGGAATATTTCAGGAACATTCAGAAAACATGTTGTTCAAGCTCATTATAGACTGTCCGCTCCCGCCTGTTCTACTATCACTGAAACTTCTCAATGGGATTTCAGTAATCATTTTAGTCATTCAGAAGCAGGTTAAAGTTCACCTTTGCAGGCTTATGGGTAATTCATTCATCTTTCACGTGTCTCGGCAGTGTGCATTGTCCTGGGTGCTGCTTTTCCAGCATTGGAATTTGATTTGTGCATCTCTCCTAATCTCACTGGATTTTATGAGAGAAAGGAGAGATTTAAGGCTGGCGGGTTTGGGTATTTATCTAATTTAAGTAATGCTGGACATATTACAAAACAGCACATTGACTTCCATCTGTCTGCCCTTTTTAATGATCTGTTTTCTAAAAGGAACTGAGAGATTTATTACACTGGAATTTCTGAAGTATAGAGTAGATCCAGTGTCAAGCCAGGATAAATCTCTTTAAATAACAAGTGACAAAACACAAATTTGAGCTCAGAAAGAATCATTTATATTCATCTAGAAAGATTACAGCACTGAAAAAGTCAAAATAATGGGGG
This sequence comes from Podarcis filfolensis, assembly GCF_964270895.1. Taxonomy (NCBI): domain Eukaryota; kingdom Metazoa; phylum Chordata; class Lepidosauria; order Squamata; family Lacertidae; genus Podarcis; species Podarcis filfolensis. The sequence goes on from NC_139603.1 coordinate 59,204,748, forward strand.
GGGTAGCGTCTCGTCTAGATTAAGTTGTCTAGAAGTGCTTTTTTCAGTCACGAAATAGGGCTGTTTTAGCCTTTTACTAACACACATACAACTCCCTGCTCTTTCTAAAGCAAATGGCAAATGTTTTAAGAACTACTTACTGGCCTGGTAACCTTGGCTTAGCAAGATTTCATGAATCGCAGTTGCTTTGTTCTTCCCTAGACCTTTTTGCTCCCACTCTGCACTTAGCTAAGCCAAACTTTGGCTCAGCATGGCATGCAAAGCAACTCTCCATTTGTAAAAAGTTCTAACACGTTTTATGACTTTAGATGTACTAAGACGTACCAAGAATTCACTAATGCAGCATCAGTTTTTATGCCAATATTGTAGGTAGAAATGCCAAGCAAGATCTGTAATTGTTTCACTCCTGCTTTAGGGGTGATAGTCATGGCTGCAGTAGGTTTATGCCTTGGTTGATGACTTCTTCCATCCCTTTGGCATTCCCTCCATATTTGGAACACAAGGCTTATATAAGCAAACATAATGAAAACATAATGAAAAGGTCATTGTCCTTGAACAGTTTGTCTTTTAATCTATCACAGTTGTCTGCCACCATTCTTCTAAAGAGCTCAGAGCAGTGTGTTTGGACTTTTTCATCTCCAAAACTGTGTAAGACAAGCTCAGTTGAGAGCTGGTGAAAGGAACAATGTAATTCAGTGAGCTGTAAGTCAGAAATTTCAGTTTTGGTGTCTCTGTGTCAGGCTGAGCCCTCTGTCTGTTACATCAAGATTGTGGCATTTGGATCTTTTTGGTTTACTTAAAATTCAAGATCCCCCATTCAAAGCCAGATGTGAAATGTTGATTGCTCCACCCCACCCACCAACTATTTGAATACACAAAAAAGTGACATCATATGTGACTGTGTGAAAAAGTCACATCTAGTTTGACGCTAAGCTTCAGATCAGAGAATTTAACAGAAACCTAGATATTCAGAAAAGACCTGGTCAAAAGCAATCAATTATTACTTAATATTTCACAGGTTGTGAATACTGGGGCTGAGAGATAATGTGATTAGCACAAGGCCAGCTATGGTAGAGAAATTCTCTTGATTTGCAGCTTCATTTGTTTTGGTTGTTTTGGAATTGGGGTCAGAACCCATTGCTAATTTGTTGCATATTGCCCAGAGTATCTTCCAGGAGTAGATACTGATCTGCTTTCTGCCCACCCTTACACTACACTTCACTGGCTTTCAAATAGGTTCATAAGATCATGAGAATAAGCTCAGGCCTTGCCATTCTCTCCCTCTTCTCCACCTGCTTTCCATTATCTGTATTATATATCATTTTCCATTATCAGAATTATCTATCCATCCTTCTTTAGGGCCTCTTGTTTGTTTGAGTCTAATCCTCTTAATTCATCAATATTGCTGTGCTTGAAAGACCCAGTATGTAAATCTTTCAGAAGACTTCCTGGGGCTTTTTTTTAGCTTTATTACTCTGGGCATAAAGTTGTCTTCTTATTCACAGTTTTATAATTTATTAAGTGTGCCTACTCCCATTTTCATGTTCTCTTAGATGAGTTTAGATTAGTTCTATCAATCCTCTTTGTAATGTTAACGACTTAAATTAGATTACTGCAAAAACTGTCTCTGTTAGTGAATATAAACCATTTCCCTTAATCTGGTGGTTAAAAGTTAAATGTTTAATGCTAGTTACCATCTGGTCACATATTAATAAATCCCTTTGAGACATATAACATAGTATTTTTGTTGATAATCAGCTCTTTTCTGAGGGTTGCTGTGTGGCAGTTCTTTATAAACGTGGGAAATGCTTTTCTGATGAGCTAGAATGAGACAGCTTCAAAGAGAGTGAGCTGCTTTGGAAGATGAAGTTTTCACTTATTAAGCTGAGATATGCACAGTGTTTTGCTCTCACGTGGAATCCATTCACCCAAGTCACAATTAAACCAGGAAACTTCTGACAATAGCTACACCATAGTTTGAAGCTAGTTTAATATCCTGGATTGTTATGGAGCTGCTTACCATAATTTCCAAATTCAGATGAAACAGAAAACTGGTTAGTGGTTAATTAAAATCTTGATCCAGCTGAGGTTTATGACAAAGGAGCTGCATGCACAAACAAAAAGCTCATGTATATCTCAGCTAAATTAACTAAGGTATGAAAATCCAAACACATTGTTAACGTTCACTTTCCAGATTTTTAATACAGGCATAACCTTCTTAAATGTTTAATTGTCAATTAATGATAAAAAGGAATGAAAAAGCAACTAATAAAAATAATACATAATTAACTGGTATGCCAATCACTTCAGTTAGCCTCAGCCCATGGCTGAAGTTCATCTCTGTGTATCTTCTGCTTGCATCCTATCTTTATAAGAAAAGTCAAGCTCCACTGGAAAGTTATTCACATGCTTAACTTTTTACCCATTGAAATCTGTGTTGGTTGGCCAGGTCATTCTCTCTGCTTTTAACCAGGAGCAAAATACTTCTGCTGTCCAAAGGAGCTAACATTTATAAGAGGATAAATGATTATATACAAAAATGGTAGAAACAAAGGTGAAAGGTTTAAATGTTGAGTGTCTTTTATTCAAATGTGTGTATGAAAGAATGTACACCTATGTAAGAGAGAGATGGATATTTTATATCACTTAAATGGTTAACACAATTATGCCAACAGTTTTATCCCAATGGAAAGAACATTGTCCCATTAATTTCAGTTCTGATATTTTCTTTAGGAATTCAACCATTCATAATTCAGAAAGTGAGCATAACACACACCTTTGTGAAACTGCGTAATTAGAGCGAAGGAAATAAGTCCAGTACTTTTAGCACCTGTTTTGTTACAAAGTAATGATTGGTATTTAAACATGCTACCTGCCTTTGCCACGGTATGCTAATTAATTCAGCCTGTTTGCATCCATTTCATGATGGCATATTTGTTTTGATTATTCTTATTCTTATGTTGTCAAAGCTGTGGCCCTCTGCACACATATATAGAAGTAAGTCCCACATAAGAGGCGCCACAGCACCTGTGTGATATTTTCCTATTTAGTGAGCAGATATTGCAGGCAAATATACCATGTGATGCTGCCAATTACCAAAAATAGCACATCATATATATATACTTTCATCATCAGTAGTATGAATTCTTTTGTAGGAAAAATTTACCCACTAGCAGTATACTACTATAGATTTCCACTAGCAGTATACTACTGCCGGTACGTTTTTTCCCTTATTGAGATGTGTGCCAGAGGTTAGTGTAACAGTGGTGCCTTAGGGTTGTATCCCTTTGCCACTGCTACTGTAGTCTACAATCTGGATCTGGAATACATAGTAAAATATCACTCTGAGAATTCTTCGGCCTTTTGCTTCAATGGACACTTCAATTAGCACTGAACAGTTTAGTCTGTGGGACACTCCAGGATTCTGTCCCCAGGGCTGTTTTATTATCTAAATGTAACCCTTGATGGAAGGGACGCGGGTGGCGCTGTGGGTTAAACCACAGAGCCTAGGGTTTGCCAATCAGAAGGTCAGTGGTTTGAATCCCTGCAATGGGGTGAGCTCCCATTGCTTGGTCCCTGCTCCTGCCAACCTAGCAGTTTGAAAGCACGAAGTGCAAGTAGATAAATAGGTACCGCTCTGGTGGGAAGGTAAACGGCGTTTCCATGCGCTGTTCCAGAAGCGGCTAGTCATGCTGGCCACATGACCCAGAAGCTGTACGCTGGCTCCCTCGGCCAGTAAAGCAAGATGAGTGCTGCAACCCCAGAGTCGTCCGCGACTGGACCTAATGATCAGGGGTCCCTTTACCTTTACCTAACCCTTGATCGACTGTTTTGAGTGTCTACGATGCTGTTGATTGTTAGGAGTAAACTTGCACAACGTTGTCTGAACCAATGAGAGCAATAGACAGAAAGGTAACCTATTCTTCCTCGCTGACTCCTCCTTAAGTAACTACTTGTTGATAGAGTAGATCACTTCCTTTTAGACTTTATGTCCTCTTCTCTAAGTTTAGTTAGTTCAAGCCGGTTAGAGTATCAGTTAGCATGTGATATTGCTAACTTCTTGACTCCAATTTGGCCACATCTTAAATTTATGCTTAGAATGGGTTTGTTTGCTATGAGTAATAAATCTTAAGCTTTCTTTATCCTTTCAACCAGCAGTCTTATCAGACTCTTCCTTTTTGCACACCAGGGCAGTATATTTACTAAACTGATAGTGCCTGCTTTTGAGAAGGATTAAAGAGAGCAATTATGATGAACGTAGCTGTTGTGCTTTTGCTGGTGTGTAGAAAAGGACTCAAAAGAAAGCAAATTCCCAAGAACATGCTGGTTGTGGGTTGTGACAATTACAGTAGGCAAATACAAATGCAGGTGTGTGGGGGGGGGGGTTAAATTTCAGAGAGAAAAGATAGCTGAGATAAGAGTTGATGGTTTTTCCTATTTTTTACCCTCTCTGTGTGTAAATACAACCAAACCTTTTGGCCAGGAAAGATTGTTGGCTCCAGGGAAGAAGAGTAGTAACTTTGGTAAGTTTACAGGTTGTCCAGGAGACCACAGATACACTAGAAACTGTGCTTCCTAAATAACATATGCTGTTATTGTTTAATGGTCTTTACCTGTGTGGTTTTTTGAAAAAATGTGTTAGGATTTTACTGCTGCTTGTCTTGCAGTCCCCTGAAAGAAAGATCTAGACCGCATCTAGTATAGATAGATCCACAAGTGTATAGAGTTAAGACTAAGCTACACATTATGTTGCAAGCATCTTGAACTAATGTGCTTAGTTACAACCCTTCTCCCAACCCCATTTTCCACCAGAAATTATGCCCAAAGGTACTTCAGTGCAAATATTAACTGAAGGTAATTCTTGACACACAAAAAGTTGAGGGAAAGGGTGGACCTCATTTCCCCACAACATGGACCCAATCCTGTGTCTTCTTTTCTAAGAAAAGTGGTGTGGCCACTACACTACTAAGCACATTACTTAAAGATGCTTTTAACAGAGTGTGTAGTTTAGCCCTTAGATGCCAATTTCCAAGCATGTCAATAAGCCAAGTGAGAAAGTTCAATATTATAAAATATAGTTGGTACCAGACAATCCATTTCCACTAAAGGCATATGTCTAGACTAGGGAGAAAATGCCAGCATTTTGAATGAATGAATAATGCAGCAGTTATTTTATTGTAATGAAACTTATCAAAATGTGTACTGTAATGGCCATGACTTTTAAAGAGGAAAAAAAAGAATAACCTTGCTAGCAATAAAGTTGTTGTAGGGAAAAGTACTTTTGACAACAATGTAGGTGCAGTATAGAAATAACTGTTCAAATGTGATATTCACTGCTCAACTAGTTATTACAGGTTGGTAGTCTATAGAATGTATAATCATTCAATCATTATTATTTTTAATACCTTTTAGCACCCCTCAGATTTTATTTTATAGATTTGCTTTCTGTAAATGTTAATTATGCCTGGACATTTATTTTAAACTTGGTATACCACACAGTTTGACACATCAATAGCTCAACAAAGGATAAAATATTTTTGGTCTATTATTAAATAACACATTTAGGACTTACTAAGACATGGGGTTGTAAAATACAACTTGGGGTTCTGTTCTGAGCAATAGGGGAGGTCTTTGCTCTGCTCTCTGTTTACATAAAAATGTTCGCATTATATTTACCAACAGAGGGAGATAACGGAGGACACCGTGGGGGCGGGGGTGGGAGAAGCTGCTGTATAGGAAGGCAGAGGACAGTTAAGGGTAATTGTAATAGGATTTCTATATATAGCAAGGCTGTGCATCCACTCTTAGCACTTTATTCTTTCCTTGAGCGGGTTGACAAGCCGTCTGATGTACCTTCAAGTGCATTTTAGAACAGAATCAATTTTTATGGCTGTATTAGATTATCACATAATCAAATGGCATGCATCAGATCATAGACCACCAGAGTCAACATCAATATGAATGTGAATAAAGTCCAAGCATTCCTAGTGTGCAAGATATTCAGTGATTACTATACAACCGTTTTCAATTTCACAAACATGATTTACATATTAGCCTTTCTTTCCAGCATAAACAAGTCACACACAATTGAATGAAAGCAACCATTTTGATTACTGCTATTAATTTAGATCGGAGAGGAGGTTGTGATTTAAGCTTGTGACATTTTTCCTGTACTATTCTCAGCACAGAGGTGACTGCTGCTTATGATTTTGTTGTATACATTTACAAGATAGAAGCACCAAGTTCCTGTCCTTGGTGGACTACACTGCTGATGAAAGGCAACGCATCAGATACAAATATTTGAGAAAGGAAGTAAGAGTAGAGAGAGAGTAGGACAAAAGATGTACGTACCTCTGAACATAGTGTCAGCTTTTTCCTACATGCTCATCTTACAAATCAGTTATTATTTAAGCACAGATGTTTCAAAATACTTGTTTTACATTTTTCCCAGAATTTTTACTGTGAGTTTCATATAGCCCCCCAAAAAGGCATAGGCTTAAAGAAAACAAAACTATACTTTATATTGGAGAGCCTAAATAATATAATTTTTGTAATAGTGCTCAAATAGCCATAATACAATAATGTATGTTCCTAATTACTGGTGGACCGGGCATGTTTGCTTTTGAATGCCATTTTGGGATTTTAAATGTTCCTCCATCAGCTAGTGAGATGTACCCGGTATTTTAGTTTATTAAACTGCAAGTTGACTTGCTCTTAAAAGAAAAAATTCCTTTCAAAATTTCCCAAAGGTGTGTTCAGTCTGTGTAAGTAATAACTGTCTTCACTTCTGGATTTTGAATAAGTCTTGTTGAAACAATGGCCACAGTTCTTGTGGGAATTTAAAAATAAATTGTGTGGATGCATACTGGAATAGAGCGTGTTTTCTAGATTAATTGGGCAAGCTACCTTCCATTCATTATCCCAGTAGCAGAACACCCAGCAATAAGCAAATAAACTCCAAAGTTCACTTAGGATTTGCTAAAGTATGGATCATATTGCAATCAAAAATACCGTTCAGTTGTTACTGGAGTTAATGGAAAAAATCCAGGAAAAGTAAATTATTGTACAAAACTGGAAAGCAAAAAAATGTGGCTGCGTGTGCCATGTATAAAATCTTTAAATCAGATCAACTCTGAAAGTTCAGAGGTAATGGACAGCTAATTTATAACTACTTTTGGATTGCAAAGTACAGGGTGAATAAACTACTTGCCTGTATCTGAAGAAGTGTGCATGCACACGAAAGCTCATACCAATAACAAACTTAGTTGGTCTCTAAGGTGCTACTGGAAGGAATTTTATTATTTTTTATTTTGTTTCAACTACTTGCCTGTGTTACTTTGTGTAGGTATATTTTGGCTTTCAGTGCAGATCTTCCTTAAAACATGTTTTCCTTGCATGTTTCAATGCATAAAGCCTACAACACAAGGCAGATACATTCAATATGCTTGGAAGTCACAACAAAATGTGCTCTGTCAACCTCAATATAGCAAGTATATCAAACAAGATGCTGCTTCTGGAAAGGGTGCTAATATGCTACTACAGATTTTCATCTCCTGTCCTAACATGTTAGGGAACAGCTATATTGAGTTTACACAAGCCCACAGATAAGGAAAAACAACAGCATTAAATCAACCTCTGTATGGCTAATCACAGAAATAGTGGTGTTGGGCTGAGCTGAAATGAACTCCCTTTTTTCCTACTCCATTCCTGGGCAATGAAGGGGGGTGGATAGCAGTGCTTCTGGGGTAATGAAATGCAGGCAAAATATTTAAGACTGTAGTGCCAAGGTGAGCTCTTTCTATCAGATGTAAGCTTGCAGCAATATTATTCTTTGTTGTTGTTGTTCAGAATCCATCTAGGAATGGCATCACATAATGACATAGTGTTGCTCACAGAACACTTCTAGAATGAAATGGCAGGCAAAGTGTTTTTTTGTTACAGAAGTCCCATGGGAATTTATATGTGTCACCATATATAAAAGGTACTCCTGACCTAGGTCCAGTTGCGGACGACTATGGGGTTGTGCGCTCATCTTGCTCTATAGGCCGAGGGAGCTGGCGTTTGTCTGCAGACAGCTTCTGGGTCATGTGGCCAGCAAAACTAAGCCACTTCTGGCGAACCAGAGCAGCGCACAGAAATGCCATTTACCCTCCCGCCAGAGCGGTACCTATTTATCTACTTGCACTTGACGTGCTTTTGAACTGCTAGGTGGGCAGGAGCTGGGACCAAATAACAGAACTGCCGACCTTCCGATCGGCAAGACCACAGCGCCACCCGCATCCCTTGTCACCACATATACTCCGAGATAAATTTCTCAGTCCTAGTTAAATTTGCCAGTTGGAATAAGAATAACAGGTTGCTATTTTTTATGGGGTTAGTTAAATATAGATTTTAATTTAATAGATTTTTCCAGAATTCCACAACACAAAACAGCAACAAAGGAAAACAGTACTTGGTCCAGTTAAGGCATTGTCGTTAGATCATACAAATAAAACATGGCCCAGAATAGGAAGTCAAACAGTACATTCTTTTACCATATTTAAGCAAAGGACCAAAATTGGTTAGGAATCAAATCTGGCAGTATGGGTCATTGTGAAAGTGAAGGGAGGATAGAGAGTTTCTGGGATTAGTATTCACTTCATCAGCTAATTTGGCAAGTATCTTATCTACATGGTTTTGGAGGAGAAGGTAGTATTTATTACTTTTGTATCCACCCTTTGCCATGAGGCCCCAAGGCCAGTTACAATAATTTTAAGATACAATATTAAAATCAGGTAAAACAAATTAAAGCCAATATAATAGGAGGTTCCTAAAAATATATCTCAGTTGTCAAATACAGGAATCCTGAGCAGTGGAGGGAAAGGGAATGCAAAAAGATCAGACCATGATGACCATATTAATCCTTCAAAGTGTATAAAATCATTACAGCAACCATTCAGAGAGCATTGTTGATGATAATACAGACATCCTGACACTGGCAATCTAACAAACATCCTGGGATAAAAACCTGCTTTCTTTTCCAAACAGCACTCACTTTCAGCACCTGTTTTCTTTATTCAGTCCACACGTGATGGAGCTGAACTGCTTGACAAGTGATAATTCATATACATATAGAGAGAGAGAGTTTTTAACAGAAGTAACAAAAATAGAAAATAATCAATAACAACAACAAACTAAGAAAATATACACACAAATACATTATCAAATCCATAAAATGGGATTCTCCAAATACCGTGACCCCCCCCCCCCGCTTCCTTAAAAGTCCCCCCCCAACTGCATATCATTTCTACTCCAACTTATTTATAACCTCAAATTTCCCATACTATCTCTAAAATTGCAAGTGTTCTTAAAATCCTGCCAATGTATTAACTTGATTACAATACTTTTGCAAATACATAATAAACATTTCCCATTCCGGTTAATTTTGCCATTTCAGCATAGTCCATTAACTTGACAAGTTGTAATTCAATGGCTTTATGCTGAAGACTGGTTTTGAAATTTATTTGCTCAAGGGTAGCCGCTTGATTGTCAGTAACAGAGTGCCTTCAGAGGTTGACATGTTCTTCCACTGATTTCAGTGTTGTGCTTTCTGATGTCAGATTGCTGTTACATTGTGTTGAATCTGGACTGTTTGTCACTGCTGAGAGGCAATTGCTGACCCACCAGATGAACTGCTCCTATTTCCAATGTGAGATAGTGCTTGTATATCCACTGTAGACATATGTTAGTAGCGTGGCTTATCAGTAGAAGTTAGCCCAGGCAAAACACTGTATCTGAAGTGCAGCATGTCAGCTTAAGCCCAGGCATTTTCTGCCCATATCATGCCAATTTTCCAGACGGAACAAGATTCAGTGGTGGTGTAAATCTTAAGCGGGGAAATTTACTCCAGCAATTGATTGGCATAATATAAAGTCAAACATATATTTCTTCTTCATGCTGGCTTTTTGATATACCGGAGGCCTGTTTTGTGGTGGTTGTTTTTTAAAAAAATGTCAAGTACCTCATGTCCAAACAGCACTCACTGACAGCACCTGGAATTGCATTTATTTTTGGAAATTGTGCAAGAAGCAGGTCTGTAATGATTTTTGCTCCACAGCTGAATGAGTTCCATAGCCTAGGTTTGTCCTCATGAGCCCTCCAGTTGGTAGGCAATCCCGGGGGCTGCAGAATGACAAGCAGCGGCTGTGTTGTGTGGAAGGAGGGCTCTATACGGAGCCCTTAACCACCCAGTAGAATCAGTATAACCATGGAAAAGCAAAAGTTACAGTTACCACCCTTTAGACTTCATGTTTCTCTGGTGATTCCAGTCACAGGAGTGATGTGATCCCTTCACCTTCCTTGCCTGCAGGATGACATCAGAATGTTTTGGGCCCTCCTTGAAATTCCAAGGTCCCTGTGGTTCATATGATTGAAGTTATATTGAAGGTCCTAGCAATACACAGGCGGGACTGAACCCATTGTTCATACTGAGCAGAGGTTACCCCATATAGGTCTGCTGTCAGGCATGTGATGAGGACAAGTTCAGCAGTACATGTGTCAGCACTTGCCTTCAGCTGCTATGGTGATTTGTGTTCCTTCCCTTATAGCTATAGTATTTATTATTCTTTGTTCTAGCCATATCCTACTTTCCTTATACTACACACAGCATTGGAAAAGCCTGTTGTACTCATTGGGTTGTGGCCAGTTAATTCTTACACAGAGTAGACCCATTGAAATCAATTGATTTGAATTGGCCCTTTCTATTTCAGTGGGTCTACTCTTTGTACACATTAATTGGCTACAACAGTGTCATTCTATAGTCCTATTGCTCTCATTAATACATTGCAATAAATAGACATTGTGTTAAGCAAAACTTTACCCATTAAAAAAAATATATGTGACCCAAATGTTGGTTTCCATGCAGCATAATAAGGACAGATTATTTCATAGTAGCAAAGCATGAGATTTGTCCCATGTTTAGTTCCCACCCTCTCCAGGAAGTGGGAGCTGTGTCAGGAAAAAAGCAACACCACACTGATTGCTTTATTTTCTGTATTTTTCAGAAAGAGGAGGTAAGCAAATTTACATACATTGTTGATAACTAGCTTAGATGCAAAGTTAAGAATGTGTAGTAATTTATCTTGCGGCAGTGTTCTGTTTCAGTGATTTCACTTCTAAGACACCAAATGATTAATTCCCTTGGTGCTGCCACTTGGCCTAATTGGTCTCTGTATACAATGCAAACAGAAGGTCTGCTTCCTTATTGGCTCAATAAAGACTTTATTATATAATGCCATAGGTACTGACCAATCTCATTTATCATTATGTGCAAAACTCATTTTTTATTTTCTTTTAAGGTAACCTAGTGCCATTTCACACATTGCATCTTAAGGCATCAAGCTGAAATAATGCAAACAGGAATACAGCCAACCAGGAGTTTGCAGATGAGTGTATCATATAGATGGCCTCATCAGGGAGCCAGGATTGGCTGCGAATCCCTGTCAATTACAATCCCTGTGAACCCAGTTACAAACTAAGGTTTGCTGCCACAAAATGTATGCAACAACCTAGCTGGCAATGATTTCTTTTCCCACCTAAAATGTTGTTGCTGAGAATATCTGTTATAATAAAATGAAGCATGACCCAGGCATGGAAACCATCTGAACTAATTCCGGACAGTTTCCTTAGCTGTGGTTTCTAATGATAACACCAAACAGAGCATACCCCTAAATGCCTCCTTGCTGCTACGTGGTTGCTCTCGGAGTTCTATTTCAGGATTTATATTTCTCCCCAAAGGGAGTTCTGAAACTCAGGACACTGTGTGGTTCTGTGCAAGATCAGCACCTGTTTTTAAAGTTCAGGCCGAAAGTGATCTGGCAACGCAGCAAGAGGATTAACTGCCGGGACTAATTACAGACACAGTTGCAGGTACAGGCCAAGAGGTCAGGTGAAATGTCATGTTGGCAGGATAAACCAGCCAGCCCACGCAGAAAGCCTGAGGAAGAGAAGCAGCTTGCGAGGACAAAGAGGGTGGGTTGAGAGGTACAGGGTGTCTTGCAGAAGGGGATTGGATTGCTGCAACAGGGAGTACAGGTAAACCGTGGCTTATTGTATGGCAAGGATAGCTTGATACAGGGCCATACTGTAGGTTCTGTAGCTGTAGCTGTAATAAGTCTAGGGAGTCCATACAGGGTAAATGTCCACATTGTCTGCAGTATAAAAGCATTGCGCTACATGGCAAGGCTGGGTGTCAGCCACTTTTCAGCACCACCCCATATGCAATATGGAGTTGAGTACCGTGGACAACATTCCAGGGGAGTTATAAATCCTCCCTGTTTTTCAGGCCTCTCCCCCTAACATCTGCATTGAGAGCAGTTGCTTTCTTGATAAGTAAAGGTGGGACTGTAGCCCAGTGGCAAAGCATTTAGTTTGCATGCAGAAGGTCTGAACTTGAGGTCTCTGGCACCTCCAGGTAAGGTTTGGGGGAAGTTCTCTGAAACCCTGGGTAACTGCTGCCAGTCTGTGTAGATAATGCTGAGCTAGATAGACCAATAATCTGACTCAGTATAATGCAGCTTCCTATTTTCCAAAATGAATACTTGTTTATTCAAAAAAGGAGCAACTACTATGGGGGTTTTCCCCTATAAAACACCCCCCCAAAATCAGTTTTGGCTCATATCCAGTTCAGATACCTCATCCGCCTCTTTCGTATCACATGACATAGAATAAATTTTTTTAGATAAATGTTTAGTTTTAATTTATTTTGTGGGTGGTGGTTTTCTGAAAGAACCTTTTGCTTCCTGTGCTGAAATCAATTCCTGCCACTCCAGGATGTGTGACACACAGTGTTTTATGGTTACAAAATGTGGCTTGTGTTTGTATCGATCATAAAGTGCTATTAAATTCTGCAGCTCTGTAATAAGATTATAAAAATCAGGGCAACAGCTCATTTTTGGTTTGTCTGACACATTAGGCATTCTTGCTCATTATGAATTGAACGGCTACTGTGAGCTTCCCTTAAATGATCAGCCTGGGCAATTTCCTGTTTAGTGTCCCAAAAGTGCAAATCTGAATGATTTTCTCATGTGCAACTTTGCAAGCACGCCTACTCTGTTTGGAATCTGAAATTTATACTCTGCTCTGAATGTATCTAGGCATAAACCAACAATAGGAATAAAACTGTGCATATATTGTCTTACGATCACATGTTGCCCTTGTGGATCATGCCAAAGTATTTGATCTGGTAATCTGAACACTTACTTCCCACAGATTTCAAAGAGCACTGAGTAGACAATGAACTAACCAAATGTTCAGAAGCGTATGTTCTTGTCTGTCATATACATCTAGTCTATTATTAATAATATGAATAATTTTATTATTTGTACCCCACCCATCTGACTGGGTTGCCCCAGCCACTCTGAGCGGTTCATTCATACATGGTTAATCTGCAATCTTGAGCCCATTTTCTAGTGAGAATGCCCCATTGAACATAGTGGAACATACTTTTGAGCAAACATTTATATGACTTTATTCATCATCACTTGACTGTTCAGCACTTGATAACTGGCAGCAGGCAAATGTTGAAAGCATGGTGTTCTTTGCTAGAGATGTCATGATGTGCATATATTTACATGTCAAGGCCCCATGACATTCTCCAGGGATTAAAAAACTAAACAATACACAGTATTTTGGTTTTATGGGATTAAATAAGGCCACAGTTTTATTGGTTACAGATGTGAAGGTTTTGGCCATGGGCATTGGGATAAGCCACCCGAATACCACTCCAGCCCCTCTGCTGGCAGTGTCTCTAAGGGTAAAGCCAACTGGAAGAGATGCTCTATCACCTATATCAAATTGGGGCATCCCCCAAATGGTCCCTGTTGGAGGAGTGGTATGGCCTAGCCTCCGTCTCAGCGTCGGACAGTAGCCACTCCTCCCAGATCCTTTTAACAGGATACCCTTACTCGTGAAGAGTCAGGCAGAGGCTACAATCTCCCCTCCATCCAAGATCTAAACTTACCCAATGCCTGTCTGCCTCACAAAGTTGTGACAATTGCTATGAGGTTGGCAAAAACCAGTTGGCTGGTGCCAATTTGCAAAATGGGAAAATTCCCACCAGCAAAGAAAACAGAGGCCAATTGGCCTGGTAGGCCCACAGTATATCCTGGCCCTGGGAGAGGGGCCAAGTGCTACCATTGGACAGTTGGTCCCACACCCAGGGAACGCCCGCAAAGTCCTACCACCTTTGGCCAATTTGGCAACAGACAGGCAATCTGGCCTGCCATTTGCCGGTTCACTAAAACAGCCCAGGACCCGCCCACAAAACTGCCTGTCCTAGAAGGCCAACAGACTTCCCAGGACTCGCATGACTGATCCAGGACCTGGGGTATTCATGGGCATCTTAAATCACATTTTACCAAAAACTCGGGGGGGTGAGTGGGAAAGGCTAACCATAACATTCCTCTTCCTTATTTCACAAACAAATGATCAATATCAATGGGAGCTGCTTTTTCTCTGAGGTCAGTTCTGAATCAGTACCATGAAGCCATGTTAAAGAGCAAAAAATGTGTTCATTGAAACGTAAGACCTCACAGTGCTCTTGTATGGTATCCCTGTGTGGTGTGGTGTGGTATGATATGTATGGCATGTGTGTTCTCTGTCTTGAAAATTCCACCATATTCAAAGCCTTGTATTTTCTAAGGGTATCCCATTCTGCCAGTACAACCATTCCACAGCCCACCCCCATACAAGTGGGTGGCAGTGATGCCAGTATCAGGAGGACAGCTATGTGACACTCTGCAGCCAGCCAGCCATGCTGCTTCTGCATATGCTGATACCAGAAATCACTGCTTAGCTCACAATTAACCTTTGTGTCATATGAATGGGAAAGGGAGCAGAGTGGGCTGAATCCTTCACACAGCTGGACTGTCCAGCACAGCTGTGTATCAGGTGTCCATCTAAATCCCTTCTGGGGAGCACATTATATGTTGTAGCTTTCACATATTTATAGTAATGAATATGCAATCCTTTTAATTACATTCTCACATTAAAGAATTGCACTCCTATACTTGTTAACTTTTCTCACTGATTCCTTTTCTTGTTAAAAAAAACTATATTGCAAGAAAATCCAACACAGACTTTCTATTTTCGAGACAGCATCTCAACTTCACACCTAACTATGCAGATTTAAATAGAGACCTATTGATGTTCAGAAACAGCTGGTATAGCCAGACAACTCTGTGTTGTAGCCATTAAAGGACAGTCAACTGTAGGGTGACAGGACTGTGAGAGCCAAGGTGAGTCACCTTATCAACATTTGACTTGCCTCCATAAATATAATCCATTATTCCAAAAATCATATTCCATCCCACAGCACAGGGGGAAAAAACCTCTTTTTGTTGTTGTTTCATATCCTGTTCTAATTTACTAATTTAACTCTGACTGAGTACTACTGCAATGTGAGGGGTTATATTGCTTTGGCTAATAGGTCATCTTCATTTTATGTATGTTTTATGTGTGTTAAACAACTTTATATATGGAAGGATTTTATATCTACAATCTATAGCATACAAAGATGATCCTCTGGGAACAGCCAAATGGGTTCCATTTCTTATTTCAGTTTACTCAGAGAAAGCTGATGTACCCATCCTATTATTACAACGAGTATCAATAAAATGCGAAAACAAAACATAAGAGGCTACTGTCCATTTAGAAGAAGCTTTATCAGCATCTACTCAGGGGAAAAAAGCAGTTCTTCACAAAACCCTGTGGTGCTAGTTGGGAGAATGATTTTGATTTTACGGCACTGTTTCTATTGCAGTAAACGTCTGCCTTCATGAGTCGATGTAACTCCAGTACCCATTTCTTTTTAGTCAGATTGGATAATGATATAGTTATGGCCACCAGCTTAGATAGCTTTAAAAGAAGATTAAACAAATCTATGGAGGATATGGCTTTCAGTGGCTACTAGGCACAATGGCTATGTTGTACCTCCATTGCCAGAGGTTTTATATGCCTCTGAATACCAGTTACTGAAAATCACAAGTATGAAGATCACTGTTGCACTCAGATCCTCCTTGCATGTTTCCCATAGGCTTCTGGTTGGCTACTGTGAGAACAGGCTTCTGAACTAAAGGGGTCTTTGGCATGATCCAGCAGGGCTGTTATTATTTTCTTAATACATCACAGTTTGATAGCCAGGAGTATGTGCATCCAGTTCTAAAAGAAAATACAAATTATCTGCAAATTATCTGCAAATGAGATGGGAATCATAATGAAGGATGAAAACCGTATCAGTTTGTATTTGTCTTTCCAACCCCTGATGGCTTGTTGATCAACCTGGCACCTCCTTACAGCTTCTAAGATGTCATCAAACCTCAGCCTTAATTTTCAAGTTGTTCTTTGTAACTATGAAGTCCAGAAACTCAGGGATAGCTAGAGCAAAGTATCAAGGATATCAGTGTTGCTTGTTTTCCCAGTTACCCATTTCAATGTGAATCTGTTTTTATTTCATATTTCCAGGCTTCTAAGCATGGGAGAAATCCCAAAACATGCTCTTATATTAGAGTCCTTGGCTGATTGGGCAAAAAGAAGAGCAGGGTGCAAGGAGCTAGTACAGACCAGATACTAACTGACCTAGCCCCCCAAATGCAAAGAGAATGCCTGCCCTTTGTTCTGGGAGCTAATTTAGAAAAATACTATATGTAAATTTTTTAGGACAAACATGAACTACACTTCCTTTTATTTCAGGGTGGTGTAAAGACCAAAGGCATCAAAAAGTATGGGAAACACTGTTTTGGGGCTGAGAATGTTGAGAGCTGAAGAGCAGTGGCCCAGACTCTGTAGGCATACAGTCCGCATGCTGCTGCATATGCTTGTAAACATGTGCAGCCAATGCTTTCACACATACTGGGTAACAAATGTTCTACGGTTTAATCCCAAGGGTCTGAGGGACTGAAGCTCACAGCGCTTAAATACTAATATGCTAATCCCAACCTCTGGTTCCAAGAGGTTAATATGTTGTTTCGGTTTTAGTGATTCATTCTGGATAAGGCGGAATCATACATTAGTCCAAAATTGATTTATTCATTTAAGCCTTTGGTAGAGGAGGAGACGTGAAAAATGCACCTCATTTTTAAAACTCAGGCTGATAAGCAAATAATTTAAGTAATTTATCAAGTTCCAAAATATAGAAATGAAATGCAGGAGAAAAATAAATAGGAGTAAATGTGTGTGTCCTGACTCATGCCTGGAAAATGAATTGGATGGAAGAAAAGCAGCAATATATTTGCATAAAAGGAGGTTTTTGCATCCTCATTCTGAGGTTGAATTCATCAGGATATTCTGCTTCATTTAAGTAAAGAAGGTACACAAGTTCCCATTTAGTCCTGTGCCATATTAGAAATTAGACTTTTTCTGCTGCGTAACTTTGACCAAGAAGGTTGTGTTCACATCTGCTTCACGCTAATGACACGGGGTTGGGACCAGTCTATGCTTAGTCATACTTAAGCATAGATGCATTAAAACATAAATCTTCTTGATTTCAATGGGCCTACTCTAAGTATGTGTGGTAGACCTGAATCCAGTCCATCATATTTTGATGACCAAGTGTGAATGGAAGAAATCCAACGCTGAAATTGTATCACATATTCAGCTTCTCAGTGCTACGTACAGCTTATTCTGTGGAATAAAACTCACTCGTGAGGACTACAGTATTTGGAAACTGTATTCTCGCCTGCTATGTGGTTTTATGCATGTGAAAGTTTCTTATCCAAATCAAGCTGCTTTGAAACTGAATATCCGCAGAAGTTGCTTTATGTCTTGTTGAATTATATATCGTTGCCCCCATCGCCGCCCAAATCATTCATAAAAAGCACTATTCAAAATCTTACACACTCCACATGTGCTTTTCTTTGACACAATTTTTTTTGTTTGTTTGTTTCATTCATTCATTTCTATACCACGCTTTGGCTCATACTATAAAATGAATACAAACCATTAAAAGAAAAAACAAGGCAGCAAAACTGAAAGAAGAAATAAAGCTAGCAAATGTTCTGTTTGTGCTATTAACTTTACTCCTCATTTGCATTTAAGTAATTAGTAATATAAAATTCATTTCACACATAGTACACATTTTCACAGCGCACCATGGGAGGGACATCCTTAGCATTCGCATTTTGCATATGGGCAACTGATGAGACTTGCCCAGAGCCATCCAAGAAAGGCAGAAAGGAGCTAGGATTTGAGCATCCTTCTTCCCATGGGTCTACCTTGGGCTCTGCTTCCTTCCATAAATGGAAGGAGCCCTTCCACTTGTGGAGGGGCAAGTCTTCACCCAACCAAGAGAAAATAAAATAGCTATCCCAGTGGACCCCATATCAAGAACTATTAGAGTATGACAGCCGTGCCTTTTCAAGAAACTACCCTTTTTGCCGCACAAAAAATGAACCTCTTTTCAGGTAGAATCTAAATGTCATTGTTCACAGCATTCATAGCTATTGGTCTGCTTGTGAATATCCAACAACCTTCACCTGGAATATAGGAATATTTGAATTAATGGCCACAGCAGTTTAGGTGTATGGCTGTTTCTAGTTACTAATTGGTGATGAGCTTGGAAACCTTTCATCACAGAAGCTACAAAGACATGCCCTTGGTAACATCATTAGAAGTTCTTAGGACTTAAAACCTAAATGAGGCATGCAGTAAGATGCCAATTAGTAAAACAGTTTCACAAACCCGGCAATATGGAGAAAATGCAAGGTAAGCCACCCTAAGCTTTTCAATAACCTCTGGAAACCTTCCAAATGCAAAAGAAAGCCCCAAGTCCATTGGCTCATCTAGCTCAGTGTTGTTGACACTGGCAGGCAGCAGCTCTGCACAGGTGGTCCCCAAGCCTTACGAAGAAGGCTGGGGATGAACCTAGAAGCTTTTCATGCTCCCACTGAACCACGACCATTCCAAAGATGGAGCCACATATGATAGGGGTGAGAAGAATATAGCCTGGAATGTACTGATGGATCTCTAGGTGATTTGCAGCAGATCACCAAAGATGTCTGGCTCCCAGTTGTTTGACATTAGCAACAACAAAATGGCACATCCACACCAAATTAAGCTGCTGAAGTGAAGAAAACGTGGGGTAACCAGAAATAAATTTTGCTTATGGGAGAACTGTGAGCTCAACGCAGATCTGTCACTCAGTAGAAGTCCCTGTGTTCAAAGGCCCCATGGGCTGTACTCAAAACAGTGCTAAACGGAATATTCCATCAGTGGCAGAATTTCTCCTTGCACAGCAGAAGGTTCAGCCTCTTTCCTCCCACTGCTCACCCCTTAAATCTGTTCTGGGGATTTCCCCAATCCTCTCAAGCAGATTTTGGGAGAGCACAGGGGGAGGAGAGGAAAGGAAATCCCATTGGGCAAGTGGAACCTGTTCCACTTGCAGTTATTTAGTTGAATACCACACTCAGTACTTTTAATTCAAAGTTTGACCAAACTGCGGGAGGCAGTTGAAGTCAGGAGTGCCTGGCGTGCTCTGGTCCATGCGGTCACGAAGAGTTGGTCACGACTAAACAACAACAATATGTCATTTGTCCCTGACTCCAATCAGTGGCTATCTGGGTCTAGTAAAACATAAAGTAGATCCCTCAAGCCTTCTCCTGACTTGTGGTTTACAGTCACATACACACCTGAAAGAAGACTGTGGCACACACACACTCCCTGGCCAGATGAATGTTCTCCAATATAATCGTTCCAGGAAACAAATACTAGTTCAGTTCAGATATCAAAAGGGTGCAGAGAAGGGCAGCCCAAATGATCAGGGGCTTGGAAGAAGAGGATGAAATATTTGTGGCTTTTACAGTTTAGAACAAAATGAGGCAGGGGGAAAGTGGATACAGAGAAGTTTTTCCCCCCTTCTCATACATCTGGAGCTTTGGGGTCATCCCATGAGACTCACAGGCAGTAGTTTGAGGACATAGAAAAAGGAGATACCATTTTATACAATGCATGATTTGTTGAATTCCTGCTTCCAGAAGTAGTGATGGCCACTAGCCTAGATGCCTTTAAAAGCAGATCAGACAGATTCATGGAGGATGAAGCAATCGATGGCTGTTAGTTATGGTGGCAACATGGAATGTTTGTGTTCAGAGGCAATATAACTCTGAATAGCATTTGCTGAATCGCATTTGCTGAACAACATTGAGGGAGGGCTCTTGCCTTTGTGCCCTTGCTGTGAGCTTCCAAGAAGCATCTGGTTGGTGTCCATAGCAAACAGAATGATGCATAGTGTGGTATAGTGGTTAGAATGCTGGACTGGGACCTGGGAGATCAGGGTTCAAATCCCCACTTACTTAGCCCACAAGCTCACTTTGTCGACTTGGGCCAGTCACCATCGCTCAACCTAACCTACATTGCAGGGTTGTTGTGAGGATAAATCATGGAGAATCTTGTGTGCTGCCTGGAGCTCCTTAGAGGAAAGGTGGGATATAAATATAATAAATAAAACTAGCTCAGGATTAGCAAACACGGTGCTGATGTTGTTGAATTGCAACTCACATCATCTCTGACCCTTGGCCATGCTGGCTGGGGCTAATGGGAGTTGTAATCCAACAGCATCTGAATGACACCATGTTGGCTGCCTCTTCATAAAATAGACCTTTGGTCAAAAACAGTAAGACCCTTTGTATATATATGTGTTTTATTCTAAACCCTCCTACACCTTATTAGGCCCCCTCAAAGACAAAAAAAGAGAAGAAATCAGAAGTCCTGCATGTTAATCATCTTTTCTGCTGCATACATGCTTATTTTCATAAAGTTTTCTTCATCCTGTAATTACAGTTCTTCACAATGACTGGTCAAAAACTGAAAAATAAAAAAAGAATGCTTTTATGAGCTTTCCTGACCAGTGCTTTATCTTCTTGTCATTATGCTTCCAGATATCTTAAGTTGCATTTAATGATAAGTCACAACATTTTCATAAAGGAGCATTTCATATAGAGCTGCTAGTCTTGCATAACCACTGGGTGCAGAAATGCAACAAACATCTTCCCAAGGTCCCTGTCTGAATGAAGGACTAGGAACTTTTGTCACTGTCGATAGGCGCTGGCAGTCAAAATAAATAAATGTATTATAAACTCATCCTCAACAGACTTGGCTGTCTGAAAATGTAAGTATAACAAAAGGGTTGTTTCTAAAGACTAAAAGTGTTTCTTGTGACTATTGGAATATTTATTAAGTCTGTTTTTATCCGATGACCTTGTCTTGCACTGATTTAGTCACTACTGCTACTGTTTCACACTCTTAAGTGCCAGCAGTGTTCTAGGTACTGTAAGGTAGATAAAGGTAAAGGACCTTTGGGCAGTTAAGTCCAGTCAAAGGCAACTATGGCGTGCAGTGCTTATCTCGCTTTTCAGACAGAGGGAGCCAGTGTTTGTCCACAGACAGCTTTCCAGGTCATGTGGCCAGCATGTCTAAACTGCTTCTGGTGTAATGGAATACCTTTGGCTCGACTTAACCATCCAGGGGTCCTTTACACACACACACACACACACACAGAGAGAGAGAGAGAGAGAGAGAGAGCGCCACTGCAGACATTACTCTGTAGAAAATGCATCTCTGCCACAGGATCAATGCACAGCATGGAATCATTGCCTCCTTATTGCATGCACACATTGTCAAGCATGTAATGGTGAAGTGCAAATAGGCATTGCATTTTCATGTTTGCACACAGAATGGTTTCCTCTGTGTGTGTTTAAAAATAAGCAATGGCTCTCAAATGAATTGTGCTGAAATGACTGGAGAGGGGAAAGATGGCACTAGAGGAGACTACCATAAAGTAGTCTGGAAAAGGCAGATGCTGAAAAGGAAGAAGAGTATTAGGAGAATTTATTATCTCCATGGACACCTCCAAAATGTCAAAGGAGCCAAGAAGTAAAGCAAGGATCTTCAGCTTGCACGTACTCTCTGTAGTTGCAGCTAGGAGGCCTGTGGCACAGGAGAATATGCTACAGTTAGCTTTATTCAACAAGGAATACAACTGTTGCTGAATATATGTTAGATATCTATATATACATTATTGCAATTACAGTGTTAAAAAGAGGCCATAGTGGTCTCCAGGATGAGAGGCCAGGATGGTATAATAGAGACATCTGCTGGTAGAAACAGGGAAACTTTCTTGGAAGCCACCATAGGGTTTACTTGTGAGATCACCTTTACTATGGTAATGACACTCCTGTTGGTGACAGGCTCAGTGTAACACCAGTACATTTAGATGCAATGTACAAATCCTCAGACTTGCTCTTCTGAAACAATGAGATCTCTTTTTTCTTCAAGGTGAGCATCACCAGGCCATGAAAAATGCAGTGTGTGTAACCATAAACATGTAGAAGGATATAGATTTAGCAATGCATAAACATTTCACAGTGTCTAAGTTCAGATAGTATGCATTGTTTCATTTAGTCATTGACTGAAATGGCTTTAGAAATATTTGCAAAATACTTTAGGTCAGAAAATAGCTTGTGACAGCTGAACTGATAGGCTAAAATATTATGTTTATGGTCCAGTGACATTAGGATAATGTGCTGAATATAGTGTTTCATATGAATACTAAACATAAAATAGATATGATCTCAACAAAAGGCAAGGCAATAAGAACTAAACTGCACAGTCAACAGGATCACGGGGTACCTTACATTGAGTTAGTACCATTTCAGACTGCAGATGTGGAATAGTATCTTTGAATACTCCTCCATATAAAGGCTATTCAGTTTTAGCCTAATGTTCCCCTTAATATGAAAGGATAACCACCCTAAAGCATCTTCCTAACTACATCTGCATGTTCCATAGCCACCGGCCTTAAAAGGTACCATCCTAGTCAGAAACTACTTGCCAATTGCTGACCAGCTATATATCATTTCAAATATACTAACCAGGAATGACTGGTAGAGTGGGGCAGTGCCATAGAGGCATCCTGCCTTTCTGTACAAAACTATGCATATGTACTCAGAAGTACCGGTAATTTATATTGTGTTTATTGGAGCATACTCTTGCTAAGTGTGCTTAGGATTGCAGTCTTTTAATATGGACTGGAAGCTTGAAGTTAACTTTAAGTATTGTCAGCCAGGCAGAAGAATCAGCCAAGTGTAGATCAGGAAAATAATGGTGGAGTTTTGTAGCTATCATACTTTTAAAATGTAGTTGAACAAGGAAACCTGTCTGACAGATAATGACACATATTCATTTAGGACAGGTTCAAGCGTAGTGTGCCTATTATTATGCATCTGTCGGGGCTAACAATAGACAGAGATGACAAAAATGAATGTTGATTTATGAAACCTTGAACTAAATGGGAGCGTGAGTGTAAAATAAGAATAAAGAGAAAATTCAAAGCCCAAGATTCAAATGATAAACTAAAGCTGTATTAATAGTGCCTATAGCAGACTAAGTATAGTAGAGCTAGGGTGATACAGTGGATTGAAAGTTCTCATGTCAGATGTGGGAATTTGGATAGATAAAAGTATTTATGGTCCAGTAGTGTCTATGTCATATTGCACCATACTCTGAACTAGTATGGGGAAACAGTTCTATGTTTTTTTGGGGGGGAGGGGTACAAAAACATCATGTACCTCTGCAGCATTATCAACATTTCCTCATATTTGGGAGCAGTTTACAGCTGTACAGATTCTAGAATGGATCTAAACAAACAAACAAGACCTCGTCACACATAATCAAAATCACACTACTGCACAAAGTTTTCCTCAGAGCTCTGCAATCATACTTCACTCCTTTGGAAATCAACTATGCACAATAAACTTCCAGTGGATTGGGACCATTAGGTTGTCTCCAGTGTTGGTCCTACTTAGAGTAGACCCATTGAACTGAGGGGCCTAATTTAGTCATGCACTTTAATTACAGTGGGCCTAGGATTAACATTCGCTACAACCAAATGGTTTGAGACAACTTTTTCTTTAGGCAACAACCTATCAACCAAAAGTTAAGAATGCACATTATTTTATCACCAATCTATAGCTGGCAATGGTTGCCTGTCACAAAGCTTATAACACTACAGCTTTTTTATTTTTAAAAAAATCAGCAAATATTATATTAAAAATGGAGGGAGTGACTGCTTGTAATTGCTTATAATAATTTATTACACATATTCTGCCCAGTGCTCTTTTTAAATTATTTATGTGATGTTTTTAAGCTTGCATTTTACTAATTTCCTGCTGCCAGTGTGGTATTTAGCATCTAATTTTCAATTGCTGCTATGGCATTTGGCATCAAGTTCTAATAAAGCTACTGGAGAAGCACACATTGGACTTAATAGGCTTTAGCATGGTTCCCAAGTTGTTCAAATGAGAGGACTTATCTTGCACATTAAGTACCTCCTGTTCATTTATCATAATGCCATTGATTTTATGTCTAGACAGCCTCTCATTCTTCAACAAAATAAAAATTACCTCATCTGACTTAATATTTCACCGTAATATTGATGATGCATACTTCCAGTGTTCATAATCCTGCTGCCATAAGTTGACAAAATAGCAAGGGAAAACTACATAGTGTATTGCTTACTTACAAATATGCCACTAGGTTTATGAAACTAACCAAAAGCAGTATCAAAGCTTTTTTCAAAAAGTCAGCGGATATATCTGAATTCTATTTTTATTTTCTAACTTTTATAGCCCACATTTCTTCTGTCACAGAACCCAAGGCAGCATACATGCGTTCCTAGGTGGTCTCCTATCCAGGTAGTGTTGTTGTTGTTTAGTCGTTTAGTTGTGCCCGACTCTTTGTGACCCCATGGACCAGAGCACGCCAGGCACTCCTGTCTTCCACTGCCTCCCGCAGTTTGGTCAAACTCATGCTGGTAGCTTCGAGAACACTATCCAACCATCTCGTCCTCTGTCGTCCCCTTCTCCTTGTGCCCTCCATCTTTCCCAACATCAGGATCTTTTCCAGGGAGTCTTCTCTTCTCATGAGGTGGCCAAAGTATTGGAGTCTCAGCTTCAGGATCTGTCCTTCCAGTGAAAACTCAGGGCTGATTTCCTTAAGAATGGATAGGTTTGATATTTTTGCAGTCCATGGGACTCTCCAGCATCAAACCTTCATAGCTTCAGCAAGGTGGTAGACAACATGGCATCCTTCACATGTTATGGACTACACCTCTCATCACCCATGATCATTGGTCAATGGTTGAGGATGATGGGAGTTGTAGTCATGGGCATAGCCAGGATTTGGGGGATCCACCAAAGTTGTTGAGCTTTCTTTGATGTGACAGTCAATGAGTGGTACATTTTCATCGGCCAAGATGTACTATTTTAGATAATTGTTGGTGTACAGCAGTCGGTATACCCCCATGTGCACGTACCAAGGAGAAGGGAAGAGAACACTATTGTGACATGGGATGATCCCTTTTTGTGTACGCAGCTGTGTTTATACTAGGAGAGATTACAGCTTTTGATATGAGACAGAAACCCATTTTTGTTGTTCTGCAAAGGAGCTTGTACAATGAAGTGTGGTGTAATGGTTAGGGTGTTGAACTAGGACCTGAGAGACCAGGGATCACATCCTTACTCAGCCATGAAACTCACCAGATGGCCTTGACCAGCCTAACCTACCTCATAGGGTTGTTGTGAGCAAAATATGGAGAAGAGGAGAGTCATGTATTCCACCTTGAGCTCCTCTGAGGAAAGGCAGGATATAAACAATGAAAAAACGAAACATATAGGTTAGTTGATCAGGAAGAATTCTGTTCTTTTGGGGGCAGGGGAACAGTAGTTTGATTTGTACCACACTTGCTATATTTGAGTTTGAACTTCATTTTCCCAGCTCATTACATTGACTGTGTTTTAATCATAGTGACTTAAATTTGATTATATCTTGAAAATTCTTGCATAGGTGAAATAGATGGAGGAATTTCTGTTGTACTACATCTTTTATATTTCCATTCTTCCTGTTCCCGTTCTATATAATGATGTTGAAATTGTTCTGTTATAGTGATGGATGTGATGAAGAAGCAAATTAGGTGCACAGGAACAAAGCCAGCTTTTAATGCCAGTTAAAAATTGGAGATGTACCAACAGAGATTACTGAGATGTACTAAATATTTAACACTACGGAGAAAGAAAGGGGTTTTATTCATTCACAAATTACTTCACAAAGACAGAGTTGTATCTGGAAATATTCCTAACACTGTCCATACTTTGCTGTCTTGTAAGGGGAATGAAACGTAACTCACAACAGAAGAGATGTCTCATCAGCATGCAGAATCTCCTAGTAAAACAAAGAAGTAAAATTAACCAATATTTCTCCTGACATTAAATAATCCAAGGGAAATACTGGAAACATATTTTGTTGCCTTCTTTAAATGGGAAAGATAGATTGCAAGCCACTAAAAGAGTAGAAAATAAGAACAATCATATTTTGAAAGAGAGCTGCCTTGCAGTGTAACATTAATACAGTGAAGCTGCTGTGCGAGACATCAACAATACTGTACTCAGAGCTCCCCCAACCCTGATAGCTGTGGGGCTTTTCTAACTTTTTTTTCACAGGGAGGGAACACTTCTGGCTCTTGCTACATGAACGCTTATTAAATTGGATCCCTGCTGGATCAGAGCAAAAACCAATCTAGTCCAGCATCCTTTTCTTACAATGGCCAACCAGATGCGTATGGAAAGCCTGCAAGCCTGTTTGACTGCAATTTCCCACAAGTTGAACTAAGGTCCCAATGAAATCAATGAGACAAATTAGTCATGACTTAAGACCCGTTTATTGCGATGGGTTTAAGCTCAACTAACCTATAGCACAATCCTGTCTACTCAGAGATAAGCTCCACTGAGCTCTATTGGACATACTCCCAGATGAGTATGCCTGAGACCGCAGCCAATGTAGGTAGGTACGTGGGTATTTGCTTGCACCTATGTGTCGTTGGAAACAAGATGGCTTAAAATGAACAATTTTCCAAAAATAGGGATAAAAGGATATGTATGTTTTGGTACTTCACAAGTCCAAACTGAAATTCAAGGCAGAACACAGTTTGCTTTAGTACTTTTCATGGAAAATAGAAAATTACTGTTTTCTCTGAAGGGGAGAAATTGCATTTCCAAATGCTGCACTTCAGTAAATTCATTGAGCGTAACATTTTCTCACGTAATCTTAAGGCTGTCCATTTTCTTTCAACTTTCAAATAATTGAACTAAGTGATAAAAAGTGAAATGCTAAAGGATGTTGAGCTTCTTTCTCTCCCCCCACCTCTATACTTCTTACGCTGTAACTGAAAATGATTTAAAGACTGTGGAATATGTCAGCTGATAGAACATTTCTTGGAACATCTGTCTTACTGTCTATTGTAGACAATAGCTAGCATCTGAAATGTTAAAACTTTATGGAATGGAACATTGAGGTTAGGCTATTGGCCTCACTGTAACGTCCATTCCTGGGGCACTATATCCAAGTGCTCTGTCTCACCAGGTCAACTGCAATGCCCCAGTGGAGCTGTATGGTGGTTAAAGTGTTGAACTACAGCCTGAGAGGCCAGGATTCAAATCCCCACTCAGCTATGAAACTCATTGGGCACCCTTGGGCTGGTCACTGCCTCTCAGCTTAACCT
Source organism: Podarcis filfolensis (assembly GCF_964270895.1). Classification (NCBI taxonomy): domain Eukaryota; kingdom Metazoa; phylum Chordata; class Lepidosauria; order Squamata; family Lacertidae; genus Podarcis; species Podarcis filfolensis. The sequence continues at coordinate 59,232,331 of NC_139603.1, forward strand.
ACCTCACAGGGTTATTGTGATGATAAAATGAAGAAGGGGGAAATCATGTACACTCCTTGAATGAGAGATAATTATGTGTGTGTGTGGTGTGGGTGTGGGTGGGTGTGTACACACCCACAAAATATCTACAACTATGCCATCACATATATTTCTCTAATTTGACAAATGTTAATGATTGTTCATCTTAAGAATATGGTCTGATTTATACATATGTTTGAAGTTGGTGGATTTTTGCCAAAGTCAGTATGACTTGAACCCAAACTTCACTCCCACTGGTGGGAGCATCCTCTGAGCAGACAAAAGTTGGATTCTTTTCCTGATTTCCCCTCCTAGACCACACGTCCTATGAAAATATTATGTGACAGGTTGGAGGACCCTCCAGAACACTGGGAGCTGCATGGGAAAAGGGAAATTGGCGTGAGTTGCCTTGGTCACCCACTTCCACCAGTGAGATTTCTCCATCAAAAGGCCAGTCTGGGCAGAAGGAGCTCTTCTGTTTGCAGAGGGTGAAGTTTTGATCCAACCCCAGATGTTGTTCTCCAACTCCCATCAGCACTGGCCATCATGGCCAGTAGTCAGGGATTATGGGAACTGTAGTCCAGCAGCATCTGAAGTGCCAGAGATTCCTCATCCCGGATCTTGCATGAACTAATCAGGGTGACTGGGTATAGCAGATCTTGTCTAATTGCAGTGAGATGAATATTGACCTGCAAACCTATTAGTGCACTATTTCTGAGGATGAACTTCAAATATCCATTATGATTTGCTAACCACATTTTTTTTGCTTATTTTTGTTTTACAGATTTTGGCCATTGTATCTATTTTGTTCATTGTGCTGTCCACCATTGCTTTGTCACTCAACACTCTACCTGAGCTTCAAGTAATTGATGAATTTGGACAACTAAATGACAACCCCCAGCTAGCACATGTAGAAGCTGTGTGTATAGCTTGGTTCACTATGGAGTACCTTTTGCGTTTCCTGTCATCTCCAAACAAGTGGAAGTTCTTCAAAGGTCCATTAAATGTGATTGACTTGCTGGCCATTTTACCCTACTATGTCACCATTTTCCTCACAGAATCCAACAAAAGTGTGCTGCAGTTCCAAAATGTCCGCCGTGTTGTTCAGATATTCCGTATTATGAGGATACTCAGGATCCTTAAACTTGCCAGACACTCGACAGGCCTTCAGTCTTTAGGATTCACACTCAGGAGGAGTTACAATGAATTGGGTTTATTGATATTATTTTTAGCAATGGGTATCATGATATTTTCCAGTCTTGTATTTTTTGCTGAGAAAGACGAAGATGCTACAAAGTTTACTAGTATCCCTGCATCATTTTGGTGGGCCACCATCACTATGACTACAGTAGGCTATGGTGATATATATCCTAAGACTTTACTAGGTAAAATTGTTGGAGGATTGTGTTGCATTGCTGGAGTGCTGGTAATTGCTCTACCTATTCCCATCATAGTCAACAATTTCTCTGAGTTTTATAAGGAGCAAAAACGGCAGGAGAAAGCCATTAAACGAAGGGAGGCACTTGAGCGAGCAAAAAGAAATGGAAGCATTGTCTCAATGAATCTAAAAGATGCCTTTGCCCGCAGCATGGAACTGATTGATGTAGCCGTGGATTCCGGTAAGACTGAGGAAGCAGCCAACTCCAAGGAAACCCCTGACGATAACCACTTATCTCCAAGCCGGTGGAAATGGGCCAGAAGGACAATGTCTGAAACAAGTTCTAATAAGTCCTTGGAGAATAAATATCAGGAAGTGAGCCAGCAAGATACCAACGAAAAGCTCAACAATATTGTCACAGCTTCCAGCCCCCAACACTTGAGTGCTCAGAAACTCGAAATGTTATACAATGAAATTACTAAAACTCAGTCTCAGCCTAATCTCAATGCCAACTACCAAGGCCCGTCAGCGAAACCTCCCTTATATGAGGAGGAAATTGAAATGGAAGAGGTTGTTGGGCAAGGAGAACCATCCATGCCAGGGCAAAGAGACATAGTGACGGACATGAGAAGCATTTCCAGCATTGATAGCTTTGCCAGCTGTGCAACCGATTTCACTGAGACAGATCGGTCTCCCTTGCCCCCATACTCTGGTTCTCACCTGCAGCTAAGGTTCCCACCCGACTCTGTCCATTTGGAAGACCAAAGAGCAAAGAGTTCTCAGTTTTTATCACACACCAAGGATAAAATGTTTGCCCCCAGAGACGTCACCTTTGAGTACTCCCCAGTTGATACAGCCATGAACATGGATAACGCTGGCTCCCAGTCTCTGCTTCATGGCCCTTTGCATTTTGACAGCTCCATGTTAAGTCCCAAAAGTTCTCTCAAAGGAAGCAATCCATTAAAAGCAAGGTCCCTTAAGGTTAATTTTAAGGAAAACAGAGGTGGCACTCCGCAAACGCCACCGAGCACTGCAAGGCCACTTCCAGTAACAACGGCGGCAGATTTCATGCAATCCACCCCTCCTCAGCATATCAGCACGATTCTCTTAGAAGAGAATTCACCACACGGCGACAGGCCCTTGCTGGGTGCTGATGCCTCCATGGTTTGCCAGAGCATTCCTAAGAAATCATCCCCTTCTCTGTTTCCAAAACAAAAGCTTTTTACTTTCCCTTCCAAAGAGAGGAGAAGCTTCACCGAAATGGACACTGGAGAAGAAGACGACTTCATGGAGATTCCTGGAATGACAAGACATGACAGAGAGCAGGATATCAAGACAAACTGCTACGGGGAAAAGCACAAAGATGGGAACCATTTAACAGAAGAGCCTCGAGTCAGTTCTTCTTCCCCCAAAATCTTGGGGCAAAACTGTACACAAGACATTTACTGTGCTGGGGGGGATGTAAAAGGGGACAATAGCCAAGAAGGTCACAAAATGGAAAACCACTTGTTTCCCCCAGAAATCCATACAAATCCTGGAGAAACTGGCTACTGTCCCACACGGGAAACCAGCATGTGACTAGTCAGGAGAGCAATAATGACAAAAACTGATTTCTTAAAACCACAATTAGTAATGCCTATGAACTAAAACATGGGAAGCCTCAGAAGTAAAAAAAAAAATGTTATTTTTGCATGGCATGAAGAGTTGATTAGTTTAAGTACTGTTAAAAGTGGAAAATGCTTTTTTTGTAACAAAAAAGGAGAAAAAATCAGTTTAAAAAATGATGCAAGAACAGTGAGTAAAATAAAGAGCTCTTTTAGGAGCCCATATTCTGCAATGTCTGACATTTTTGGTCCTTTCACTAATGATTGTAGATAAGTTTTTTTTAAAAAAACATTTTAACTTTTTTTGCTCTTGGTTATAATGAATTTTCGGAATTTGCACATGAAAGGATGAAATGCCGATGCATGTGTTCATAATGGTGTGAAACAAGGTGCTTTGAGCCTGCAAAATGCATACATTTGTAAATAGTTTGGGTTTGCGGGGAGATCTACAGTTATCAAGGATATATGGAAAATACGTTTCCCGGGACACAGGTACTTCCTTCACAGTTTGCTGCCTGGAGGATTTGTACAGACTTATGTTGCAAAATTGCAACTTCTTCTTAAAGCATCTCACCTATCTTGCTTTCTGTTTAAAAGCTCATAAAGTATAAGCTGTTTAAGTAAATGACAGTGTTTTCTCATCTATCTGTGAAGTAAATCATAGCTCAAATTATTTTTATTTGCATAGATTTCACGGATAAATTTGCAAGTTTTGAGTAAAATTCTATTTAGACTGTGCAAGATTTAATGACCAGAAATTGAAAACTTGGTATAAGAACTGCCAAAATCAAAACAAAGACAAGGACACCATTACGTTACATAATAAAATTATTTCTATGGCAATAAAATGTGCCAAATGGCCATGAAAAAATGATTATTTTATATTTAAAAGTTCAAAAGTTTGTATTACAGTTACAATTGCTGTATGCACTATTGTTAATATCTTATTTTTTTAAATGAAGTTTTTGTGGTTGTAAGTTTGCTTCTAAAGTCTCTTTAGGAGTACTGTGGCTTTTGTCCACCACTTCTTCACAACTAGGCGCCCCAATTTTAGATAACTTATTAATTGCAGAATACCAACATGATTACTCTTTCTTGAATCAACAGACAAGGATTGCTGCTTTATGAGCAAAGTTGGAAAAGTCAGAGTAGACAATCTTTTCATTGTGCCCAGCCTCTGCTTCAATTTTGCAAAAGTGTTTTATATAGACTTTGCTGTGAGCAGTTTTGCTCTTTCGGGTTTTTCATATCTAATTATTGCAATTAATTAACAAATTAACAAAATCATTTGAAACTTCTGTGGATTTCTTCTTCTTCATGCTCTTCCATCACATGCATTCTATATTAATCAAAGAGAAAACTGGGCCTTATCCTGTAGCCCTCAGGTTTTACTTTTGTAAAGAAATGTCACCATCATGTATTTAATATATGTCTTTTGGACCAAATACCAAGCACAGCAAAAGTCATCTTTATTTTTTTCCAATTCTTAGACCCTTTTTAATACTTGCCTTTGTTTTTAAACACAGTATCTCCAGATATTTCTCTTAAGAATTAATAATGCAGTTAAATGTCATTTCTTAAAAAACAAAAAACAATGTCTGGTCATTAGGTCTCAAAATATGCATTTGTTCTTCATGGCTGTCCAGGTAATTATATTTCTGCATATGATTTAAGTTAATTATGTGGCATTCTGCTTAATCCTTTTAAATTACCTCCATTTTATTTTATGAACCTCCTTTGTTTATCTCTCTTGTTTTATTGATAGATATTCCCATTGACTGAGACTAAATGCTAACTAGCTTTTAAAAGACATTGCTCTGTAATTTCTGTACTTTTTTAACACCATGCTGCCCTATTTGATCTGTCTTCATAATGACAACCATATAAAGAACAAAACCAAAGGCTAAATGAAACCTTGGGCTTCGGTTGAAAATGGGAGGTTGGTCACTGATTTCAATGAAATCCTAGTTTCATTCATATTCCTTACCCAGGGAAAACACTTGTTGGCTACCATGACTGTTCTATCATGAGCTATAGGTGGAAGGATCCAAAGCTAAAATATGCTCTTTTCATATGTAGTAAACCATTCCTATCTTCAGAGCCCTGCTGGTGTACCATATGAGATACATGTTGACGTTCCTTCCCATTGGCTAGTACTGGCTTCAGTCTACTTATGTGTCAAGACTTTGGATTGTATCCGGTGTTAGCTATACTCAGAATAGACATTGAAATTAATGAACATGACTTAGCTTAGGTCCATTTATTTTATTGGGTCTATCCTGAATAAAACTTAGTTGGATGCAACCTTTTGTCTCCCAAGCTACGTCCATTAAGCAATAATTTGGAAGCCCTTTGCTACTGGATACAAAAATGTTCTAAGCTTATCTGAATCTGACCTCACATATGTTGTTAGGAGTAATTCCATTTGTGCCACACACAAAAATGATCATTAACACAAGAGGATGCCTTTGAGGCAAGCTCAAGAGCATGACCCTTTTTTTGGATAGTGGAGAAAGAGAAGGTGTTTCATTTATTTTCATACATATGGGCCTCTATAAAGGGTAAGAAACATTGTGTCCTCTTCCTAAAATGGGTTTAAGAACCGAAGCTTTACTAAAGATAGCATACCATCTAGATAGTCTGTAAGCATATATGTTCTACACTTAGTCCAGGGCAGTGAATGTGGTGCTCAAGTGATGTTGTTGGACTCCAACTCCCATCCACACCTGTCAGTATTTTCAGTGGTCAGAGATTATGGGAACTCTAGTCCAGCAACAAGCGGAGGGCACCATGTTGGCTACCCTGAGATAGATTGTTCCTTTCTATTTTATGGAACAACATCTGACATCACATTACCACTCCATGTTCATTATGGTTCTACAACATCACATAAGTCATTGTTTGTACTTCAAAAGCAATCTCAAATTACAGGTAAAAAAAACAGTGGCACCTTAAAGACTAACAGATTTTTATTATGGCATAAACTTTGTGTCCTGGCTAATGCATAGTTTTGATAACAGCATTTCCAGTATTTGGTCACAGTAAACTTGGAAAGGAAAGGAAAGGAAATGGAAAACAACCCTCACACTACTGGAAGAAACACAGCAACAAGAGGGAGAAGGAAAGGCAGAGTACCTGTGAGCACCTAAGGCATGTTTAAAAACATACTACTGCTATGTTTAATTACCTGTTGCTTGTATAATAAGGTAACTATTGTCACAAAAGTCAATGTTAAGACTTTTGTTCCAACCCTATATTGCTTGCCCATCCACCACTATTCTTGAAACCAACATAAAAAATCCCATTCATTGCTGTTCGGGGATTGCCTGCTAAGACTGCCCTCCTCTGGCTAGCTTCACCAACTGAATCCAAGTGTGATGTAGCCAAAAATGGTTGCATACTAAGAGTTTAGCAAGGATGCTCTTCTAGCTATATGACATTATAAGATAACAGTATATTTTTTAGCAGTGCTAGTCTAGGGTTCTCTTCTGCCCCATTTTCCTAAAGGGGAGACAAATGTATTCAAATATGCTAAGGGATATATTTAATAACCTGTGACTCTTTGCCACAAGTTTTCCAAAGCAACTCATTTCTCTCTACTCAGCTGATCACTGATTTGGCTTTGTTCTGTGATAACTGGGAGGTGGTGTTGCTGGCAACTCACCAAGCCGAGTTCGGCTGTGTACAATTGATAAATAGCTTGTCAGAGACTTGGAAGCGTTACTGTTCAGCAAGCATTGCCAGTAGTGGACAAATTCACTTTTTGTGTCCCACTTTGATGTTCAAACCAAGTTTACACCTTTCTGTAGTGATATGTGATGTGCTTAATGCAGTTTAATACATAGATTTTCTCAGGGACAAAAAGAATTTGCACTGAATTATTCCAATTAAGCAAGCTGCAGAAGCTTGCTTGCATTACAGCCGTCTGCCTAAGCTCCATTGGGTTCAAGTTCAATTGCAGCCTTACAAAGCAATCCAGCCCCTCAAACCTGGCCTGCTGTGATGGAGACAGTATGGATGTGGCAGAAGTGTCCCTCTGCTTGGCTCTGCTGGCAGCATCCTTCACCACCATAGATGTTCCCCCGGGACCCTCTGAAAGCACAGACAGGTAGATGCTACCACCTCTGGTATCCCTGCCAGTGGTAACTAGTATAAACTCCTGAAATGAGACATTTCTGGGGAATGGAGGGGTGAGAAAGGAATGGAGCTGGGTCAGCAAATGATTTGCTAGATCCAAAACCAGTCCAGGTACCAGCAGTGACTCTAATTTGGGCCCCTCTGCTATACCAGAGCTGGGGGATGAATTGCCCTCACTTTTCACCCAGGACAGCATGAGAGGCGGGTGCTTTGGATGTGGCGGCTCCTCTCCTTCCAGGAGGGAGTTAGGATGGTTCCCTTAGTGGGTTTCATGCTCTTTAATTTGTTTTTGGAACAAGGCAGTGCAAATTTATTTATTTATTTTAGCCCAGAAAGACTATACTTTGCAATTGTCTTGAGAACAGCGCATATTAAAAAAAGTCCTCCCAAAATCAGCACCCGTTTGGCTTCCTTCCTTTTTTAGCCTTTTCATGTTGGGATGCTGCCCACCTCCATTTCCTGCAAGTTTCTGTAGCACAGGCTTCCTCAAACTCGGCCCTCCAGATGTTTTTGGCCTACAACTCCCACAATCCCTAGCTAGCAGGTCCAGTGGTCAGGGATGATGGGAACTGTAGTCTCAAACCATCTGGAGGGCTGAGTTTGAGGAAGCCTGCTGTAGCACATCAAGCTGCAAAAGCCAAAGCAGGTGCACAGAAGTATGCCTGGCATTTTTGTAATAGCTGGGGGTTTGTTTCAATGTGCTGACGCCTAAAGGCTACTTTCTTGTATCCCCCCTGTGCCTGAGCACTTTGGGGACTTTTGTTTAGGGACTTGACTCTTCCCATTCCTCTTTTACATATGCATAAGTATCAAGCTACTAATCTTTGGTCAAGCCCAGTGTCATAGCAGCAGTGAAATGGAGGTTCTTCCAGATAAATAAATATGTGCATGCCACCTTGGCAGCTCACTTACTATGAGAAATATCAGAAGAGCTGCACACACCCCTTTCCCACCTTTGCTTCTTAAAGCACAGCACAAACACACAGAGAGAAAGGTGCCCGGAGGATCAACAAATCCCTGGAATGTAATGCAAATCACATAACACACACACACACACACACACACACACACACACACACACGTGATGTTCTTTCTGTTCATGCATGAATCTGTTTGGATCCTGGCCAACGCAGCCTCTCACCTTTATTATAACGAGTGAGCAATCTTCAAAGAGGACACAGTGGTCTAAGTGATTGCTCCGAGTGACACAGTGTAGCACTCAAAATAATGTTCATTAAGTGTCAGACTCTACTGAGACAGCAAGCAGTATTAGTTTGGAGACAGCACTTCTGTACACTCACATTATGTAACAAGGTGATCAGCCTTCCACAGTCTGGGGCCCTCCAGATGCTGTTGGACTCCCATCAGCCTTAGCCAGCATGGTCAGGCCAATGGTCAGGGATTATGGGAGTTGTAGTCCAAAAATATAGGCATAGGGCTGATCAAAATCCAACTCCACAGAAGCCACAGCTGGCCATGAAAGCAAACGGGCTGCTGCTCTCTTGGAGCTGCTTCTGATTTATAATAAACAAGACCACAACCTGCCTGCAGAGTGTTTTCTGCCCATGTCTTAAATGTAAATGGATACTACATAAGTGGACAATGATGGAGAATCAGCTTCTCAACTATGTATATTTATGTCCTGAAAAAAAGTGTGGATAGGCTTTGCTCCATATTGGGTGTTACATGAAATTATTATTTATTTAATTCTTCCATTGTCTCCCTGTATGTTCACTTCATCATGCTGCTTACACAGGGAGGTTTCAGATTCGTTCTCACAATAGGGATGGAGCCTTGGGTCCAAAGATCCCCACGTGAGGGCAGAAAGCTCTTCTGTTCACCTTAAGGGTGCTGTTTTGCTTTTGAGAGGGTCCCCCTGGAGTGGCTTCTCCAGAGCAAGCCAGATGAAAAATCAGCACAGCCGTGTGTCAATGGAAACACTTTCTGCTTGCACACAGGGATCTCTGAGTAAGCCAGCCCTCAAAAAGCAATATCCAAAGCCAAGCTGAAACTAAAAGATCGGTTCATTTACTGTGGGTGCAGGCAAAGTGGTTTCCTGTCTGTCTGGGTCAGAGTATTGGAGAGAAAGAATTGCATCCCCACATGCCTGGGCGGAGGGCAGAGTTTTAGTGTTATTCCTCTATATATTCTCAGAGCTTTAGCCACGTTCATCATATGCAAGTCAGTGCCAGCCATGCAGATAAAAATCTAAACATTTAGAGATCAGTTTTCAGTAACAAACAGCACTCAGCACTTAGCCTGTTGCATTGAGATAACTGTAAATAACCACTCAATATGTACTGTTTCATGTTTATCAGTTAGATGTTATCTCCCATATTTGTTTCATATCTACAGTAGCATGGACTGAGTTTACTTAACAATGTTTTCTTCTATGGACGCTACAAATACTGTGGTGGGGGAGGGAAGCACAACAGTATTTTTAAAAATTGTACTGGCACAATAGCTGTGTCTTTACTATCGCTCAGTTTTCAACGAATGGCAGCATTTCGCTGTAAACTGCTATACTAACAACATATTCTCCTTTTTAAAAAACAAAGCATCCTTTTGGGATAGGAGATATGTGCATATATGATAAGTCTCATCTAATCTCATTCATCTGCCTTTACAAAATGCCCCATCCAAAATGGGAGAGTCTGCTGCTTTTGTTGTATATATTACTTCTATTTTAGGGATGGAGCAGGACTGAAAATTACAGTGTTCTTGTAAGGGCATTTTGCAATGGTAACAGCATCTTGCATGCTTTGTTGCATCTTTGTATTTACTAGAAATGTCTTGTTTTCACCTTTTATTTTTCTGTAGAGAGCATACCACTTTAACTCCCCACCCCCACCCCTCCGCTGTCCATCTTGCACCATTAATAGAACTTCACATATAATGGTATTCGTATCAATGTTTCCATATCAGCTGCATTTTAACATCAATGAAAAGGAAATGTGATTTTTTTTTGTTATACTAGTTTTTTGCTGATCAGCTAAATATTTCTGCACCAATCAGCATTTAAATATGCATGTGGTAGTCTGTATTGTACAGTTGTTCAACATCAAAATACTTGTTTATTTTCTGTCAAATGTCTGTAAAATGAATGGCATTGTTCTCCATTTCAGTCTGCCAGAATAAGCAGAATAGTCAATAAATGTGTAAATGAATCATCTGTGTCTCATTTCAGTTCTCTGCATGAAGCCACTTTACATTAAACATTACATACATACCAAAATGTCAATCCATAAGTGACTTTGGGTTTCATTATGGGGGGAAACAAACTTAAAACCTATTGGAAGAAATATACAGGATGATGATGGGATAAGAAAGGGTGCTTTGCATTGTTCATACTTTGCTTCAATAGCTAATTCATTCCCTTACAAGGCATCTCAGCCCAATTCTCCTAGGTTATGTCTGCATGTGTAGCCCTCTTTTTTACTTCTCTGTTCCACTATAGATTGTCCCTTGTTGTATCTCGATTTTCTTCTATTGGTAGTTCCTCTCCTATACTGTTAGGTCTCACAAGTCTTAAATCAGTAACTTCAGGACGGGATCATTTCCATTGCTTGCTGCTTCCACAGCAAACACTTGGCTATGAAGATAACCCACTGAGTGTCACTTCCACACCAAATGTGTATAGCACAAGGCTTCCCCCCAAGAATCCTGGGAACTGTAGCTTGTTAAGGGTGCTGGGAAATGCAGTTCTGTGCAGGGTAAACTTATGCACCAATTGGTTTAAAAGTAAAAAGACAGTCAGGTGCACTGCTGGCAGCCTCTCTACATTCCTGTGCGCACAAGAAAGCCCATCCGTGGATATTATGGGATTGTCTGCAAATGCAGGCACTCAGGAAGGCTGCAGAGTGCAGACCACTGGAGGGATGATTTGCAGAATAAAATGAAGGATGCCTCCCAAAGACTCCTTGTCAACTTTGAAAATAAGATAGGCACACATCACCTGTGAGAATTTCACCAACATTTCCAGTCTCCTCTTTATTTTTTGAACACAATTTCTTTTTTCATTAATTACTAAATAATGTTGTTGTTGTTTTTTTAAAAAAGGGAAGAAAGCAAAGTCAGCACAGCACATTTTGGAGCTGTTCCCTGAGTAGCACTGATGTGATTTTCAGTTTCTGTGGTGTCTTCCTGCTGTTACACCCTTCCTTTCCCATTTGCCTGCTCCTTCCTGCATGGCTAGCTGCATTCTTCTGCTTGGTCTGACTCTTTAGAACACAAATATTTTTGCTTTACATGGGAGGAGCTGAATTTTGACACCGCTGACTTCTATCACTCCTAGGACTGCCTATGCAAGCAATGGGAGACTTTGGGCTCTCAAATTTCAGCAGCGCCCTGTGCGATGCTAAATTCAGTGCCCTCCTCATGCCTCTTGCACTCTGTTCTACATCACTGCGGTGGTGCCCCCTGCAGCATCAGCACACAAGTGCAGCTGAACTGGTCGCGCTACCCTAAAACCACTTCTGATGTAAGCTTTCTTCTTGGGATCTCATGTGCCCTGTTTATCTGACTCATTCTCAAGAGTCTATAAGTGTGTACATTATAGAAGGCTTCTGGCTGCCAGTACAAGAGCACCTAAACCCTTCAGGGGAAGAGACAGACACAGAATCTCCAAGTATGGGGTAACAGGTTCAAGAGAAAGAGGCTTTTTAACCAGAGGGCAGCACATTCCAGTACAGAAGTGCAAGAGATGCATTTTCAGGATGACATAATATACACCAAGGGTAGAGAGCTGGATCATTTGGCATCATGGTATGACAGTGAAGGAGCTATGGGGGAAATCAGTTTTTTTACAACAACATTATTATTATTTAAATGGCAGAAATCACTTTTTGGCATCATAGCCGCTGACATCATAGCAGTCAAAAGAAAAATGTTCAAACATCTTTTAATTTTTTTAAAAAAAAAATACAAATCACAGGGTTACTACCCCTGTTATAGCATGTGTCCTATTATGTATTTCAGTTGCATTCTTTATAAGTAACTAATATAATTGTCAGCTATGCAGATCATTAATATTCTTTCAATTTGTTTTATATTCGGGCATTTTTCTCTGAGAACACTGCACAGGGCAAAGGGTTAGGCCCTCTCCTCCATGGTGCAGTCCCAGTCCAAATTTGGGATGGGAAGCAGAGCTGCTATTTAAAAAAAATAAAGATATGAAAATAATTACTGTAACACTATTTTGTCCCTGACTCCCATTTCCATAGGCAATAGTTTCTTCATTGTGTACAGCTGTATATACAAACAATTGAATCAGTAAAGTTCTTTATCTTAGTAAAAAGTTCATAAAAAGTTAACAATTTGATTCCTGAAAACAGCCCAGAGTTGTCTTATCAGCAATAGCCAATTTTGCTGATTTGTTTCCTGCCTAGACAATCTTGGCTCACGGCAAACAGCACTGCATCATGCCGACCTTGCTGTCACCTCCTCTTCTACCTCCTGGAAGTTAGTTGGGTGGCAGTGCCCCACCGTGCCATCTGCTACTGGTTCTGGTGGCTTTTCGCTCTCTACACCACCCCTCCTAATCACCAAAATATCCCTCCCCTTCCACACAGACACCTGTGAACAGAAGAATGGACTGGAAGGGGCAATTGCAGATCAGTGCTAAGGAGGAAAGTTTCACCACCTGCTTTTTCTCTACACACAGTGTACAGTGGTACCTCAGGTTACATACGCTTCAGGTTACAGACTCCGCTAACCCAGAAATAGTACCTCGGGTTGAGAACTTTGCTTCAGGATGAGAACAGAAATCGTGCAGCAGCGGCGCAGCAGCAGTGGGAGGCCCCCATTAGCTAAAGTGGTGCTTCAGGTTAAGAACAGTTTCAGGTTAAGAACAGACCTCCAGAACGAATTAAGTTCTTAACCCGAGGTACCACTGTATAATTTTATAAAATTATTTCCTTCCATTTATCTTCTATCATCAGCCAGAGTTGCACAAAGACACTGGGCAGTATTTATTTACAAATAAGATCTGCACACTGAGACATTCCCCCCACTTCCATTGACATAAAAGACCTTCACTTTGGCTGGACCATGCCCTTTCTCTTAAATTCCAGTGCTGTGACATCCTCTGATGTTAGCATTTGCTCCAGTATCTCAATATTTTCAAAATCAATCCCCGGTACCTGCAAATGTCTTCTCTAACAGTCTGTATCTAGTCTTTGGCTCTTATAACTACCAAAAGGCCACCATTCCTTCCTTCATATCCTGTCAGTTGCATTCAAAGCGTCTTCAGGGGAGTTTGAATGTGCTTAGGAGTGGATGCAGCTTTCTCACAAACAGCCTTGCATTAACCGATATTTATTGTACTCCATTTAAAATATTTGACACACACACAAAAGAAAATGATTTTTGTAAGCGTTAAAAGACCATTGAGCAATAAGAATGAGAACAATTGATCTGTAAATAAAACGTGAAGTCAGGCAGAATTCGAGACAGGAAGGAAACGTGACAAAATGAAGGCATCAGACAAAAGGAGCTTGGGGTGATCCTGACAGGGAAAATGGTAAGTGTGGAGGGATCAAGCACCATTGCCCTCTTCCCTGTTTTAATGAGCTGATCAATGTTCAAAATATGCAGTAAGAGGGTCAAAACTAATAACATTTTCAGAATTTGGATGGTGTAATTTATTTCCATGACAGTGCAGAATTATTTATTAAATATCTACCGAACCCTTCCTTATGAAAGAGCCCAGCATAGCAAACATAACAAGATACAAACCAATTAAAACTGCTTAAAAGTATCTAAGTGCAATTCCAATAAAGATGAGGAAAGATCTCATCTTAAAAGACTTGTTGAAAGAGCAGGTGCCAAAAAGGCAGCAGAGATGGCACCTCTCTAATATTTAACAAGAAGGAATTTCAATGGTCGGTGCCAAAGGCCTCGTTCCTATATTGTGCCGAACGGACCTCCTGTTAAGATGACATCTCTGCAGAGCACAATGATTAGGGTTTTCTTGCTACAAGCCCAAGTTCTAGCCAACGGGTACCCAGCTGAAGTAAAATCAGTGTTTCAGACCAATCCAGTTTAAGGTTTGCCATCCTCCAGAAATCATGCTTTAACCTATCTACACATCAAGCTTTGGCCAATTCAAAGTGGGCTTGGGACATTCCCCCACTGAAGCATCCCTTACCTAGTCTATGCAGTGATGACACACACTGATAGCAGGTTCTGGTGAGATCTCACATGACACCACCAAAATCCCACAAGATTTCTTGTGAGATTTTGGTGAGATCTCATGAGATCTCGCCAGAAATCGTCACTGATGCCAGTGCCACTTTTCCAACGGTGGCAGGGGGAGCAGGCAAGGTGCCCACAGGGATGCACCCTCAGGAGCTTCTGCTGCCCAAGGTAGCTGCTTCACACTGCTTCATGGCTGGGCTGGCCCTGAGCCCAGACATGATGGCACAGGCCATCCTTGATTGGATCTCCCAGAACTTCCCCTTCCCCCCTTTCAAACTGTTAGATTTTGATTGGAGCAGCCATGCTAGAAGAAAAAGGTGTTCAACTCACATTTCCACTCTAAATCCACACCATCAGCTGCTGTTGTCCTGATCAGAGAAGGCACTTCGCTACACTAGAATTCTTATCGTGTCCAGAAGAGATTCATGGAGAATCTACTAGTCTCATTCATTCTATTGATAGTGACTAGTGAAAGCTGAAATGGGATTTCTTTACAAAAAGAAGCATTGTGTTGGCAGATTTTTATTAGATTATACAACTAATCATAATAAGATTTTTATTGTTCTTATTAGATTTTACAACTAACAAATCCTTAAATGTTTTTTGTAAGGCATATCATTAAAGGTTGATGATGATGATGATGATGATGATGATGATGAACATGTACCATCTGACTGGGTTGTCCCAGCCACTCTGGATGGCTTCCAGCAGAATATAGAAGAACACAACAAAACATCAGACATTAAAAGCCTCCCGATATAGGGCTGCCTTCAGATGTCTACAGGAGGTCGTCTAATTGTTTATCTCCTTGATGTCTGATGGAAGGGCATTCCACAGGGTGATTCTAATTTTGTTATAAAGTGAAGACTTTCTGTTAATGACATAAATGTTTTACAAAGTAATCAAATAGCAAATTTTAAAATGTATTAATTATCCTTTTATAAACAGCTGGTGTACTTACCATTTTATCAGCTGGAGAAGGTTGGGTTTTAAACTGGCCAGCAAGTAATTCCCACTACTCCATATGTTTATTTTGCCAGTATCATTAATCAACCAAAATTCAGGTTCTGTGTGTGAAGTTTTGGTGTATGTTCACTGTGTTTTATATTGAATCATTTTTTATATATTTCACACCGTATCACTCTGGCAGTGCTACATTTCTATTTCATGGATTCAAATAAAGCAATTGAATGATTGACTGACTGACCACATCCTTGAGTTACCATCATGGTTCCCTGAGGATGCAGGACAAAGCTGTGGACCTGTAGAAAACAAGTGGATAAAAATAATCAGGTTTAAGAAAACTGAAGCTTTTAGTGTTGGATTCATTACAAAAACATTCCCTTTGCATTATAATAATGAAGTGTTCATTCTAATGAAGCATGCTGAAACATCAATATGTTATTTGTTACCTGTCTGGAAACGACAGGATAATCAGATTACCGGTAAATATTTTTTTCCTGCATAAGGGCCATTGATTCTGTGACTGATTCAGAACTCCAGGCTAAAGGTTTGGGGACAGAAAGTCTCCCACACAGTCAACAATATTGCAGCTTTCCCATGAGTGGCTTGCTAATATGAGCTTTGGAGAACTAACCTAACCAGATGAAACAGGTCTCTTCACACAGGGTTAAATCCTAAGATAAATTAATGTAAGGATGCTCATGGAAAGAAGTTACGGAAAGTTACCTAAGTTCACCTGTCTTAGAATAGAAGTCTGTTTTTTGTTGATTTCCACCTCCACCAGAAGCCACTCCCTGCACACAAGCGCACACACACCATCCTGCCTTGTTCAGGAGAGCCCTCAAAGGGGTTGGGGAACTTCTGTTTGGTATCCCACTTGATGACACAGAATGGGCTGTCGCTGAAGCAGCTCCTTTCTGTGATAAGAAAAACTCATAGTCCGACTGCATATGCCTATGAAAGAGGAGAAATGGCCAGAAACCGGACTGGCAGTGGATTACTTCTTCAACATTAGCAAAGGGAATAATCTCGTCTGCACCTGGGGCACCCAGCTCGTTCAGGGGTTTGCGGGACAGGCTGCATGACACACATTGCTCTTCCCTTCAGCAGAGGCGAATGGCTGAGCAAGGAATGAGAAGGAACAGTCAGGGTGCTGGCATCACCATTTCTTAGCATCTGCCACCTCAGGTGGTTACCTCACTCCGCCTAATGATAAGGAGGGCCCTGCTGACCAGAAATCTCCACAGGACAGAAATGAAGATGGGTTACTGTACATAGCAGGGCACAAAAGCAATGATATTATCTACAATAGCAAAACAGTGTAATACGAAAACTGTAATGCATAACTGATTGACAAACTACCTTAATGATAAAATCTAAATACAAGAGAAATGTGATATTTAATAATCAAGAAAAGGATTGAAAGGTAGGTCTTGTTTTTACATTTCCTTTTAATTCATTCATGGTATTGTATCATTTCTCTTATGTTGTCTCTCTCCTCTTCTCATATGTAATTTCCTTATCCCTGCTCCCCCCTTTTCTTTTTTTCCTAGTAAGGAAACCCTTCATTCTGCAAGGAAATGTGCATACATAAACAGTTTCTATAGACAGATCTGTGCCTTGTTAAGCTTCAGCTAAAACAACAACTTGCCTGTGTTTTAATTTAATCAGTGACAGACAATGTGAGATTAATTTGAAGCCTTAGCCTCAAGAACCTATCCAGATGTTGATGTGATTTACCCAGAAACAATGTGTAAGGAATATTCAGGATTCAGAATAAGGATTTTCCATATATTTCCCAACCACCAGCATACTGGAATTGTGAAATTATTCACAGGGAAAAGAATGTGTGCATGCACACACACAGCACAGATATAGACACAACATTTTTGTAATATGGAAATCAGATAGTCTATATTTCACTTTTCTGGATTTAGCAAGTTCACTGTATGGGCAACAGTTAGAGATAAAATAAGGGAAATTAAAATTCATGTCCATAAGAAACATATCTGCAATTGAAAGTGACAGTAGAAAATGGTACCAGAAAGATACCTTCTGCATGGATGATCCAGCTGATAGGTGAAGGTCAGGGAGCGGAGAACCAATGGCCTTCCAGATGTTGCCTAATCTGCCTACCCTACCTTCAGCTTCTGCCACCACCATTGAGTGCCCAGGCTGCACATACTCTGCAGAGCTCTGCTGGTGGCAGTCCAGAAATAGGATTGCTGTGTGTGTTGGGTACAATCTTAGATTCCAGAATGTTTTTTAAAAAGTAACCATTTTTCCATTTAAAAATTATGTTAAACAGATTATCTGTAGAATGACTGCAGGTTGATGAAATTCAGATCTTCTGCTGAGCTGTGATTGGTATGGGAAATGTTATTATGGTTTTGAATAAGTAGCTAGGGTAGGAATTTGTTGTACAGTTTCCATGGATACACATGCATGCATGCCAGAATTCAGCTCCCATAAATATTTCTGTCACTAAATATTTCTCAAAACTAAAAGACATAAACATTACCCAAGGGGATTGTGCAAAATGGTTATTGAATATTCATGTCTTCCTACACCCATATTTCTTGTTCTCATTCCATATTCTTCTAGAATCAACCAAATCCAAATATGCTTAATCTCTTCTGAGATCATTTGTTACATATGTAGCATTTCTGTTATGGGCTATTAATGTTCACCCCTTTATATACAAACATTATTACATCATCTAGATTACAAATGTTGTAATATGCATATATACACTTTAAAACCCAATAATAAGTTAAATTACATTAAATCAGTGTGGCCTATCATCTTTACTGAAGTTAAAATTAATAGCATCTTTGTTTTCACCCACTCTTGTATTTCTCTGATTTCTGTCATCAAAACAGGACTTTATTTATGTGCTCTGCCCAGGCATCTGCTATCTATTCTTTGTTGCATAGAGAGAATTGTTTCTAAAACCAGGCCAATCATGCTTTTCCAAGGTTTGGTTTCCTTGGAATGAGGGACAGCAGATACTGTACTGCAGTGTCTTTATGATGTATGGTTCATTTACACATATATACAACCCGAGCCTGCAATGAAGGGGCTCACAACATTAACACCCCCAAAAGGTTTGCTTCTCCCATAGCCACAGCCTTGGATTCAAGCAAAGATCAGGCACAGCTCTGTCTCTCAGCTGCCCAGCCTGCAACCTTGCTTCTAGCTTACACACCTCAACTCTGGACTTTGTCTTTCTAACTAAAAGACATTTTTAAGAGAGGGACCCACCCATTTGTCCTCTGGCAGAGCCAATTCCTTTGTTACCTTAATAACCCATACTTGGGCCATTAGCAAGAATCTTGCCTGGGTATTCCAGCAATTTGAATCCCAGGTGGTTCCAGGAATTGGAAGGAATTCAGACATACAGCGCACCCCACCCCAAACTCACAACAGTATATTTGTCTATCAGTTCCTTGTACTTGTTTTGGGGTGGGATGATAATCTTTTTTAAAAATGTACCTTGCACAATTTTGCTAATTAATCTCAAATAATCACCCTAATGGAAACTTTAAAAAATACAAACGAAGGTGGAATTGTAGCAAGATGCTTGTTTGCTTATCATGATCCTATTTGACTGGCAATACAGTGGTCTCCCCACAACCTCCCCACCCCACAATTAAAATTTGCACAATTTTATTAATTCAACCCAAATGATAAAAGCAGGGGGGGGCGGTCCTTACTGAAAAACAGTGCAGGAAAGCTGAAAAATTATCTCACCTGAAAGTTAAAACCGTGTAGGGAGAACCAAGGAAAACAGTCACTCTAATGTTCCACAATAATTCAGTGGCATGTACAACAGTTCAATTCAGTTTCAGTTTGGCAGGAAATTATCAGAACTAGCTGGTCTCAGCACTAAATCAAATGGTAATAATTAGCATCAAACCAACTAGAACCATGACTTGGAATGCAGTCATGCCCATTTCAATTTAAGCAAGTCGCTATGAAGAACACTGTTCTTTTATGTAATCAAATGCAACCCAAGTCCCAGTGTGCTGGGTTATACCCTCAGGAACTCTTCAGCTGATGAAAGGAAAAGGCTTTATTAAATCCTATAGCTCCTAAGGGATCTCTTTGCAGAGAGAATGGGAGTTAGAGAGATCATGTCCTTCTTCCATCAAGCCGCATTCTGATGGGATGTAATGAATTCTCCCAGTCTGCTGACGACTACATATAAAAATGACATATAAAAAGGGGTGCACTTGCCAGTCACGTCATTATAACTTCTCTTTAGAGCAGGGTGGTGAAACTGTGGCCCTCTAGGTGTTGGACTACAACTCCCATCACCCCCTAACCATTGGTCACGTTGGCTGGATCTAGTAGAATGGCTGCTACAGAAGTCTTATTATAGATGTCTGATGTAATCTCCATTTTTCTGCTTAAAAAATGGAACAATCCCTGACTTTTAAGAGCTGAAATGCCAATGCTTCTTCCAAACTCTGAAGAACTCAGGATTGCATCTTCCAACCGGTCAACCCTTCTTAAAATAGTCAACAATACCAGTGGTGCACTGCAAGAGCGGCTAACCCGTGGCCCTCCAACTCCCATCAGCCCCCACCAGCACGGTCAATGGTCAGGGATGATGGGAGTTGTAGTTCAACAGATACCCGAGCTTCACTGTTTTTTTCCATCCCTGAAGTGGTTATGTGTCGGATGTGCAGACCAAGGTTAAAATCCTTAGCCACAAAGTTCAAGAAGTGATCTCATGCAAGTCCTGATCTCTCAGCCTAGCCTATCTTACAGGGTTGTGGTGAACATAAAAGGGGAGGGGGGTGATGTGTGCCACCCTCAGTTCCTTGGAACTGGAGAAGGGATATGTGATGAAATATCTTTGTTGTTGTTTAGTCGTTTAGTCGTGTCCGACTCTTCGTGACCCCATGGACCAGAGCACGCCAGGCACCTCTGTCCTCCACTACCTCCCGCAGTTTAGTCAAACTCATGCTGGTAACCTCGAAAACACTATCCAACCATCTCATCCTCTGTCGCCCCCTTCTCCTTGTGCCCTCCATCTTTCCCAGCATCAGTGTCTTCTCCAGGGAGTCTTCTCATGAGGTGGCCAAAGTACTGGAGCCTCAGCTTCACAATCTGTCCTTCCAGTGAGCACTCAGGGCTGATTTCATTAAGAATGGATGCATTTGATCTTCTTGCAGTCCATGGGACTCTCAAGAGTCTTCTCCAGCACCATAATTCAAAAGCATCAATTCTTCGGCGATCAGCCTTCTTTATGAAATATCTACTTTTCCCCATTAATCGTTCAGCCTTTTCCCCTGGCAAGGACTCAAGGCGGCCTACAGATAAAGAAGGAGCAGCTAAAAACATGGGGGGGGGCGGGGTTTCATAAAAAAACAATTAAACATTAATAAAATTAAAATTAAATATAAAAGATCGATTAAACTTTAAGGAAGACAGATAATTACAAATAAAAACATGCAGTAGCCATGCAAAGAAAGAGGGCGAGGGAAGAGAAAATATCATTTGGTCACAAAACAAAGCATAAAAAATGTTTGTTCGCAATACAGAAAAGAGGCATGAGAGTCAGGGACGGTTCTCTGTGTTATTATCCTGTCCCGGAAAAAAGAGGGCAGCATTAAATGAAGTCCGGAAGTGAGCGCTGCGCGTAATACTCCCCGCCCCCTTTCTATATCTAGGAAAGAAGCGGGACTCCTTCCCAGATGGCCCGCGAGGCGGCGGGAAGAGGCGTGGCCAGAATGGGGCCGGTGACGTAGCGGGACGGTTGAGCGAAAAGGGGGCGGAGTTTTACGTATTCGTTTTGAGCGCGCCAGATTCGGAAATGGACGTTGAGGCGAGTTTAACGGTTTCCGGCCCAGTTCGTCCCCCTCGACCGAGTCCCGCGGCGGTAGGTCCGGCTGGGCGTGACGAGGCGCAGGTTCCTTTCTCTCAGGTGGAGGCGGTCGCCGCCGGATGGATGCTGGACTTCGCTTGCCGCTGCCAGTGCCGCCATTTTTGTCAGGGCAACCGGAGGGAATTCGAGAACAGCCGAGACCAGGCGCTGAGTGAGTGACTGGCCCGGCGGGGGGCGGAGGGTTGCTGGTGGGGCCGGAGCTGCCGCCGCCCGCTTTACTGGTTCTGCCTCGAAAACACAGAAAGTGAAGCTTCTCCCCTTCCTCGTGCCAGCAGAAAAACTTCGCTCGCAAATTTACCGCGCAACAATAACCACTTCCGTAGGAGAAAAAAAAATTCTACACACAAAGAGTGTGTGTGTGAGAGAGAATATTAGTTTATTAGGAGGGACAAGAGGACACAAATAGCAACTGCAAAGCCAGTATGAATGGTTCCAAGCATGCCTCTGTTTTATTTTCCCTTGAGGTGTCCCTGTACTTTTAGCAGTTGTATTGTTAGTACAGGTACAAGATGTTGCAGCGATGATAGCCCTGTAAAGCTGCAGCTTGCTGGCCACATTCTAAATGCAACCAACACATCTGTAGCAGTACCAATCTGATTGCCCTGGAGAACAGCAAGTTCAGACTCCTGGGGAATTTTCTGTGAGAGAAAAGGTTATTTAGCGTTAAATTTGTTATCACAAGCGCAGCGTATTAAAGGAAGAGATTTTTCCAATTTTATCCTCTTTAACAGGGTGGAAGGTTAGGCTGAGAAATAGCAACTGTCCCAAGGTCCCTCTGAAATACAGTGGTACCTCAGGTTACATACGCTTCAGGTTACAGACTCCGCTAACCCAGAAATAGTACCTCGGGTTAAGAACTTTGCTTCAGGATGAGAACAGAAATCGTGCGACGGCGGCACGGCAGCAGCAGGAGGCCCCATTAGTTAAAGTGGTGCTTCAGGTTAAGAACAGTTTCAGGTTAAGAACAGACCTCCGGAACGAATTAAGTACTTAACCTGAGGTACCACTGTAAAATAAAACCTTGGGTATCCCTGCTGAAGGACACTCAACCCATTTTACCACTCTGGTTCTATTACAGTTTGCTTGTTTACTTATTTAGTGTATCACCCTTCCCAGGGCCCCCACCTCTGCAGAAGGGAAAAGGTGCTGAAAGCCTCAATCTCAACAGGAAGTGATTCTTCCTGCCCAGTTGAGAAAACAAGGTCCAGAGTGTGGCCTTCCACCTGCGTTGGATGGTTGACATGTTGGGCCCCTGGTCATCATGGCAGCTATGTAGTCCAGAGCCAGCTCTTCCCAGCTCCTCTCTTCCCAGGCACAACCCATGTCCCTTAATTTAAACAACAACAACAAAACTCCGAAATTTAAAAACACAAGTTAAAAGCAGTCAAAAAAACAATTCCAGTGGTTTTAGAACAGGGACTTATAAGGGAATGCTTTTTCTTGATGTGGTAACTACAGTAGAGAAACCAAAGCTTCCCTCTTAGCTTAACTTGGCAGATTAGTATGTTCTGCCTGAGATGACCTAGTCAAATAATTAAGGAACACTAAAAATACGGTATCAAACTGTTGCGCAATTGTATCATGTTTGCTGTTATGTGGTGCATTATTTCTAAGACAAATTTACAAAGACACAATGCATTTATGACTTAAGTAACTACTTCAGACTGTCACACTGGGGAGAAATTGGGTTGTTACCACCGTTCAACCTAAAAGCGTCCTGAAATTTATTTATGCTGAAAATTGGCCTGAAAATCTCTTGATCTCTGGCTCCCTCTATGGTCAAAATAACTCTAAAATTTATTGTTGTTTAATTGCATGCAAATATGAATCTTATTGACAGATTGACTAGTCATATTTTAGAATGAGTGCATCAGTATAAGCCACTAAATAAAAGTTGCCCTTGAATGCGCCAGTCCTAAATAAAATTATTTGAAAGATAGTGCCATTGATTTTAGCACAGCTTCATTTCAAGTAACTGTGCTTAAGATGCAGAAAAGGTTCCTGATACTGATAACCACACAGTGGCACTATAGGAACAAAATTCATCTAATCATGTATGCTCTTTCTTTCTCCAGCTATTATCAAAGGACTAAATCAAATAGAAACTCATCAAATGAAAACAGTGTGCCTTTGTCAGCTGTTGGCATATATTGCAGAAGGAAAATCACTTGGTAAATATTCTGCTAAATTTCTTCAGTTTGCATTGTAATTCCTTTACAATATTCCTTTACAACCCCAACTTACACTGGGGTTACATTCTAAGGATAGCACCTAAGGCCAAAGTAGTGTATAGTCAAAATATATTGGGTTCAATGGTGGGTAGGATTGCAAAAAAACATTTTCCCTGACTTCCAACCGCTTTTAATGTTGTTGTTTTGTTTGTTTTTTTTAAAAGCCTAGTGCATAAAGCTGAATGTGCACAATTAAATGTGCATAAGTTGTAAGTTACCTGTATGGATAAATCAAATGAGGCTTCTTTTGTTTAGTGGCAACAATGCATGCAGTGCTTCACAGAGTGGCATAACAAAGCAACAAAAGGTCGCTGTTTTCAGGAGCTTACAGTCTAAACTTGGACATAGGGTTGGAAAGGATGAGACTCAGATAACAAAGGACAGTCATGAATGGCGTCTAAAAGTTTTGTTTGGTCTTGATAGAAAGCTGTTATTTGTGATCCCTTGCACAAGTCACTGGGGAAAGTTAAAAGCAATAAGAGGCTGTTGTTGCTCTTGACCAGGGATAGGCAATCTAAGGCCCAGGGGCTGGATGTTGCCCAATCACCTTCTCAATCCGCGGACAGTCCAGGAATCAGTGTGTTTTTACATGAGTAGAACGTGTCCTTTTATTTAAAAGGCACCTCTGGGTTATTTGTGGGGCATAGGAATTCGTTCATTTCTCCGCAAAATATATAGTCCGGCCCACACATGGTCTGAGGGATGGTGGACCGGCCCACGGCTGAAAAAGGTTGCTGACCTCTGCTCTTGCTCATGTCTAAAGTCTGGCCTGAGAGAAGGATTCTGCTCGTTCCCTGAGACTACATTTGTCTGCCTTTGTTCTGGGCTTTGGAGCCACTCAGAAGCAGCACATAATGTGCTGCCACTTCAAGGTGCCACCTGGTGCCGAATGAGAAGCTGTGCCCTGAATACTCTTCTATTTCTTTCCATGTTCTTGAAGTCATGGTTCTTTGTATCTCAATCTCAAATGCATAGGTCCTGAGAATATCCAAGGGGGGGGGCCTTCCTAGTTTGACAGAGCAGTTCCATTCATACTTTTTGGCTGGGGGTCTGCAGTGACAATATTATTCATGCCAAGAAGCTAAGCCATGCCAGAATTAACAGCCTCAGTGTGGATGTTGAATTCCCCCAGAACTAATGGTATAGGAGTCTTCAACACCACCTCTAATATCTTCTCTGTCAGCTCAGGCACTGAGATTGCTGAGCAGTGCAGCAGATAGCAAACCAAAATAATATCTCATCTATCCTGATTACCTAGCACCAGGTAAAACACTCTAGATCCCCGTTCAAGTGATCAGGAAGTCTGGAGAAGGGAGACATTTCCTACAGACCACAGCAATTTCCCCTCCATGACTCTCTAGTCTGCCCTGAGCTATTGCCTTTACTACCCTACATTTGGTTGATAGAACAAAAACTGGTCACATTTAATTCTGTAAGGGTCAAACAAGGAGGCTTAACAAACGGCAGGGGGACCTAAAACCATCAGCTGTGGAAGCATATGATGATTGGTAAATTTTAGTGTCCTTTTTGTGTGTGTCTTCTTTACTCTATGAAATACTCTATGAAATTTGCCCTTCTCATTTTATTTCCTTTTAAGATTTTCATTTGGGGGATGATGAAGACTCTTCACCACTGGAAAAAGCCCTGTTAATCTGGACTTCGTTTTTAAAAACACAAAGCAAACAAGATAAGCTGCATGAAGACATCAAGCGGTTAATTCAGATTCAGGTCTGTTTGTAGATCCATGCAGCCATATTTGCTTGAATGTACCATGGAAATAAGCCAGAGCATCACTCATTTAAATTTCTTCATGGACTATCATTGACCTGTCCAAGCAAGACCATAGGATTGAGTCTTAGGAAAGACCATTAACAAAGATTGGTCATGTAACATTCAGCTGCAGAAGTAGCTTTGCTCCCATACAGTATTACATTTTTGTGTGTAATTGTGACACCTCTTAATCAATCCAGAATGTATTCTTTCTTTGTAGGCTGTAGCAGTGTATATGGAAAAAGGATATTTTACAGAGTCTGCAGAAGTCCTGGAAAGAATATTTCCGGAATCTCTCTCAAATGAGGTAATACTGAAGTTTAAGTATTTTTGAGTCCAGAAGCTTGATTACTCCAGACAGTTTGGTCTGGAACAAATTTAAAAAGTATCAGATGCCTATAAATGAGCAATATGCAAATTTACCAAGCTAATTGCTTGTTTGTCAAATTATTGCATTACTGTGTAGAATGGGGTTACAAAAGAGATACGAAAGATAAAATCAGTTAAAATTAATGAGAAAATCAGAAAATGCCTAGGAGCTTGTCACTTTCCCTTGGGGCTTACTTCCAAGGATTCTGGCATTGCAAGGACTTACACTGTAGTGCACAGGTGGCTGAATCTGTGGTCTTTGAGATATTGTTGACTCCCAGTTCCCATCAGCCCCAGTCCGCATGGCTAATGGTCAAGGATAATGAATATTATAGTTCAACAACATCCAGAGGGCCACAGGTTAGCCGCCCCTGCTCCAGTTGTAGTTTCTACCTTTGTGGATGCAGCCATTGTGTAATGTGAAGACACTAAAGCCTTATCTACACACTAAAAACCTCCAGGGTTTTATCCTTAGTACAGTAGAACCTCTACTTATGGACATAATCAGTTCCAGAGGTCCGTCCACTAGTCGAAACGGTATGCTAGAAGAGGCGTCTTGCGCGCGTGCACATTTGACGGTAGCGCACTTCTGCGCACACACAGATGGCAGAAGCTGCTTCTGCGCATGTGTGAATCACGGCAAACCCAGTGTTTACTTCTGGGTTTGCTACGGACGCAACTTGGAATGTCCACGAGACAGGGTGTATGTAAGTTGAGGTTCCACTGTACTGTCCTCTTAAACCAGACCTTCACAGCATAGAGCCTACATTCTGACACAGCGCCCTAAGATAATTCCCAATAGCCAATAGCTTGCAGTTGTCTCTAAGGCCCACCCTAGTTTATTGGAAGTGGTACTTAATGAGAAAACACCTATATTATTTCTCCTCCTTGGATTCAGCATCAGGTTTTTTTAGCCTCTTGTAGCCAGCTATGCTGCAAGGTCTGCCTGTGCCCAAGAGTCAGTCACTGGTGTGAATTCCTTGGAAAGTGAAAGCTTTGTGTGCCATTACTGCACTTGAGGAAGAGTTGGAGAGAAGGGGCAGAAATAGGGGGAGTGCTATAGAGTGGACAAAGAGATTGGTGTGCTGAGGAAATAATGTGAGCAGGGTATAGAGAGGAGGGTGTGTGGTGTGATGTGAAGAGAAAGGGGCCACCTTACAGAGTTGTACATTAGAGATCTTGAAGTTAGATATGTTTCCTTCACAGTTCAGACAGTAACATGTGACTTACGTTGTGCACTGCTGTTAGATGCAGGTTGAATGTTGAGAGTGTCATTGGGGGTGTCCTTTGGAGCTCCAGAGTATGGGTGTGCAGTTCTCATGAGTGTTTTATGCAAAGCTCCACTATGCAGGACAGCCCTGTATAGGAAAGTTTTTAATGTTTGATGTTTTACTGTGGTTTTAGAATTCTTTGGAAGCTGCCCAGAGTGGCTGGGGAAACCCCGTCAGATGGACAGCATATCAACAGAAGTAGTAGTAGTAGTAGTAATTTCAAAATAAGCAAGGCAGCTTTGCTTCTTCCTTGCTCCTTTCCCCTCATCTCCATGGCAGAAAGCATGCAGGGTAGGGTTCCATATTTTCCCAAGCCAAGCTGCGGACAAGAAGACATTGCTCTTGGTCACCAAAGATCTTGACTAATGAAAATCAAGTTCCCTATATTGAATAGGATAGCCACTCTACATTTTGCAATCTGTAACTATATGGAGAAGTATTGAAAATTTATTCACAAACAAGTCTATAGAGCAAAATATTCCTTTAGATTGAAAATGCTAGATAAAAGAAGGGTAATTTGTGCAGCAGTGATGTGATTTGTACCAGGATAACAAATGGACCGATCCTACCTGTACTGAACTTCTTAAATTTTGGCTCGTAGAAGGCAGAAATAACATACTCCAGCTGTTCATAAAGGTATATCCTTAGTAAGATACAATACAATGTAACCCTGATCATATATATATTAATTTTTGATTTATTTATTTATTTGCATTTAGCCTTTGCGAATGAAGCTGGCTGCAATAGTAAAACACAAAGATCCATATCATCCATTTCTCCGAAATTTCAGTTTCAGTCTTTTGATTCAGAACATCAAATCTTACATCAATATTTTCTTGAGTGAAAAAACTGATTTTCTAACGAAGGTATGTTGAAGCAATGGGACATCTCACTTCACATGAATATCATTCTATGGAAAATTAAACAAATACTAAAAACAGGAAAAAAATTGGCTTACATCCTTTAAAGACAAAGCAAAATATAATCCTGGTTTGAAAAATTCCAATTTATGTGTACAGTGGACCCTCTAGTTACATACTGCTCTGGATACATAACTTTCAGGTTATGAACGCGGCAAACCTGGAACTGTATAGTTCTGGGTTTCGCCGCATGCGCAGAAGCGCTCAATCACGCCGTGCACGAGCGCAGAAGCAGCGCCTCTGCCTACGGACTTTTCGGGTTGCGGACGGACCCCCGGAACAAATTGAATTCGTATCCAGAGGGTCCTCTGTACCTGTCATTTAAGTTGTAGGTGAGTGAACGTAAATCATTGAAATTTGTTCTTAACATTGTAGTGTAGTTTTACTCCCCCCACCCCCCAAAAATGGATATAGTATTT
Source organism: Podarcis filfolensis (assembly GCF_964270895.1). NCBI lineage: Eukaryota > Metazoa > Chordata > Lepidosauria > Squamata > Lacertidae > Podarcis > Podarcis filfolensis. The sequence continues at coordinate 59,260,504 of NC_139603.1, forward strand.
CTAAGAACAATGCACCAATTTTTATTGCTGGTGAATTAAAGTGGCATTTCTTCTCTGTTTTACAGGAAGCTATGAAAGAAGTGGAAGCTAGAAGTTCAGGAAAAATAATGTTAGAATTGCAATGTAACAGTGTAACTGAATCAAAGAAAGAAAACTGTTTGGAAACCAAACAAAGGTTAGTACAATGGTACCTCAGGTTACATACGCTTCAGGTTACCGACTCCGCTAACTCAGAAATAGTGCTTCAGGTTAAGAACTTTGCTTCAGGATGAGAACAGAAATCGTGCTCCAGCGGTGCGGCAGCAACAGGAGGCCCCATTAGCTAAAGTGGTGCTTCAGGTTAAGAACAGTTTCAGGTTAAGTACGGACCTCCGGAACGAATTAAGTACTTAACCCAAGGTACCATTGTATCACTTTAAAGTAAGTACATATTGAACATGGTTCTTGTTACTGCAGCTTTATTATAGCAAGGGTAGTGTAGGTGCGAGCAGGGATTTATTCCTGAAGAGTCAGTCTCTTTTTGTGTGAAACCATATTTTCCTTAGCTCCAGACTACATTTTGTCATGTTTTTATCATAGTAAAATTTAGTAAGTAGAGGCATAGGCTGGAAAATCACTAGCTATCTAGTAAGACATTAGGGTTTCTGTATAGCATCTCCATCTCAAAAGCATTGTATGTGTGCATGTTTATAAATACAACTACACTGAGAGAAGCTTTTTCTTGCTCTGCCAATGGGCGCTGTAAATTGGAGGTGCCCCACAGATGCACAATAACTATATCAATCTGTCCTTCTTATTCACTTTTCCCCATTACCCAGGATGGTGTTTCACCCAAGAGTGGTTGGCAGTGATGCAACTTTCCTTGGAACCCTAACCTGAGAGCTTCCTGAAATAGACCTGGGGTGGGGTAGATGCAGGGAGAGTCAGCATCAGGCAGCATGGCTGAAGATGTTAAGGCACTACAGAATGGTAAAAGTAGCAGTATTGATCAAACATAGAACTTTAAAACCCAGATTCCTACCCAGGAGTAGTAAAATTGGGTACAGTATTTACTTCCACAGCATCACGTGTCCCTGTATAATATGATGAATGCAGCTGAAATATAGTGTTATAGAAGTTTACTTATATCAAAGAGGATTCTGAAGTTTGAGAGAGATGGTGACAAATTTTCTATATGCAAGATAAAATGTTGGTAGAGTATCGTAATTTGATACAAAGCAAAATATTATGTGGACATCCACTTCATCACTGCCTATGTTTGGGGCCTCCCAAGAGGAATGTTTTTTGCAGCATGAGGCACTAAGCTTTGTGGAATGTGGCCAAAGTTATATTGATTTTGTTCTTAATTCTGATCTCACCCTTCCCTCAAATAAACTCCATCCAGCAAAGAAAAACCACTGCAAAAATAGCTTCTAGCATGAATTCAAAATAGTTAAGTATCAAGGCTTGAAATTTATGTATGTTTCATTCCTTTATAGCTCAAACAGACAAACTTGTTCATTAGCTAGCCAAGTACCTTGGGATTCATGGCAACTACAGACTCCCCAGAGAAAAATAAGGAGAAAAGGAAGTGCTCTTCAAAGTAAGTGCTGCAATCCTTTCAGTGTATATGAACTTCATTTTAATTTAGGTGGATAAATAATTTAAATACTGCTATAAGTTTTTAAATACAAGAAAACTGCTTATAAATACTATGCATTCATACCTGGATCACAGCCTTAAACAATTTTTGGTACCAACTATTTAGGACTTGCCATGGTTCTGGTCCTACTTTGATGTTGTTTAACATCTACATGAAATCGCTGGGTGGGGTTATCTGGGGGTTTGGAGTACAGTCATACCTTGAGTTGTGAACGTGATCTGTGCGGGAGGCACATTCGCAACCCACAGCGTTCGCAATGCACGAGCACCGAAACCCGGAAGTAACCCGTTCCAGTGCTTCCAGGTTCAGCACAGTCCACAACCCGAAAAGGCGCAAACCGCAGCGTTCACAACCAGAGGTATGACTGTACGTTGTCAGCAATATGCTGCTGACACACATCTGCAGGTGTGCCAGTACATGTGCTGGACCTTGGTAATGGCCTTGCCTTGGTAATGGACTGGATGAGAGCCAACAAGATGAAGCTCAATCCAGATAAGACTGAGGAACTGTTAGTGGGTGGTTCCCTAGACTAGATGGATGGGAGATTGCCTGCTCTTGATGGGGCTATGTACTCCCTCTGAGGGTGTAGATATGTAGCTTGGGGGTATTTCTGGATCCTTTTCTGTCACTTGATGCTCGGGTAGCCTCAGTGGTACCTTCCATCAGCTTCAGGTGGTGGCCCAGCTGCCTCCCTGACTGAACAGGGAGGGTCTAATTTCTGTAGTTATGCTCTGGTAACCTCTAGGATCGATTACTGAAATCTGTTATATGTGGGACTGCCTCTGAAGATTCTTCAGAAACCTCAGCAGGTGCACAGTTCAGTGGCCAGGTTGCTTACTGGGGCAAGACAGTTTGAGCATATTACATCGATTCTGGCCCAACTGAACTGGCTGCCAGTTTGTTTCCAGAGCTAATTCAAAGTGATGGTTTTGACCTATAAAGGCTTAAATGGCTCAGGACTAGAATACCTCAAGGACCACCTGCCTCCATATGAACCAACCCAGACTCTTCAATCATCATCTGAGGCACTTCTTTATGTACCCCCTTCACAAGAGATTTGGAGGGTGGCAACACAAAAACAGGCCTTTTCTGTGGTGGCTCCCCACTTGTGGAATGCTCTCCCCAGGGAGGCTCACCTGGCACCATCATTTATCTTTAGGTGCCAGGCAAAAACCTTCCCCTATAACCAGGCCTTTGGCCTTTTAACTATCTGTTGCCTTTTAGAAGTGGGTAGGGTGTTTTTGTTTTTCTTTATACCTCTTGGTTTTAATGGGTGGGTGGGTGTGTTTGTGGGTGTGTTATCTGTCTGGTTAGTTGGTTGCAAGTCACTGGGTTGCCCTGGGCTATTGCTAAATTGCAATTAATTGCATATATGTCTAAATTGCAAGTAAATGCATATATGGCTCTCCACACTACTAAATTATTGGCAAGCTTTCTTGCCACCCTAGTTTTTATCTCTTATTAGTTGATGTAGTTGTACATAGTATCTTACTGAAGCAACAAAGCTGTGCCCACAGAGTTAACTGCTATTTAAATTATCTTCCACTGTTTTGCAATAAATTTGTATTAAGAAAATTCCTGAGTATTAGGCCATTAATAATACATTGTAGTTGAAAGATTCAAAATATTTATTTTGTTTGTACCTGAACTAGACAACAGGGAGCTGCATGATCCTGAAAATGGTCAAGAAGATACTTTATCTCTGTCAACAAGTTTTAAGAGACAGGTATGAATGGGGGAAGGGTTTTAAAATGCAGACCATGTCCTTAGAAGGGCCCATTGAATCCAGCTTCATGCTGTCACAGTGGCCAATCCATGCCTATGAGAAGCCCACAACATCACTCTCCAAACTTGTGATTCCCAGAAATTGCTATTTAGATACTGCCTTTGAGATTGGAATGTAGCCATCTTAGCTACCCATTGATTGTTGTGCCCTCCATGAAGATGAAGGTGCCCCTACTTGCGCAAAAACTCCTTTCCAGAGTTGACAAGTGACATCTCAGCTTGGCAGGAGAGGGTCTTGGCCTAGCAGGCTTGGGAAGCCGGCAATCCCAGACTTAAAATACTGTGTTCATTGTGGACAATTTCAGGTTCTCCCTAAAATAAGTAGATACATTGCTTTTTTTCACAATCTTTGCTATTGAAATAATCTCAGAGCTCAAAGCAGCTCTTTTGAGAATTCCAAACAAGCTGAACCTACCCATTTCAATAGTGACGGATGTTTATAGAAGATTTTACATGAAAGAACACTGTGAATGTTCAAAAGGCTGTTGACTTTTTACAACTCTCTGAGTGGTTACTCTGTTCAATGTTGCCATTGTTCAATTCTCCCATAGGCAAAGTGAATATTGTAACAGTGTCTTCTGTTAATCATTGCACTATTTTTTAGTTAGCTTGCATTCATGGGTCTATATATTTTTACAATTTTGCAGCTAAAAATAGAATTCAGAAAGTCGTTTTCAGTTGGCAAGTGAATGTTGTGCCCTGCTTGATTGGTTGGAAGATATACATTTTTATCTCAAAGGAGTTTCTGCCTTCTAAAAATATGATGTAGAAAAATCAGTCACGCTATAGATGGTCATTAGGCTGATAGTCATTTTATAAAAAAACCCCTAGATTTCAAGCTTGCTAAAATAGTTTCTAGATTACCGTAGCTTTCCATCAAAACAAGTCCCATATTTAAATACGGTTTTTCTTCCATAAAAACATTGGATTTATTGACCTTGTCCCTAGTGGGAACAATTCCTGAAATGCTACACTTCTGTAGGCTACAAGTATGCAGAAGATTTAACTCCTTCAGTCCTAAAAAATCATAATAAGAACTGAAGGTTTCCTTCACACTTATTAGCTCAACAGTAGAGGAAAATATTTTGAAGTGTGTTGTGCATATTTGAGTATAACAATGTTTTGTTTTGTTTTGTTTTTTAAAGCGATGGAGTTGGGAAGAAGACGAGAAATTGAAAAAGGGTGTACAGGAGTTTGGAGTAGGAAAGTGGACTAAAATTCTTCTACATTATGACTTCAATCATCGGACTAATGTAATGTTGAAAGACAGATGGAGGACTTTGGTCAGACTAAACATGGTTTAAGCTGTCTTCCCAAATATTTTTGTTTTACTCCACTCTTCCCTATACTGCATTTCTGATCTTGTCAGGTGATTCCTTTATGTAGTTTACAGCAGACCAGTGAAAACCATTTTGGTGTAAGTATGTTTAACACAAAAAAATCTAGTGTATTTTATTAAATAGTCTTGTTGCTTAAGCTGGTTTTTGAAAAGGTAGTGTATCTGGTTATCAGGCAAATAAAATGATTTGCATTGAATCATTATGATAATTTATCTTTTACCCTTGAGAGCTTGATAAGAAATTCAAACCTATCTTCTGCACAGTTGCATAAAAGTTGCTACAAGCAATTAAAACAGAAAACCCCAGATGGTCAGAAGCATTCACATGATGAGGGGCCACACATTAGTAGTTGTCTCATGTGAGGAGCTACTTATCTATAAAGATTAGCTGTACTGTGAAGCTGCATCAAACAGCTTCCCTATTCAGGCGTTCATGTGAAGCAGGCAGTCTCCAACCATTTCTTTTGTATGTGCACCTAAGGAACCTGTAATATTTGGCTGATGTTGAATATGCCTGGAATTCCAGTATCTATCCCAGGAACTTCCTTTTGAATGGTGATTATTGTCTTTTGCACTGGATAAAACAAATTGGGAATCACTACCCTGCTATTAAACTGGATAGGGGCAAGTGATTCTGGATTGCCTCATTTTCAGTGGGGCTTCCACAATGATCATCAATAGTGGATTATGCCAAGTAAAAATCTCACTAAAATCCCATCTGCAGACACAAGATGCCTATCAAAACTTACAATAATTAGCTTAGTTTTTATTCAGTGCAGCAAAAGACTGTGATTTCAAAATGTTGACTTGTCACTTGTTAAAAAGCAATGTCTAATAGGGTTACAGAAGTCCAACAGTAGAAGAGTTTCCTCAGTTCAGTAAAATATTAAAGGTTATGTGTTCAAACTGCTACGTAAAAATAAAACTATGTACAAGAGGGCATGAACATTCTTCCAGCTGCTGAACTTTTTTCCATGTTCCATGGCAGGATGGATTGCCAACCGCTTGCCAGTGAAGAACTTTATTCCTAAAAAGAGAACATATGCATAAACATCATCCCATGGGGAGTGGATATAAATACATGGCATTTTAACTTCCTGTTTAAACTTACTGAGCATCCTGTAAAGAGCTACTTCACTGTTCAATAATTCTAATTCGTAGCATCTGCAAAATGCATTTTATTACTTTTTTGTATGGCAGCTAATAGCCTATGCTCTCGGGTTGGTTCACAAAAAAATAAACATAAGCTATAAATCAACACATCAAACTTTAATACTTCTTTTTATGGCAGATATGCAATAAAACACAAAACATAAAATTGAAAAGCCCAGATTAGAAACATTTTTTTAATCTTCACCTTCTGTCAATATAGTTTCACCACAGATAAAATACTTTCCCTAGCAACCAGCCACCTCACTTTATTTGGCCAAAGAAGTTGTAACAGGGTCTCCAGTGATCTTGGGGATCAGGTAAGTATATACATAGGAAAGTATTTTAAATAACCTGGCCCTTTGAGTCCATAGCAATGCAACATTTTCACAGTGTCTATATAAAAGCAACTTGCATTTACTGTGTCATATTACAGTAACCTTCTTTCTTAAGTACACTGATTTTATAGCAGGGGTTCTACAGATGTTGAACTCCCAACACCCATCAGCCCAAGCCAGCATGGTCAATGGTTATGTATTATGGGAGTCACAGTCAAGCAACACCTGGAGGGCTACAGGTAAGCCATCTGTGTTTAACAGCAACTTTGACTTTACTGTATCAGTTTACTTGTTGGACTGATAGGAGCTATTCATAATAACTGTCCATCAATGAAGAAAGTTATGCATTGATTCTGCTATGGTAGGTGTAAGCTGAGTTCTGTGTGAATTAGCCTATATTTTCTATAACATGGCTGCCAAGGTCTTTTGATGCAGTCATGGAGGCAGAAGTTAAAAGCAGCAAGGTGGTAGCACTCATTACAGTAGGACTAAGAAAATAATTGATTTAAGGACTCTGCTTACTGAGGCTGCAGGGTCTAGGCCCCACCTGTATTGCAGCTCATTGGAGTACAATTTGCATCCCTGTTTTTTGTATGGAAAAAGAAATGTGCCTTTAGCTACTCTGCATGACTAATTTAACCCCACTTTTGTTAGAAAGGGATGTGAAGTAAAAGAGAAGATTTTTAAGACAGCTGAACAACCACTTGGAGAAAAGGGGGGATGTCATCTATTAGTTTTGACATTTAAGAGGGGAAGAAGGAAAGGGGGCAATTGGAAAAAAGTATTAAAGAGGACATCCTCTTCAGGCTCTGGAGAGGGTCTCCTTGTGAGCCAACTATCGAATGAAGTCTCAAAACTATTATGTTGTCTGTTGGAACTCAAACTTGGTATTTTTAAACAGTAATTTAAATGCAGGAAATGGTGTTTGAAGCCTGGATATCAAGCAATTGCTGCTTTAGCCTAAATTGAGACACCTTTACATTAAAAGATCTCACTTTTGAATGAGGGTGGGGGTCAAAACGACCCAGTCCAACTTCAAGTCAGAAAGTTCCTATTCTTCATTCACATCAACAAAATAGAGAAATGTTCTTGGTCTTGCACTTGTGTACCTTAATACTGTACAGAGGAGTGCCCATACAGTAGTGATTTGAAGCAGTACAAGTTAACTTTAAAATGTTCTCTGTGTCAGCAATCTACTCTTTAAAAACTGTTCAATATAACGTATAAGTTAAAATCTTTGTTGTGCTGATGGTAGGACTTCAGAAATGAGATTCAATTGCTTACCCATCTGCATCACCACCATCTCCAAAACAGCGATGGCTGCTAGTGTGCATTGCTGGAGCCTGGCAGGTTACACACACCGTAAATCCTTCTCTGATGTACTGCATCCATCGAGCATATGGGCGATTCTCCATAGAGCAACGAGGAGACAATGTTTCTGTTTTAAATTCCACACAATAGCTCCTTAAGAGAAGAAACTTTGGTTAATGTGTTGCATTATACATTTAATAGACTATAGCATAACTATTACCTGCAACTGCAGTAAAAGGTAAGCCAAAATATGTTGTCCACTGCGTCTGTATGAACTGATGATAGATGAACATAAACATTAATGTCTATCAGCTACAGCCATATTATGTTCACAGCCAGCAAACTGACCTGGGCAGACAATATTTTTTTACTTTTTACTAGGTTTAGCTATGCTGATGTTGGGTGTTTTAAATTACAGGCTCTTGAGAATGAACCCGTATTTTGAGACAATGCAGACAGAATTGGGAAAATATCTGAGTGATTAACTTAATATTGCTACCACTAGGAGTGGGTTACAGAAAAGATTAAAAAAAAAAATTCTTAAATAAGGCAGGTTAGTTGAAATAAAGCTCCATTTATAGGTGAAGTTGTAGCAGGGAGTGAGTTATCCATGAAATACATGTTGGGGGGGGGGGACATCACAGAAGGATCTTCACAATCACTGTGGGCTCCCTAGCAGCTAGGCAACATGAGTGGTCTGCATTCCTCATAGACAAATTATAGGAACAGAATACTATTGAGCTGTGCTTACACTCAAATAATCGCCTCACAGCAGACCCTACAATATGACGTAGGCTGCGGCACGGGACTGAGAAGAAAGAGGCATTCCTGAAAACTTTGCAGAGAGGCCTTCTGCCAGTGGAGTTTTGAATATGGAAGGTGCCCCAACTAATTTTTGCAGTGCCTCCTTCAGAACCCTTACATTATAACTTATCCTATTCCTCAATCACCCTTGTGCAGAGGGTGATTGGCAGAGCATTTTTAGGAGCTTGTGTAGAGAAGAGATGGGGACGACAGCTTCCACCAGTCCCTTTCAGATTAACTCTGGAACAGGCCTGGTTGAATTATTCTACATGAATGTTCAATATTTTCTTTCCTGTGAACTGAATGACCTAGGCGCAGCTCAAGCCTGTGTGTCTCTATACTCAGAGTAAGTACTGTAGAGTTCAACGGGGCTTGCAAGTATGGAATTGCAGCCTTAATTACCTAGAATTCTCTGTTTCTGAAGACCACCTTGGATTTGCAGCTCTCTTTTTTCTCTCTTTGCTGTATTCAGAAGTAGTTATAAAAGCAGGAACTAGGAAGAGAAAGGTTTATCAATACAAAAACAAGCTTCTTCAAGGATGAAAGACACTGACATTACTGTTTAACACAGAGTTCTCTATCATAAGATAGTCATCAAATAATTAAACTGGCAGACAAGGCCATTCTAGTAGGATAGGGTATTTTCATGAGGGACCTATGTTTTATTGGTTATAGGCCTATAAATTGTGAAGGCTTAATACGTCCAAAGTCCTGCAAATATCCCTGTCATTTTGAAATACGGTTCTCAACAAGAGGTTGAATGTGCAAACATTCGCAGTTGAGTAGATTATAGGTTTTCCCCACATTCCAATGAATATTTTCATGTAAATTACCTTTTTACCCTGCTGGCTGCTCTTTATTTGCAATCCCTTTTACCCCAAGTTAAATATGTTTGAAGTATGTTAACGGTTAAAGACTTGTCTCAAAATAAACAAACTTGACTGCTTTCCAGGAGAAATACAATAAATTTAATAAAAGAAAAAAGCTACACAAGCACTTACATAAAAAAGACAATTCAGTTCACTGGGACTTGAACATAAGAATTGCATTTCTGCAGAATTATCACTTGTGCTGCTGCTATGTAACAAACATCTCCAGGTGCAGTGAGGAAGCAGAATGCAAAGCTATTTACATACCACAAAATGTGACAGGTACAGAACCAGACCATTTACATGTGTCCTGTAAATTCTTGAGCCTGCTGCAAAACCAACAGATATGACACTTGCTCCCTATAAATCATGGTTTGCAAAATGGGAGTCAGCCTACTGAACATGTTCCATTCCTGTTCCAGGCTCTGAAGCAATTCCACCCTTTTCCCACCTCTGACTGTAGTTGTGTATTATACATGCACTGACACAAACTATGGTTTACACAGACTTCACAGAGACTCTAACTGTAGTGCCTTTGAAAACTCTGATTATAAAACTCTGACTTCCGGGTTAGCGCCTCCGGTAATGGCTGAATTCCTCTGATCGGGAGGAATTTGCTTCGTGGAAATTAGGGTCTGGGCGCCACGGCGAAGGCGGGGACCCACAAAAAATCACAGGCGGGAGAAGCCTGTGAACGTGGGATTCGGCTGGCACCTTTTGCGCCTCCCGTACTCGCGGGGAAACCCGGTTTCGGGGATCCGGAGCGACGTGGGGTGAGTGGCGCGGTGCTTCGAATTGACTGCTTCTTTCACGGAGTGAAGCCGCATTGCTGTTGCCGGAGAGCGCTGACTTTTTCCTGTGGACAATTTGATCTTAAAACAACTACCCGTGAGTAGAACGGAAAATTGGATTTTTAAACGTCTTAATTTGGCACCGAAACGGGGAGGTTTCAAACAGGAAGTCCGCCTTCCCCTTTTGTAAATAGACTGAAGCAAAGAGGCTGCAAGCTAAAGTCTTGGAAAGCCTTCTGTAAAGGATTAAACTTCCATCGGCTAAAATCATCAAACCCCCATTGGAAGCGGGAGAAGAGGGGGGAAATTTTGGATCGTGTAAGCCTGCAGGAGAGAGTGAAGAAAGTCAAATTACCACCGCTCTGAACCTGGAAACGGGCTGCTAGTAAGACTGACGTTTTGGAAATGCTCATTGACTGTGAATAGATTGTTTGTTGACAGCTAGATAAATAAGAGAAATACATTGTTTCCATTGTCTCCTTCCGCGTTTAAAAAGGAGTAAAAGTAACTGAAAATTGAAACTAACTTTATTGCTTGAACTGTGCTTAAAAGGATTGATACAAATAGAAATTGTTTCCCCCTAGAGGAAGCCTTTGAAATTGTTACATGAGCTGAGCTGGGGGAATTTCCAGCTGCAAGATAAAAAACTGTGAGAATCTGGGATTGACCTTGGAGCGTTAATAATGTTGACAGAAGAAGCCTTAGTGGTTGCATTATGTAAGATAAATGATTCACTGGAACAGCTCCATAAGAAGACGGATGCGATGACTATAAAAATTGATAACTTGGAACAAAAAGTGACTAATTTGGGACAAAAAGTGAATATTAATACAGAAACTATTCAGGAATCGATACAGAGATCTACTTTGACATGGCAAATTGTGGAGAAGGCGGGGGAGAAAGTTGTTGTTGTTGAACCTAAAGTAGCACAAGTGGAGAGGGAGAGAGCCCCAGCCTTACAGATGCAATTTGATGACTATTAAGTTGATGCTTTTTATGATTGAATTTAGAGAAAGTCAGATTTTGAGGATTGGAGCCCCACTTGGACTGGAGAAGGAAAGTTGGATAGATCCCTTCATGCAGGGATTTACTGACATTTGGGACCTGGACTTGGGTCAGGAGGAGACTGGAGTTGTGGGGACTGCCAGATTTGGAGGAACTTTGAAATACGTCCTGAAATATCTTTTGAATCTTAGTTTTAACTATGGAGATTTGGCTGACTTGTCGAGAAGGAATAAAAACATTGCTAGGTGGGAATTTCCCCGAGATCTACTCTTCAGCATCAAAGGAAGGAAAATAAGAACAAGATCAGGAGAAGACAAAGTAAAGTGCATGTATAAATATGAAGAAGACTTGCAGAAGGGACTTGGAAAAGAGTTAAGAGCCTCGGACAGAAGATCACCAGGTTGATGGACTATATGGAATTGACGGAAATGACTGGCAGAATCCGAGACCAGGGAGAAGAGACGGTGGAAGAATATTGGAAAAAGTTTAAAGTCTATATATGGAAATAATGTAAAATTAATGAGTGTTAGAAAAATGTTGGAATGGAATTATACGGCTTTAGTAGAGGAATTATACGGCTTTAGTAGAAATGTTATAAGGAATTAAGCATAAATAACTACTATAGTATTAATGGAAAATAAGGTTAAAATATGTTAAGATAACCATATGACAGAAAATAGAGAAAGATGGAAAGGATTTGCTGAAATAATTAATAGAAATGGAATACAAAAAGGGAGGTGAGAGGAGGTCGATGAAACAAGGGAATGAAAGAGAGAGTATTGAGATGGTATGATGTGTGTTTTTTGAATTGTTTTTGCTCGTTTTGTTTAATGTGTTAATGTTGTGTTGTGTATTGTTTATATATTGTACTGTATTGTTTTTTCTTTCTTTTGTTTTTTCTTTTTTTCTTTTCTCCTTTTTGTAAGGTTTAAAAGTAATAAATATTATTTTTAAAAAAAGAAAGAAAACTCTGATTATAAGAACATGGTTTTGGCTTCAAGCACATATTACAGTAGTTGAAACCATGGCTAATGTTAGGAAGGAGGAGGAGGTGGAAGATCTGGCAAGCAGGAGAAAATATGAGTGCTCTCAGTTTGCAAAAATTAAGCACAATATATTGAAGGAAGCCATTTTAATGAAATTGCAATGGAAAGACAGTAAGGCAGATTCTTTTATTTGCTTCATGCAATATGCTACTTATCAATTGATAGTTAACCCTATGGAAAAATATTATGCATTTTTTTGAATAAATAGTACCCAGTGTTTTTACTGTAGCCAGTCATAATAAATGAATTATTAAAAAGCAATTAAATGTTTATGGATGTGAGTAGCATAATGGAAGATTCGGAGCAAAATAGTATGTTACGTGTACCATGCTCATCTCCACAATCCTGCCCTTCGTAGGTAGTATATTCCAGGCATCCAGCTCTCTCTTCTAATGGAGGACAGGGCTCCCCACCATTTTTGGGTTCCTGCTGTATGATCCGTGTACGCATACGGAAGTTAGGCTTACACTGTGCTGCACAGCCACTCCATTGACTCCACTCCCCAACGATGCATGGAAGAGCTACAAAGATATTTAAGATTATCATCAGTAATAATACCTGAGGAAGTTATGAAGCCATACATCAAATTATTAACATTTTCCCTGTAATACTTAGTGAGTGGACTTGGGATGGGGGGCGGGGCTTGTTATGCCCACACTCTCTATCATAGGCTGCCTCTGGCAGGAAAACACAGGGAGGCCACATAGGTAATTCTGACTAAACACTGAAGTTAACACTGGGTGCCATTTTCAAAACTTCTGTGCCTTGCATAACCCTAGGTCTTTGTAATAAAGTATAATTCGATAAATGCATTTCCTCACATTCACCCCTTGCTTCTATTCTTTCTCTCCCTTCAAGTATGATTCAGCCAAATGCACTTTAAAGTCCCACTGATCCCTATGGAAAACCCTACTTATGACCAATCAACAGCACTAAAAATAACCTCACTTTCATGAATTGTTCCCATTTGTTACTTATTACCTCTTCATCTTTTCTATTGTCAGAATTTGATACAGCAGCTAGGGGAGTAGTATTGTTTTTGGAAGCCACCACACAGTTCTCAGCTGAATCCCCCACACAATGGAAGAATGCACGAGGGGCATGCACTGTATAACCCTGTCCTTGATGGGAGCACCAGACATGTTGCCTGCCAGCCACACATTCAACAGCCAAGTGAAGGGAGCCTTTCGATGCTATTTATTTTCAATCCCCTCACATGAACTTTCCCTCCTGAATGTAATCTGATGAAAGTTTTAACACTTTTCTCTTCCTTTTTTCACCTTCCAAAGAGAGAAGCATGCTTCATGAACTAGATTCCCAGTCTAGCTTGGGTCTTGGCACTCTTATTTCACTTATTTGCTACCCTGGCCTTTGTTGGGAGGAAGGGTAGGATATGTATTTAAATATATGCTGCTAAGGGATTAGTTCAGGCTTCCTCAACCTCAGCCCTCCAGATGTTTTGAGACTACAATTCCCATTATCCCTAAACACTAGTCCTGCTAGCTAGGGATCATGGGAGTTGTAGGCCAAAAACATCTGGAGGGCCGAGGTTGAGGAATCCTGGATTAGTTCAATTTAGCAGCTACAAAATTACAGTACCTCATAGGAATATGGTAACAATGTGTGAAAAATGTGTTACACACTTTGCTATGTTTGAAATCCGGGATAAACAAATGGAAGTTGCTTTCCAAGCCATCTTTTATTTTCTTTGAACCCAGCTTGCATGTCCCTCAAGGACCCACCGCCTACTTGGAAGGCTACCCCTTCTTCTCTCATTCCAAAAATAACATCCTCCCCCCCCCAAATAACTAACAATCCTCAGGAAATCTTTTATTTTAAAACGCTTTAATAATGACTGATACCACATTTTCCTATCTAAATTTCAGTTTAGAAGGTCAAATGCTCAAGTATAGCATACCAGTAGCCTTTCGGACCACCCAAATGGATCTTTTCATTCCTTTGGCCTCCCAGCTTGATGGGAGTGGAAGTCACTACGAAACAGCTTTGTACTGGCAATCTTTACCCTCCCAAGAATCAAGATGGAAGAACTAAAAGTCATGCTCAAGTGAGATTTCACTATTTTTGCTCATTTCAAAGACAATAATTATTTTTTGTTTATTTAATAAAATTTATATAACACTTGATTGTAAGGGAAAAAATGCCACTGGCCATTGCATTCCTTTCTTACATGGATGTGCCAGAGGATTCGAATGAAAATCAGAATCACAGAGAATGTACTGGAGAGTCCACAGTGTTCGTCAGGAGTCCGTTCCACTGTCAAACAGCTCTTAACTGTCAGAAAGCTTTCCTGATGTTAAGCTGGAATCTCCTAACTTGAAGCCATTGGTTCCTGTCTCCAGAGTAGGAGAAAACAAGCTTGTTCCATCTTCCATGTTACAGCCCTTTAGATATTTTCTCTCAATCTCTTTTCTAGGCTAAACATACTCGGCTCCTTCAACCATTCCTCATAAAGCAGGGGTGTCCAAACTTTTTTTATTTGATGCAGTGAACAAAGAGGGCCGACAAAAGTTGTTGTCCTTTTTTAAACTGGTGGTCCAGATTATGGATTAGGACCCCAGGCTGGACTTTCAACATGCCTGTCATGAAGCTTGGTTTTCAGGCCCTTGGTCATCTTGGTTGCCCTCCTCTGCACACGTACAGAGTGAGGTAGGGCAGTGGGACTGCACAGGCTGACCAGCAGAGCCAATCCAGAGTTTCTGACAGTACACTCCCCCAGCCTTGCTTCCATGCTGCTCCACCTACGTCAGTGGCTTTGTGGCACGGACCCCACCCACCCACCTGCCCCTGACTTTCATGCAGTTCAAGCAATGACTAGGCAGGAGAGGAGGGGGGGAAAGAGAAGCAACAACCAGTGCTCAGTAGGTCAGATAGTAGATTGGACCACCACTTGCCAACCACTGCTTTGATGATGAAATAAACACAAGATACCCTAAAATGTTCGGCAGCAGGTAATTATGGCATATGGAGGCATTTGTAGAAGAGGGATGATGGGCTGGACGGGATATTTAAAACTTCCTCTGTCTGCTGTTCCTCCTCCACAACTGCTTCCTGGCCAGGGCTTTCTCCACCATCAAAGCTTATTTCCATCCTGAGAACTGGATGGCAGGGAAGCATTTAAAAGGGGCTAGAGGAGCACTATGCAAGGTAGAATTGATGAAGCTAAGCATCCTCTCCCACTAATTTCCCTCTGCAACTACCTAATAATAATAATAATAATTTATTATTTATACCCCACCCATCTGGCTGAGTTTCCCCAGCCACTCTGGGCAGCTTCCAATCGAGTATTAAAACAATTGTTAGCATCATGAGGCAAAACAGGTTCAGAAACGCCAGTTTGCCTTATAAACTATAGTACCACGATCAGCCTGAGGTACAAGTCTGAGCAAATGGACTTAAAGAGGCCAGGTGATCATCCATTTCAACTCCCCACTCTGAGGCCGGATCCTTTCCACTGCAACCTCTCCCTGCTTCACAGATTAATCCGTATAATCCATTCCACAATGCACCAAACAGAGCAGAAACAAACCTAGCGCACCAGTCCAAGATGCCTGCAGAGCAGACAGCTCCAAAAGCTATCAAGCAAATAAGCAACACTTGCACAGTGCAAGAGGGAAGTCGTGAATATTGTCTGAAATAAAAAAAAGTTATTTTTAATTGTCTTTTGGGTTGCAGGCCTTTAAGGTTCACATTTGACAGACGTCTCCCTGCACCTGCTCCTGAGTCAGCTGTGTAAAAAGAATTAAAAAGAGGAATAAATCCTTATGCAACCTTTTTTTAAAAAAAAAACAAAACACAATTTCCAAGAGGAGGGTCTTCTCACTAGGAGGGCTTGGTCCTCTGGCTTTCAGGTCCTGACTCCAGCTGCTATACTGAAAGGTTTGTATATGTCTGGCAGGATTCTTGCATTCATTGATAAATCTATACCAGCATTGCTTGAATTACAGGGTGACTTGCTCCCTCCCTCAGTCCTTACCTTTTGTGTATAGTGCTGGTGCTCCTAGTTAATGGTTTAGAAAGATTTCAAAAAAACCATTTTAAACCATGATTCGTAGCTATGACTATTTGATTTCATTAAGGCCTCCTACCTTGTCATCTGTGACTGGACTTCACTGTCAGGGGTCCTTTACATTTACCTTTTTTACCTTTACCCCAACAAAGCATTGTATATCAAATCAAACACTTCTACTTTAACTCCATGGCAATGACACATTTAAAGAAAGAGAAAAGAAGCCTCCATACATGATATTTTGTATAACTCTATTCCAACATTGCTTGTTGCACCACTCATGCTCTCAATACATTAGATTTGCAAAGGAATTTAATATCTCCATCTCAAGCAGGAATCTACTTCACATCACAAACAAATACCCAGTGAAGTCTCCTTGAGTCACTTCCTTGCATTTTTTAGTTCCTGAATTGGATTTCCCATGTAAAATAAAAAACAAGGAAATTCGTGTTTTCCCCTCCTTGTTTAAAGCCTTTGCTTATGAAGCCTGCATTTCCTTGGGATCAAGAGCAAAAAGTGGCCAATGCCAGGGCTGGAAAGGGAAGTTAAGTCCTGGGTGGAGATCTGGCATCTGAGC
Source organism: Podarcis filfolensis (assembly GCF_964270895.1). Classification (NCBI taxonomy): domain Eukaryota; kingdom Metazoa; phylum Chordata; class Lepidosauria; order Squamata; family Lacertidae; genus Podarcis; species Podarcis filfolensis. The sequence continues at coordinate 59,277,187 of NC_139603.1, forward strand.
AGGTGGCTGTTCAGCGTCTCATTATTTGGGGTTTAAGCTGAAACAATTATTAACATTATTTTTATTTTTATTTATATCCCGCTTTCCCCCCCACTCTGCGACACAAGACGACTCACGCAAATTAAAACAACACAGATAAAATACTAACAGCTAAAACCATATATAAAAGATACGTTTTTATAGAATTTCTCCAGCCAACGGCAAGGCTTAGCCCTGGTTTGTAAGAGGGTCCGAGTAAAGCCAGCGGCGGCCCTCTGAGCATGTGCAGAGTGGACTCCACCCCCACCTCCGCCGGCAAAAGCCGCTCACGGTTAACCCTTCGGACACCTGTTCTCAGGCGGCAAAAAAAGAAACCCACCCCCCTCCAGTCTCTCTCTCAGCGGCAAGTACCTGGGCACGCCTGGGCGTAGTCATAGCAGCAGTCGCCCGTCAGCTTGCACGCCTCGTCGCAGAAGCACGTCCCGTAGGCTCGGTCGACGCGCCAGCCGCTGCTGGCACAGCTCGGGTCCCGGCCCGGGCAGCAGCGCGCCTCTTCCGCGCAGCCCGCCTCGGCGCGGCGCCAAAGCGCCAAGAGGGCCAGGGCCAGGATGCCCGGCGCGGCCCGGCCGGCGCTCATCTCGCAGGCGAAGAGCTTTCCCCGACTGAGGCGAGGGAAGGCAGCTCCACCCGGCGGGGCGCGCGGAGAGAGGGGGGCCGGGCGCGCTGCTGCCTTGCCACGCCTCGGCCCCTCCCAGCCCCTCGCCAGGCGCCCGCGACTCTCGCTCTCCCGGAGCTAAGGTAAAAAGGGTCGCCGCCGCCGCCACGCGCTCCCAGGAAAAGGCGGCAAGGGCGCGAGGGGGGTTCCGCGCGCCTCCCTGCCCGGTCCTGCCGCTGCTGCTGCGTACTTGGGCGGGGAGGGGGCCAAGGGATGCTCCGGCCCGCTCATCCTCTCCGGGCAGGGTCACGGGAATGCGCGGGGTTGGCAGCGGGCCAGCTGCCCTCGCTCCGCCTCTCTCCGGCCACAGCCTGCGCCGCTTGACGGGGCGGAGGGAGCGGGGCGCTTCTCGCTGTAGCACCTGTTCTCTGATGTTGACTTTTATTGTACGGGTTCGTGTATAATTGTCGTAGGCCGTTCTAGGGGTTTGTTTTTTTATTAATAGCGGTATAGTATGTTAATAAATCCGCTTTAAACTCACGAACTGAGGGCCAGTGTGGTGCAGTGGTTGGACTGAGACCTGGGAGGTGAGGGTTCACAACTTTAATATAATTACAATTATAATTATTGCCTATAATTAGGCCACACAGCGATGAAGCTCCCTGGGCGGCCTTAGGCCTGCCACTGCCTCTCAGCCTAACCTTACCTCGCAGGCTTGTTGTGAGGATTAAGAGCTCCTTGGAGAAAAAGGCGCGATATAAATGCAATCATTATAATTGTAATTATATTAAACTTGTGAAATAATCAGTGGCATAGCGTGGGTTGTCAGCACCCGAGGCAAGGCAAGTAATTTCCGCCCCCTAACCCGTGGATTTGCGCCCCCTAACCCGTGGATTTGCGCCCCCTAACCCATGGATTTGCCCTAACCCCAGATGTTGCGCCCGGTGCGGCCAGCCCCCCCTGCACCCCCCACGCTACGCCACTGGAAATAATATTTGAGGAAGCTGTTCCTGAGCAGGTGCAGAGTGCATGCCGATTCACTGAGCAGCAATAGGTATGGGTAACAGAACTTCTCCAGGTTAGCATAAGCAAAAAGAAAAATATATCTGACAGTCTTAGATTGGTACCTTCTGTTTTTGAAAGAGCTGTTGATATGGGGGAAGTGACACTTAATGAAAGCTTATCCTTTCTTCCCACATTTGCCGGAAGAAAACTGATACTCCTTTAAACAGCTTAGATGCTCGGTGTGTGGGATCCAGTAGTGAGGACATAGCAGAATGCATAGGCCACTTTAGGGCAGGAACCAGTGGGAGATGAGATCCAGGTCTCATCTCTCCCTCCTAAGTCGTAATCAGGCACAGTGTTCAAAACTCCCATTGTTCTAGGCACATTTTGCAACTGGGAATTTCACTAGCATGAGCAATTTCTGAGCTCTGACCGCAGTACTGTGCCTAATATTTCAGATTAAAACTGCCATTGCTGGCGTTGAGGGCTTGGAAGGAGAAATTCCTGCCTGCTGGCCTTCCAAGAAATCACTGCAGTGTCAGGCAAGTTGATAGGTTCTGCCTCTCAGCTGGCCTTAAAGAAAGGCAGTGTTTTGAGGGACCCTCATAAGATAATGTGGGACACGGGTGGCGCTGTGGTCTAAACCACTTGCTGATCGGAAGGTTGGTGGTTCGAATCCCCATGACGGGGTAAGCTCCTGTTGCTCGGTCCCAGCTGCTGCCCACCTAGCAGTTCAAAAGCACGTCAAAGTGCAAGTAGATAAATAGGTACCGCTCCGGCGGGAAGGTAAACGGCGTTTCCGTGCGCTGCTCTGGTTCGCCAGAAGCAGCTTAGTCATGCTGGCCACATGACTCGGAAGCTGTCTGCGGACAAGCGCCGGCTCCCTCGGCCTATAGAGTGAGATGAGCGCACAACCCCAGAGTCGTCCGCGACTGGACCTAATGGTCAGGGGTACATTTACCTTTACCTTTACATAAGACTATTAAGGGGGCAGGCAGGGGAAGCATGGCACTTTTTTTTTTTTTTTTGCAGTCTTTCGATGAGGACTAGACAATGTGAAAAACGAACATAAGATTTTAGCTGCAGTTCATTCATTTTCAGCTTTGTATTCTTCTTATAAAAAAAGTGTGCCTAGACATTCTGTTGTGGTGCCCATAACCTAGGTTTAATGTGCCATTTAGCTCCTAGCTTTCATATCTCAGTTTCTAGCACTGGTCAGGCACTGTTGCTGGCATAGAGTTATTAGGTGTGCAGCCCTGGATTCGATCAGGAACTATGCTCCCTGTACATGTTCAGCTGCTACTCATCCAGCAAGGATAGGCACATGTATTCCATGAAGCTCACTGGGTGAAGTTGGGCCAGTCACTGCCTTTCAGCCTAACCTACCTCACAGGGTTGTTGTGGGGAGGATGGGAAGAACCATGTACATTGCCTTGAGCTCTTTGGAGAAAAGGTGGGATATAAATACAATACATAAACAAAAATATGCCATCTCCCACATGTACAGTATATACCTCTGGCTGTGTCTAGGCAACTTGGTGGTGGAATCCATTTAGATCTGTATAGTTCCTGTGTCCATCTGCACATCACTGTTCCCTAGCCACTTTTTAGAAAACAGCTGTGGTTGGCCTCCACATCTGCAGCATTTCACATGTGACATGGTGATTTCAAAGATCACCAGGCTTTAGGAACACTGGTCATTTAAGTGGCAAATGTAAATGATATGAATTAAATAAATCCACTTAAGGATAATAGTCCATTGGGAGGTTACTTTTATTTAAACATCTTAGAGCTTTCTTTGTCTCTTCTTCCAACTTCCAGTCATTGGTGTTTGTTTGTTTTTAATGCCTCAAAGGCTAGAATATCCAGGACAGACCACTTCCCACACAGCTTGCCTTATGTGGATGTGAAGTAGGGGTTTTTTCCTTCTGAGATGAGTAAACTTCTATGGTTCATCTCATTTAGCTGAATGCATTAGCATGTCTTTAAGCCACTTTGATTTGGCTTATCTTCAGATTTAAAATGCTCAACCAAGTCCATCCTGTACCATATCCGTCTTCTACCTCCACCAAATTTCAAAATGACTTTTCTGGGTTTGCTATGAAGCTTGGTATACACAAAACATTTGCTGCACTGCTGCTTCGTGCATGGCGTGTCTGTGTTCTCCAGGATCCCATGACCAAATTTGGTCAAGGACAAAACAATGCACTGCATGGCTGAGGTTTGGATATTGAGATTGCCCATGGTGCACCTGCGTCACTGAAATTCTGGAGCATTAGTTCCCCTTTTCTCTTCATTTAAGACACAAACTCCACAGTGGATCTCTGAAATGTTTTAAGAACTAAAATGCTGCTGTGGAGGGCTATAAATTTATTCACAGCAGCAGCAAGTGGGAGAGTGTTGTTTAACCCTTTCTCCTACCTAGAGTGTTTGTAGCAACCAGGTCAGGTTTTAAGGTGTTGTTATTAGTACCATATAAAGCCCATAACATTTTGGGGCCAGGTTATCCACATATGCGCCCACTCAATCATTTTTATCTGCAGAACGGCACTTTTACAAGTGTCATATAATGTTCATTCTGCACTTCAGGACCTGTTCTTTTAGTGGGGAAGCTCCCACACTCTGGGACTCCTTTCCCATTGATATCAGGCAGGCATCTTTCCTGTAATATTTTTGGCACCTTCTAAAAACTGCGAGCCTATCCAGACATGTAAAGTTGGCATGTATTTTAACCTATAATGTTAGCTTATAATGTATACTTCTAACCGTTGACGTTGCTCATTTTGCTTTTAACATTGATTTTTATTGGCAGCTTTAATGTACATTTTATATTCTTTGTAAACGTCTTAGAGGTTTTATTTACAGTTCTCTGCAGTATAAAAAACATGCAAATATACTTTTTTGTAAATATATTTAACTGATTTTGTTAAAGGAAGCAAACAAATGGCATCAAACATAATAGTTACACTTCTCACGTCTGAGGATTTGAAAAAATAACAGCTTAGTCTCTTAGCCACTAAAAACGTAAAAAAAGGTAAAGGACCCCTGGACGGTTAAGTCCAGTCAAAGGCAACTATGGGGTGCAGTGCTCACCTCGCTTTTCAGGCTTAGAGAACCAGCATTTGTCCACAGAAAGCTTTCCAGGTCATGTGGCCAGCAAGACTAAACTGCTTCTGGCACAACGGAACACTGTGACGGAAGCCAGAGCGCATGGAAACACTGTTTACCTTCCCGCCAGAGCGGTACCTATTTATCTACTTGCACTTGTATGCTTTCAAACTGCTAGGTTGGCAGGACATGGGACAGAGCAACAGGAGCTCACCCCGTCATGTGAATTCGAACTGCCGACCTTCTGATTGGCAAGCCCAAGAGGCTCAGTGGTTTAGACCACAGTGCCACCCACTCCCCCTAACTTAGCCACTATGCCACATCAGCTACTCATAATTTCTTTTGAGGTCCTAACTAGCTGGCCCTAAGTAAACCATTCTGTCTTGGTCTCAGTCCCCCATCCCTGCATTCTCAATTATGATCTTTCCTTCACACACACAATTGAGGAGGAGGGAATAATAAATGTGTAATAGTAATGCTATTTGAGAAGGGTTACAGCAGTGGAAAGGATTGCTATTGCATGTTTGGGTACTATTCCCTCATGGGCAAACCTTCAAGCATTGCATGCCAGGGGCTAGGAAAGAGACAGGTAGAGGCAAGGTGGGCAGGATAATGGCTTTGACACTTAACTTTGTAGAGAAGGCTGGATTCCACAAGCCGCACAAAAGCCAGAGGTTTCTACACATACCTGCCTCTCTGTTCAGTGCAAGCAAGAGGCACTATCACATACCTGTCAAGCAAACATATTCACAAGAAAGAGGAGTATGCCCCTAGGGTTGGGTCATGGCCTAGGTTGGGTCCTAAGGCTGGAACTTGGCCTGGAGGGCTGCATTCAGCTTTCGAACCTGAAGTTCCTCACCCCAATCAATCAGAAAGGTAGCATGATAAGTCATAAATACTCAAGGAAATCAAGTGGTAATTCCATGAATTCAGAAAGTCCTGAAAGTGCCCTGAAAGAAAACACGATGAACAGAGAAAACACGAGAAAGCATGTTTGTTCACTGTGGCATGCAGATGCTGATGGAAAGTGAGTGAACCAAGCATACCCATTGCACAGTAAAATACCCAGTGTAGAATCTTTATGTTAATGATAAAGGCACTGAGCAGCTGTCGAAGGTACTGAGCAGGTTAAGCCCTTTTAAAAAAATTAATGAAAATGTTATAGTAGGTAATAGAATTGGTGAACATAAGTTAGCTGGTAATAGAGCACTATACTACTTAGTTTTAAAATATTATTGCACAGGATTAATTTCCCCTTTGCATAGTTTCCTCCTTTAAATCCCTATGATATAGCCTGCCTTAGGTGAAAACACTAACAAAGTTTATAAATACACAATGGAATTAATTGAATCTCTAGAACTTTTAAAGCCACCTGGAAGAGCTTCATATCTTGTGCCTAAGGTAATAGTTAAGTAAATTTTGAATGACATGATATAACACAAAAGACCCCTGAAAGAAAGGGGGAAAGCTAAGGAAAAAAATTTAAATCTATATGAGTCTATTACTAACAAAAGAACCAGCCTAAAATGTGAATTAACTTACTTAAAAGCTTTATCTTTCTTTAACTTGTAGAGCAAGCTATTGAGGGAGAAACTTCTAGGGCAAAAGTTCAGTTAAACATATAAGAGCAGGTAGTGTCTTGAAAAATCAAATAATATGGCAATTTTTTCAGTGGAAATATGACAGCATTAACAGCCATTAACTGGCTGCCATTTTGTTACCAAGCCAGGTTTAAGGTTTTTGCTATTAGCTTATCAGGTCCAAAACAAATTGGGACCAGTTTACAGTGTCTTGTTCCACATAGCCTTGTCTGCTCCCTGAGATCAGCAGGTGAAGTTTTTCCAACTTCTGTCCACCCAAAAGAGCTCCTTCACATTAAAACTACCTACCTTTTGAAATAGCCAAAGCTTTGTTACATGTCAGCCAGTAAATGCTGTACTATTTCCACTGAAAAAAATGCCAGTTCAGATGCCACACTTTAGCCAAGCATTGACTAAGCACAGCACAACCGTCAGACCATATGGCATCCCAGCTCCTGCCAACCTAGCAATTCAAAAGCATACCAGTGCAAGTATAAATAGGTACCACTGCGGCGGGAAGGTAAACCGCGTTTCCTTGCACTCTGGCACTCGTCACGGTGTCCTGTTGCGCCAGAAGCAGTTTAGTCAAGCTGGCCACATTACCCGGAAAGCTATCTGTGGACAAACGCTAGCTCCCTTGGCCTGAAAAGCGAGATGAGCGCTGCAACTCATAGTCGCCTTTGACTGACCTTAACCATTCAGGGGTCCTTTACCTTTTTACCTTTACTGCTGGAGGAAGTGTGCTTATGAATACCAGTTTCTGGAGTGCTCTTGCATATCCTGCTTACTGGCTTCCCACAGGCATCTGGCTGTCCACAAATGGTCTTCATGCAATAACTGGCTTCCCAGCAGATTTACAAGGAACTACATATGCTCATCAGTTTAAAAACTAGTTAGGCCTCCAGCCTGATCTATAAATACATTTTCATTGTAATAGTTAACAAGACACACAGGAAAACCAAGTTAGCTGGGACTTGTTTTTCATATTGGCCTTAGCTGAATGATTAATAGTCAAATCAACTTCGGTCTTGTCAAGTCTAAAACGTAGCAGCAGTAATATTGAATACTGAATATAAGGATCAGTAAGGTCAACTTCAAAGTATATTTCCCATATATTAGCTGTCAGTCCATAGCATTCCATGAGTGTGCACACCCTCCACATGAGCAAACTTCCTGGAAGGCCTTCAGTTACACAAATACAGATAGTTTGTTCCTGTTTGCTTTTAAAGGATTTAACTGATGGCATCTAGATGAGAAGGTTTCAGAGATTCTACATTTCACTTTTCTCTCTCTTTCAGGCTTGTTTGCACATGCCCACCTATTTACTTTCCCAAAGTCTCCTTCCAATAAAAGAAACATGGGCCTTCTCGGGTTTTGAAGTGAGACAACATCATGAATTGTGTTGATACAAATGTTCACTTTGCAGAAGGTTCCCCCCACTTTCAAGATATGCAAATAAACGGTGTGTGTCCACGGAAGATCACCACCATAAATGCCCTTCATCCATCTTTCTTTCTTTCTTTCTTTCTTTCTTTCTTTCTTTCTTTCTTTCTTTCTTTCGGTTTTTACCAACCCTAACCCTGGCAAATGTTAATCCAGATATATCAAACTGAAGGCTTTCAAAATAGCTTCCAAATGAACAAAAGCATTCTGTGTTCTCAAAAACATACAAAGCACTCTGTCAATAAACATACCGGTAACTTTAAAGAGGGGGGGAGACGGGGTTGAGGACCAAAACATGGAGCAATTCTTAATTGTGGTTGAAACTAGGAGCTCCCAAAAATGTCTGGCCAAACTGTTATGGAGCATCATCTCATCTGATCCAACATGTTTCCTTTCACCCCAAAAGCAGTCATATACATACTGGACTGTATGCCTAAAAGATTTCTAAGGCATGTCTATTCCAACATGGTGTAATGGCAGCATATTGGACTATAATCTGAAAGACCTGGGTTCAAATCCCCACTCTGCCTGGATGGCCATGTGTCCTACTTTACAGGGAACATTCATCTATTTGAAGGTGTCCTCTACTTGAGGGCTGTCCAGTCCAAGCCTGCTTTAAAGAAAAGGAACTATTAAAAGAGAGAGTATATGCGTTGAAGTTGCCCATCAGTAGTTAGCAGCATCTGGTCCACCAAAGCAAGATGTGTTGCTTTACTATTTAAATCAAGATAGTTTATAAATTTGCACCTATACATATAACTACCATGTGTAATTTTTATGCACATGGACATAATCTTTTTTCTTTTCTTTTTGGTGATGCGAATCTTATTTTTGGCAATGCATAACTTGCAACTCAAATTCAGCCGTGAAGCTCATTGGTGACCTTGCACTAATTATTCTCTTCTTTACATTTTAAATGGTCTTTAATGTTATATTTTGAATTGTTGTAACCCGGCCTAGGACTGTAGGGTGAAGGATGAGTAACCAATTAAATTATTTTTGCTATTAAAAACAACGTTGACACCTGCTGCTTGAGTAGCTGGCACATTTGTATCTCCATAGATGGATCATGGGCATTTTGAAAACAGAGTATTCTACAATCTGAATATGGAATTATACAATCCAGCATAACTACATACTTCCATGAAATGGGTTGCATTCAATGTAGCATTAAGCCAAATGTCCCTTCATTGTAAGGATTTCTCCTTGCACAACAGAATACTCTCCTCCACCCTGCACACTTCCTAAATTCTGGGGGTTCCCCCATATTTTGGGAGCAGATTTGGGGGTGGTGTTTTGGAAAGGAGGGGGAGGGAAATCCCCTTGTACTAGCACAACTATTTAATTGAATGCTGCCCAATGGGATGGATTCAATGAATCCACTGTGCTAGCAGAAGCCAGCTCAAGTATTCCTGCTAGTGCAGGCATAGGCAAACTTGGCCCTCCAGATGTTTTGGGACTACAACTCCCATCATCCCTGACCACTGGTCCTGTAAGCTAGGGATGATGGGAGTTGTAGTCCCAAAACATCTGGAGGGCTGAGTTTGCCTATGCCTGTGCTAGTGCAATGGGGCTTCCCCCACTGCACCCCATGTACTCCCTGCACTTCCCCCAAATCCATTCTGGAGGGCCAGAGAAAACCCCAGAACAGCACATGGGTGTGGGGAGCAGAGGAGATATTATTACATGCGGCAAGCAGAAATTACTTGCCCCAATGAAATGATTGTATTAGCATGATGCTGAATTCTATCCATTATATTTAGGGTCAGGAAGGGAGAACTGTAGTGTTATTTCGCCATTGCTTTCTTTTGTAGTTTTCTGTTACGCCTTTCAGACATGATAGCTGGAGAAGTATGAGACAAGCTTGTTCTCCATCCAGCTCACGATTCCAAATTATAAGCGAATTATGGTGAAAGTTGCTGGGAGAAACAGGGAAGTTATTTCCTTATTGCTTGTAATGTATCAATAGGATGGTGCCATACAGATTCAATAGGGATGTACTGTGATCTGATTTTTATTTTTATTCTGATGGCTTGCAATATTTTAAATCTTCACAGTTTTAAAATTACTGTTAATTTAATATTCTGATTGGGATTGCAAACCAGCCAGAAAAGCCTGCTACCTAGGGTGCTCAGTTTGGTGTCAGAGTCAGGTTGCGTACACAGTTTACCTGCAAAGCACATTCTTTCCCTCAAAGGACTGTGTAGTTTACCCCTCGCTAGGGCTACAATTCCCAGCAGCCCTTTAATAAACTCTCTGAATTCTTTGAGGGAGAAAACGTGCTTCTACTATAGTGTATACAGAGCCTCACACTCGGCCATGAAGCCCAATTGGGTGGCCTTGGGCCAGTCACTACCACTCTGCCCAACCTACCTCACATGGTTGTTGTGGGGATTGATGGGAGGGGAAAAGAAAACAATGTTCACCACTTTGAGCTCCTGAGAGGAAAAAGTGGGATATTAATTAAATAAATAAATACAGCAGGGATTGTGAACCCAAGTCTCATCACATGTTGCTGGACTACACCTTCCATCCGCCTCAGCCAGCATGATTATAGTAGTTCAGCAACATCTGTAGGGCCACTCATTAGCTCAGAGGTCCATGTGCCTTTAACCGCTAGACAAATGGTGGGCAAAGAATGTGGTTGGTTCTGGTTATCTCAGCATGAAGATACAGCGATGGAGAAAGTTTCATCTACTAAGGTTTGGCCTATGGCAAGTTGTTCTTAAAAACCACAGGATCGTCACCACAGAAAATGTGGCAATCTTAACAAGTTCATTAGGGTCATTGAGACTGAAACAAGTTGAATAGGATTACTCCAGAGAAAGTTCTTTGAGGCTTTAAAGGGCAAACAGTCCTCCCTGTCACATAAAGCTAGCTTATGGGTTGTTGTTTTTAACGTACACAGACATACATATATATCATATATAGTGGTGTGCCAGGAGAGATTAATGCAAACAAACTATATCTCATTAGACTTCGTGCCACAGATTCTCTCTGAAAAGAGGAGAGGTTTTCATAATATTTATGTGAGCATTTATTTAAACCACAGAGACTTTCAACACATACAGCTTGAAGCCTAACATTTCCCAGACATTAGCTGCAGATCATCTAAACTAATTCCCTCTGTTCACACCATATGTGGAACAATGAAGGAGCTTTTACAACATAGTTCCCATTTTGAGTTTTATGTTGGGGTTTTTTAAACACACGCGTGCACACTGGCAAAGTAAAATAAGATTAGCCATATAGTTGATTGTACTGGCACCAGTAGAAATTATGTTCATTTTTGGCCTTAAAAGGAAGCTTTTAAAGTTTTACAGCTGAGACCAAAAATAGAGAAAAAGGAAATCCTGCCAAGTTTGTGGGCAGTTATTTCCCTCCCCTCACTCTTTTCATTTAGATTAAAAAGTTATTTAAGCAGAACAGTGATATAACTCCATTTCACTGTGCATAAGGAGACAGGTTCTAAGGCTGGAATACTATGCATGCTTATTTAGAAGTAAGCCCTGCTGGAGCCAACTGGTGTCTCCCATTAGGTTTTACTCATAGTAGACCTACTGAAATTAATGAACCTAGATCAATCATGTCCATTCATTTCAGTGGGGCTTCCTTGAGTAGAAGCAACATTGGCTTCAACCCAATGGTGGCTTGCTTCTGAGTAAACATGCCGGAGACATATTTTTGCAATTAACTGCATTTTTCTAAACAAAAACCATTCAAAAACCAAACAACACAACCATGGAACAAGGTTGCTAGCCCCCATAGTTCTGCATAGTGACCCTATACAATGGTTCATTCCTATGACTTCACATGCCACTCAGTCTGAGCATGATGCCAGTCCAGTGCCACAAGCTGTGAGCTTCTTGCGCTGGCACAGCAAGGGCTTTATGCCAGCTGTGCAGGGGAATCTGCCATCGCAAATGTTTTAAGAGCTGGGGTGTCGTCATAGTTTCTGAATAAGCCTTCAAGAGACAAGTTCCGTGATGCTGAATATTTGATGCTAGCCAGGTCTTGAAATTCATCTTCATTAAATGAGAATGTTTCATTCTGTCAACTTCATCGCACAGGGAAACCTCACACAGCTTCAGGAATGTGAGCACCACCTGTTTCCCAGAGGGCACTGAAAAAAAGGAAGACAGACCCTTTGCTCATGGTACAGAGTGGTGCTTTGAAAGCACGGGCTGAAGGATCTCCATCAGAGCCAGGAAGACACCTGTCGGAGGCCAGATTTGCAAAGACTGCTGTAGACGTCACTTTGCAGGCAGGTCTGCTACTGAGCCACAGTCAGATTGTCCTCTGGGGGCTACTGAAAGCCATAAACTAACTCAACTCATGTGATGTGTCCATACACACCACGATATGCAGTGAGATGAGCACCACACCCCATAGCTGCCTTTGACTGGACTTGACCATCCAGAGGTCCTTTACATTTACCTTACCTTTTGATATGCAGTGTCTAAGCAGCAATGAAACAGACACAGGAAAAGGCAACTCTAGACTTTGTCATTCGTTGGTATAAAATGTTGTGAAGCGCTTTGTGAAACATGTTGCTTAAAAAGCTGGCTATGAATTGCATCCAAATTAAGTCATACCCAGACTTCACCCACAGAAGCTAAAGGAACTAAGTTAGTCAGGACCCAGGGAAATTGAGGGTGCTATGACACCAGAGAGAGAGAGAGAGAGAGAGAGATGCAACCAGCTTCAAATCCACATTAAACTCTAATGTGGACAAGTCTCAAGTCATAGGATCAGGTTTTAAGGCACACGCTTACTTTTACTGTGTTTACAAGTTATGTTGAGAGACTCGCACAAAGTCTTTCTCTTCTCTTTTCTTGTCATGTCTTTTCTTTTCAAGCACACTATTCTAGTCCTGAAGTGCCAAAACACTTCTCTGAAAACAGACCTCCCAGTTTAGCGGTGGGTTTCCCCACCGCCTTACATAGGTCAAAGATCAGTTTTGATCATTACTCACTAGAGTGAAAGGTTGTTTTAACACCTTTTTCTGAAATATGAAATTTACTTCATATGCCAAGGGATAGTAAATTCTTAACAGCATGGAGAAGCCAGAAACAAATATTATAGAAAGGATTTGCAAAAGAATTCAAAGTGAAGAGGCACAAGGGGGGCACGAGGTAACTGCTATCTAGTGAACTGCTAGAAGCCTACACACACACACACACACACCTCATGGTCTCCACATATTCTACTACCTTCCTGATAGGGGCAACCTGTGATTAGGCAGCCATGTTAGGGACCTACCCCATTCACATAATATATGGAGTGATGGACGGTGGCCTGATTTTTTGCATCAAAAGGGAAACACAAGTGAAGGAACTTAAACTCCATCCCACTTTCATTTCATTACTTCACACAGGCCAGTGGGGGGGGGGGCGGCTGGGTGCCTTCTAGATGTTGTTGGATTACAAGTCCCATCATTCTTGGCCATGATGGCTAGAGCTGATGATGCCATGCCCCTGCTCAAAGAATCCTAATCAGAGGAAGACCTGGTACTCCCTGAAGAGAACGGTATGGAGGAAGAGGTGGGGTCAGGTAACAAAGCCAATCCAGGACCGTCAGACCATATGGCATCCCAGCTGCTGCTCCAATAGAGACCCCAGACTTGGAGGTAGAAGCTGAGCCTGAGAGAGCTCTAGTACAAGACTAGGCAGTGGCCAGGCAATGGAGCGTCCTTCAGAAAGTCAAGGCCTCCTTCAGAGTAATGGGCTATGTGTGAGGGGAAAGCTCTGGTGGCCACCATCTTTCATAGGGATACTGGATAAAAGCCTTCAGTTCCTTGAGAAAGTTGTTGGAACAGGATTGGTCCTATGGTGTGTTGATGGGCTTTGTTACCTTGATCTATGACTGGCCTTTATGTCTCTTGTTGATCCCTTCCCCACCCCCACCCCACTTGACCTTGGACTGTGACCTGACATTAGTCTGTGGACATGGAGAGCTACAGGCTCCCCATGGGTCCTTTGCTCTGATACTGGAAATGGGCTGGGCTGGAAGAAAGGTTCCTGGAGTAACAGCATGGGGACAGGAAGGGTTTGGCTTCCATTGTGTCCGTCTCTCCTTTCATGGAAAAACCAGACATTCAAATATGTGCCCTCTTTTTTTGGTGATGTGTTCTCTTTCTCTCTCCCCCCCCCCCCCCGCCTCACTTCTTGCAGCTACCTAACTTCCCATCCCAGTCCTTGCGGCTGCTTTAAACATTTTTTTTTTTAAGTCAGGAACCTAGCACTCAATCTCCTACTGCCTCATGTATCCATTAGCCCTCAGTTTTTTAGTACCGTATTTTTCGCTCCATAAGACGCACCAGACCATAAGACGCACCTAGTTTTTGGAGGAGGAAAACAAGGAAAAAAATATTCTGAATCTCAGAAGCCAGAACAACAAGAGGGATCGCTGCGCAGCGAAAGCAGCAATCCCTCTTGCTGTTCTGGCTTCTGGGATAGCTGCGCAGCCTGCATTCGCTCCATAAGACGCACACACATTTCCCCTTACTTTTTAGGAGGGAAAAAGTGAGTCTTATAGAGCAAAAAATACAGTACATTGCAAGATCATAGTGATTTCCTATAAAACTTTTTGTAACTTGGTGCCATGCTATAATATTGTTATAAGATGGGGGTGATCTGGATGTAATTTTATGTAGGTAAAATGGGGTTATATAAAAAGAGAGGCTGTAAAAGTCGTCAGACTAGTCTATTTATAAAATTAGTGGTTCTAGCCCAATCTGTTAAGTTTCTCTTTCCATCATTAAAGTGTACAAGTGACTTACTGCCATGGAAACTTCTGGCTGGAGATTCTTCCAGAATGGGCCTAAAGGGGCAGGCATCCCCCATTCCCAGATGGAGGCAATCACATTGGTAATCCAAAACTGGGAAGGGGGATAGAAACCTAATGGAAGAGTGAGAAATGTTGGGAGTGTTGATTCTGTGAGCACTTCCATTGGGACTCAGCATGTACTCAGCATGTGTAAATAAAATCATAGATCACATTGACACTACAATCTCTGATGACCTTCATTTCTAGAAAATAAAACCCAAGATACTGTATGTGTTGGCACCCATGAGATTTCGCACTACTTGGAGTTTAGTGTGCACTAACAATATGGAGGACCTTCTCCATATGAACCTCCCCAGATGTTGAGATCTGTGAGGAAAGCCTTGGCCCAGATAGTTATGGAGTTGGATCCACAGCAGAACAGAAGTATGGTACTCCTAATGGTTCCACTCTAGCTGTGGAACAGCCAACGCTGAGAAGCTCAATGTTGTCGATTTTCTGCAGACAAGTTATTTTAGGCTGACATTTTCCTGAAGCTGTCTTGATGGTAGTTCTTGGGATTTGTTGAGAGATTATTTGACATGTATACATTTTACTAGTCTTAACTGTAACTGAGATGTAAACTGTATAAAGAAATCAAATAAAAGCTGCCTTTGGGCTGCAAAGGAAAACCCACGATAACAATTGCATTTCAGATAAAATGCTTCAAGAATGCAAAGATTATAACTTTCTCTGCCTCTGTTTTCTTTCTTGATGGCTGGCTTGCTTCTCCACCGTTGCAAAGGCAGTACTGACAGTTCTCTACCCTGCAAGCGTCCTTCAAGAACTAACAATTTCATTCAGTTGAGCTGTGAGACCTTGACTTTGACCTCAAAGTCCAGCCCTAACTGCATCACTGGCCATAGAACCTGTGGCTCTCTAGATGTTGAACTCCAACTTAGCCCTAGGCAGCATAGCTAATGGCTAGAGATTATCAGAGCTGTAGTCCCAGCAATATCTAGAGGACCTCCCTAGTGTAGGCAATACTGAACTAGTGCTCTGATCTGGCATAAGTCTATGTTGTTGTTTCACTCAATAATCAGAAGAGGAGTCTGCCAGAGATGTCCAAATGTCATGTGCTTGGTTATAGATCACAAGAGCAAGTGGCTTGGAATGTCTCCTTTCAGCACATCAAAATTACACAGATGAAACATTAAGTAAAAAACAAGAGGATCATGGGACAGTCATTTCCTGCTGAAGGCATTATCAGGAAATCCTAAAGGGTGCAATTATCTGATGAAACTGCTATTCTTTGAAGCTTCTTGTTTTTTGAAGAGGGAGCCTTTGCCCTTTTAACGCTGCACCAAACTGATGGCATTGGCATTTTCGAGTGGTTAATCCTTTGTTTGGAATGAGCAATTTATGCAACAAGCTTTAATGTCCTTGCAAAATACACAGTGGCCTATCGGAGCCCTTTCTCTGTTCAAAACAGGGCTCTCTTAGGAAAAGGAAGGGAAAGCTGTTTTGACAGTGGGGGGGTGTGCATATCCATCATCAGCCAGTGGTGTGTATTACCCACCCACCATCATTTCTGTGAGTCGCCGGCAGAGCAGAGAGCTGCTAGCAATCCTCTTAAGACTTAAGTGAAAGCTAAGCCAGAACGCACCACTCTGTGGGTGATAAAAGCATTTCCCACTAGGCTGCTCCTGTGCTGAATCTCCAGTACGGACTCCGTAAAGCACTCCCACTCCGTGGCCTGAGAGGCATAATCAAGCTGAGAATTCCTGAAGCCTGAGGAAATCCTGGAGCGAAATGTGCGGTGCTTCAGGCCTTTTACAATTGCCCTCATTCTTCATATGATGAACTGATCTCGCTTTGGCTGAGAGCCCCTCTCTGGAACTTGACCTCTGAGGCACTAGGAGTGGGGAAACAAGAAAAATGTCCGTGGTTGAAGAGCTTGTTTGCTGTCTACCTAAGAACAAAGCTGTTGGATCCAAGCCTGATATCTCTGTTTTCTAGCAACACTTCCTCCCAGCTTGAGGATGGGGCCAGGATAACACTGAGCTTTTCTGCATAGAGATTTAGTACTGCAGTCAGATGTTAACTAGCCCATGCTGTCTGCTCAGTGGCCAATTTCTTAAAAGAAAAGTGTCATACATAGCACCACAATGGAAATCTCAGAGGGAGATTAGAAACCGCCTTGCACTGAGCCAGTCCTTTGGTCCACTTTAGCTCTGTATTGTCTGTAATGACTGATAGTGTCTCTCCAGGATTTCAGACAAGGAGTCTTTCGCAGCCCTTCCTGGAGATGCTGGGGATTGAAGCGGGGAAGGGATATGGCTCACTGGTAGGGTTGAAAGGATCTCTCAGTTTTAGTTCTCTCAGTTTCTCATTTTCCCAGTTTTAAATTCAGTTCACATTTCTCAGCAATATATATTATTTTTAAATTCACGTGAAAATTCAATAGCATTTCATTGTGAATCTCTCTAATAAACACATTCTGGTATGCAATTTTGACTGATGTGCATGTTTTTGCAAGCAACTTCCCCCCAAAAATGCATTTTGTATGTTATTTTTATGAATATATTTATTTTATTTCATGCCTTCCCCAAATGTATGCATTATTGTAAAGATTGAGTGAGTGGAGAACTGCACCACAAAATTGGATATGTGCAGGACCGCTTCCTGTCATTTGACCACTTAAAGGGCTTGAGACCACCTCCTTTCACATGAAGCTGCACAACTCACCAAGCACCTTTCTCCAAGATCCCTGCCACCAGATGTAAGGCAGGCAGTGACCAAAGAAAGCTTTCTTAGTCATGGTGCTTTGTATCTGAAGCAACCTCCTTGGAGAGGCTTCGTTGGCGTCAACACCAGCAACATTCTGGCACCAAGCGAAAGCTTTTTATTTGCTTAGACATCCTGCATATTTATTAGCTGGATTTCATGCCTTCTTTTGAGTATTATTATCTTGTTATGGCCTGTTACTGTTGTATTTTACTGTTTGTGTTGTATTTTATGGTAACAGGTTTTAAAGTTTGTAAGCATACTCCTCCCTCAGTGCCTCGTGCTGAAGGGCAGATTATAAATTAATCAAATACAATGTACAAAGATAATAAACTTACCAAATGCAGGCCTACATACATTGTGGAAGGCAGAGAGAAGGGTGTTGTAACCAAGATGGGTATGGACCAGTATTTTAACCAAAAGGGATAGAAAGCAAGGCCTGTATTTTTGCAAAACTGTGCAAGGTGAAGCAGTGTGCCATATCACAGGGCGTAAGAAGTGAAGGATTATAAGGAAGCAGAATAACTGAAGTTGATAAAGTTATACATGGTTGTGCTTTTTTTAAAAAAAACCTTTTCTTTTCAGTTACATTTAATAATGTGTTGCCTCTTCTAATGCTATTTTAGAAGACTGCCAACAATAATTTCAGTTATAAAAAAATGGCATTTCATACTCTCAGCTGTAAACATTAATATCAGCTGATTTCCTGATATTAACTACATCTTTTCTCAGCACTTTCTCATTTCACTGGGTTTTGCCCTTTCCCCCCCATCTCTCTCTCACACACACACGTGTGTGTGTGTGTGTGTGTGTGTGTGTGTGTGTGTGTTTCAGAAATCAGTCCAGCCTTGGAAACCTCTCTGTAGAGTCCATCCTCACTGAATTCTTCTCATTACCGTGCGCGGGTGATCAGGATCTAACTCAGGCACACAGAGGAATTGCACTAATCGGAGGTCATGCTTGTCTTCTTCCAGCCCCAATCCAGGGAGTGCAAGGCCTCCCCAGAATCATTAGGTGGTGAACACCAGAGGCAGCTCCCACCCGATCTAGTAATTGCTGTGATACATCCCACACAGGCACTGGCGGAGGAAGAGGACCAAAAAGAAAAAGAAAAAAAGGGGAAAAATTAAAAAGAAAAAATATTAAAAACACATAGGTTTCATATCATATTTTCCAATAACATATTTCCTTGACCTCCTCATACCTCCCCTTCTTGTATTCCAGTTCAAATTGTTCATCCAGCAAATCCTTATCTCATAGCATTACAGCTATAAACCTTATTTTCTATCCATCTTCTTAAATTATTGTAACTTATACTCTTACTTATGTACAAAAAAGAACTATTTTTTCATATTCTTTTGTATCATTACAGATGATAACCCCTTAATTTCAATCCAACATCACTCAGTATTCCTTAATGTTACAATATTTTTGCAAATAGTCTTTGAATTTCTTCCATTCTTCTTCTGCCGATTCTTCTCCCTGGTCACGGATTCTGCCAGTCAATTCTGCCAGTCCCATAAAGTCAATCAATTTCGTCTGCCATTCTTCCAGAGTGGGTAGATCTTGCGTCTTCCAATACTTTGCAATGAGTATTCTTGCTGCTGTTGTAGCATACATAAAGAAAGTTCTATCCTTTTTTAACACCAATTGGCCGACCATGCCCAGGAGAAAGGCTTCTGGTTTCTTCACAAAGGTATATTTAAATACCTTTTTCAATTCATTATAAATCATTTCCCAGAAAGCCTTAATCCTAGGGCACGTCCACCAAAGGTGGAAAAAAGTACCTTCAATTTCTTTACATTTCCAACATTTATTATCGGGCAAATGGTAAATTTTTGCAAGCTTGACTGGGGTCATGTACCACCTATATATCATTTTCATAATATTTTCTCTTAAGGCATTACATGCCGAAAATTTCATACCTGTGGTCCACAACTGTTCCCAGTCAGCAAACATAATGTTATGTCCAACATCTTGTGCCCATTTAATCATAGCAGATTTAACCGTTTCATCCTGAGTATTCCATTTCAGCAGCAAGTTATACATTCTTGATAGTATCTTAGTTTTGGGTTCTAAAAGTTCTGTTTCTAGTTTGGATTTTCCCACCTGGAAGCCAATTTTCTTGTCCAAATTGTAAGCCTCCATTATCTGAAAATAATGAAGCCAGTCTCGCACCTTATCTTTTAGTTTCTCAAAACTCTGCAATTTCAATTTGTCACCTTCTTGTTCCAAAATCTCCCAATATTTTGGCCAGGCAGAGCTTCATGCTCTGCCACTGCACACAGGATCCCCTTCCTCCATTACAGGAGAAGCAATTTTTTGTTCTTACTGTGATAAGTTCCTTCTCTGTAGGGAGGAAGGAGATCCAGCTGCCAAGTGACTATTGCAGGGGAGAGGTCATTGGACACAGAGAGCTGAAGGTTGTCCGGGGCCTTGGGTCACCTACCAACACACACACCAATGTTCAGGGGCCTCCACTTTTCCTTCCCCACCTCCTCCCTTCTCTTACTCCAGCCCTTACCAGGATTTTTCTTCTCTTCTTACAGGGGCCATTAGGACCTCTTAGGACCGGGCCATAGGGAACAGAGTGGTATGTCCCACTGTGGGACCACTGAGTTCTTTTTTCCTAACAAGTTGTGTTCTGTTTCATTCCTGCTTTTAAGTTGTTTATTTTTTATTTATTTATTGCTGTCTAGTTATTTGCTTAAGCACAAATTGAACTGGCAGGGGACATCTCTTGAAAGTCTGACTTCCTGCCAGTGGAGAGGTGGGTCCACACAGGATCCCCTTCCTCAAACTTTGCTTCTGCTCAGGCTCAGCTTTAGTCTTGCCAAAACAATGCCAAATAGCTTGTTCTCTATGCAGGCAAGTGGCTCAGCAATTGTCTCATTAAGTAATTTTTGTAATTGTTTCCCCTTCAGCACATCTGAAAAGGTGCCTGACACCAATTACTAACAAGTGTGTCATTATTCTCGCACATCCCTAGAATCATTAGGAACCTTGATCCAAAGGTTTATGACATAACATTGCAAGTGCAATACATTGCATTCAAGTGTTAAGTGGTGCACATTAGGACAAAAAAAATACTAATTTCACATATACTCTCAAGGGGTCTGAAGTGGCAGTAATGGACCAGGAATGAGACCTTTGAGTCATAGAGGGTAGACTGAGGAAGATGTTGACCCAGTGTGCAGCAGCTGTGAGGAAGGCAGGTCCCACGCTAGGGATAATTAGGAAAGAGATTGAAAATAAAACTGTCAGCATCACAATGTCATTGTTCAAATCTATGGTGAGGCCACACTCGGAATAGAGTTCTGGTTACATCACCTCAAAAAAATCATTGTAGAGCTGGAAAAGGTTCAGAAAAGGGCAAGCAACATTATCAAGAGCTTGGAGTAACTCCCCAGTAAAGAAAGGGTACAGCATCTGGAGTTTTTTTTTAGTTTACAACAGGGTTTCCCAAACTTGGGTCTCCAGCTGTTTTTGGACTACAACTCCCATCATCCCTAGCTAGCAGCACTAGTGGTCAGGGATGATGGGAATTGTAGTCCAAAACCAGCTGGTTTAGAAATACGGTGAGGGGTTACTGATAGAAGTGTAATAATATGATGTGTAGTGTGGATTAAGTTTTCCTCCCTCTCTCATTATATTAGAACTCGGGGCCATTCAATGAAGTTGAACATTGGATGAATCAGAACAGGCAAAGAAAGTACTTCTTTACACAGTGCGTAGTTGAACTATGGAATTCTATCCTGAAAGATGTAGTGATGGCCACCAGTTTGGAAGGCTTAGCAGGCATGGCCAAACTTGGCCCTCCAGCTGTTTTGGGACTACAACTCCCATCATCCCTAGCTAACAAGACCAGTGGTCAGGGATGATGGGAATTGTAGTCCCAAAACAGCTGGAGGGCCAAGTTTGGCCATGCCTGGCTTAGAGGATCAAACAGATTCATGGCTATGTTCTACCTCCACCATTTGAGGCAGAATGCCTCCGAATGCCAGGAATCACAAGTAGAAAGGGTGCTGATATATACTGAGAGGGCCTTACTGTCCGTTGCCCCTTTCCACTTTCTTGTATAGATATTTGCTTGTCTGCATGGCTCCTTGCTATTTTGTGCTCCACAAAGGAGTAGGATTCTTTATTTATTAAAATATGTATGTGTCATTTATTATGAAAACAGCTCAAGGTTTAGAATAAAATCCATTAAAAATACAACAGCAACCATAATATTAATCCAGCAGCATGAACAGACAGTACAAATAAACAGTTATGACAAATGGCTGACATAAGTAGCTAGCAAAGGCCTTGGTAAACAGCTGTTTTCAGTATTTGCTGAAACAGCATTAATGGCAGCAATGGTGCTACCAACTGGAAAGAGTACAGATACATATG
This sequence comes from Podarcis filfolensis, assembly GCF_964270895.1. NCBI lineage: Eukaryota > Metazoa > Chordata > Lepidosauria > Squamata > Lacertidae > Podarcis > Podarcis filfolensis. The sequence goes on from NC_139603.1 coordinate 59,298,904, forward strand.
CAACCTATTACAGGTGTCTCTTGTGTATTGGCATAGAAAATGTACTTACTTAGCTAACACCATTAGGCAGGGGCATTTTATTTAATTTAGTTAACCATTTAAATATGCACAGTAGGCTTAGAAGCTGTTCTAATAACAGCAGTTGACTTTCTCTATAGCAACCCGAAAGGGGTTATAGTGTACTGCAAATGCCTACAATATTTTTAAAAAGATAAATTCAAATGGGAGAAGCACATGTAAAGATTCAAGCTGCTGCACACAATCTGATGTTGAAGGGTCTATTTAGGTTTGTTTCATTGCCCCACCTAGTGGTTAACACATACAATTCCAACAGCCGTTCTATATAACAAAATGTCAAAACATGTCTAACAGTTTCTTACTGAATGTAAAGATAAAACCTATCATAAGTGTAGTAAGAAACCAGAATGACACAAATCTGTCTGGAATTACACAAATTTTGAGTTGTTATTTTTCTTTCTTTTTTGATTTCAGTCTGTCATTCTGCTCATGGAGCTTTTCCATAGAAGCACATGAAAAGTAAAAAAAAAAAAAAATGAAATCAGACATTGCTGTGTTCATAAGTAGGGAAAGAATTCAAGCCCAGGCTTAATGCATTATTTAATCAGGCATACTCTATAAAACTTTCCAGGGATGCTGGCCAATTGTTAGCAACTTTTGACCCTTATTTTGGCTTCATTGGATCTTGGCACTCTGGCAACAAGCAAACCAATGGGACTCTGATTTCAGAGGAGCTCAGCCACTCCTGAAAGGTGATTTAAAATATCCAGAAGTCAAACAACAAACTTCTTAAAGTATAGTTCAAGGGGGATGTAGATAGAACCACAAAGTAAGGGGAGCATACAGCCTACAGCTGTATGTGGGTGCAGAATCGCCCTCCCCATTTACTTCATGGAGGTCAATGATTGGAAGCTGGAGACATGGTCCCACTGCCTCTTCCATGCACTGGCTGTGAAGACTCCTTGTGATTTCTGGGTATTACTCAGTATGGGAGTGGAAACAGGAGGGACGAGAGATCAGAGCATGTCATCATGAACAGCACCCATGCCCACAACTCCTGCACTCTCACTCTTTAGTCCAGTTCTCTGAAAATCTGGCAGGGGATGTGATTCAAATTCTGCTGAGAAGTGTCGCTGGGTCAAAATAGGTGTATCATATCTGCTGGACCTCCAAATAAAAGTCATGCAATCAATGACACCAAAGTGGCCAGACACCAGGGAAGCATTGCTATAGGGTTGGAGAGGTAGTCTGGATAATATCTGTGGGTCCCTTCCAAACCTGTGATTCTGTATCTGTGAGGTTAGAAATCTGATTGCTGAACCAATCAAACCAGTTCCATAGCTGACCCAGGTAAGTGCCTCTGTTAGCATCCTAATGGGCCATGTTGTGATGGAGACAACTGAGGCATGATGCATTCTCTCCACCCTGTCACCTGGCTGGAAGTGACATCATCCTGAAGTTAGGACAATTGCAGAGCTCGTCCGTGTATGATTGATGCTGGAAGCAACAGAGGCACAGAGAGGTTTGACTTCCTCTCTGTGTTGAATCCAAAGCTATGGAAACTAATGGGGAGGCACAACCTGTTTTAGTCCCAAAGGCCAAATAGAAAGGCCCAGGAGGCTGCATTTGGCCTCCAGGCCTGAGGTTCTGCATCCCTGACCTCCAGCCTCTAGCTTTTAAAACAAATATATACCTCTTGCTATTCTGGGAACTGCCCCCAAAGCAAGCAAGCAAGCAAACAAAATGCAGCCACACTGGTGTTTGTGGTCAGATAGCTGTTACAAGGTTGTGTACTGTTACAATGGCAACTCCTCTCACTGCTTTGTGTTGGTAACACTGGCATAGAATGTATCCTATTTTGCACCTGTTTTCAATTAGAAATATAAATATCTACCCTAGTGTAGCAATGTTTGACTTATCTCCAGTCAATTAGACATAGCTGAGTTTAAAGTTCCATTAGGTGTTGCCTTTTTTACATACTTGGGCCTTCTAGAGGTGTTAGGTTCAGGTCCCGATGGCCTTATAAAATGCCCAAGCAATCCCCACCCCCTTTTTAACAAATAAGAAACTGGTTTTATTGACCTTTTCTCATTTTGATATGTTAAATTTATCTATAAATCCATGGGAAATGCAACATTTGCTCGCATTTTATTTCTCTTCTGTGCAATATAAAAGGAACTAATAAGCCAGGTTGGTCTTTTTGTTGCTTTGACAACAGATTTAACTGATTTAATGAAAAACAAAAGTTAAGGGAGAAAAAAGACTTATAATGGCTTCTATTTTTGGCAATTTTGTTATTGTAATTTATGAAACCAGGAACTGAAGGTTTGCAATGTGAGAACCCTGCAGAAGACAAATCAAACATTGCATAGATCAGCAAATTTTAAGAAACAGTCAAAGGTCAAACATATAAGCAAGAAGCAAGTTAGTAAAAGAAAATGTATTGGGCTCTGGATGCTAGCACACACGTGCACACCCAGCAGGAGAGTGGAAAGAAGAGAGGACCATTTACCCGGGTAGACAGTGAAAGGTGTTCCTTAACATCTGCTGCCGCCTTGTCCTCTACCTGTGGTACGTTTGCAGGAGAGTTTGGCTCCTAGAGAGGCCAGCCAGTTTGACTCAGCAGTTTGTCAGCAGACACCTCTGCCTGATGTCATCATCAGGTTTCTGGTGACAAGGACTTAAAAGGAATCCTGTTTGGCGGGATGGACCCACCAGTGGCAGGGTCACCACCAATAGCTTGTAGTCCTCCTACATTCATCCTTGTCACTGGAGGTACAGGCAACTGACTAGATTATCCTCAGGGTCCCTTCCAACTCTACAATTATATTAATTGTGTATTGTCCCTGTACTCTGGAACACCCCTTCCCTTTGTCATACACAAAACATCATCCATTAGTTGCTTCAGAGATGTATATACATCTTTTTTCAGGCTTTCACTGACCCTTAGGATTTGAGCCTGCTATTTCTAGTTTTCTGTCTTTATATCTGTTTATATAATACTGTTGTGAGTTTGGGGGTTTAGCCTGCATGATACCCAAGTCCCTTGTAATTCCTGGAATCCTGGATCCAGCAAGGGTTAAAATCTAATGGATTTGTTCCACTGTTGAATGGTCAGGCAAGTCCCTTTGTGAGAGAATGGCCATAGTTACCATCTAAGTATGTTCCTTATTATAACAAAGTGGGTTGCTGTATGCCAGAGAGCAAATGGGTGGTAGAGAGAAAGACAAAAGCCAGTGTGTGAGACAGCTGAGCTAGAAGCAGGCAGAAGCTAGAGAGTGAGAGCTAGAAATTAATGAGACTAGGTAAGCAAGACAGGAAAGGTAGGGTGTTAAATATAGATATACTTTGTAGAGAAAAGCAGACATACAGAATGACCGGTAATCTGAGGGTGGTCTATTTCTGCAAAAATGTCTTACTTTTACAAACACTTTGCTCATCATTTCATAAACAGTTGCAAAAATACTGTACACAGACTGCTGCTTTGTCCACAGCTTGACCACAAGATGTAAAAGCATGGTGTGATTGTTGGCAATTCTGTATTTGCATTTCTGTACCCAGCATCCCTATTTTTGACATCTTTCTTACCTTTCCTCTTCCATTAACCTTAGTTGAACCTTTAAGTGCCAATGCTTTGGACAAAATCCCCATCTATGTAGACTTCTTGTACTGTTTGTTTCTGCTTTACTGAGCCAGGATTCTAGAGTGTCACCCGTTATGTAACTGAGAATCTAGTATGCTGTGTCTCCTCTCCACAGAGGTGGTTGTCATCAATGAACCTGTTGTATTTCAGACAGTGTATCAAATTTGCCGTCCTATTCTCTCATCTTTTCACCTCTTGGCTGAAGGGGTATGCTTTTGTGTTTGTGGCGTGGCTTTTCAAGCTCATGCCTCCAGTCACACATACACAAATGCATAGCTTTTAGTGCACATAAATATTTTCAGTATTCACGATATGGCGAATTTTATGCACACAAGTTCCAGAATATTGACTGTGGGGCAACTGGGCTATGTGGCTAATCCTACAAAGAAAAGCAACCATGAATATCAAGACAGCCAGATGGTAAATTTCTGGTTGTGGCACATTTTACCTTGAATTGCAGAATTATGCAGAGGGAGGGTGTGGAATCCTGTGTTTCCTATGAAAGGACACAAACCAGTTTTTGACAAGACAGCAGTGTCATGATTTTTGTCAGTATTCATCAGTCTGTCCTTGCTTAGTCTTGTGCCAAAGAAGCAGCTAGGAATTTATTTGAAATAGAAATAAGATATTCTCTCCCCTTTATGCTGTTTTCACTGGTGGTATATTTTTCTGATGGGAAAGTGGTTTAACATACATTTACTCCCACCTGCAACATGAAGTGGCACAGTTCAGAAAGACCTTTACTGCGTGAATGTGCTAAATGTATAAACTGAGATTTAGATGTACACCACTTTTGAAGGAATGATTTGTGCTTTTGAAATCCTTATGACTGTTTCATTCAGCAGCTGATGTTGTGACCTTTTTTTGTCCTAGTTCGTGCTAGAATTGTCACAACATTATTTTTAAAAGGAAATCATGGAACTTACTTTATTTGCTTCATGGAATCTATAGCATTGCATAACTTTAGCGTTGCAATGGTTCCATGGTGTTGTCTGAAATAAAGGACAGTCCCTTTTAACATTATAAAATAACTTCTACGGATTAACTTCTCCCACTCGTAGTAAAACAGATTAGAACCTCACACTGACATTACCACTTAGGGTGTGTGGACAGGGCAGCACTGAGTAAACAGGGCCTTTGCTGTTCCTGCAGTTGTTCTCCTTTCCTATTGATGGAATCCTTATCATTCCAGAACTCCTACCCTAACCTTCTCTTGGTGCTTGGATGAAAAATCAACCAACTCAAACACTTTGAAATAAGCTGTGAACAACCTGGGAATCCACACAGTTGCTGAAGTACCAGCAATTATGTGGTGTAGTAGTAGTAGTAATTTATTATTGACTTATTTGACAATGAAATCATCTCCTGGAGTGCTCTTTGCGAATCCTCTGCATGCCAGTTTACTCAGAGAGAATCCCACCAAATAAACCAAGCAGCAGCAGAAGCAGATTACATTAGCATGCATGACTAAGGGTTAAACTGTCACTTTTATTTTGAAAAGCTCCAAAGTTACTTCACAATGATTAAGCAACATGCCACAAAAATAGTGAGCATGTATTTGAATCCACAAGGCATCGGACTAGACCTTGAGCCAAACAGAAGAGGCGTGTGAGGAAAAATTAAGCTGTGCGCTATTAATCCAAAACCTTACTCTTGGTTATATAGTCTTAGAAAGGGTGTGGCTATGGGAATAGTGTGCCTTCACCATTGTTCCTAATACCTAGCATTAAAGGTGAGAACCGCCACATTCTGGGTCCAAGGGCAATTCCATCTGAGTCAACATGGACTACGATGAAACTCTTTTAAGACTTTGCGATGCCCATGAAGTTTGGGATTTTGCCGTAACAAGACCAAATGCAGCTCCCATTCCGGGCCTTGGCCATGGCGGATGCTGCCTCTCCCTATCAGCCTTTCTGATTGCACATGGCAGAAACTCAACAGGGGAGGCTTTTTCCAAAACAAAAGAGGGCAGCAGCAGATGGCTTCGCCTGCTGAACAGAAACAGTTCGCCTTGCAGAAACAGTTGTCGGAAGCCGAGGGAACCCTCCTCGCAGCGGGGAAGAGAAGGCACTCGACGGGCCGCCTCAGCTGCGGCTTCCCTTCAGCTTCAAGGCCCAGAGAGCGCCCTCGCCGCCGCCCCGTGAAGGCCAGGCCTCGCCTCTTTATTGCGGCTCCCTCCGTTGCCTAGCAACCAGCGGCAGGCCTGCTCGCCCGCCCGCCCGCCCGCGCCGGGCCGGCGCTCCAGTAGCCGAGGTCGGCGGGGCAGAAATGCGGCCGTTGGGGTCTCGCGCGCCGGCTGAAGCGGAGGGCCATGAGGGGCCTCAGCCTCCTCCCGTCCTACAGAGGCGAGGGGGCCGAATCTTCGGCCGCCGTTGAGCCTCCTTCGTCTTTTCCCCGAGCGAGCGCGGTGGTGGTGGAAGGGCCGCTATGAGCAGGAGCCAGCAGCGCATCCACTTGGAACAGCAGGGTGCGTGTGAGTGCTGGGGGTGGGGGGCTGTTCTGGGGGGGGCAGAGGGGAACTGCTGCAAGTCCCCCCCACCTCTTCCCCTAAAACGAAGGGACGCTGCAGAAGGCGCTGGTGGGCCACTCTCCCTGCTTGGCGTGCGTGCAGTATGGCGACCCAATTGGTCTACCTTCCGAGGTTGTTGTGAGGGATTAAGGTGAAGCTCCCCGGGCGCTCTCTTAACAGGGCGATGTGTCCCATTGAGGTAGGATTCGAGCCTAAAGCATTTTGCAAATGCTGGGTATTGAAGAGAAGAGGCATGTTGGGGCTCAACCCTGCCTGAAACGACTCCCCTATCACGTGGGGACTGATAGGGAAGGGCACTCTGCACATGACTTGAAACACTTCTCACCCTGCAGTGGGGGTTTGCACATCGTTCCGAGGTATATTGTGTTGAAAAACAGGTTGCAGGAATGGCACCTGACTCAAACAAAGCCGTGGGGGCTTCCACTCCAAAAGTAAAAGATGCCTAACAGTTCTGAGGACTTGAGGAAACAAAAGTGAGCAGTGGTAAAATAGAGCAGTGGGAATAAGAATTAGCCTGATGGGAAGGCAGTTTGTTTTCAATGAGGAGTCATAAGGGTAATTCCCCCAAGATTGTATGGTGGTCCAGATTAACATTTGTATGGTTTTGTGTGGTGTGTTTGTTCTGAGGTGGTGGAGAGAGTGTGGGCTTGAGAAACTTGTAGGTTTGAGAGATGATTTGGGGATAATTTATTTGATTTAGATTTGCTAGAGTAAGTCAACTGCTAGGCTGGAAAGAGCAGTGGGCTGTAAATTTCATTTATCGTAGTTCATGTGAAAAGAGACCATCAGAAATGTGCTATAAATTTTTTTCTAACAAACTTTGAAATCTATGCCTTTTGATGCATTGTACATAGGGTTCATTTTTTAAAAATTTCCCAGAAACTTCAGTGAGTACAAAATACAATGTGACCAGTTAATTGGGGCCAGCTTCTCACCTGTGCTTACATAGCTGCATTAGATCTCTTTCCAAGCACAATTCAAAGTGTAGATTGTTACCTTTCTGTGGGGAATCTTTGGTCTACAGGCTTAATTGGGTATGCTAGGCCTCTCCATACCCACCTGCCTTACACCTAACATCTTGTATGATGACACCAGGTGCAGAGCAGGTATATGTGCACTTGAGCCAAAAAGAAGTTTGCAGGCACTGCTGATCATCCACACCTGCAAAGCCCAGTGCAGCTGATTGGTTGTTGATGCTTTGTGGGCATGTGCCAAAAATGGGTCATCTGACATCACTGTGGTGTCAGGTGATTGATAGGTGGGTGAACTCACCTCCTGGCTAGATCCACTTCCCCAACCTTGCTATAAAGGCTTAAGTCGTGTGTGGCTGGTGATAAATGGATATAGAGCTGTCCCAGTTGTACCTCTGATGTGTAATATTCTCTCTCAAGAAGTGTAACAGGTTCCAATTTTGATGTCTTTTTGGCACCCGAAATTGCAGCAAATTTTTTAGTTTTAGTGTTTTCTGCTTGATCTTAGAGGTTTTTGATGTAGCTTCTATGATTGATTGTATTGCTTGTATGCCAGCCTGAGAACCCTCTTATTGAAAGATGGTTTATAAACTGACAAAATAAGCTATAAAAATTCCTTACGTGTCTTGTTAATAGATATTATATCCCAATCACACTCCTTTAAATCGGTGTTCTGACCAAATTTTGGTTTGAATAATATGTTGTAGTGCATCGTTAAAATGGGGGAGTGTGCTGTCTAAAGCAAAATTTACCATTACTGGTAAAATATTTACTGTTTTTGATGCAAGTATATTTAACTGTAATGTTACTTTAACTTTTGGTATGAAAATAGAGTAACTGAATCTGAATGGACTTTGCATATTACAGGTTCACAAGCTCCTAATGGTAAGCTGCCAGAAATCTCGTGCATCCCTGAATGGTAAGTATTTATTTAACTTTGCCCAGTGGTCTAAAATTAGGGTTCTGAAATATGAAACACAGTGTTTTTAAAATACGAAAGCCCAACCTAACTTGATTTCAAGAGAGGTTGGTTTTTAGCTAAGTGCTAGTGCTGATCTACCTTAACTTAGCATCGTTCCATAACTCCTAACTCCTCATTCCTCACTCCCATTAATGGAGATGAGTGGTTAAGTCTGTAATCTTATATCAATGTATTATTCTGGGAGTAAGCCCCACTGAACTAAGTGAGACCTGCTCCAAAGTAGACATGTAGAAGATTGCATTGTTAATCTCTTTGTAACTGAGAGGCTGCTGTTGCTTACTGCATCTGCCACCTGAACAGCAGACTTATATGTAGTCATGATGCTGAAATTGCCTAATGGTGGTTCACAGGAATACTTTCGATTCTATAGTTTAGAGCCAAATATTCCCTTGTTCTATTCAACTTCTTGTTCTATTCAACTTCTTTAGTCCCAGTTGTTGAGACCCTTGGGGGTTTATTGATATTTTAAAATGTCTACGAGTACTGCACTTTCTTTGCCAAAGATTTGGAGTTATTTCCTATTTTAGGGGATAGGGTCTTGTCAATTTAAATTGCAACAGAAGAATTTACAATAAGGACAGCTTAGCATCATATTTTAATGATTCATAAGAGCTGTAGCAGTTATCAAAACAGGCACTTTTTAAAAGTAAAGGGACGTATGCCTCTAGTATGCATAGGATCCTTTTCTTTATGACGATGCATTTTGAACTTTCTTTGGCAATCTGTCTGGTTTTCTCACTGAGAAGATCAATGCAAACTTTCCTGAAATAGTTTGTCCATCCCTGTTGATAGCCCTGTAAAATGCATGCTGTTGATTTGGAGTATGCCTAAAGATGCACTAGAGATCATACTGGGTAATAGTGAGGCTGTACATGTCTGAACAATGCCTTGTGCTCAGTGTGCACCCTAGAACATTTCTCTTTTCTCTGTAGCACTCCAATATTCCATGGCTGAAATTGAGTAGTTTCTCACAAATAACTTGATAAGGAAAGAGGTAGCTAAATGTTACAATATTTGATTGAAAACAGTTTGTAGCACAGTTCTGAAGAAGGAGTGAGTTGGCCATGGAGAGAGGTCCTTCTGAGGAGTAATCATGTAGGGCAGTCTTCCCCAACATTTTGGACTAGTTTCCATCAGCTTCAAGGGAAGGCCAACTGAGTGCTTGTTTGAAACATAGCAATCCTTGGTGACCCACTTATTACTTGAGAAATGTCTGTACCAGACAACATGTGAAAAGCATTTATTATTTTTGCTTTTGTATCCCCTCTGGTGTTCACTATGATGTTTGAAACAGCAGACCTGTCATTTCTCAGACACCAAAGGAACAAAAATTGCCAATCCTAAAATCTGAACAAAGATTCCTGGATAAAAAAGTCTCCGGAAAATCATTCGGGGGTCATCTTTTCGAGAATAGTTGGAAACATGCAGTGATAAAGACAAAAAGGATAAAACAAGGTAAGATGTTTAAGGTTGTCATTTGATAGTTATCCTAGGCTACATTTCATAAAAAGGAAACTTACCAAGATTTTTTAGTGTTGGAATTGCCATAAAGATCAACCTAATCCCTATTTCTGGCTGCTTCCAAATTGTCATTAGTTTGTGGACTGGAATCCACTGACTACTGGCAAATTTAGGTTGAGCAATTATAGTGGATTTCATAGTTGTGTACAACAAACAAATTCCTTTGCAATAAGAAAAGTGATGGGAAATACACTGACAGGGGATAACAATTGCTTGATTTAAATACATACAACATCCCCACAAACAAATCAAAATCAAAAGTTAACAAACTGGTTGTCTGGGAAGGTACCTATGTAGTTTTTCCTTGCACTTTTTGTTGTTGAGAGTTATCTTCCACTCCTTAAAATCAATAGACATTTGCCCACTGAGTTCAAAAGAACAAGAATTGTCCTTTAAACTGCTGTACTGCACACCCTCTCCAGATATTGCTGTTCTTCTCAGCCACTTTTGATACCGTTAACAATAGTATTCTTCTGGATGAGCACCCTGGTTTGGAAGATGGAAGTGATGTTCTGATTGGTTCACTTCTGCCTCTCAAGCTGTTCCCAGAATGTGATAGTTGGGAACTACTGCTTGATCCCATAGAATTTCTTCTTTGCTGTTTCATAGTGTTTTGTCTTGCTCCATACTTTTTCATAACTAAATCACACTTTTGGATAAAGGCCATCAGTGTACTGATGACACCCAGCACTTTCTGTGTGTCTCGTTTTATCAGTTTCAGGTGAGGGAGTAGAAGTGCTGAGGAGGTGCCTGGAATCTATAATGGGCTGAATGTGGGTTAATAAGCAAACTCAATCCCATCAAGACAGAGGTTCTGTGAGTAGGTGTTTTGTCTGTTCAGGGAGATAGTGTTCAACTTGTTCTGGATGGGGTTACATTCACCCTAGAGGTAGCTAACGTGGTACCGAAGATGTAGTTGAACCACAGCTCCTATGATCACTGACCTGCTGACTCGGACTGATGGAAACTTTAGCATAACAACATGTGGAGGCCACCTCATTAGCTTCTTGGACTGAGTACACATTTTGGGGGTACTCCTAGATCAAACATTCTACTTGGAGGCCTTGGAAGCTCTGTGGCAAGAAGTGCCTGTCCGCAGCATAGGCTGGTGCACCAGCTGCGGCTTCTCCTAGACAGAAATAACCTGGCCATAGTTATTCATTCCAGGTAACATCTAGGATTGAATAATACAATGTTTTGTGCATGGAGCTGCCTTTTAAAATGGTTCAGAAACTGCAAATGGCTCACAGTACGGTGGTTAGGCTGCTAACTGTAACTGATCATTTTAGAAGTATTACGCCAATACCTGAAGAACTTCACTAGTCCATTTTCCACATGCAATTCAAAGTACTTCTGAAGTCCTTATGTGACTTGGTACCTGAAGGAACACCACCTTCCATATCAATCTGCCTATGTAGTGAGAGTCTTCAGAAGCTCTCTTCTGGAGCTCTCTCCATTTGAGGTAAGGTGTGTGGTGGCCAGAGTGAAGGCCTCTTCTGGTTGTGGTACCCCGTTTGTTCTTTCCCAAGGGAAGCTTACCTGATACCAGCATATTACTATCTTTTCAGTGCAAGCAAAGACTTTTTACTTTCCCAGGCTTTTTAATATATTGCTGTTTTTAATATGTTGTGTATTAGCATGCTTTTGTAAATGGCACAAAAGGATTGCTAAAGGGAGATATATAAACATTCGTTTGTAAATAAATGTTAAGGTAGTCAACGACAGTTTGATTTTGTTCTAAAACAGTAGGTTTTTTTGGGGGGGGGGGTTAGCGATGGCATTATTCCAGCTTTGACTGCCATTCAGGGGTTCTTAGGATTGCTGCAACTTGATCCTCTTACCTGGGAGTACCGTAAGCCCCACTGAACTTGGTGGAACTTATTTCAAAGTAGGCATGCATAAAATAGTGCTGTTATCTGCAATCCCCCTGCGATGCATTGTGTTCCAGGTAGTGGCTCAGCGTAAGGAACAGAATGTGCATGTTTTAGATACTGGAGTAAGTTTCAGCTGTGGATTTGACATGATGAATAGATGTTATATAGTTAGTTTAGTCTAAGTGTGTGCACACACAGTATATTTAGAAGAAGGCATTTCCGCTCTTGACGATTCCTGACTCTATAGGTGGCTGAGAACATAAGCTCACTATAAGGGAACTGCTCCTTCTGACTTGGTAACCTCACAAGGACCAGACCAGTTTCCTGTGCCCAGACATGTCTCTTCAGAAGTCTCCCATTGACTTCAGTGCAGCAAACTTCTAAGCAAGTGTAAGACTGTAGCTCTAGCTAGTTTTGGCCTGACGTTCCATGTATGCTGCTTTGAATTATTTCTCTTAAGCAGAATATACATCTGCATATGGCTTGAGAGACTCTGATGAAAATGCTGCAATGCCAAGTCTTGCTCAGGCAATACCAAATCCCTCTCCTGTTGCACAGAAGACACAAGGTGCTGCTCATTTATTTCCAGACAGGTATACCATTATAAACTCTATTATTGTATGAAGTGTATAGATGTTTCACATATTCAAAGTGCACTGCACAGGTATAATTCAGAGGCAGACTTCAAGCTGAGGAATTTCTAATAAGCACATCTCATAAAAATTCATGTACAAATTTATTTTAAAAATAGCAATAGAAGATGGAATTTTAGCTCCATTTCTGCATTTAAAGTCAAATGGATTGAAGATGTACACTTCTAAAATATGAACAGGTCATGATATAGTGACTTGTATAAATCGTCATGATATAGTGGAAATTCTATTACTTCCAAATGTTGTGTGAGCCCCAATTCAGACATTGGCAAGTAGGCATATAGCCAGTCAGATGGTTAAAGCTGTTGCTTGTGATCATCAGTGATCACCTGTTCAGAGAAAGGGGGAAGATTATTATTGGGTACTTCATACCCAGACTGGCTTTGTTTTTTGTTTAGAGCAAAGGGAATCACTTGCCATTCAGTCACCATCTTGCCTCAAGCTTATTAGTTTCACATTGGCTTGTTTCAAACAAGCTATGTTTTGTCAGTTGCAACAAGGAAACAAGCTGTAGGCAAGCAAAAATGGAAATGAAATGTTCCACATTCTACCTCATAGCTGTTTGGAAGAGGAGACCAGTTTGTTCTGACCACACTAAACTGTGGTATAGGGTGATGTCTGAATATGGCCAGTGGGAAACAGCAAAAACCTCAGTATTTTTAAGTGATCAAGTACTCATCTGTGCCATAGGCTTACTGCTTTATGGTTTTGTTTTTTAGACAATGCTTATGCCTGTACAGGGTAGTGTTTACTTCCCAAAAATAAAGTCTCAACTTCATTAATGGTAGTTTACAATGTTTCATTGTTTAATGTGGTATGTAACTGAGAGGCTTCTCACTAACTCTACAATTGAATGAACTGGAGAAATGACAGCAACCACAAGTTTCCTAAAGTGAATAGAGGATAGGTTTTTGCTCTTCTCCCCTACATGTTTCTTTTAGTGTAAATTGCCCCAGAGCCAGTAGTAGAAAGCCAAACAGCAAGCATGTATTTAATAAGCACACGTTTAATTTGGCCCCGGAAGTTCTGTATGTGTCTTACCACTCAGCTATACATTAAAAAACAATTTTTAGTAGAAACGGGAGTGGATGAATGTACTGTTCATGTTTTTCTCATAGCTTGTGGCATATTGCAGCTGGGGTTGGGGCAGGATCGTTTAAGGCAATTCCCAGAAGTGCAGACAAGTTAGTCTGTTGTAGCAAAAACTACAGGGCCACAAGGCACTTTAAATCAATATATGTATGCCATAAGGTTTCACGGACTAGTCAACGTAGTGTTATGAGTTAGAGGTCAGAGAGAAATATATGACAAAGAGCCCTGTTTTATTTCTACCCAATTATGTATATCCCTGTATCTGTTGACCAATCCCATTTATTTGGGATAAAATATGTTAAAAAATATTTTTTAACGTTTAACACAACGTCTAACCATTTAATATTATATAGTTAGATACCTTCTTCTTTTGATTTTAGCTGTTACAGTAATGATGACCCCGGTTTACCACCTTTTGTGCTTCCGTGTACTTCATCACAATACTTTATTGAAAGCTGCTACAAAAGCAGGCAAGTTAATTTTACTCTTTATAGTTTGGATTCAGAATTATGTTTCTGAAGGGTGAATGTTAGCATGTTCGACTAGGCTTTAGTCAGCCTCAGAGCTCCTTCCCTTAGGGTCAAAGGAGAGGCAAGGCCTCCGAGAGGCGGATCTGCTGCCCACTCCCCACTGCAGCAGACACTACTGATGTCAGAGCTCTACTGGTAGGCCTCAAAAGGAGTATTATTAAAAGTAGATGCAGTGAAGGAGACATACCCAGACCTGCAACATGGACCCTACACTAGGGAGAAAACTATGGCAGCAAACCTGTAAAGGGTGGAGAGCTGCTTCATCCTTACTTTCTCCTTGCCAGTGACAGCCCAGCAGGGCACTGGGTGAAATTGCCACCTTTGATTTCCTCTCCCATGTCTTTAAGATTGTGTCTTAAAATGACTTGACACTGGTAAAGAACATGGTGTGCTGGTGATATGCTCTTTGTGAACCTTGGGCCATAAAAACACCCTCACAGCACTATGTGAAAAATAAGTGGTGCCAGGATGGTTTTACTGTAAAACCTATTGCTGTCTGAGATACTGCTTTGTTTTCTTTTCCTGCAGGGGAGATACAGCCATGGGGGATGCTTATAAAAGAGGGTCGTTTACTTGGAAACCAGGCCCTCTGAAGACATCCGGTATGCATGGTGGAGCTGGAGAATTAGGTGCTGTAAGGTAAGGCAGTATGAGTGGACCAGGTCTTTCATGAAAAACAATGTTGGGAGTTACTTGAATTTATATATTTAATTCTGTCTCTTTACCAGACTGTTTTCTAAATGTTTATTCCTGAAACAACGTAATAGCGAAAGAGGGAAACATGACTTGATCAAATTCATGAAAATAAAGTGAATATTTATTTTAACCACCTTTAACTGTCCCGAAATGGTGTGTTTGGCAGACTAGTCCACCTGCTTGCCTTCAGCAAGGTCACTGCATGATGTGCCCTTCACCATGTCTTGGGACCTTACTGGGGGACACAGGAAGTGGAGAGGCAAGGATCAAAACTCACTTAGACCTGGGGCAGTTCCAAGACACTTGCTATATTGTGGGTGGGATTGAACTGGGCACCGGATAGTTAAGCAGCTTCCACATTTTAGCCTGGCCCATCCCCTTGATAGTCTCTGGACTCAGCCAAGGGTTATCTTTTGTTGTGATGCTGGGAAACATCACCCCCTTGCCAAAGGCTCATATGTACAGTGGTACCTCGGGTTACAGACTCTGCTAACCCAGAAATAGTACCTCGGGTTAAGAACTTTGCTTCAGGAGGAGAACAGAAATCGTGCTCTGGCGGTGCGGCTGCAGCAGGAGGCCCCATTAGCTAAAGTGGTGCTTCAGGTTAAGAACAGTTTCATGTTAAGAACGGACCTCCGGAACAAATTAAGTACTTAACCCGAGGTACCACTGTACACCCACAAAGGGGCAGGGGAAGGTAAAAAAAACCAAGAGATTTAGAATAAGCAGAGCTGGTGTCATCTCGCTTCCTGAAGCTAGGCAGAACCACAATGAGGAAGGAGAGCTCTCCCATGTAGCAAAGGCTTGTGTAAAGTTGCAGTATTGGCCTACTTGAGCTGGTGGAGTTACTGAGTCAATACTTTTCTCTGCTGGAGGAAAATGTTATGACTATTGTAACAGTCCGATTCAGAAGCAGTTCCTATGCAAGTTTTATTTCCCAGCAATGCTTGCTGTCCTATAGCCGCTCAATTCAACTCTATGAACCCTATTTCTTAGTATTCATTTATAGGTCTGCCCTGTTAATATTTACCTAAATCCCCATGCATATTAGTCCTTTCAGTACAAAGGTTTTGATACTTGTTGAGTACTACTAGGAATCTGGATGGAGATTCCTAAAGAAATACATTTTGATGTAGGAATACTTATATGGCATTGATCAGCATGTTTTTTCATCTCAGCACACTGCTGGGAAATTACACCACTGCAAGTCACCTTGATTGCCATAGTCCATAAATATAACATTCTATTAATAGTATGTTCTTGTGCAAATGTTTGTAGGTTGAAGAAGTATAATCGGTGTTCCAGCCTAATTTCATTTCCAGAAGGATCCAAATTCAAGCCTGGTAATGTATAGTACCTAATATATTTAATTTCCTAGGCAAACTCATTTTCTCACTGCTTTACTATGTGAACTTTCTTGCATTTTGAATATTGTTGCTGTTATAAAAATGTTTATTGAAGGCTTTGTTTATGTACCTAAGGGACAGCATTTCTAGTCGTGTTTGTAAAATGTTTCAAAGGCTTAATTCAGCTAATTAACAAAAGGCAATTACTGATACAAGCTACTAGAGTTATTCTAGATTTATTCTAGAGTTGTTTTGGAATGAAAATACATTGGGTCATACTGCATTTTTATGGTCACAAATGTAATTTTTCTAGTTTAATGCATACCTTGCTCAAAAGATTGCTTAGGAAAATAATAAACTAAATGGATAACATAAAATGCTAATATAGCAGGAGAAATGGGAATCTGTTTATAGTTTTTTTAAAATCCTAGGTATCTGTACTTCAAATTGATTTTTTTATGAACCTATATAAAATCATAGGCCTCTCTAAAAAGCATGGTCAGACTAATGCATAATGGGCCAGGTTTATGAACACTATGTACCCCTTTTTACTACCTTTGACAATCTCTCAGATAACCATTACAACTTGTTTCTATTTTAAGGAATGGGGTGATTTTATTCCCTTTCACTGGTTTTTGATGTATTTTGTATAATTCTGTTTTAAGTACTTCCATAAGAGGGGCACATTATACTTTGTACAAACTACTAATCAAGGGGAGTTTCGTTTTTTCTTCTAGGTTACCGTTTCACAGACCCTGTCACTGGAGCTCCTCCTCAGTTCCTCCAGCGGCTTTCTCAACTGGCTGCATTGGAATGTGAAACCATACATCAAGAGAGAACAAGAAGACTCAGGAAGGCCAAGAGACAGATGATGTAAACAACGTACCAGGAAAGGAACAGGCTCCTTTGAAATCATGTAAAGTTACTATTTTCTTGTTCACGTCTATCTAATTCTTTCACAAATAGTATGTTTGTGAATACAAACCTCACAATTAAGAGAAAATAGGTGATTAATAAAGCTTTTTTATGTTTGTAATTATATTGCCATTGTAAAGTTTTTGAACTGCATCTAATGCTGTAGATGCAGTAGCAGGTCAGCCTCCCCTCCCCCGAAATAGTGATAGAAAAGTCAGAGTTGGAAGGGAACCCTGAGGATCATCTTGCCCAATCCCCTCTAATGCAGGAATCTCAGCTAAAGCTTATGTCAATGACAAACACCCAACCTCTGTCTAAAAACCTCCAACGAAGCAAGAGTCCTTTTGTTATTGAAAGAAAATGCTGTCTGACTTATCCTGTTAGCCTGCCTGCCGTTAACACGTTACCAGGTTTGGGTTGCTTAACTTCTTAGCCCTTTGCTATCCCCAGGATAGGCTGTGATTTATTTCATCAAATTTATATACTGCTTTACAGGTTTCCTTTAAAAAAAAAAAATCAAAACCCCAAAGCAGTTTACAAAAACAATTTATCAGTAAAATGAATTAACAGTAATTTGAAATGTTAAAATAACTGACTAAAGGCAGATTAAAACTCACATCAGCTTTCTAAACAATTTTTTTAATAGCAGGTGCTGACACCACAAGCTGCTGTGTGGATTTCCACCAGCACCTCTCTTTCCCAGGGCCCATTTCATGCTCTATCTGAAGAGGACAAGGGTGATCATCATAGCTCCTTTTCTGAACCAAGCATCTGCATAGTCTTCTGACTGGCAAGGTCATTAATACCTTGTTGTCAGACAGACCTTCAGCTAACAGGATCTTTGAGCAAACTACTCAAGACCGGCTTGTGTAGGTTAACCATAGCTTAGATTTCTCAATAACATTCATAACTTACTGTTTGTGGCTACCTAGAATTAAAAGGATTGCAGAAGTACTCTGACTGCCAGTCAATTTCAGAGAAAGGAAGAACAGCACAATTCCACAGAAGATTTTTTTTTATTAACAATGCATAGAGATGTCATCTCCTAGGCCCCTAGAAGAGAAGACAAACTAAGATTAGAAACGTTTCAATTGGTGAATATTTTTCTGAGAATTTCAAGTTAGGCTAACAGCGCACATTTCAGTGTTTTACTTGCCTTTATGTGCACACAAAAATCACTTTCAACCAAAAAGCTATTTATCTGGCTGCCTGTGGTGACTAAAAATAGTAAAATATGTGTTTCCCATAATTTCCTATAGCCAACTCGGTATACTACAGTAATTAATTATTACTCTAAAACACACAAGCAGTGCATAACCTAAAGTGCAGTCTAAAGTCCATCTTAACCAACCACCCAAATGATTTAAAATAGCACAAATAGAGCAATGGGGGCATAATTTGTTCTCTGAATAAGCAGCTTATATGGCTTAACATAACAATGAGTTCCGAATACAAAGGGAAGTAACAAAACTGCAATTCTACAGCTAGACAAACTGCCATCCACACCCACATTTGCTTACATTTCCCCCTACAAACCCCACCCCTAAAGAACTTTAAAATGTCAGATGTTCCAGAAAATCAAGTTAAAGATTGTATAGCTTTATTGTATTTCTAATCCTGCACATTGGGGCAGTTTGGTCTAAACAGTTTAGTTTGTTGTAGAATTTTGCCATCGTTGTATCGCAATATACTACTTTATCCTGTACTCACATGCACAAGTTCCTCCCCCATCTTCTGCTGATCTTTGCAATGTTGGACTGAGATGCCATTGCATTTCCTAGCTAGGAGAAGGGCAAGGAAAGCCCTCTTACTTGATTTACAAAGGCACTTCCACCTCTGGCAGGGTTTCATCCCTAGAAAGTCTTAGTGTGCACAAAACAGGAAGGAACCTTAAGATGTCATAGCTATGGTATTGTGGCTGAGAGAGAAGTGCCTTTGCAAGCTAAGACTGGATTCACCACCTCTAATCCGTAAAGGTATAAGGAGCTCCTTTAGGAAGCAATACAATTAACATGTGATGCCATGACAAGATCTGCTTAACTTTGTCAATGAATTCCCAAGACTCCATGATTCCACATGAAAAAAATATTCTACAACCAGAAGCCTATATCCCTTGTGCAAGGTGGATATGTGTACAAAAACAAACAAACCAATGTTATTTTCTGTACACACCCTTGAAAAACTTAGGATGTGTGAAGGAAACCCTCACTACAAGTTTGTATTTTAGTGTTCTCCAGCCCAGCATACCATTAATTCATCCTCCTTATGAGCCGGTTAATCTGGTCTTCCCTGTTTCCTGCATCACCACCTTCTACAAAGTGAATGGTTTTCTTCTTCATTCCACCCCGTGGAGAAGACAGCTTGAATGGCCAGAGAAAGTTGTTTGCTGCTTTGAAGTTTTTGCCAACAGTGTAGATTTCATGGATCAGATCCTCCATGCAAATGATGCCGTGTTTTCCTGAAAGTAGAGTTAGAAAAGGTTCAGAGTACAAAGTGCCTTCCCATTCATTGATTGTTGCAATCACCCTGCGGGTAGCTGAGAGAATGCAATTTGCCAAGTCACCCAAATGAGAGCATCGCAACCAAAAAGGAACTGGGACATGGGAAATGTATAGCACTATACACTGCACGTCCAACAGAATGGGCACATTTTGTCACTACTGTAAAGCCAAAATGTCCGTCACTCAAATAGTATAACTTGATAGTGGCACTCTGAAGAGTCTACTTGTATTTGTTTGACATTAAGTTAAACTTTTTTCTATTTTGATGTTGACTTCTAACGCTAAACCACAATCTTATTAGGCAAGAGCTGGTATAGTGTAATGTTGTGGCTAGACATAAAAACCAGAATGTGTTAGGTTCAAATCTCAGCTCACAAACTAGATAGCCTTCAGCAAGCCACTGCCTCATTACTCCATCTTGCAAAAATGGCATAATACTGGCACACTGTTAGAGAAAAGTTCTAACAGAACATCAGTGAAATACTTTCTATGTAAATGCAAAATGTTATGCTCAAGTTGGCCAGCAGGATTGCAAAGAATACTTGTCTCAGACGATACAAGAATGCAATAAGCTTGCAGATGTAGCGATACACTAAAATAATCCAGTACAAGTTGTCATAAGCTTACTTACCCAGGCATCTTTTGATGAGAGAGTTATCTGTCAAAGCAATGCGCTGCTTGTTGATCTTCCCATAACCACGCTTGTAGATCAACTCATGCACAGATTTCAAGTTGGGGTAACTGGAACAAAAGATAAGACATGACAACAGCACTGCTAAGTTAGTAACATAATGAAAATCAGCTGCTTGAATTTCTAAGTTAAAAATATAAAAATGTGTATGCCAAATGCATGAGTTCACTGGCAATATTGTGTCCTCAACACCTTGCTGTTTGTCCATTCAGTACACATCTGTATTTACCACAGCCAACTAATTTCTAAAATTAAGTAGCTGTATCCAGACATAAGCTTTTGGGTTTGAATGCTGGGAACATAACTACTCTCACAAGGAATGAAAATTAGCATGGACAACTTCTGGCACACAGTGGAATATTGCATTGGACAAGGAAGAGGAGGGGGTTGGGGGGGAATCATTTTTAGCATAAGCAGGAAGGAAATCTGCTTGGAACATATTTATGACAGAGATGGAAGGGGAGAAATAATGGCTTATATTATGTGTTTTTTAACTAAATTTCTACCATCGTCTTCTATTGCAATCACAATACAAAGCACAACGTACAATATTTAAGTTAGAGTTATAATTGGAAGGTGAAGGTAAAGGGACCCCTGACCATTAGGTCCAGTTGCGGACAACTCGGGGGTTGCAGCGCTCATCTCGCTTTATTGGCCGAGGGAGCCGGCGTACAGCTTCTGGGTCATGTGGCCAGCATGACTAGGCCGCTTCTGGCGAAACCAGAGCAGCGCACGGAAACACTGTTTACCTTCCCGCCGGAGTGGTACCTATTTATCTACTTGCATTTTGATGTGCTTTCGAACTGCTAGGTGGGCAGGAGCAGGGACCGAACAATGGGAGCTCACCCTGTTGCAGGGATTCAAACCGCCTACCTTCTAATCAGCGAGCCCTAGGCTCTGTGGTTTAACCCACAGCGCCACCCGCGTCCCTTCATAATTGGAAAACGCACATTAAAGATCTGACACAAACTTAGGTCAGTAAAATACAAGCATGAAGTAGAGAAAAAGCATCCAACACAAGTCTACTATAACCACATTAAGATAACTTAACCCTGCAAATCAAAAGCTTGCCAGATCAAAAATGTTTTCAATAAATGACATATGGTGGGTTTTCGGGGGGGGGGGGGGGCTTATTGAGGCAGGGATTTCTGCAATCTCAGCAGAAGGGATAGAAGATGTCCCAACCATGCTTCTACTACCATTAGAATGCACAGAAGATCCGGTGTGAATCTTTAAAAGGCAGGCTTATATTGGAGTAGAGCTACTACAGGTACCCTGGAGGCAAATCTTTTGGCCCAGAATTTGTTGCTGGGAACTACTACCACTTTCAGGACCATAGGAATTATTCACTATTTTAATACAACACTTTCTCAAATAGGAGTGATACTTCTAACTGTACAATCACACTGAATTTTGTTGTTCAGCAGGAACTAGAGTATGGTTTCCTATATAGAAATGCTACACTGGAAGTTTTCATCAGCAAGAAAAAGTATCATTTACCAACCTATACTCTAGTCCATAGCCCTTTGGATAACATAGGCCAGAAAGGGCCAACACCTGTATTATCATGAATTGCTGTACTTCTCCAAACATTAGTCCAGAGCTAAAACTATCTAGCCCCTTATGTATTATAAAGATGAAGATATTATGGCAGTAGACTCGTCTGATGGTATCAACTTGGAGAAGATAACCAAGGTAGTTCCTCAAACAAAAATCCTTTCACATGATTACTAGCAGTAAACTTTGCAATTCCAAACGTTACAAAGTAGCTAAAGTTCCAGCCCAAAAAGGCTTAGTCTAAAATGTGACAAGAGGGAAAAGAGGCATGAAATAACTTTGGTAAACAGAAGAAGGTACAGTGGACCCTCTGGATATGAATTTAATTCGTTCTGAGGGCCATGCACACTCAGAAAAATCTGTATCCAGAGGAGCCACTTCTGCACATGCGGTGAAACCTGGAAAAATACTTCCAGGTTTGTCGCTTTCACAACCCAAAGTTTATGCTACTCAAGAGTAATGTAACCCAAGGGTCTACTGTACATTTATTTCTGTTACACATTCTGTACGGTATACAAAATAGTAACATGAAATGCACATGAAAACTTGTTGCATTATTCCACACAAGTGAAACTGCAAAGAAATACCTCTTGTGGGACATTAGCTGGTCGTACATGGGCTACACTATGGATCAGTGTATTTTTAAAAATGCTGCCAACCTCATTATGCTTCAACCTTCTAAATATGTATGATGCAATGCTCAGTCTGCGATTGCAGCGCAGAGTAGAACTTTCTGCTCTGGAGCAGAGGTAGAGACCACTTCGTCCAACGCAGACAAGCAGAAGGCAACATATATAGGGAACGATATACACCACTAAATTTAAGATTCAACTTACCCCCATGCAATGTAAGGTTCAACAATCCTCAGCATGTTAATGGATGCTTTGTTGAGTTTCACAAATGTGCCATTGAAAATTTGACGCAGGCGAAGAAGCTGCAGTACCTTGCGAACCTTGGGACTAACGCCATTAATTCTAAAAGTGTAGTAAAACATGTTTCTTTTCAGTACAGATTTAACTACCAGCTACTTCCAATGAAAGCTTTCATCATATTAGTAAAACATGTAACACTCCAGATAGCTGAACTTACATTATAATTAACATACCAATGACATTTATTTTTAATGGATAGTATTAAAGATAATTTTGCCCCCCACACAAAACAGTCCACTAAAGGATTAAAAAAACCTACCAAAACACAGTCCTTGCCCACTTCAAAATAAGGAGCATTTAGAAAAAGTGGCAACTGTTATGCAATCCAAGATAAGCAAGAAGCCTTCATTGTGGTAGTAACCTATACAAATGATTCCCCCCACCCACCCCAGAATTTCCATGGAGCAAACTGTACCACCTTTCATTTTTCAGGCGAAGACATGTTTATTCTTCTTACACTTCATTTTTTAGGTCAAGACATGTTTATTCTTCATACTCTTCCATCTGTTTTATCGCTACTCCTCTGCCATTGTGGCTCAGCTGTGCTCATATTCACAGAAAGCTACTATTGTTGGTAGCAAACTAAACCCAAACGAGGTATTGGGGGGGCAGAACACTGGCAGCTTTTGAGCACCGGGATCTAAATATGCTAAATACCATTATTTTAAATGCTACTTTGGATGCTATTAATTAACTATTTTATTATGTTATTTTATTTTATTAGTAATCACCAATTCTTAGACAGCCTGAAGGCCTTCAGGGAGAAATCAAAATAAATTAAGTGACTAAATTACACCTAGAGCATAAGCAGAACAAAGCACTCATGCATTTTTAACTCAAAATGAAGTCCGAGTGTGCTCAGTGGAGCTTTCCTCATTATACTGAAACTTGTGGGATATTACTTAAAAATGCAAAGCAAAAAGTTATGCTCTTTCACTCTGAAATCAATTAGGCTTTAACACTGATATAAGGCTGAAAGCCTTGCTCTGCATTAGGCCCAACGTGTATAATTTGAATGTTAAGTAAAATTATATTTATTTATACTTAATCATTCATGTATTAAATTAATATACCACCCTTCATCCGAAGATTTCATGGTTGTTCACAAGATAAAAATACAGGATAAAAGCACAAATATTTGGAACAAAAAAACCACTATCACCCCCTCCCCCAAACACATTTAAAATATTTCTATTTTATTTATTCTGAAACCTGGACTTCATGGAACCTCATGGAACAGCTTTAGAACCGTTTTTAACTAAGGGTAATCTGAATAAAGAGGCTTCAACACAAGTTATTTTTGAATTATCTCATAAAGGACAGTGCTGCTGCAAAGGCTTAGGTCATAAAAAGGATTACCCCTCAAACAGCTGCAACCCCCAGCACCCTTAACAAACTACAGTTCCCGGGATTCTTTGGGGAAGTCTTGTTCCTTACATATACAGTGTGGGTGTGAGATCAACTGCTGTTAATTTATGGGTTAGCACAACACATTTCTTCATCTTACCCTCTGATCCTGATCACAAATGCCAGTTTGGGTTCAGCAGGTACATAGTAATTGCCAGCTTTGCGAGCCATGCGGGCCATGCGAATTTCGCGCCGGTACATCTGCCTGTACTCTTTGTGGTATAACTCAGCCCTTTTATAGATTAATTTTCGTTCAGCAATTCGCAACTGAAAACAGTAGAGAATTTTATTACATTTCATAAGTAAATATATGTACATTTATCACATCTTTATCTCTGTCTTCCTTCAGGGTATCAGGACAACATACATCATTCTCCCTCATTTATTTAGTACGTCTATATCATGGCTTTCTTCCATCATGGAATTTTAAGTTTTTTCCAAGTGGTCTCTTATCCAGGCACTGACCAGCTCGAGACCCGCTTAGCTTCAGCAGTTATCTGCATCAGATACCCTCATCATGCAACCCAGAGCTTTCCAAACTTTTCATGTAGGTGACACACTTTTTAGACATGCATCATTTCGTGACACAGCAATTCAGTTTTACTAACAAAAGAGGGGTTAAACTAACCCCTTTCCAGTGCAGAGAGCGTTTGCACAACAAACCTACAGACTGCAATCGACACACTAATGTGTCGCGACACAGTTTGGAAAGCTCTGATGTAACCTCACTGAAAGTAGCCTAGTGAGCTTCATAACTGAGTAGGGATTTGAACCTGGATCTTTAAGTCCTAGTCTGACACTCTAACTACAATTCCACACTGGCCCTTACCTTTATTAACCTGTAATAGTGCAAAGGTGGGCGGAGCACTATAGTTATCAAATAGTTTGTTTTTTGTGTGATCAGCCTATGCTGGAAATGCTGGGTGCACACATGCACATACATAGTTTTGATGGTGCTTGCTTGGAATGAATGCTTACTTGCCTTTCTTTTTTAAAGAAGAGGGGAGCAAGGTCCCAGCCTTGATAGAGCAAAGGCTGGGGGAGGTGAGTTTTGTAACTGAATGGTTAAGGCAAGGAACCCCTTCAATGAGATGCAAGAAGAGAATGGATAAAGGGCATTTGGTTAAGAGCTTTATAATCTCTATAATGAAAAGGGTCACTGATAACCATCTCACTAATATATGTGAAAGATGTTGAATATGTTAGGGAAAGGTGGCTCTGGTGCCAGCTGCGGCTGCTCATGGGAAAGAATAAGCCAGAATGAGGACAATATTGTTTCTAGATATACACTAAGCAGTGGAGAATATAAAAAACTAGATTTTTGATCCATATATTACAAGCCTTTTGCAGGCAGATCAATCTGCCTACTAATGTTATAGAGCCACAAAAAGTTAACAGGCCAACTACCTAAGTTGTCACACACAAAAATCCAATTTTGCAGCTTAATGGTATCTCCTCTTAACATGCAACATGGAACATTGTTACAGTATCAAGGCAAAACAAGCCACTTCCATCAAATTGCATCTAGCACAACTCCATTAATAAAAGCTGCATGTAATCCTGCATATGCTCCACTAAACACAATAGGGCTTATTTCTGAGTAACATGCATATGGACAAGACTGTTAAGTTATATTCACCTTCTTTTGGACCAACAGCTTTTTCAGACGTTTGGCCTTCATATCAGCAAAAGCCTTCCTTTTTTTCAAAAGGCTCTCAGGAACCGAAGGCAACTTCTTCTTCGCTCTGCATTAGAAAGCAAAAGACATATACATCTGAATATGGATGTTTCTTCTCATACATACTGCACACAAAAAGAAACAACCTAATAGCCATACAATATCTTTTTAGACTTGTTAGTAGAAAACTATTGCAGCTATAGAACACTGCATATTAACCAGATTACTTTATTAAAACTTTTCTCTCCAGAGACAGGTTTATTGCTTTCCTGAATTTCCAGATATCGAGCAGTTTTGATTTCCTGAGATATAGCTATGTGAAACTCATTGTTACCACGGCTGGTAGTTATAAACATGTTTAACAAACCAGTGGCCTGCAAAGCTGGAGTGGTTTTTTGGAGATTTATAAATTACCTTAAAATCCCAAATTGTAATGCTGGTATTTTAAAAGCAAAACTACTTGCACCCCACTCCTGGGAAAAAAGTTTCTATAAAAATAATTCCAGTGTAATCTTAGGGCCATGGGTTCGAGCCCCATGTTGGGCAGAAAGATTCCTGCCTTGCAGGGGGGATGGACTAGATGACCCTCGGGAACCCTTCCAATACAAGAATCGTATGTATGGTTATCACGACTAAGGATCGCAACAGCGGGTCAAAACCTTTTTTTCGGGCAAACTCTGCAAGACAAATGCGGACAAACGCCGTCTCCCTCGGCCTGTAAAGCGAGATGAGCGCCGCAACCCCTGAGCCGTCTGCGACTGGACTTAACCATCAGGGGTCCTTTACCTTACGCAAGAAAAAGCGCTCAAAAATCCCCAAGTAACCAATGCTTCCGAATTTTCTGGCCTTCCTCAACCAACGGAGCTGGGCGCGTGTGCCGGAAGGCTACAGCTAGGCCTAACCGCGCCACGCAAACTACCAGACCAGCACGGCCTGCATGAAGCGAGGCGGCCAAGTGAGTCTGGAAGCTGCCAACGGCGGTCGCGGCCTTCCCGCTCGTCTACAGCTCCGCTCATTCCCCAGAAATGAGCCCCTCGCAACGCGCCCCACTACTATAGGGAGAGACACATCCCAGCCGCATCCCTCTGAATGAACCCCTCCGTCTCCCGAGAAAACACTAGCTAACAAGGCTCAGCAAAAGCCTCTTCCGAATACGGAGCCCTCAGCGGCGAAGGCTGAGAAACAAAACCCAGGAAACGCTTTCTTAATGTCGCGGATGGCAACGGATTGCACTGAGGAAGAAAAAGCTACTCACTCTTCGCCCGCCATGGTCGCCGCCGGAAAAGAAAGAGTTGGCGCATGCGCGGTGAACTTGAAGACTCTTTCCGCCGCCTAGTGGAAGGGACCATTAAGCGCAAAGCCCCAGCTTTAGGTGCCTAAGCGATGCCTGCGCTGAAAAAGGAAGAGTGCCTACGTAAGAGCCGGAGCTGTACCACATGCGGAACTGTCATTAACTCCTTGATGCGGTGAATATCCAGGTGTTCGGGGGAATGAGAAAATAAGGCAAGACACACAAACTAAATAAAAGTTTTTCCAAGCCGTGAATTTTGATGAGTGTTATATTCAGGGCTGGTGTTATGAACCAGCTTTTCGATATTGTTGGTAGACATAGACGTAGTGGCGTCTTGAATTCTCAGATTCTGGGAGATTAAAAATAGTGCGTTTTATATATTTCTCTCGAAGTATGTAAAGGGCATGTAGCCATGTACACTTTGCACAGCTATGCACATGGTTATTCTGTAGTTACTCCCAGTGAGTTCAGTGAGGTGCATAGAATTTCAGCCTTGACATTAGAACACTTTACTTTCCCAGTTGCCCTGCGACCGCAAAACCCAAGGAAAGTATGCTCTGAATTGCCGGACCAACGCAGCAAGGTCCACTGGGAGGCTGCCCCTCTGCCTCCCAGGAAGAACCTCATGGCAATGGGAGACCAATCTGGTCCTATCCATTGGCCAGTGAAGGAGCCCCAGCGCCAGTGTTTGCCTTCCTTCTCCTTCCCGATCCTTTTCCCCGTTTGTATCATGTGTCTTCGATTGTAGAACATTATAGGTGTTTTTAAGCGCTTATATGACTGAATAACATCGCTTCTTGCGTGAAAGGTGTACAGGACGTAAATTAAGATGGGCACTCCTATATACACTTATCTGGGACTAAAGCCCTATTGAACACTTCTGAGTAAACGTGCGTTGGACTACAGCGTAAGCACAATGAAACTTGGAGCAAATTTAAAATTGATATATGACAGGTTAAAACTACATCTCCCAGCATACATTGTCATGTGAGGCGGGGCAAAATAAAAATTATTGCTTCAGTGCATCATGGGTTCTGTAGTCTTTGCCAGCTGTGCCTTAAGTCTAGACCTGCCGCTTTGCATTCTGGTGAATGTAGGCAATTTATATTAACTTCTCCCCTTTCTCCCCAAGAAATAGCTAAGCCTTAGTGGCCAGTGTGGCACGAATATATAGTTTCCTGCACGAAGCTCACTGTTTTCCAACGCTTAAGCTTCTACCCAGATACTTGGGAGTAAGAACATATAGGATTTCTGTCACGCCACAAGTCAGCGTGCTGCGTCGGACTGCAGCCCCATCCTACGCTGTTAGGTGCGCCTAAGTCCATTCAAATCAACGGGTTCAGTTAGGCTTGCCCAGTTTAGCGTTACAAGCTCTGTCTCCGAGGGTAACGGACTGTGGGCGAAGCCGCTCACATGAAGGTGAGCTGACAAAAGCTTGAAGCTGCAACCCTGTGGTCTGCCTAGGAGAAAGCACCAAAGAACTCAACGGGGACTTACTTCTGAGTAGGAAAAAAAAATTCGCAGTGTACCAACACTTGTGTCCTGCATACTCAGCCCGCCCCCTTTCCACGTTTACGGTGCCATCGCTTTAAATGGGACTCTCTCCTTTTTCTATATTAAAAAAAGTGTGCACATGAGCGCGACTCTCGGCAGCCTGTGCTTC
Organism: Podarcis filfolensis; assembly: GCF_964270895.1. Classification (NCBI taxonomy): domain Eukaryota; kingdom Metazoa; phylum Chordata; class Lepidosauria; order Squamata; family Lacertidae; genus Podarcis; species Podarcis filfolensis. The sequence goes on from NC_139603.1 coordinate 59,327,395, forward strand.
CTGAAGGCCGTGGCACTCATGAACAGGATTGTTTAGGAAAACAGAAAAGGGGCAGCAGAGGCGCAGTTCGCCCAGGGTGGGCGGGCCTAGCAGCGCGGAGAACAGTGCGCGCCGCCGCCGCGCTTGACTGCGCCGTCGTGGCCGGACTGGGCTCTCTGGTTAAGAAAGGAGGGCGGCGCTGCTGGGCGGAAACGTGACGGGAATAGACGGGGGAAGGCCTAGGAATGCAAAGTGGGCGACGAGGAGGCGGGGCCGGGCTGGGAAGCGCGGATGATGGTGGGTTTGGGGGCGGGAGGGTTGGCGGAGGGGGGCCTGGTTTCCTCTCGCCGGAGCTATATAGAGCGCCGAGTGGTGGGAAAATGTTCACTTTCAGGGGCGAAGTGCTGAGCTTGGGCAAAGCCGCAAGGCGGAGGGGACAGGTAGGGCTAAGGCGCGAGGAGCGTGAGAGGGGTAGTAGGAGCAGGAGCAGCAGCAGCAGCAGCCGCCTCACCGCTCAGCCTTTTCCGCGAGCTGGGAAGGTGGCAGCCGGACGCCCCTTCGCGTGAGTCCTGCGGGGCGTGTTTGTTCTGAGAGCGCGGAGGAAGCGCAGCAGGAGCCTCCGAGGGAAACTTGTTCCGTGCGCTGCTTTAACTTGCCGCTCGCGGTGGTCCCCTCAGGGTAGGAGGGCGCTGAGAGATTTGCCCTCCCTTTAGCGTGCCCGTAGCAAGAAATAGTGGCCACTGCCGCCGTCACCGAAGGCGTCTGAAGGAGCGAAGCCGGAGGCGGCCCTTGAGGTGCCCTTAGGAGGCTTGGCTGGTGCCTAAGCGCAGAGTTCCTGCCTTAAGCGCGGAAGCAGCTTGCGCGCTCCCTTCGCTGTCCGAGGAGGCAGAGAGCGGGCAGTTTCTGCGCTCCTGGCTATGCTCGGGCGCGCTGCCCCTCGCTGAATTGTCGAGGCGCGCGCGCTCTCCCGGCTTCTCCGCGCAGGGGGACTCCGAAGTAGCCTTTTTAGGGCGCCGCGAGCTGCTGCTGCTGCTGCTCAGTCGCCCGCTTCTCCTCCTCTCGCTGCTCCTCCCGGCTGCCCGACCCCCTCCAAGGGAGCCGCCACCATGAACATCATCCTGGAGTTCTTCGTGGTTACCTTCAAGGTCCTCTGGGCGTTCGTGGTGGCCGCCGCCAAGTGGCTCATGCGCCCGAAGGAGAAGAGCGTGGCGGGGCAGGTGTGCCTCATCACCGGCGCTGGCAGTGGGCTGGGCCGCCTCTTCGCTCTGGAGTTTGCCCGCCGCCGGGCGCGCTTGGTGCTCTGGGACATCAACACGCAGAGCAACGAGGAGACGGCGGGCATGGTGCGGCACATCTACCGGGAGATCGCCGAGGAAGCCGTGGTCGCTGCTCAGAAAGGTAACCGACCGGCGGGAGGAGTGTTGCTGAGGTGGGGACGGGGATGAGCTTGGGAAGCCCCGGGTTCTTAAAAGGCAAACAAGAGAAGCAAGCGCCACTTCCTTCTAGGAAAGAAAAGCAAGGGTTTTTTCTCTCGATACTTAAACAGCGCGCTCTTGCACGTGGTCTACTCGGGAGTAAGCCCCATTAAGTTCAGTGAGGCTTATTCCCAGGTAAGCGTGTAGGATTGCAGCCTTGGGTGCTTTAAAATAAAGCGCAAGATTTGGAGAGAAGAGGGTATAGGAAAGAGAAAACATTTCAAGAGCAGCGGCAATAGTAGTAGCTGAAACTGTTACCTCGTGGATCGTTGCTGTTGTGCAGAGACCTCCTGCCGATACCTGGACAAAGTTCTAGATTAACTTTCAGGATCATTCTGTCTTCAGCGGGTAAGGGATGTCTTCTCTTTAACAGAAATATGGTGCTGCTCAGGGCAATAAGGCAGATTGTGGAGTTCTTTGATGGGATGCTTTTTTGGCACACGGATCTGTACATGGTTGGGCGGGAAGAGAAAGAGACAACGGCATGTACAGCTTGTAGTGTTCTCCAGAGTGACTTTACCTGCCTCTTTATCAAGGGTGGCTGAGTTGCAAACATTGTAAGTCCTCCTATTGTGTGAAAAATTGGTGGGTGGGGTTTTTTAACGACTTGGTCTTAGGGGAATATTCTCCATTCTTGCCACCCAAGTAGTTTTGGGAGGGATGCAGTGATTTATTTATTTTTTACAGAGGCAGAGATTGGCACACTAAAGGCAATGACTGGTATTCAATTAACTTATCCTTGGTGTAGACCCACTGAAATTAATGGGACTTAACTGAGTCATGTTGGTCCATTTCATTGAGTACTCCAAATACTGCACAACAGTTAGCTTGGATTCCAGAAATTCTAGGCAAGACTGAAATTGAGGAACTTTTCTTGCTTTGGTATGCTGGGCTGCAGCGGTTTGCAAATTTTAAATTGAATGTGCAGGTGCTAAAATAGGAATAAAAGCAAATGAGCCCTCGTTGACCATTTTCAGAAAACTGTGTAAAGGTCTGGCCACCTCATCTGAAATGCACAACCAAGAATCGGAAGAGGGGAGGATTAAGCAAATGTTTACTAATAATATTGGAAGCTGCCTTTTGTCCATCTAGCTCAGTTTTGTCTATACTACCTGACAGTGAGACTCCAGGGTTTCAGATGGGGGACATTCCCAATCCTACTTGGAGATGCCAGAGATTCAACTTGGGACTTTCTGCATGCAAAACATATGTTCTAACACTGAGTTGCTATGCTCTACCCGACTGTTGCCTATTCCTGGAACAGAAGAAGAGAAGGAAATAATTTATTCCAATGGAATTTAATATGGCCATTAAATGGAGAGCACCAAGCGGAGATAGCAAAGGAGGTCTGGGCGTATTTGGGATAGTCAACCAACTCAAAACAGTAAATCTTGTGGGTGGTGAAATGGGAATACTCTTTGCTGCCTATTGCACAGAAATCCAGGTTATGGGTTGTATGAGATGCAGTGTGATACATATGGAAAGCAATTGTCTGACATATTTGTGCTGCAACTCTTCAATGGTTTGACTTTACCCCTAGACTCTGTGACCTGGGAGTTAGTCCCATTGAACTCAGTGGAACTGGCTTTTGAGTATACTGTTTAGAATTGTAGTGACACAAATGGCTTCACCAGTTTGTTTCACCATCATCATCATGCTTAATTTAGCTCATGTGCACCATTTGCACAAACCTATTAAATGGAATAGTTGGGTTTTTTAAAAAAACACACCAAAAAAAATGAAAGTTTGCAGTCTTGTTCATATTTGAGAATAAGCCCTAAATCTACTGAACTCAGTAAGACTTATTTCTAAGTTAATACAACAGTCAAGCTGCGTGTTCCCATACCCTCAAATTTAAAAACTCCATCTGAAGTGGTTTGTGGATCAAGCTGTCCACTTATTTTCTGATATTTAAGCATTGCATGGTACCTGACAATAGTTTTCTTTCTTTCTTTTCTCTCCCCCTACCCCTTGCTTGTCTGGCTTCCTGTAAGTAGCTGGGCATGGTGAAGAAGTGGTACCTCACTACAACTTGCAAGTCCACACATATACTTGTGACGTGAGCAAAAGAGAGAACGTATACACAACTGCCGAGAGAGTTCGCAAAGAAGTTGGTGAAGTCTCAGTCCTTGTTAATAATGCTGGTGTGGTTTCTGGACACCATCTCCTGGAATGTCCCGATGAGCTTATTGAAAGGACCATGATGGTTAACTGCCACGCACACTTCTGGGTAAGTATATCTATTTATGTTACTACATTTGATATCTAGTCTGTCTGTTCCCTATAAAATGAAATCACAATTTGTTCAGGACAGCATTTGTTTTTGTGTGGCAGCACTGCATAATTTGGGCCTTCTGTTACTTTGCCCATCTTACTCACTGAGCCAGATCCTGTGAAAATTGTGTTCAACTAACTTTCACCCTGTTGATTTCATTGGGACCTGAATGTGGCTAACACTGTTTGGGTCAGAGTCCCTGGTATATAGAGATATCTGCTGGCCTTTTTGCCACACTGATTGAGTCGTTGGTCCACTGAGCCCAATGTTATTGCTTACAAATGGTAGCATCTGCTCAAAGTCCCATGCAGAAGCTTTTCCAACAGCAGAAGTCTTGGTTGTATTACTTTTCATACTAGGCTATGCAGCTTTCCCTTGATTCTTCTGGCTATCTTCTGTGGAACCATCGCTAATAGTGTAAAACAGAAGTCTTTGGTAGTCAACGTGGTGCCTTCCAGATGTTGTTGAACTCTTAGCTCCCATCAGCCCCAGCCTGCATGGTCAAAGGTTATGGAAGATGGGAGTTGTAGTCTATGGCAGTTAGACGGTACCACATAAAATAGTATGGTGTAAGATACCCACATAGAGTTTGAGCAAGTGCTGCTTTTGCTACCCGAAGTTCTTTTGTATGCATGTTGGGTTGGAATTAATTCACTGTATTCAATGAGACTTACTCTTAGGTAAGTGCATACAGGATTGCAGCCTAAAGAGTGGGACAATACAGTTATGCAGAGAATATTGCAAATTTTTCTCTCCTCTGTTTTCCTGGGAAGACTTGGACCAATGTTTATAAAGAGCGACTTTTTAAAGACTTTGCCTAAATACCAGGCTATATTCAGAAATATTTTCTTGAATTGCCTTCAAAATCCACTGCATAATATCCATTGTCAATTACAGCATTTATACTGTTGAAATACTCTGCAAACTCCGTGTTACTGAGAGTTCTAAATATTTGCTGTGCCGATCGTAAGATAGAAGAGTAGAAGACTGGTTCATGACCCTTATGTCAGGCATTCCCTTTAGAACCATGCTGCATACTGTTCAGTGAGTAAAGCATGAATTGAAGGAAGATCCAGTTTCATCATATACTACTTGAACAATTCAGAAGATATTGGTTTAAATGTTTTACAATTAGAATGAGCCTGAGGGATTTTTCTGCAGAAATGAAATGCAAACACCCAGTTTATACTTGTAAAAACAGGGAACTTTGGTAACTGAGTAAATGCATGCTTGTGGCATAGCTGTAAAAATTTAGAGTTCTTGGAAGTGGTCACTTATGACATCATTGTCATTAAAATATGGGCGGATCCTAGCCTGCCCAGCTGCTCTTGCTTCAGGCATCTAATTCAACAATAACTTGCAATGTTATTGTGTATTCTAAGGATTCATTTAAAAATCCTAATTTAACAATGGAAACCTAATAATGCAGTGCTGTTCATGTCTATTGAAAAAGTAAGTCCCTGTTCACTGTTCACTCTCTGTTCACTGGGGGGAACCAGAAAATGTTTCGCACCCCCTAAGGATTGCAGCCTTAGGTACGTTTTGAAAATCATTTTGATACTTAAGACATTTCAAGCTCTTTTTCCCTTTGAAGCACTGCTCTGGAGCTAACCCTTGTCATGTGGCTTGAACTTGACAGGCCTATTTCAGCTAAACAAGTCAATACCTTGTCATGCAGCGTTGTATAGTTTCAAGTAGCAACCCACAACCCTTTTATGAATGCTTTTTATCAATAAATTATTCTCCGAGGTGGATGCTCAAGCTGTTCTTTTGTTTCCCAGACCTAGGTAACTGAATACATTTGCTAGTTTCCTAAATGTAGAACAATATAAACACAGGAAGAGAATGTTTAAATCATTAATTTCTGCAAATTAAGTAGCAAAAGAAATGGAAGAAGTAAAAACTGGGAAGAGCCTTTAGTAGGTACGTTGGTGCTTCAAATTCAGTATACGTACTTGGTATTTTACATTGGCTTTTCCAGTTGGTTGACCTTGGTGAAATTAAATAGTGTCCACTTGCTTCAGATTTCTGGATTCTGCTATAATGAAGAAAAGGCAAAGCTCTTTGAGGCACAATGAGGGAACAGCTGTCAAACACACACACACACACACACACACAGAGAGAGAGAGAGAGAGAGAGAGAGAGAGAGAGAGAGAGAGAGATCTGAATCACCTCCGCAAGTGATAAGAAACAAACACTGCTTTTCTTGGGGAATGTGGTTCCAAACAGGATTGTTGTTGATCCAGAGAATAAACACTGTCAGTGCAACCAAATCAAGCCTTTTGAACAGCAATACTGCTTCACCTTCTATGTATGAATAATCTTTGCTAGAATTCTCTATCAATATCTCTTATAGTGCCAGCATGGTAGGAGATGGTGCAGGATTTCTTATTTGTTGTACTTCCAAGTAACATTAAACCGTGGTTTAGTGCTACATACATGATGTCCTCCTCTGGCCATGTTGTGATGCTTTGTTGAGAATATTATCAACTTGACCTGCCCACGGGAAAGTATGAGTGATCTGTTTGAATCTCACTTGGTATGCATCTAAGCTTGCTTACAGACTAATCCTAGGTATGACTACTGAAAAGTAAGTTCCACTGCATTCAATTCCTAGGATACAGTCCTATGCACGTTTTCCTACCTCCTTATGACAGTGTAAGCCCAAGGGTATGGTGTGTGATAGTTTTTGTGTTGTGTGTTGATCAGGAGATCTTCAGCAGTGTAAACATTTATTGAAGTTATTGCCTGTTGTACTAATCTGGGTCTTGCACAGAGGCTGAATTACCCCCTCAATATTGTGATCAGCCCAGGTATCTCTTTGTACCGAAGGTGTTAGCTAAGTTCATTTGCTCCATTTGAAAGAGAAAATGTTGCCGTGTTCAAGCCATATATTTGCAGGCTTATTTGGAACCTGTAACATGTCCAGATCTTGTTTTGGCCAGCCAACTCCTCAAGAAAGGTGGCAAAGTTTCCTTCATTGAACTAGGTTGGCAGGTGGTGTAGAACTTGCCTTATTTGATATGTGGGCAATTCAACAGACTTTGTATCTATTGTATGTAGCAATGGGGTATGTCAAATTGCAGCATCTTCTCAAAAAGACAGACTTCCCAATAGTAGTCCTGCATTGGGCCAAGAAAACCATTGAAAATGAGGGTGATTCTACAGTCTCCAGGAGTGTAGTCTCCAGGACTGGTGCAGAGTAGACATGACATTCCTTGGCCACTAACCATGCCTAGCAGAAGTGGTGTGTTGTAAATGTGCCTGCTCCCTTCCTCTTACTTTTGGTCCTTCTTCTTTCTATGTTCTGTGTTGAATCTTTATCACGGTTAACCATGGCCAATGCCACCTGGATTCCCTCATGCAAGGACATGCAGATTTGTAGTTCTGATTATGATGGCAATCCCAGTAACCATTATTCGTTGTTAGTACTGATATGTATACACCAGCCTACACCATGCCTTAGGGCTGGCCCACCCATGAAGGAAGCTGAGGCAACTGCCTCAGGCAGCAGGAGCCATAGGGCAGCAAATCCAAGGAAAGCATTCCCTGCTGCTGCTGCTGCTGCTACTATGGTAGCAGCAAAATCTACAGCATACTCCTTGGAGGCCAACTCGTCAGCCCTCCACCCCGCATGCCACATTTACAGTAGCCTCTTGGCAAATAGGAGTTGCTGCTGGTCTCCTTCCACCCTTGTTCTTGATGTAGATCTTCACTAGTCCCTTCTCCCCTGGCGAGGGGCGCCATTTTGTGGTTTGCCTCAGGTGCCAAAATGTCTTGGGCCAGCCCTTCTATACCTGAAGCAGAGTGTAGGAGAGAAGGGGCAATTCACACAGGAGAGAAGGCAGTGTGAGAATCAGTGGCACACTCCTGCTTTCTTTAATCTGTTTTATGGAAACACTTAAGCAGCGCTAAAAATAGCTTTGAGATGTCATGTATATATCTACCATATTTGGAGCCTTCACATTGGCTTTTTGCCTCCTCCAGAGCGAACTGAGGTGATGCCAGGCAGTACAACATGCTTAATAGTACTATGGCCTGTTCTGTGTATTTAGAAATACATTACAATATTTTAGTAGAACAGTTTGACTGACTAAATGCAAAGGCTGACAATGGGGGGCGGGTTCTGTGCAAAATCTAAATATAGACCAACCGGCTTTTTAGCAGAAGGAGCTTGCTTGTGAGTACACCCTCAATATCTTTTAGACACTTTCATTAACCAGTGAACTTCAGTAAGATAACTACAGTTATTTTGGAAATGATTCTTGTTAAACTTGGGTTCTCCCTGTGTTGCCACATGTCCTTTCTTTCCCCACAGGTAAAATTTATGGAAACCCTACTGTGTACTATCTTTCTCTCCCTTAACACACTGCATTTATTTAAATTGTAAGATAGTATGAGCCTGGGACAGTTTAAGCTTACCCAAAGATCTACATACAGTGGTTAAGAACTTAATTCGTTCTGGAGGTCCGTTCTTAACCTGAAACTCTTCTTAACCTGAGGTACCACTTTAGGTACTATTTCTGGGTTAGTGGCGTCTGTAACCTGAAGCGTCTGTAACCCGAGGTACCACTGTATTTGTTAGCTACGTAACTTGCATGTTGCTTCCCCCCCAGTCCCTTATCAAATGTATTATTTGATCCTTGGCTTAGCTTCCACTACTGTGTTGATCCTAAGACTTGGCATACACCAGTTGAAATAGGAAAGGAGGAGCATGAAAAAACACTCCTGTATAAGTTGCACTTGGAAGTATTTTGATAATTCTTGGTAGTTAGGTATGGGCGCCCAATATCCTAGAACCGTGATAGGTTAGCTGGAATACAAAGAACAGGAGTGGAAATAGAACTTCAAATGTATAACATCTCTACCTGTGAACAGGAAGAGGTTGGTGAGTTTCGCTTCTTCTGTCCTGTGCCTGCCCCGCCCTGTAGCCTGAAGGTCTTGGCTTCTGCTTACTATAAGTTGCTAAATACTTTTCAAAGCAAAGGAGGCTCCCCCCCTCACACACACACCTGGGTATCTCTTTATCCCTCCATCTAACTGTAATTCCAAATAATTTACACATGCCTATGTACCGTTTTATACCTGTTCAGGTATCTGGGTCCTCCATCCTTCTGTTTCTGAAATTACTATCCTTCTGGAAAGGAACAAGAGAATTGCTTGATGGGGGAAATGCAGTGTTGGCTTCTCCATTGAAACAGAAGCCTCACACTAAACTCTACTGGCTTAGAATGAATGTTTAACCAGCTCAGGTTCATTTTTCCTAGACCTTGGTTCCCTGGGAATGACACACCCACACACTCTGTTTCCTAACTTCCTTGGCACTCTACTCCTGTCTGTCCATAGGTTCTAGACAATCCCTTCAGGCCAGAACTGTTTCTTCTGTGCTTACATACTATGTTTCCTTTAAAAAGGAGCAGTGTTTATCCATTTAATTGTTAATAACAGCTTGCCAAATTGTCTCTTGGGATTCATTCATGGATGATTATATACCATCTTCCATGCAGCACTCAAAGATCGGGCCGAAAGGGGGCAGATTTTCAGGTATTATAGGAAAGTAAAAAGGTTGAGCACAGCCACAAGCCATAACCAACAACAAACATTTCTTGTTCTAGGATTTTAAGTGGTGCGCTCTTGCAACATAGAGATGAAGCTATTGCAACACTCAAGTTTGTTTAACTGGGCAGGGTGAAAGTAATGCACCTTTTAAATACCGGATTAGATCAAAAGTATCCCTCAATAATCAGAGCTGCACAATTGGCAATATTCCATGATGGAGCTCTTGCTTGACAATACCATTTCCCACTGCAAGCGAAGGAGCCTATGTTTATAGATAGATAAAGATATATCCTTGTCTTCGGCAACACTGCTTTCAGTTCACCTAACATTCAAGCAAGATAAATTATCAGAGTTCAGGGATGCATTCCAGCAGCCAAAAACACTTGAGGCTATGAAGCAGGGAGAGTAAGGAGGTGTGGTCTGGGGAGAGTTCTGAGGGCCAGGTAAGAGAGGACTGGAGGGCCGCATTCGGCCTCAGGGACTGAGGGTCCCCACCCTGCAACAAGAGCTTGAGCAGGTTCACACTTTTCACAGAATCATAGTAGCATTGGAAAGGACCACGAGGCCTAACCAACTGCAATGCAGGAATATTTCGCCCAACATGGGGCACGAATCCACAGCCCTGAGATTAAGAGTCTCCTGCTCTACCCCAATAGAAACCTATTTTTTAAAATGCAACAGCAGCAGCATTTCCAGCTTCGTGCTATAAGGAAAAATGTCTTCTTAAGAAAAGGCATTTTTTGCATGCAAATTTCTTATCCGTTTAAAAATGGGTTTCTACCTATGCAAAAAGGAACTTGCTCAGACCCTTTGGGCTAGTCAGAATCTAACACTGATAATGTGTACGCTGTAAATATTGAGTATTTCTCCCTTCCTTTGTTTCCCATAATGGCTCATCACCCAGGCTATCACCTCAATGCAGGAAGCTAGCCTGGCTTATATTTTAACGCTTGCTAGATCCAGGGGTCAGAAGGGTCTAGGCAAACAGGTTCTCCCCCACCCCCTGACTCATAAGCTTCATCTCTTATTTGAGAGAGAAGTACATACTGTGACCTGGTTTGCACATAAAACTAAACTTTAAACCATGGCTTAGCATAAATGGATGAATGGGTTCTTGGAGAGGAGATTGTGGTCACTGCAGCTACAGAATAGTGCAGTTAAATAGATTAAATGGTCCCATTATATCTAGCACTCATAAAAAAACATGTTTATGTGCATGTGAGTGACAAAGAATAATGACACACGAGTTGGTGTTGGGGGGGAACAGTATAGATATTTACATTATTCATTTATTTCATAACCAAATGGAAACGTGGCTCTGGGGCTAATCAAATGAAGTGAGGAATTCTCGCAAGTAGCAGTGGAATGCATTAGTAAGTGGAATTTAAGCTTGTGGTGCTAAGAAACTTCCAACGTATAATGAGCTGTGCAAAACAAAAGGTGACTCCTTTAATGGGGCTTGGCTGTTTAGATTCTATACCTAAAAATAAACTAACCTTTACAGGTTTTTCTTTATTTGCTGTTCTTTTTTTTTTAAAGTGTGTGCCAACTGCTTTTGCTTCCTGATAATCCTGAATTAGGGTAGGCTGTGTGCGTCTGTCTTGAATAGACGAAATAGTAGTAAAGCAATAGCTAAACAATTTGGAGCTTGCCACTGACGTTAAATGTAGTTGGTTTTATTTTATTCAGAGGCCAGAAATCTTAACACTGGATTGTGTACATAGGCAAGTTCTAAACCTGCATCATGAAGTTTGCCTGTGTTCAAGACTTATCCATCTGTCCCCAAGTCCTTGACCCAGATAATAGCATAGACCCAGATAATAGCATTTTCAGGTAATCCTAGCATTTCTCAGAACCTTAACAGGGGGACCACTGAGTAATCAGTACCTTCCCCGGATATCTTGCCTATCTCTGCCATTCTCCTCTTCCAGTGCTTCAGTGTAGAACAGGCATAGGCAAACTTGGCCCTCCAGATGTTTTGGGACTACAACTCCCATCATCCCTAGCTAACAGGACCAGTGGTCAGGGATGATGGGAACTGTAGTCTTAAAACAGCTGGAGGGCCAAGTTTCCCTTTGCCTGGTGTATAAGACTATGTGTTCCAGGCCTCACCTTTGGCTTACATTGGACAAGAATGAATTCCAACAGCATGGCCAACAGAGTTGCACGTGAACAGAATACTCCTTGGAGTCCTATGCTAAGCACAGGATGTTTATGGCAAGCACATCTATGTGGAAAGGGTTCCCTGGAGATCAGGGCCGGATTTAGGTTTGATGAGGCCCTAAGCTACTGAAGGTAATGGGGTCCTTTATATAGCAGGCGGGGCCCATTACTTATATCATAGGAGCCTACACAACACAAAACACTGTTGCTGTATGTAGGTTTTATTTTATTTATTTTTTATCTTATATTTTGGAAGTGTACATCCAGGTTTTTTTCCCCTTTAAATTTTTTGGGGGGCCCTAAGAGAGTGAGGCCCTAAGCTATAGCTTGTTTAGCTTATACGTAAATCTGGCACTGCTGGAGATGGAAAATTCTGAAAACCATTGGCGCATGCTATGGAAGTGGCAGCGTCTGGCTGGGCTGAAAGAATGTATTGGGCAGCGCTGCAGCCTTCCTATTCTAGCCTTAGCCTAGTTCTTTGGCTAGGGTTTAACATTTCTGTGGCAGACAAATGGCTGTGACAATCAAAACCTCATTTGTTGACTCCTTAAGCCAATATTTGAACAACCCATTCCTACAGGGATAAACTTAGGACGTAACCCACTTCTTAGCCTACTCCCTAGAAACTCTGGAGATACCGTCCCAACTTCTGTGGTCTCATTAACAAGACGTGTGTTCCTTTCCCCCTCTCCTCTCTGCCCCACCTCATGTTTCCATAAATACCTTATTGGTGAATGTAGACTGACAGTTGCTGTTAACCTATGCATTTATTACTTTATTTACAGCACATTCTGCAGAAGCCTTCCCTTGGTAGGATATTATGCAAATGCAGGATATTATGTTTTATTATTTTGGGCTATTTACTAATTGTGGTGTTGTATTTCATTACCCTTTAAATAGTGGGTAGTGAAATGGAGGCCTATGGGCCTGATCTGACCTGCTAAACCTTCCACTGATCGCCCAACCCAACTTTGCAGGTTTGAAGGGCACCAGCAGGAACGGAACAATCTTCATCATAGCGCTGGGCTGAGCACCTCTGCCCAGCACCATGGTGAGGATGCTGATCACTCTCCCCTGCTATTCTGATTTGCAGAGAGAGGATACAGTCTGCATGTCCCATGGAACCGGGTGTTGCTCAGCCCAGTGCCTTGATGGGGATGCAGATTGGCAAGATTTTCCTCCTTTTCCCATTCAAGCAGAGAGGGTGATATGAAGGAAAATTGCTTCCACCACCACCATGACAGTGGGGAGGGGCAAATTTTCCTGAGAGAGACAAAGATGGCCACACCCACTTCAATTTTGCCACATCTACCACTGGGATATGACCCTTGGTGGGTTGGCCCACAGTGAATACAACCCATGGACTGAAAAAGGTTAGACTTTCACAAATAGGAGGATATCACTGGGAAAGCCCTTTCTGTTCTTGACAATCAATTAGCTCTTGGTACAAAACTGAATGTGCTCCTAATATACACAGGAGTAGTTTACACTAATGTTGTCATCTTCGAAGGCTTGGTATTTCAGTTACTGGGTGATTAAAGTCATGCTTGGAGCAGACCCAATGAAAACAGTGGGCTGACCCATTGATTTCAATGGGTCTGCTTTGAATATGTCCAATATTGGATAATTGACTATTGTTATTTATCATGGCAGTTTACAAAGAATGAGGGCAGGTCCCTGCCCAAATAAGCTTACGCTCTTAAATTTTGACATGGGGAAGACAACATCAGAAAGGAAGCAGAGGCAGGTGTGTGTTCCCTTTGGCATCTCTTTGCATGCACGTCTAGGCCTCATGGTCAGAGAAGATTTTTGAAAGTGGGTAGCACTATCTGCTGAATACTAAACCTTTGTTAGCTCTTAGGGTAGGACTTTGGTGTACTCAGCAACTCTGTCTCTATTCATATTATCAAATGTTCACAGCTTGCTTTCTTCCAGTGGAGAACAAGTATCCTAGATCCTACAGAGCTCTAAACAGATTAAACACATTTTCAGCACATTTTTAAGCAACTGTATTCAAGTTGTCTCAGTGGGGAACAGTTTGGTAAGTCATTTTGAATTCTGCCTATCGGAGAGTAAGAGTAGCTGCCATGTGAAATTGAGGCAATTCCTTGTATGGCTGTCTAACCAGTTAAACCACTTCTTTCATGATGTCAGGATGGTGCAAAGAAGCTGGTTAACAGGACAGAGCCAAGAGGATATGAAATTTTCATTGTCCCTCCCAACTGCTCCATTAAGTAGATCCCAGTGCTGCTATAGGTCACTACTTTTTAGCATCTTACCTGATGGATGGGGGGGGGGGTTAGTCTGCAACACAATTTTACTGCTACACACATTTTAGCACTGTTCAAACATTTGCTGTTCCATTCTTGCATTGTACTCTTGTCTGGGTGCTTTTAAAGTAGTTAACAAGCTTTCGTAATTCGTATTTCTTGGTATTTTTGAGCTGTAAAATTTTGTCAACTATTTTAAAATATTGTATGGTATCTTCCCAAGACTATAAAATAACAAGCAAATAATTCAGCTTCATAAACTTTTCTCCAAAAAGCCAATGGTTTTTATACACAAATTAAAGTTTGAACTTGTGTTTACTGATTGATTGATTGATTGATTGATTGATTGATTGGCTGCTGTGGTAGATGAACTTCCTTTGTTATATCCTCATAACCATAGGATTATAGACAACTTGGTTTCATTGTTCTTGTTATGATCGTGTCCATAACGTTAATCTTAAAAATGGTAAAAAGTGGTTGCAGAATCACCTCTTGTAATCAGGATAGGAAACTTCCTAAAGGGTAATTTATGACTTCTGACTAATTCACACATTCCCACTAGAATATATCTAAATTGGTACTGCCCCATATAGCAACTGCCTTTCTCTTCTAAATAAGAGCTAATCAACTTGAATCAGAAACAAGTTACATGATTGAGGGGTGGACCACACTATGGAGTCTGCAATTTGAGGAGGTGCAGAAGCAATTCAGGCCCTAGAAGGCAAAGTTTCTTTGCATGTAGAGAACTAGTGTGTCAGAGGAGGGTTCCAGGATTAGCCCTCTCCCTGCTAAGTTTTCTAAGTGTAGGGAGTTTCTACCTCCTCCCAAGGGATTGTTCAAGCTGAACTGTATAGTATAGTCCAGGAAAAATGGAATCCTGCGATTCCATGGTTATTGGCTTCTACCGGGGACAAAATGTTTGCACCAGATTTTTTATAACTCTGCAGAGCATTGGGTGTAGAACTTTTGTTGTGGAGATAATGAAGATCCTGGAAAGAATTCAGATGAAACTGAGTTCAGATGTATTGCATTACTCCATGGTGTTATGGTTCAAGGAGCTGGAGGAAGAGGGCTACATGTGAAGCCATTTCTAGCAAAGCTTCATAAAATGAACTTTTGTTTTTATTTTCAGTGTACTAAAAGTACCGTACAGAGAGCAACTTTAATCGAGGTAGTTCTGAGTGGGTTTGTGGTATGCGAATTGGATCCAGACTTCATGAGTGCAGAACTTGAGTCACAGGATGTTCCTACCAGAGGGGTGATTCTTCAAGATTTCTCTTCCCTGCTGCAGCACTCTGTACTTCCCAAAAATCTGCTCTGGACTGTTGGAGGACGCTCTAGAATAGGGCAGCAAGGGAACAGGGAACTGGCAAATATCACTTCTTGTTCCCTTCGTCAAGTGAGAGCTTCTACTGGAACTCATTATTTTCTAAGGAGGGGAGAGCAAGTCTGGGTCTCACCCCTTCTGTGTGAGAGAGGTTTCTTCAGTAAATGAAGCCAGAAGATCCTTATGATAGCAATCTGAGAACCAAAATGAAGCTAGGCAACCAATGGAGATTAACTGATTTAAATTTTGAATTGGGAACAATGACACCATGTCATTATATTACAACAATCTTTCTCCCATGAATAGTATCTCTTTCCCCCCTAATGAAGCAAAGGAAAGCATGAGATATAGAGTGGGAAACAGGAGACTTGAAAGTAAGTAAGTACAACTTACTAGCCCCAACAACCCCTATCCGTCATGCCAGCTTTTGCTCTCACATTTCCATTCTGCTCAAAATAGTTCTTTACTTTCTACTCCTGAACAATTATGTTTGTTTAAAACTGCCACATCTGCAGAATTGTGTTGTACCAAAGACCATGATGTCCTAGAATAAACTGTTCCCTCACATAGCAATAAATGAAGCCATAGTCCAGTCTTCGTTGATACCAAAGATGTTTGCAGATGCCTCTGCTTCAAGAGGAGGGAGAAGCTCAAAACATGATGGTTGATCATGGGTCTGGGCACACAGAACTGTGTGTGGGACTTGGTGGAGTCCAACAGTTGGCACACCCTGAGAACTGAGTGTTTATATTACGTTTTCTGCATTTGTAGTTCAGAGAGATGTTTGAAAACATGCAAGCTGTCTTCTGTAAAAGACTCAGCGCTGGAGACTATTAGTTCTACAAGATACACTATCAGCCCTTTCCTTGGTCCTCCAGTCATTTTCCATCACTTGCCCTGCTTGCAAGTGTGGTAGATGGTGAAATTATTTGGTGGCAGCTTCTCCAACAAGCAGGGAGAGGAACAACACAGGAATAGCAGTGCAATTCATAATGATCTCTCTTCCTCAAAACTACAGGTTTAAAATGTACATTATTGGGGAAAAACAGCATGCACTATATTATGCTTACATAGTACGACTTCCCAGCATAATTTTTGACCCAGATTTTTGGTAGCACTTGGTGCCTTGCAACAAAACTTACAAGGCTCATCTTTTGAACTCCTTGAAAGGATGATGGGGAGGGGAGGGAGGGGACTCAAGCAAACCAGGTTAGTTCTGTAGTGTAGCAAATCCTTCATTAAGAGCCGAGTCAAGAAACTGAGAATGGGAGAACCTGTTAATCTTCTGTCATCCACTAGCTGCCCATTGAAAACACATGTTTGTGTGGTGTTCAGAGGTTTGAGCTAGTTATTTAACACCTGCGAACAGAAATGCCTCACCAAGAACATGTGAACATTCTTAGAGCAAAACTGTTTTGATGTCTCTGATTGGAAAAAGCAGAGACGCCATAAGAATGGAATTAGATTGAATCAGCAGCAGTCTTTTTCTACCTGAAATTGTTTAGGCTGTCAGTTACCTAGTGAACAAATGCAGCGAGTGGTTTAAGTTCAAGAAAATTCCCCACCTTTTTAGCTTTCAGTATTTCAAAATAATTGTATTTGTTTAGATTAGGAAGCCACTTAACTTTAAAAGCCGCTAGTATTGGTTTGGATGGGGTGGGGGGCTTCCTTAATAGTACAGAACTAGTGGTGTAGCAATTTAAAAATGAGCCCTGTTTCTGGCTTACAGATGCAGTCAATTTGGCAGAAATGCGATTCTAGCACAGAGTCACTTCCTGCAACTGCATGGCAGCTGCAAAGCAACTGCTGTAAAGTAATTATAGATGGCTTAATCTTTCAAATATATTTCTGCAGGTGGAATCTCAGCAAAGTCCATGGAGGAATATGCAGGTGTCATGAGATGAGATTATACATGGAGCTTTGTGGAGACTTCATCTGTTGTTGTGTTGGCCTCTTAGCATGCCTGTTACAATGTGAAAAACAAGTCAGCCATACATTAATCTGAGCAATGTCAATATATTGTTGCAGATTTCTAAGTACAACAAGATACATATTTTTAAACACACATTCCTCGCTTATAATAGGAGCTTTTTGGCAGAATTGTGCAGTGTAACAATTAAAGAGTAGGGGAGGGAAACTAGGAGGAAAAACAGATTAAAATCTCCACTCACCCATGAAGCTTTCTGGGTGACCTTGTGCCAGTCTCATAGGGATGTTATGAGGCTAAAATGGGATGGACAGAGAGACAACCTTGTGTGTTATGACTACTTTTGCAAACTTGCTGTCTCTTAGACAAGTTAGTCTGACCACTTGACTTTGGGAGAAAGGTAAGTATATCTGGCCTAATGGAAACTCTGGGCATAATTGTAATCAAACTTAGGGTGCTACATTTTCTCCGTAAGAATTATCTCAGGGGACCATTGACTCAATTGCCTGTATTTTGGCTGATGCAGAAGTAGGCCAATGAATGGTAGGCACTTACGTAACAAACTCGTGTGCTCTTGCTTTGTAGACCACTAAAGCATTCCTTCCCAAAATGCTGGAATTGAATCATGGACACATTGTGACTGTTGCAAGTTCCCTTGGCCTGTTTAGTACCGCTGGAGTGGAGGTTTGTTAAGATTACTGTACTTTAAAACTGATCTTGCATGTCTAAGTGCTTCATGCTGTTGTTGAACCTGCTGGCATACAAATTAACTCAGACTTCTGGGAAGCTCACAGCTCTAACTTCTATTGAAAATTCAAGGTTCAACTTGAATTCAGTTGAGTAACCATCAGTTTTGGTATTTTACTTTATAGAAACGACTTCCTCAGAAGAGTTAGTGCAGAAATGAGCAACACTTGTTGAAATACCAGCAGTATGGTATTTAATAGTTGTCATTCCCACACGCCATACAGCAACATATTACATATACCAAAAATTACCATTGTAGGTATAGTGAAGGTTAGATAAGGGTTGGAGAACCTGTGGCCATCCAGATGGTGTTGGGCTCCAGCTTCCATCTGTTCCAGCCAGCATGGCCAATGGTCAGAGATAATGGGAGCCAGACTCCAACACCAGTTGGTGGGCCACACATTCTCCATCCCTGGTCTAGATGTCACAAGGCAGCATTCCTGCTTCAGACACTTCAAAATTAAAATACCGGTGACATGACATAGATTTCAAAATGATAGTTGTGTGATCAAAATGGAATAAGCTACCTCCTGTCTTCTTTCTCTCTTAGCCTCACACTAAGTATTTCTGGAGCACTCTGCCCCATGCTGTGTTGTCATCATAAGTGCTGGTGACTTGATGAAAACAAAGCGTTTACTGGTCACTCCTCTACATACAGTGTTTATGTACTTAAATATCAATGGTGGTCTTTAGTTCTGTTTTTCTTCTGATTTAAGAAGGCAGAATTGTGAACAACTGTGGGTGGTTTTTTGTCTTTCACACTCCAACAATAATTCCATTAATCAACACTGGTTGTCTAATTTAGCCATTGTGCTGCAACAGGTTGTAAAGAGCAGAACTTCTTAGTGAGCAAGCCAGCAAGCAAGCCAGAAAAGGGTATAGAAATGCTAAAGGAGAAGTGGTTTAGACTTCATATCCCTGGCTGGCAAATAAACAATGGCAGATTACCAGACTAAGCCACCCACACCGTCAGGTGGTCCACAAGCAAGATTGTCTCCCAGTTACTTTTCCCATTGTGTGTTTCCTTCTCCCTTGATAACCCAAGTCATGAGGTTTCAGAATGAAAGAGAATATGCACTTCCATATTGATGGGGCATTTCTTCTTGTATTATGACTCGAAGCTGACAATTGACTTCATAATACATTCCTGCCCCTCATTACACTGCTACATAAAGCTAATAATACAGATGAGAAGAAATCATTTCAGTTAGTGCTATCACCGCTTAGAGGACTTTGATTAAGTGATATAATGATTCAATAGGAACATGAATGGTGCTTTCAAATCTGTTCACTTTATTTTTGCTCTATTTACACACTTGCTTCTTCCATTACCAATCTAGGATTATTGCGCCAGTAAATTTGGAGCAGTGGGTTTTCACGAATCTTTGAGCCATGAACTGAAGGCAGCTGAAAAAGATGGCATTAAAACAACATTGGTCTGTCCTTACCTTGTAGACACAGGAATGTTCAGAGGCTGCAGAATTAGGTAAGCAAAACTAGCTTGTTTTTTCTCATCTCCAGTAACTGTGAAAAAGATAATAGCTATATCAAATGCCACAAAAATGACATTTATGTTTTGCAATGTAGATCTTTTATTGCACTGGACCCAAAACATATGATCTCTATAGCTTTGTTCATGTAACAGGGAAACACAAATATTACTTGAAGCCAAGCTGCATTTTAGCTTTCACTTTCTGATGTGTCATAAACTCCTCTATCTGGTAAATGTACAGACTTGTTTAATCTAGATCAGACTTTAATTTAGAAATGCTTCAAATGGCATAATCTGACCCAAATTAAACCATTGACTCTCATATTAAAATCAATGGGACTTAAGCTTATATTTAAACCATTCCCTTTGAAGTAAAAAGTGGCTTTAACTCTGGCTGAATCTTCTCTCTGCATGTATATTTCTAAAATGAGACTTTCATTTTTCTTTTTCAGAAAAGAAATTGAGCCTTTCCTTCCACCACTGAAGCCAGATTACTGTGTAAAACAAGCAATGAGAGCTATACTTACAGACCAACCTATGATTTGCACACCTCGCCTGATGTATATGGTCACCTTCATGAAAAGGTGACTATCTTGTAATCTTGGCTAGCAGTTAATGTATAACTTTTAACAGACCAATGGGTACCCATTATATTGGAGTGCTGTGCATCTTGGACTTGCTCTTACTAGTCTCACCCCTGGAAGACTTCTTGTCAGAGAGTCTGATAGCATAAATCTGGCATAGGCAAACTCAGACCTCCAGATGTTTTGGGACTATGACTCCCATCATCCCTAGCTAACAGGACCCAGTGGTCAGGGATGATAGGAACTGTAGTCTCAAAACATCTGGAGGGCCAAGTTTGCCTATGCCTGTCATAAATGGACAGCTAGAAAAGTTCTGTAGGAACTTGTGTTGGTGGAAAAACTTCTCAAGTGTACAATAATATACTTATAATGTTTGATTGAATAATGCATACAAGTAAAGCTGTGTGGCAAGAGGAGAACGGTGTTTTTGATAACTACAATGGAAGTGAAAGAGTTTTGGATCCCAAATATAGTAATCTTTCTCTGAATTAATAAAACAAACTATTCCTGAGGATTTGTCTAGAAAGGTCCTTTGGTGCCCTTTATGTCAGCATTCTCTCTCTGTTCATGGCACAGCACTAGAAAAGGTAAAAAGTTCATGGGCTGTGGTAGGGAGAGAGAGAGAGAGATTTCTCCTCACCCCAATTATTTTGAACTTATATTGGCATATTAAGAATGCACACACATCCCCCAGAACAGCCTATGTGGATCACATGTTAAGGCACTTAACTAACGCTTGGACCTTGTGGTGTTTGAAATGTTATAGTTCGCAGAAGTGCAGAAAAACTACACCACACTAGGCCCACCTGGCACTCATATTTAATAAAGGATTCCTTCCCAAACAAACCCCCCTTCCGTCCAGCTGCTAAGTCTCCATATTGCGGAATCCACAGGTGGGAATGGGGGTAGTGGAGTCATCCTGGCCTCCTTAATTTGGATCATAAGCGGGGGAGCTAATCAGCACTCAGTTATCTGCTCTTGCACTGTAGCTTCAGTTCTGGAGAACTCCTACCCCCTCTGTTTGCCTTCTGATGATACACACAAATTCAACTTAATTGGCACAAGCTCCTGCTTGCACAGTGAAGCTAATGGAGGCGGCAGCAGCAGCAGCAGCAGCAGCTATGCCCATTCCTTCAGTAGGCAACTTTGACAAATAATTCCATTGCCAAATATCCTGGATCTGAAGAAGTTCTTGCTTTTCAGTTGAATTCAAATTTCTGGGGTTTTTTAAACTGAAAATTGGCATCAACAAAGGCATGCAAACAAAACAAAGACGTGCAAAACAAAACTGGAAGTGTTAGTATTGATTCATCTAATCTCTGAAAGGTTTCTACATAGTGCCCCAGCAAGTATATAGCAAAAACTAGTCCAATGTCAAAATCTTCCTTCAGTTAAACATCAGTGTGGCACTCCAATTTCTGATGGGGGAGAGGGCTACCCTGAAATTTCTGTGAAGTGTTCTAGGTCTCCCATTGTCTATTTCTCTTTTAAAACTGAGGCTCTTTATCAATGCTTAGAAATTTGGGGCGAGCAATATCTGAATATAAACTTCTAATAGCTATCTGACATTTTAAACATTTGTCATTCACAGTCATATATTTAAAGTAATCAATTATTGTTATTGCGTCAAGGCTTTGTTTACTCATACAAAAAATTATTTCAAAAGGGACTAAGCTGAAAATAGCACATTGTCTTTTGTCTGTTTTTCTTACTTTCAATGAGAGGTCAGTAACTGCAGACAGTATTTTTAGCTTTCTGGCATTTATCTATGTCTAAATAAATAAAGGCATCACATGTAAATATTGATACTTATTTTTGTTTTTTTATATTGTATTTTTATGTTGTGAGCCACCCTGAGATCTACAGATGAAGGGTGGTATCCATATTTAATAAATAATAATAGCAATTCTTCACCAATTGTTATCTAAAGTGTTTTATAACATTTCTTATTTTCTTCCCCCTCTCAGCATCCTGCCTTTTGAAGCAGTTGTGTGTATGTACCGGTTTTTGGGAGCAGACAAGTGCATGTACCCTTTCATTGCTCAACGAAAACAGGCCACAAATAACAATGAAGCAAAAAATGGAATTTAACGTTTTACAAAGGACTGGTGTTTGTAGCTGAATTATGTTCAAAACTAAATGACTGAATTGTGAAGTGCACTTGCAGTTAGCAGATGCAATAGTTAACATTTTACTGTGGTATTCTCTTGGATCCTATACCTGTATAGTGAACAGAAAATCAATGTTTTTACATACTGTATATAAAGTAATAGAATTCTTGGAAACTGTGATGGGCAAAGTGAATTTATAAAATGTAGTGGTCACCCTTGTCCCTTTTGAAACTTCACTAAATGTACATTAACATTCTACTCTTTTGTAAACAAACTGTGTAAGATTGCTCCTAAGATGGTCGTTCAACCAGAAGATGCAATTGTTTCAGCACCTATTATATTTTCTTGTATTTTCTGTGGGCAAACATTTTAAAACAAATGTGGTGAAATAGTGGGGCAGTGTTTCACGGGTTCACCCAGGCTACGTAGAACAGATAAATTTCAGTGAAATTCTGCTGTGTAACACCTACATCCATTGAACACTAAATCTTTCCTAACTCAACTGGAAAATGTGCATTTTATGAAGTTTTTGGAATGAAGTAATGCAGGACTTTTTCATTCCATTACTGAGAGAGACTCCCCTCTTTTCCCCACCCCAAATCTTTTTAAAGTTGGTAGGTTCTTAAAGCTAATTTGTGTTTTGAGGTGGCAATGGCATATCTAAATTATGGCCAAATATCATGGCAAAACCCTTTCTGCCCCCCCTCATTGCTCTCATATGTAAATATTACTTTACCCAAGCTCTTGTCTAAAGTTCAAAAGCAATCAAGCAAGGTGGATAAAAAAAGTAAGTCTTCATTCTTATGCCAGCTAATTTGCAAAGATACGGTTAATGCTGGATGCAACTTGACTGTTTTAAGGATGGAAAGGGTGTGTAAATGTCTCTTCACGAACATTTTTAAGAAGTGTTCACGTTGTAGAAGCAGTTGGGTTTTTTGTTTGTAAAAAAACACAATTTTGTGCCTTGAATCTGAGCATCTGTATTAGTGGAATATTGTAACGGTGAACTTCTACCTCTATATCTAAATGTATACCATCCGCTTGTAAATTTACTATAAAACGAATCCTGTGGTGACTTTTTTTTTTTAGAATGTCATGTTAAATAGTGACCAACTTTTGTGGTTATTAAAGTGAGCCACTTTGTTCTTTAAGCAACTCCTTGTATGTGTTTTAAATGCTGACAAGGTTCTGGGTTGGGTTGGAGAGAGCCTAGGAAACCACTAGCAAAGAGTGACATGGCTGGCTGCTGTTGCACTCAGAGCTAGAAATTACTAGCTGCAGTACACAGGAACTATATTTCTCACAACAGCATCTAACTAGGAACCAGACTGTTAGGGGAGAGAGAGAATGTTTGGAAGGAGATATTGGGGGCTGTGGGAGGAAGTCAATGTCGGAGAGTTATTTGACACGGAAGCTTTGTAGATTCTTGGTAGCATCTGGGGGGTGGGTTAAACAGAAGGCATTTGTGTGATCATGTTACATATTTCAAGGTCATACGCTCAATGAACTGTGGACCACTGCTTGTCATCTGCAAGTCCTCAGGGTGGACACTTTAAGGTTTCTGCTGAGAACGGAAACTTGTAAGGAGACTATGCCTGTTGAACATTCAATCCCAGTTGGAAAGGGGAAATTGCCAGTGCAAAGCGACTGAATGCTGCTGAAGTCTTTCTCCTGCTTGTAGCAAGTGCTCCAACAGATATGGTATGTGATTGAAATAAAAATGATAGAGGTGACGAGATTGTACAAACTATCAAGCTCAAACACCGAGGAAAATCTGTTGAGGGCATTTTCAAAGCAATGTGGATGACACCAGGACTTGGTCCTACCTGATCCCTTTGTGACAGCAACAGCAGCAGTTCCTTAGCAGCCTCCCGCAGCTTGGTGCCCTCCGGGTCACATCTCCCCCAGCCAGCATGCCTAATGTTCAGAGATGATCAGAATTAAAGTCCAAAATATCTAGAGAGTACCAGGTTGAATAAAAGTGGCTAAGATTAAGGGTTGGAGTGTCATCCAAGGCACTGTCTCTGTAAGGCAAGTGATGGAATGGGGTCCTAATTTCAGGCTAGGAGGGAGCTAGGATAAGCTGGCTTTGTGGCAGGTGGAGAGTACCTCACTGACTGCCCAATGTTTGCTTACCAGAGCCACATTCACTGCAATGTCTCCTTCTCCAAGGCTATATAGTCAACAGGTGAATTGAGCTCTGAAAGACACATAAGACTCCCCCCCCCCTTTCATTGCTCTCCCTGCCACCAATGATAGCAATAGCAATGATGGGGTTTGTGTGCTGGACTACCAAGGAATAACAGCCCTCTTGCCATGCGTGATCATTCTGCTTGCCTGCCTGCTTGCCTGCTCAATCAGACAACTCGCTTGGGGCTTCCCAGACTTCCCTTGCCTTTTTAAATTGGCTACACCTGCATGCTCAGTCATCAGAGTGATGATGGGTGAATGCAAATACAGTATAGAGAGGTAACAGTTTTGTACTGCAACTGCACAGCGGCTACAGACACCGTGCAACTGCATTGCACACTATCTTCACTGTTGCAATTTATGCACTGGCTCAGTGATAAACCCAACTTCCCCCATGGCAAAATATGATACTGTGTCATCCCTGCCCTACCTGGAGAAAACACCTTGCTCTCCTGCACCAAATGTTCAGCAACTGAACACTGGTTGTGACATCCTGTTGTCTGAAAATACAGTTGTTAGCAGTAAAGATACGGAAGGGCAAGGATGCTTACCGTAAATAGTAACGGGTAGAGATGTAGGGTAGGCAGTCCCAGGTATAATTTGTACAATTGCACCCGAGGGAAGTCTGCAGCTCAGTGGTTGGGCACATTCTCTGCATGCAAAAGATGCCAGGTTCAATTCCTGGCATCTTCAAGTTCGGCTAGAAAATAAGCTTGTCTGAAGCTTTGGGGAATCACTGCCAGGAACAATACAGTACTATATGGTCCACTGTCCTGGCTAATTGTAAGGAAAGGGGTTTTTTTTCAGCCCAAGGGCTGCCTTGCCTTCTACACAACCTTCTGGGAACCGCATGCCTGTGGTGGGTGGTCCAGAAGCAAAAGTGGGTACAGCAACAAAGGTTAATTTACTCACACATCCCTCTCTATTCTCCATCCAGGCAAGGAAGAAGTATGAGCATTCAAGAATACATCCCAGCATAGGAAAAGCATTCAAGGAGGGTGCCAAGCAGGGCCAGCTAGGTAGGGGAGCAGCTGGGGGCGAGGGTCCCCAGTCGGGGGTGACTTTCTTATATTAGTTGGTTGCAATATCCTGTGACTTTACTAAACGCACCCCTAAGCGTGATTACTCCAAAGCAAGTCCCACTTCTCTAGTTCTTCCCATTAGAGAAGCAATTTATATATAATTGTGGTCACAATAACTCTGCTTCTCAGTTGAACAGTGTTTCATAGACAGTGGAAATAGGTCAGTAAATGCCAACTATGTATATAATTTAATATACGAAAAACCCCAAATGTTTAGGTGATGTATGCTCCTGGTAACAGTTCAGCCACTCCAGTTTTACTTGCTACTAAAGATGCATCAGCTAACTTGTGAGTTTGCAGGTATGCATCGGGCACTTCTCTGAAATCATAGAGAAGAGACCAGAAGCAGCTGCACTCTAAAGCAGGCCTATCCATTTCTCTATGACCCTTTTGAAAACCAGATATGGGAAGAGGGTCTGAAAAAAGATTAGCACATGCCATTAATAGATGAATAAAAGGAAACAGCCAAATGTCTTTGGCACCTTTGAGTGATGCATACCACAATATAAAATGGTGGCCATACTCTACAGCTGTCACAGTTATACTTGAATAGTCCAAATTCATGGGGTTAATCTGTCTGAAAACACCTGTAAACCAATTTAATTACTTCCTCAAGGTCCTTGATGAGGTGCAGCTCAAGGCAGAGAAGTAAAAAACTAAATCCATGTGGCATTTAAACTGAAGACACTGAGGTGCCCAAATGCACTGAATTCAGATCTGAAGTTGAAGTATTTGGTTGTGTCTATACTAAAATGCAGCATAAACACAGTATCATTACCACAAATTGGTATAATTCCAGTTGTGATGATGAAGTAACAATGGGACTATTTGAATCACCGCATCTTCTCCTGGTGAGTCATCCTGAGTGTTTGTAGAAATTTTGTCTTAGTGCAAAAAGAGTAGCAGCTATGTCACAAAAGGTTTAAGTCCAGATGGAGTGAAAGAGAGTTTCAAAATATATGAGTAGTCTTATACCTCAGAATTAGACAGACATAAATTAAGATGTTAATGACTAACAGTGCAATCCTGTATATGTCTTCTCAGAAATAAGTCCCCTTTGAGCTAAGTTTGGCTTACTCCCAGATGAGTGGGTATAAGATAGCAACCTTAATCACTGGTCTTCACTAGCCATTTTTTAAAAAATAGTCCTTCGTTAATAGATATACCAGCAGTAAATAACTCTGGGACATAGAGCCAGTGTTGTGTAGTGGTTAGAGTGTTGGATTAGGACCTGGAAGACCAGAGATAAAATCCCCACTCATCCATGAGGCTCACTAGGTGACCTTTGACCATTCATGATCTCTCAGCCTAACCTACCTCACAGAATTCTTGTGAGGATAAAATGGGGATTGGAAGATTAATCTAAGATGAATGGTGGGATGGGAAGAAGAAGAAGAAGAAGAAGAAGAAGAAGAAGAAGAAGAAGAAGAAGAAGAAGAAGAAGAAGAAGAAGAGGAAGAAGAAGAAGAAATTTGAACCTCACAGATTAATGAAGTTGCTAAAAATATGGAAAGGCTACAAGCTGTACTGTAACCAGTAATACTATTGTGAATTTAAAGTGTAATTACTTATTACTGGTGCAGCACTGATATGCATGCAGCGAGAAATTGAGAGAAAATATGTGGACAAGTAGAGTAACTGTTAGAGCTGGAATAGCAAAATGTTTCTTCCAGTAACCTGCTGATCTATTTAAATGGATAGCTGGTATATACAGTTTGATTTTTTTTAAAAAAAGGCCAGTCACCCCAACAGAAAAATGTGAATCAGCTGAAGAATAAACAAAGATAATGAATGTCAACATGTAATAATCAATGTTAAAAATGACAAAGCATATAAGCTGCAAGTGTTCAATAAAACAGAACAACATTGTGAATATCAAGCAGTGATAAAGAAAGCACACACACTTAGGATGCCAAAGGTCAATAAATATAGAAAATAGCTCCTAGGTGTTGCAGTTAAATCCCAATAGAAGGCTGTTCATTTGTCAATTTCAGATTGCTATATACAGATGATGATAAGAACTTGTGAAGGAAAGAAAGTGAGTGAATTTTGAGGCTAAAAACTTTGGCCCCAGGCAGGCTTAATGAGGAGTTATATTTGCTTCCTCCCTTATAGTTACAAGATTTGGGGATGCTCCCTTGGGCTTTTTTGCTCTCTCATGGCTACAAGTGATAGTCGTTGATCTTTTTAAAGCATATATTAACAACACCTGTATATGATTCTTTAGAAAATATATAATTTGTTGCCTTTGGACAATAATTTTGGTCATCAGTTAATGTAAATAGGAGATATATTAGGGCTGCCGTACGTCCAGATTTCCCCAGACATTACCAGGATTTAAAAAATAAATTTAAAAAAGTCCAACAACTGCTGTGACTGAAGGTGGCTTTTTTAAAAAAAAAAAGTCAGAACATCACAGTGAAAAAGGAATCAGCATCTGCTAAACTGCCTGCAACTGTTTAAAGACACATAAGTTTTATTTAATGTTTGTTGGTCACTTTAAAGCCAACTGGCCTCGAGCTTGGCTGAGTGAATTGTACAATCTCTTAAAAATGATCAATATTTCTGCAGAGTAGAAATATACCTCTAACAAGTTAAACGAGCAGCATTGTCCTGTCGGGAGATTCTGTGGACCACACTCCCTTTTCTAAAAACATTAAAAAAAAATCCCACATGATTTATGGTGTAACCAAGGACTCTTCATTTTCAGCACAGAAATTTGTTTATTGATGTTGGCTAAGTTGCCATCCAAACCAGTTAGATAGCACTGATGTAAAATGATTTCTGCAAAACTTCCCACTGGCCTGCTCTCTCAAGGATTTGGATAACTAAATCCTTTGTTTCTGTAATCCAATTAAGAGCCTGCATAGCAGCAAAGTTTGGGAAACAGCTAAAGTTGGGTGATCAAGAAAGTTAGTGGTCTGCAAGTGAGAAGGCAAAGAGGAAACTTTGGAAGTATGAAAGTTCGTAAAACTATCTCAAAACATACTCTGATTGCCATGTGTTTCATCACCCATGGAGATTTCTGTCTATTTCATAAAATTCCTGAACTTTTCAAAGTCCTTATTATTGCTGATATTTTACTGTTCTGGAGGGAGCGGTGGGAATTAAGGGCACAGGATATAAAAAAGTCATAAAGGACTCGGTGGCATCTCCAAGTTTTGTGGGTTCCTTGCTCAAGATTCCTCAAGTGGCCCCATCAGCTTGCCACTATCACCTTTGCCCATTTCCTTGTTGTCTCCCTTTGTGCCCAGCACTCATCATCAGTGCTCAGAATGAGAGAGCAAGGCAAACAGAGGCTCTTGTTGGATAAAGCAGGGTGAGGGAGCTCTGGGAATCACCAGACGGCTGACATATGGGCCTTAGAAGATGCCAACCCTTTTGATGGCTCCGAAATTACTGTATTCACAACTTCTAAAAGCTGTATCTGTTTTCCACTAGACCAGTTTTGTAATGCCCCAAATCCTGAAAATATAGTTTCAGGAGGCTGCTGAGGATATTCTGTTAGATACACACCACCCTCTCTATGGGATCATCAACACTTTCGCTTATCCTGTGCCTAGAATGTGGGAGATTGCACTCAAACATATCTATGCATGAGTGCTGGTTAGTGCATGAAGGGCGTAAGACCAGAAAGTTCTGTTCCTAGATTCTGCTAGGTCATGCCCCCTGTTCTCTGTGAGGTGAGGAAGTGAAGCTGCTGTTCCTCACACTCTCTCCATGCCATGTTATTGACCATGATGGACATGTCTGAACTTGCTCCAAGTTCACACAGCATGTTTTAAACTATATGCTGTATTTTGCAACCAAGAGTAATCTACCTGTGTTCTCCTTGCTGTTGCATGGAATAACGCATGAACCAGACCTTTGGATCTAGTAAGTAAAGTATTTTAAACTTACTTAACAATGTGTGGCCTGTTCATAGCTAGATGGGTACAGAGAGAAGGCAAGCATTTTAAGGCAGACTAAAAGGGATATACAAAAAAAATTAACAACCTATATTCTACAATATGCTGCTGGTGAACTCTGAGTGGGTTTATAACTCTGCTGGGGGTTGTCTCCCACTGGAGTGTTCAGAGCCCTACAAACTGTATCTAGACTCCCAGATTATTGTTTTGTTAATTACCCACACATATGTCAGATCTATTTTCCACATGCACACAGAAAGCATGGGTCCGAACGGTTTTCCATTTGACCCACACTTTCTAGGCATGAGTCCCAGCAGTTTCCCCCTTGCCCTACTGCTTTCCCTGGGAAAATTGGCTCTTTAGTGCTAAATCAGAGGAAACATCAATCTGGAGAAATCTCAGATTGCCGTTTGCTCCAATTGAGCGCTAAAGAGCAGTTTTCTCCAGGGAGAAAAGGGAAAAGCAGTGGGACAAGAGGAAGTCTGAATAAGCCCTATGACACTCTCTCTCTCTCTCTCTCTCTCTCTCTCTCTCTCTCACACACACACACACACACACACACTCATCCCCTACAGTTTACAGACATCCCTGAAGAGAGGCAATGACTGTTTAGCCAGTCTAAGTCTGTAGCGCATATATACCCTCTGTTCTTAGATCAAAAGACCAATCCTTATCACAAGACAGGTCCCTCCATATATCATCTCCCTGGAGAGCAACCTGCACAGTTAAGACATCAATGGGACTATTAATTGTGTACTTACAGTTGGGTAGATCTTTGCAAAAATCATCCCTAAATTGGGTATTTATAAAGAATCTGCAAAGCGGTGGTACTGTGTGTTCAAGCTGATCTTCCTTTGATGTACGCCACTGTGGTAATTACACACAAGATTAAAGGAAAATAGTGGAGACCACAGAGATTCAATCTCTTCCCACTAGCATAAGGGCTTAGGATGGGTCTTTTCACGGAAAACCTCTGATTCCTAGGAAGGAAAGTTTTCAGGTCTTATCTGTCTGTTCCAGTGTTTTAGTCATTTTTATCCTGCCTTTCAATTGGATATTTTCAAGGCACTGTACAAGACTGATACAACATCAATCCAAATAAATTACTAAAATGAAATAGAAAACTATAAAACAGCGGAGAAAATGGAACAGGAAGGGGTTCAAATAAAGCAAAACCATCATCAGTAATAGAACAGAACCTCTAAAAGCCATTGGCAGGTGCTTAAAACATAGCAGAGTACGCACACGGCAAACAACTCTGTGGAAAGAATTCCAAAAACTGGTGCCACCACCGAGAAGGCCCAGTCCCTGTTACCACACACTAAGCAAGAGAAAAGCCCCTACATTTGATCTCAGTTTAGACCTTAAGATGACCTTTAAAGTCCTATATGGAAACACACACAATCACGAATTGTACTGGAAATGGTAGATCCACAACTTCCTCCAAAGAATCCAGGGAACTTTAGTTTAAGAGGGCTGGATATCGTTTAAATGTATGGTGTGGATCTGTCCTTGGTTAGAAGTTAGCAAATTGGGCTAGTGAAGCTTATGGTACTGTATTTCTAACTTAATTATAATAATTATTTGTAAATCTGTATCTATACATATACATTAGTTTATGCAATTTTTATACAAATCTGCATATTTTGTCACCTTTTGGGGTGGGGCATTTCTTCTTTTTAAGTGCTCACCCTAGTCTCTTTACATATTGAACTGAAGAAGAAAGTTCTTGGCTGCTTTAAACAAAAATGTCACCAATCAGTAATGGGTAAACAAGGGTCCACATCCTCTTTGTATGTATTAGCAGAGCTTTTAGATGTTAGAAGACATCTGAAGGCAGCCCTGTTTAGGGAAGTTTTTAATGTTTGATGTTTTATCGTGTTTTTAATATTCTGTTGAGAGCCACCCAGAGTGGCTGGGACAACCCAGTCAGATGGGTGGCTAATTATTATTATTATTAGTAGTAGTAGTAGTATCATTAATATTGAAAAAGTCAGTTAGAGTTGGGCAAGGTCTAAACAATGTTTGTACTCATGCTACCAGACTCATCTTTGTCTAGTAACAAACTTGTACACGTGTGGGAGAGCCTAAGCATTAGAACATTTGGCCCTCTAGGTCAGGGTTTCCCAAACTTGGGTCTCCAGCTGTTTTTGGACTACAATTCCCATCATCCCTAGCTAGCAGAACAAGTGGTCAGAGATTATGGGAACTGCAGTCCAAAAACAGCAGGAGAAGCCTGCTCCAGGTGTTATTGACATAGCTCTGTTCCGCCCATTTTTCTCGTTTAGCCATTCACTATTTTAAAATTCTGTATAGAAAAATACATCTACAAATCTAAAACCAGACAGTAAAAAACCTTCAGATTTATTCAGTATCTGCAATATCATCAGCTGCATTCTGCCTTTTGAGGAACGGCTGTAGCTCAGTGGCAGAGCATCCCCAGCATCTCCAGGTATGAATGTGGGAGAACCACGTCTGAAATCCTAGAGAGTTGCTACCACTCATTGCAGTTAATACTGAACTGGATGAACCAATAGTCTGAGTCAGTAAGGCAGCTTCCTTTGAAATTACATTCTCTGGACTTGGCTAACGCCATTAAAAACGGGGCAATTTTGCTTTTATTTTAGCAAAAAGCAAACAAATCTTTCTTCTGAACGACAGCCCATTATTTACAGACCAGGGATTTGAGTTGACTTATCCATCCTGCACCAGCCCTCCCCAACCTGATGATTTCCAGAACTTGAATCCAATTAAGTAATGTTCTGAAAAGACCCACTGAAAGCAATGGATGGGATAACTAAAGTCTATTAATTTCAATGGGTCTGTGTTTGACTCGGCTGGATTCAACATCAAATGTTTTGAAACTAAAACTCCGATCATCCCTCGCAGAAGCTCATGGGAGTTGGAGTTCCACAACATCTGGAAGGCACCAGGTTAGGGGAGGCTGCTCTGCACTATGTAAGCTGTAAAGAATGGCATGAACAGAAGATTCCGTTCAAGAAAATTTTTCACTCTTTAACTGTGAAGCAGGTGGCTGCATAAGTGCAAAATCTCTCAAGAACTGGCCTAGTAAGAATTGTTCCACAATAATCAACTTCAGTGATTTACAAGGGCCTGAACTTCCAGATTAGGCCCTGCCATTTTTCAGCTCTTGACTTCATCATTACTGACTTGAATCTGACATCATCATCACAAGGCATGGTTGGGATCAACTTAAAGTTAAAACATGTGGTGGAAATCAAGTGAGAAAGAAAAGCAACCTGACACATTTTTCTATATCTATTTATCATTTCGATAACATGCCAGCGACCCAAGTTTTAGACTGAGTTTGTACAAAGCCACCATTTTGTGTACCTACACATTTATGTAGTCAAATTTCTGGTCACAAAATGTAGTTATTTGTTACTCATCAATATGAGGAGTGATCTGAGACAGGTTTAGGAGCAGACAATACAGGCAACCTAACTGAGCAACACTTGCCAAATTTTCACGGGAAAATTTCTAGCTTCAGTGCCCATTCAACAAATGGCGAGAGTGTGTGAGAGAGAGTGATGAATTTACACACAGACATCTTATCACATCTCATAGAACTGGGATAAATCATGCATGCAAATTGGGCATCAAAGTCATGGAAATGGGCTACAACAGCCATTTAAAAAAATTCAAGGTATTCAAAAGTTGGACAAATGGAAGGAGTACCATTTGGTCTAGGGCTGGCACCAAAGTAAATGGTAAGTCTTCATTTACAAAGTAAAAGAGGAGAAGGGCATCCCATTGGCATGAAGGTTAGATCCTGGCCCCTGGTGACAGACACTATTAAGAGGAAAGCCTGATCCAATTCTATCTGTAATAGTTCCATTCAAAGTTGTGTTTCTTGATCACACTAAACTACAGATGAATGATAAGTAATGGGGCTTGCAGATTTGCAGCTTGTTCTCTGTGGTAATTACTGTCCCAAGAAACAGGCCAGGCTCCATCTCAGTACATTTCTTAAAAGCTCTATTTGGTTTTTCCAATATTCAGCAATACAGCAAATAGAATATAAAACAACACTAGCTGTTTTATAGCCACACACACATCTAAAGGGTTTATATAACTATATAGAGAAAAGCTAAACTGTGAACGAGAGACAGTGACTAGCCCCAAATCACTCAGGGACTTTAATGGCTAAGTGGGAATTTGAACCCAGGCCCTAGTCTAATGCTGTACCCACTGCACCTCACTGGCTCACTGATACAAAGACATTACCTGAGGAAAGACAAATGGAGGGAGGGAGAAGATAGAAATTTTCAGTTTTGCTTATTTCCCTTTAAGCACTGTACGGTTTGAGAGTGTACATTCAAAAGAGTTTTCATTTCTGTCAGATTAATTCCTGCTCTGATTTTTGCGGCTCTTGATTATCTTATTCAGGCCTGAAGCCATATTTAAATGTGTGTGGTGGGTAATGGTTATTTATATTTCATGAACAGAAATGGCAATGGCACCTGATCAAGCTTTTCCTATAAAACAGGAAACCACCGGCAGCATAGGAAGAACAGACTGCTTGAAGCTACACCGCAGTGAAGACTGCAAAAGCTAATCTATAAGAGAATACACAAAAGGCCATTAATTATGAAAATGTACCAATATAAGATGATTTAGCCTCCAAATCCACACAGCCGCAGCTTTACAAGAAATCTGAGGAGGAATTCAATCTGCTTGACAGGATTATGGTAAGAAGAATGCTATTTGATTGGCTTGCCAGTGATTCAGAAGAGAAAATCCAGTACACAATCTTTTGGCAGCACAATCCGAGTGGACCTTGACCTCTGATTAAGTGGTGACTATTTCTTCCAACTGCAGCGTATGTGGGAGTTTGTGGGCAGTATGCTGAGTGAGAGAGAAAGCACCTCAGCTGGGCTTTTCCTTTCGCATGACAGAAAATGAGGCAAAAGCATGAATGAGAAGTAGAGCAACAGTACTGGAATTCCCCACCCCCACCCCACACACACCTCACTCCCACTAGACAGTCTGGTATTTTATTAAGTCATCTTTCAATTTCTTTGTTATCTCCGTTACGCAGTGACAAATATTCCTCAATATCTCAAGAATATTGCTAAGCGCAGGGGCGTCATTGGCGGAGGCTGTGGCTCTTTGCATTGCGACAGGATGGCAAAATTGAGAGAAGCCCCACAGACAAATAAATTTATCTCCAGTGAACACTCCAAACAGGAATGTGAAACGGAAAAGCCATTTATAGAACTGAATAAAGATACTGTGCACATCTCACTTTCTGCCAATCGCTCTGGGGACTTCCCCAGATTTCCCTCAGAGAGGAAATGTTTCACAAACCTTGGCAAGGGAGTTCTTTAATTATGGGAAGAGAGGGAGAGGGCTAAAGAAATGTGTTATTTGCGATTTTAACAAATGGAATGACCAATGGCTATATTCCAGGTTTCATGTCCATTTTGCTACTATTACTTTTTCTGATATGCAGATATGTTATAACTGTATAGAGAGAAAATACACTTGTAAAGCCTTTCACACATTACGTTTCCCCAGTGCAGGCCTTCAATCAGAAAAAGTAAATATGTGAAGCAGTTTTCGTATCTTACTTTTTCACTTATTTATTTATATTATTTATACCTCCATCAATTTCTTCCATTCTGGGCCCCACAGTGGTGTAGATGAGCTTTCCAAGCAACTTCTTATCCATATACTATCCAAATCCAGGCCAGCTTTGTTTCAAGTAAGGTGTCTTCAGACCATGCTATGTGACTTTTCCCAATATATATATTTACACCCATGTTAGGGGAAAGTAAAGTGTGAATGGCCTTAGAAGTGATATCCAACAACAAAGAGTCCTGCTGAGGTTTCAGTTTGATTATATATGTGCAAACAGATCATTCAAATGACCAACATTTGAGCCACAAAGAGCTATTACAGTCTAGGAAGGTCACCTAGGCCTGCCTTCCTGCCATGTGGTGTTGAAAATGAAAAACAGGATTCAAAGGTTCAGTCCCATAGATGAAGAAATTGACACACCATGAAGTTCAGTGTTTTCACTGTGCTAGAATTAATTGGATCATCCTTGCAGGCAGAGACTCCTTCAATGAATACAAAGTAGCTAAAATAACAAGGTCTTTGGACCTTACTGTGAGCAATGATTGTATTGACTTAAGCAACTGTGAAGTATCTGAATGATTATGCATAACAGAGTTCTGTTTGCCACATACTAGTTACCATAAATGTGATGTTACATTGTCATTGGCTCACAGTTCTTGGCCTTTGTAGTCTTACTTTGGGGATTTGCAGAATTGTCTATAAAGCTCAGTCCAGCTGCAACAGCAAAGGCAATTCTTATTTTATAGGCTAATAAATATATTTAACAGGTCTCGTTATGTTTTTAACATAATATATGACATGAAAACCTTTGATTTGCCTTCTCTTTGTAAGATATAAAATGGAAGCATGAGGATAACTCCCAGCACTGGATTTATGCCTGAATCAGGGACATTTATGGGAGAAAAACTCTTGTGGTTTTTATTCCAGTTTTTCAGATGGCCACTGGGGCCAGGAAGTGATTACTTCCACTTGGTCTCTATCTCTTCTTTTTTCTTTATCACTAAGAACTAAAGAAACTAGGGTGCCATTTCAGTTTTGAGTAAGGATGTTGTTTCATTAAAGGAAAACAGAATTGTTAGCAAGGTTTAAAGGCCCATTCTTCGGTATATTCAACATGAAGCTCTTTAAAAAGAGTCAAAGGATCACTAGTTGCAATAAATTTAGACACATCACAGAACCTGCAGAAATGTTATAAAATGCAAGTCAAAGAAAAGCAAATGGGTTTATGCATTGGTCTATTAAATAAAACTAGTCACAAACTATGTAGGACATGTTTGCTCTGAAGAATAATCAGATGTTCTCCATTGGCCCTGATGGCCCTGTTGATGATTTTCCACCCGAGAAAATCATCCATACACATAGCATGCGCTGTCGAAGCACACCCCTTAGAATCACAGAGTTGGAAAGAACCTTGAAGGTCATCTAGCCCAACCCCCTGCAATGCAGTAATCTCAACTAAAGCACCCATGACAGTTGGCCATCCAACCTCTGCTTAAAAACCTCCAAGGAAGGAGGGTCCACAGCCCGGGCTGTCTTACCCATAGGCGCTAGGGGTGCAGGGCACCCGGGCGCCGGGCTCTCAGGGGCGCCAGGCTGAGAGTCAGGGGTCTGAGAGTTGAGTCCAGGGAAGAGCCCTCTGGTTGGTCAGAGTGCTGCGACGGGCTCTTCTGCGGGTGGCTCTGCGCTGTGAATTCGGGGGTGACTGAGCCAGTGAGACGCTGAGGCGGGTGGCCGGCTCCGCCCTCCTGCGCACCTGGGACCGGGCAACCTGGGGGGGGGGGCGTTGGGTGGATCTTTGCACCCCGGCACTGCATATGCTTAAGTCAGCCCTGTCCTGTTGAACAGCTGTCAGAAAGTTATTCCTAATGTTTAGTTGGAATCTCCTCTCAGGTAACTTGAAACCATTGGTTCAGGTCCTACCCTCCAGAGCAGGAGAAAACAAGCTTGCTCCATCTGCCATGTGACAGCCCTTGAGATATTCTTCGCCTTCCCAGGCTAAGCATACACAATTCCTTCAACTGTTCCTCAAAAACCTTGGTTTCCCGACCCTTGACCATCTTGGCTGCCCTTCACTGCACACATTCCAGCTTGTCAATATCCTTCTTAAATTGTGGCACCCAGAACTGGACGCAGTATTCCAGGTGTGGTCTTATTGGTGAAGACTTTAAATGCTACATGTGACCCACACTCTGGGGAGAAATCGATGGTGCTTAAAAACTCTTTTGGATCCCAAACCAGTGTTTTCCTTATTACATTTTTTTTTGCAGTTTTTCTGCTTAAACAGGTGAAGTACTGAACAATGTTCTAGTCCCCTGTAATAACATTTATAATACATCATCAACTCAAATAAAAAAACCCAATAGTATAGGCTATTATTTAGGAATACAATTGTATAGAGTTTTAAAAACATCATGGAGTGACTGACTTCCGTATGAGGAAAGAATGCAGCATTTAAGGCTTTTTAGTTTAGAAAAGAGGCAAGTGAGAAGTGACACAATAAAAGGTTATAAAACTATACATGTTGTTGTTGTTGTTGTTTAGTTGTTTAGTCGTGTCCGACTCTTCGTGACCCCATGGACCAGAGCACGCCAGGCACTCCTGTCTTCCACTGCCTCCTGCAGTTTGGTCAGACTCATGCTGGTAGCTTCGAGAACACTGTCCAACCATCTCATCTTCTGTCGTCCCCTTCTCCTTGTGCCCTCCATCTTTCCCAACATCAGGGTCTTTTCCAGGGAGTCTTCTCTTCTCATGAGGTGGCCAAAGTATTGGAGCCTCAGCTTCATGATCTGTCCTTCCAGTGAGCACTCAGGGCTGATTTCCTTCAGAATGGAGAGGTTTGATCTTAGGCCAACTCAGCTGGCAGTAGCCCCGCTGGTAAATGGAGTTTGGATCTAGCATACGTTATGCTAGCTTACCTTGAGCCAGTGTAAAGTATGCTGGCCTCCTGTACTTGCTCACTTAGTAAGGTCCATTAATTTCAATGGGTTTTTTTCCAGAGTAAAACTTAGCTAAGTCACCCACAGAAATCAATGGACATGGCTCACTTAGGTTCATTAATTCCAATGGGTCTACTCTGATCATAACCTAGTTGGATACAACCCAGTATTATTCGCAAATTGGCATGTCTGCCGAGAAAAGGTCAACAATCCAGTGTCCATGGAATATTTCCCTCTCCAAAATATTTATCTATGCAGTAATTAAATTGTATTCTTTAGCAGTGATGCTCTGCCATGGCCTGACCTTCCTGGTTAACTTTCCTACTGTTTCCCAGTAGCTCAGTATTAGGTCACATAACCACAAATAAGATAACCCTATCAGTTTCCCAAAAATCCTTCGCTAAGGAGTGCAGCCTAAAACTACCAAAGTAGTCTGATTATAAAGGACTAATAATCTATGTGGCTTTGTGATGGATTGTTAAACTCATTTTTAAGAATATTGGTTTCTGCAATTTAAAATTTTAAGTAGGAAGAAAGGCAACAGGAAGCATCTTTGCTGTCCGAGTAAAGAGAAGCCAGATGTCATTTGTTTGTTGACTGGAATATGGGAACTTGGACCACAGAGCATGACGCTGAAATCTCCATAAGAAAAACAAATACCATGATTGAGAATAATTTGGTTGCCGTTACTGTAAATGTTTTCTTTGGGGTGAGGAGCAGAAAGAGAAAGTGGCCCACAGAAGGCAGATTCAGAAGAAAGGATACATTGGACAGACACAAAAATGGTATAAATTAATACTTCTTGAGTTTATTCCCTATTTATTCCCACTCACAATGCTATTGACACTGCTACTCTTTGTAGTTGTCTGTCTGCCTCTCAAATACACACCAATCACACGCACCCCCTCAGTTTTTCCATTCTGAGCATGCTGCCTTCTCTCTTGTCTGCATGCCTCCCCATCTGGTTGAATGGAGCTATAGACAGTTAAAAGACAACACCACAAAACTTCTGAAGAGTTGGGATGTCCATAGACATTCCATAACACCTCAGCAGCTGTGCTGATTAGGAAGGTCTCCGTCCAAGAGTGAGAACTTCTGAAGCCTGCTGGTCACACACCAATTGAACACGCTCAAAATGGTCACTGCCTGTACTTCATTTTGTCAGTCTTGAATCCCCCCTCCCCCCCGGTAACGCAAATTCTGAAATTATGAGTTTTTGGTCCGGAAAAGCTATCTCACAGAGGACTGCTGGTGTGTGGGTGTGTGTTTGTGTGTGAAATGGGAGAGGGTCTTTATGCTGCCCTGAGTTCCTTGGATCAAGAGTGGCATTAAATTAAATAATAACCCCAAAGTAATGGAAGCTTTGAAGTGCGTAAGCTAAATCTTGCTTCATGTTTGCATTTATAAAATTTTCCAATCTGAGGTATAAATTGACAAAACTATTATTATTATTATTGCAAATAAAGCTTCTATGCTTTAGGCTGCATTCCTCCCCATAGAACTCAATGGGACATTCTCAATAGAGTGAATTCTCAGCACTGTAAACAAACTTCAGGACCTCAAAAATACCTGGGGTTTGGGATCATAGTGCCTGTGCTTGCCATCTGTTAAAAAAATAAATTAGTAGTTGAAAGGAACTGCTCTCAGATTGTAATTATAGAGAAGGAATGGATTAATTTTGACCAGACCATGTCTGGGATGTCCAGGTGAATTAATGAAGGAGCATGCAGCTATGCATTTAAAGACAGCAGAGGCTTTTAAATTCAAAAAGGTTCTCACTAGCTAATAAAGGGCAAACTGTAGGATGTTTGAGAAGAGAGAAGGTATAAAATTTTGATCCAGATAATGGTAGAAATATTGTATCATTTTATTTATTTATTTTTTACTGAGGAGAAAAGTTGGACGAATGAAAAATGTTTGTAGATATACCTCAGTTGTTGGCATCACAGAGGTTTTTGAAAGACTGTTTACACGAGAGGGTGTGGACCTGAGACAGAGAAACAAAGAAATAATTTTACTGTGAAAGAATGTGCATGAACAAATGTATCTTGAAAACCTTATCTCTGGAGAATCTGAACTGAAGACTCAGATACGCTTTCCATGGAAAAGACACTCATTTTTTGGCTATCTCAATGCTTTCACTACTTGAAAATGTTTTATTACAACTTATCAGGCTGAATTCACCAAATTACTGAAAGCCAGGCAATATTAAATTCCAAAGTCATTAGTTTAGAACTAGTGAAGAAAGGAACAGCACGGAAGTGTCGATTTGCACTGATGTGTCAGCTACTGAGTTCACAAGAAATACATGAGGAAGGAGGAATATCGGTGCTTTTTCTACAGTGATATGCAAAACAGGTCTAGATGTCAACAGCATCACCTCTTGCTTGAGTAGCACTGCCAGGAATGGTCTGGAGCTGTTCCTTCAGGTGTTCTTTTGATTTAGGAAATGGAGCATGAATACAAGTTTCAGTGTTCATACTTTAACTATCAATTTCCTACTGTATTATTTTGGGAAGAAGCAGGTGGGCATTCATACCCATGGATTGAGATGGATGAAAACATGACGTCTATTTTACATAGAAAACAAAATTTATGACCACTATATAGTTTCATGCATCTTAAGAAAGACCTAGGCCTGGGGACTTGGCTACCAGATTCACTGTACTTTTCTTATGATCCTGTAATCCATGAGGCAAACGTAGGCATGAAATGGTATGTATCTTGCCTCATAGTGACATCTTCATGCCAGACAGAATTATGCATGATAGAGCCTTTTGTGAAACAGAAATAGGATAGGGACTAGTCTTGAAGCAAGAGTCTTCATAATTGTATTATTCTACCGAATGAATGAATGAAACTTTATTTGCATCAGCCATAGCAACAAAATAACATTGTGATGTACACAGAACAAAATAAAAAGTCGATTATATAAAACACAGTTTAGGGTCCTGAATCAGCAATCAAATAGTGGACCTTATTCTGATTGCCCCAGCTAGAAACCTTGCAACCTTTGCAGTCCAAATATTTGAGATGATACCCATCTCCAATATTTTAGCATTAATACATGCAAAAATGGCTTGGTGTTATGGCTGCAGATGACATACCCCACACCCCTACATGGTATCCAAAAGCCTTGAGGACCCTCCACAATAGACCTAGGTGTAGAGATGAGATTGCAGGAAAGGAGGGAGACTTGCTGAAAACTGCTTCCCTCCCCATTCTGCTTATTATTGGATAGGACCCTAGCGTTGTAGGCATCTCTTGGCCACTGACACTATGAGCCATCATTGTCATTGCTTCATAATGGCAAGAGTGTTTTATTTTGTGTGTGTGCTGCTGGGCCAGCTAAAGAGGTTTAAACACATTGTGGACAACTGTGTGCCACAGATAACTGGTGAAATTATCAGGCAAGACACCATTAAATGGTAATACTGCCTGATAACATGGTGCAATTTCTTTGGCTGCCTTGAGCCCTTGTGATTACATCTTTAACACATCAATAACTTAGCCTCTGGTTAGCGGGGCTTGCTGAAGCATGGCTAATCATCAGATGAAAGTGTCTTTGTGGGGATTAGCTTTAATGAAAAGAAAAAGGGATAGTTATTTTGGTAGGTTGAAATCTTTCATAAATCAAAGCAAATACTGACAAAGCAGGTTCATACAGTAAGAATGAGGCTATTGTGGGCGAAATTAAGGGAACAGCTACTTTTATATAAATCACAGGCTAGTGTAGCATTTGTAGGAGAGTCCATGGGAACAAGATCATTTAACTTCAGGTGTAAGGAAAGTGGAGTTTGGCCACTATTAAAACATCCCTTTACCAAAACAAAAAGAACACGAGGAAACAAAAAGAAACCCAACAGATGGATGGGGCTCGATTATTAGTTTTTCTTTTTTAAACAAATGGCTCTGGGAATTTCTAACAGGATTCTGCAACATAGCCTTACAGATAGTGTTTGCTTCAGCTGCTGTTGGCCATGCTGCTGAAGGGGTATCTCTCAGTGGCAGAAGGACTGTTCTAGTTAAGTTTGCTATAATACAGATAATGCAGAGCAATCCGTTTCAGTGGCCCAAAGTACCATGCCCCATCCAGAATGAGGATAAACATCACTCCCGTATCTAATTGTGGGAAAATATTATTTTTTTAGCTCTCAACCTGCAACTGACTATTTTTCTCTGTTACTTTTTATACATCATAATAATAGCAATATTGCCAACACGTCAGTCATGGAAAATGTTATTTGTGCCTTTGGCCCACATACTTTGCCTCATTTAACTTCTTAATATTTGCCACTCAGTGTGTTGAACTACTGAGGTATCACAATACTGATACTACTATAATTTGTTGTTGCTGTTTTGACCATCATGGTCACAGACTTACACCATTAGAAATAGTCACATAAGTCTTTGAATATCTTGCTTCTCTCTCTAAAAGCTACCTCCCACAAGCATCATGTTGAGCTTGTATGGCAGGCCTTTGAAAAATTAGAACCCAACCACCAATTGCACTGTGATGCTGTTAAAACAGAGAAACTTATACAATGTTTCTGCATCTTTAAGGAAGGCTAGACTATTTACAACCCACTGAGGTGGTTTCACCTGGCTCAGACCTTTGTCATGGTAGAACAGGGGTCAGCGAACTTTTCCAGTAGGGGGCCGGTCTACTGTCCCTCAGACCTTGTGGGGGGCCGGACTATATTTTGAAGGGGAAAAAATGAACGAATTCCTATGCCCCACAAATAACCCAGAGATGCATTTTAAATAAAAGCACACATTCTACTCATGTAAAAACACGCTGATTCCCAGACTGTCCGCAGGCCGGATTTAGAAGGCGATTGGGCCAAATCTGGCCCCTGGGCCTTACGTTTGCCTACCCATGTGCTAGAAGGATGAAAAACAGAAACAAAAATAGTGGAACAAATTAACTTTTCTGTCTCTTCTTCTCAACAGTGCCCCTGAATCATTGGAAACGTCCACACAATTCACTGGAAAGATGACTGAAAGCTACAGGGAAAAGGAATTACCCAGATGGCATGTGGATGTGGGCGTATGGGGGGCATGAAAGATTAATTCTAGAGAAACAAGCAGATTTAAACAGATGGCAAACGAAGGCTCTTTATTAAGGAAAGTGCAATATTGACATAATGAAACTGCATATTAATCTCTTTGCCTCCCTTAACATCAGCATCACTTAGGTTACCAACACACTGCCAGTTATAGATTGCCAGTTGGCATTTCTCCATTCTCCCCAAACCCACAACCTGTGTACAAAGCACACATAGCTATGACAAGGATCATATATCGCTCTTCTAGCATTTGCCATAGATGCAAGAATGTGGGGGAGCCTATTGAAGGCTTTGAAAGATCCATTCTGCTACAACCATGGATAATAACACTGGGCAACAATTTTTTACTTTTTGAACGTTGTCTAGATTTCTACAACTGATTTAGGGTATTTTTGCACTGCTGAATCAGGAAATGGCATCCGTTTCTCTCCATCAGGTCAGGTTTTTGTGCTGTGTTGATTTGAAAAAAATCAGATCTTGTGACAAAATCGATTACATTTTTGTGGCATTATCAGCTGATTTTTGTCAACAAATATCATCCTAAATATGTTTTTAAGAGAAAA
This sequence comes from Podarcis filfolensis, assembly GCF_964270895.1. Classification (NCBI taxonomy): domain Eukaryota; kingdom Metazoa; phylum Chordata; class Lepidosauria; order Squamata; family Lacertidae; genus Podarcis; species Podarcis filfolensis. Next base: position 59,370,656 of record NC_139603.1, read on the forward strand.
AAATATTTTTCCAACAACATATATTGATTACCTGATAGACACAACGATTACTGTATACTGAATGGTGGGCATCGATAAAGGTAAGTACACGTAAATTGCATGTTGCTTCACCATTTTTCAAACTTCAGGGCTTGAACTTCCGTTTCTTGGAACTCCTGGAATGCTCAGCGGCAGGGAGGTCTCTCTTCAGAGTCCAACAGTAGTCAGCCATCATGACTGCGTCCCAGCGACCCTGATACCTGGTCTCCATCTCTTTCATGTCCTGATGGAATCTCTCCCCCTGCTCGTCACTCATTGAACCCAGGTTCTCAGGAAACCGGTCCATATGTGAAAATAGGTAGTGCATCTTGACGCTCATGTTGCAGCCCAGGTTTCTGAAAGCAGTCAGCATGTTGTTGACAAGTTCTGTGTAGTTTCTGGCCTTATTGTTGCCAAAAAAGTTCTTCACTACCAGAACAAATGCCTTCCACGCTTCCAGTTCCACTTCGTTCATTGAGTTTCCAAACTCTGGACCTCTGATGAGCTGACGGATCTGAGGACCGTCAAAGATGCCAGCTTTCAACTTCTCCATGGTCAATCCTGGAAAAGCCTGGCACAAGTAAGTGAAGCAGTCACCATCCTTGTCCAGAGCCTTGGTGAACTGCTTAATTAAGCCAAGCTTGATGTGCAGTGGTGGGAAGAGTATTCTGTCTCTGTCCACCAGAGGGTCATTGATGACGTTCCTTTCTTTGCAAGGCACCAATTCCTCCCGCACAGGCCAGTCCGTCTTCGTGTAATGCTGAGCACGGTCCCTACTATCCCACATGCACAGAAAACATGGGTACTTGGTGAAGCCAGACTGTTGTCCCAACAAAAAGTTCACCATCTTCAGGTCAACACAAATAAACCACTTATGCTGATCATAACCAATTTTCTCCAGCACATACTTCACCGCTTCATAGTTCTCCTTCAGTGTACTTGAGTGAGCCAGGGGTATAGAGGCAAACTGGTTGTCGTTGTGTAGCAGAACACATTTCAGTGATCGCTTGCTGCTGTCAATGAACAGTCTCCAATCTTTGGGCTCGTACTGTGGCACTCCAAGCTTGAGCAGAAGCTGTGCAATATCTGCACAGTACACCAAGTCCTTCTCTTCCGAGAAAAAACGGAGGTACTCTTGATGCCTGTTGCGGAAGAAGCTGATGCGAGCACTGTCATAGAGGAGGTTTTTTCCCTTCAATCTGGATGCCAACAGTTCGGCAGAGTCCTTTGACAAGCTGAGGTCGCGAACTAGATCATTCAACTCCTTTTGGGAAAGTGGATGTGGAGCATCATCTTCAAGAACCACTTCTTCTTCTTCATGTCCTTCAACAACTGATCCCTTTTCGACATAATCACCCAGAACTATCGGACCTGAATACTTCTTGTCATTAAAATAATCATTTCCAATCAAAACAATTATTCAACATGGCATTTTACCCCCACCAACTTCTTCTAAAATGCTCCACACAAGCGTACATGTGAACAAAAACGTAAAAAACCGACATGTGGCCATAGCTCAAAAACTTGACCTGATTGAGCAAAACCAATGTGATTTTTGGATTCAGCGCATCAGACTCGTCCTAAATCAACTGAAAAAACGCAGACAACAAATTTGTTGTTGACCAGTGTAATCTATTCAGATTTATTTCACACACACTCTTCATAGGAGAAGAGTCATTAACTATATATTGACTCCAAGATCATTTGCTGTACTGTGATCACTATATAACAGGTGTGGGGAAGCTTTGTCCCCCCCCCATGTTGCTGAACTGCAACTCCCATCAGTCCCAGCAAGCATGACCAGTGGCTAGGGATGATGGGAGCTGTAGTTCACTATCATATGGAGGCCTTCACACCTGCTACATAGGCCCTCCTTCATTTCTTTTACTACCATACCAAGGTTCATGAACTAAAGCCAAAATAGTAGCTTGGGAAGGGGCAGAGTCTGATGCAAATCGGTAGCTCAGGAGACAGAGCCATCCTCCATTAATCTATCTAATTTTCTTTTCAAGCCATCCATGTTGGTGGTCATCACCACAGATTTTGGGAGAGAATTCCATGTGCTGCTTGCTATGTCTCCCACCATTCAGCTTCACTGAATGACTCCAAGTTCCAGTATTATATGAGCGAGTGGAAAACTCTATCCGTGTTCTCAATATGGTACATAACCTCTATCGTGTCCCACCTACTTCAGTTTTTTCTTAAGCTAAATCTACAAATGTTACAGCTGGGTTACTACAATAACAAGGATTCCAATGACTTACTTTGAAAACTGGGGAGCCTTTTAGGTCTCATCTGAACCATCCCTTTAAAGTACTGCTATACTGCTGTAACAGCCATGGGGAATGCTGAAAACTGTAGTTTGTTACTTGTGCTAGGAATTGTATTTCTGTGAGGTCAGCACCTTCAATGAACTACTGTTCCCAGGATTCTCCATGGCTATTAAAGTGATTTAAAGGTATTGTGCGGATGTGACGCTAGCCAACAACATTGCTAAACTACTGGAAGTCAGAACGTTTGCCGATCTGCAGCAAACCATCCACTGGGCTACTTACTAGATCCCATGTTCTGCCAACCTTTGCTCCAGAGGGTAGCATGGGATTAATTTCCCCTGTAAGTGGTGGAAAGATGAAGCCTGTACCAAGAGGAAGGAATTCAAGATTGGATCCCAAGCACATTTGTTTAATCATGCAGGGCTGCTAATACTCAACAGGGCTTTGTTTAAAAGCAGCCTACGGTATACATATAGTGTCATATGTAAAAGATTTATTGGAAGGGATGAGCTGGCTGTTTTTAAAACCAATTGTTTCCATGTGGCTATTAAAAGCTTTGAATTCTTAATGAAGCGTAACACAATTCACCCTTTAAAAATGCCAAGACTGTAACAAAGCAGCCAAAGGTAAATGAAGATTCCATTATATACTTATCTTAACACCCTCTTTTTAAATAATTGCTGTTAGCATATGCATTTGCATTAAATCGGTAAGATTATCAGCCTAAATCAGCAAAAGAGATCCATGCAAGGAATTTGGCTTCTGTGTGTGGATCTACAATAGCAAAAGATTGCAAGAGGTTTTAAATTGCCAGTTGCTGGGCAACAACATGACCTGTTTGTGGATCAGGCCTTCCCAGACTCATCTAGTTGTCCACTGTGGGAGACTGGATGAGGAACTAGATAGGCCTTTGTGGCATGGACAGCTCTTCAGCTTCCATTTCACCAGAACCTATGCAGGAATGGGCAGTTTCATCCATTTGAAGGACTGAAGGGTTGGGCTAGGAAGGAGAGTCTCCTTACTGAGCTCCCTTCATATGTTCCCTGTGATCACCAAGGGCAATGTATCAGCAACAGAGCAGAGTGCGGCCATTTGAGTGAGCACCCAGCAAAAGCACAAAGGGGAAGTCTGAAGGAAGGCAGCTGCACTCCAGACTGGAGATTATGATCTGAACTCTGTTCTGGAGGTGGAAGTCAGGTAGATGAGCAGAGATGAGCAGAATCTCGAGGAAGCTTCTGTATCCTGCTGGTGGCCTGAACCATAGCTGTCAACTTACAGATTTGAAAATAAGGGACCAGCAGCCAAAATAAGGGATTTTAGTCAACCAGCTCCTGAGCCAAAGGCAGAAAGCCCAGCAGCCAAACGAAGCCTCATGTGGTGGTTCCCACAGCGCAGCAAACCGGCAAAGGGGGTGCAGCAAGGAAAACCACCATCACCTCTCTGCTGAGAAGCGCTGAGCAAAGGCGAGTTCCCAGGCAACGCGGCCAATTTGATCGGCACAAGGCATGCAAGCTCCACCCCCCAGTCATTCTTAGACTCCTTATTGGGTGAGCAACGCAGCCAAGCAACACAGTTGGAGCCTCCCTCCTCCCTGGCCGGCAGAGGAGCTGCTTCCTTTGAAACCCAGGAAATTTAAGGGACATCATCAATAAGGGACAGCAGCGTGACACGGCGCTGGGATAAGGGACTTTCCCGCCAAATAAGGGACAGTTGACAGCTACGGTCTGAACTTGATTCCAAGGGAACCAGCTAGATGCCTTCTTATTAAAGAACTTATACAAGGCAGAAAACAATATTGTTACATGCGCCCCAATCTCTAAGCGGTGAGAGACTTCAGCCATAGCTTTAGTCTCACCACAGAGAACAAGCTTGAGTCTCTGTGTCTCTTTTCAACTTCCAGCTCCAGTCCAGACTAAAGACTATTGTTTTCCTACCTACAAGATGACATAGCCTCTAGCCTCCTGAAAGAGCATTATGCTGAAAGCATTAAGTTCAACAGCAATTTTTTGTTAAGTTTAGAAGCTTGCGCGTAAAAGATGTTTTATTAAAGAAAATAAGATCAAGTACAATTTTACAAATAGATACTCATAATATTTAAGTTTTTGTTGATATATGCCCAGAAACTAGTTGCATACCAATTGAAAAGGAGACAACAAAAAAAGCAGATACCAGTAATAAAGAGGGAAGGTAAAACAATCTCACTGAATGAAATTGTAGATGAGTTTTTAAAGTTCTACTCGAAGTTGCACCAAACAAGTAATCCTGAGCAAAAAAGATATAGATCAGTATTTTTCTAGTGAAAACATTGCAGAACTGCCCAGGGAAGATCAACAACAGGCAATCTCAGAAGAGGAGACACTAGTGGTAATGAAGTATTTAAACCAGTGTTTCCCAAACTTGGGTCTCCAGTTGTTTTTGGACTACAATTCCCATCATCCCTAGCTAACAGGACTAGTGGTCAGGAATGATGGGAATTACAACCCAAAACCAACTGGAAACCCAAGTTTGGGAAACATTAATTTAAAGGAAAGTAAAGCACCTGGGCCAAATGGGTCTGCAGCAATATTGCCTCAATATTAATTAAACCTTTAACGAGAACAATGAATTTAATTATAGCATGTAAGAGAATGCCTGAAAGAAGTCCATATGATCATTCCTGAAGATGGTAAAGATTACTCTTTAGCACAGCATATAAACCTATATCATTATTAAATACAGTACGGATTACAAGTTTTTTCCTGGATAGACCATAAATGTCAGGCAAGTAAATTTAGATAAATTTGGTTTCATTTGGAAGCAAAACAATGAGAGACTATATCTGTAAGATTTTGCATATATTAGATCTGGCCTACAATACTAAACAAGAAGCAGCTCTACTCTTTTTAGATGCAGTAAAAGCCTTTGATCATTTTGAACAGCCATTTTTGATGGAAACACTGAAGAGATTCAGATTTGGAGATAATATTAGGTTATATGTTCTGGTTATCTATAAGGGCACTATGGCAAAAAGAAATATTATAAAGAGGTGACTAAAAAACCCTCAGGTTATCTAAAGGGATTAGGCAAAACTGCCGACTTCCTCTTCTTCTCATACTAGTCATCGAACCTCTGGCAATAAAACTAAGATATATGGAAAACATTCATGGGGTTAAAATTGAGGAAAATGGGGGAAATAAAATTATATGCAGACAATATAGTACTAAGACAAACTGAACTTATGGGTTTGCTGAAGGAGATACAGAATCAAATTTTAATACATGGGAAAGTGGCAGGGTACACTGAACATAGACAAAACAAAAATAATAGGCTTAAATATACAGATCATACAGATCATAAAAAACAAATAAAATTTTATTATAACTATGATTGGGCAACCCAATCTTATACATGAGTATAAGATTACTAGGAAAAGTACAGGACCTATATAAAAATAAGTATGAGCGCTTGTACAAAGGTGGCTTATGTTTGTTGCTAGAATGGAAAAAAATTATTGTCTTCAGGTATGATTGCTACTGTAAAGATAGCAATAATACTTAAATTTAACTTTTTATTTCAACATCTCCCAGTTAAAATAACTAAATAAACAGAAGCAAATGATAATTAAGTTTATATGGAATATCAAAAAGCCAAGATTAAAGGCAAAGGTAATATATGGTGAGAGGAAAAGTGAAAGGCTTCAGGTGCTAAATTTAAATTTAATGTGTGTATTGAGTGCCTTTAGTTAGTTGATAGATTAGATGGTGAATCCATATGATGGGATATCAGTTTTGAAGGGAAGATGATTGATGTCCTACTACACAATTTAATATGAGGACATTGTAGTGCAAGATCACTGAGGGTTAAATATAAAATAGAAATATCTATCCTACTGAGCAGCTGGGACTAGTAAGCTCGGATCCCTCAGGAACTGAACAGGAAGAGCAAACAATATTTTGTGCATTGGGGATTTTTGAGGGGATGTGTGTCGAGACCTTTCACAGGCTCCATGAGAGGTACTAGTGTATGTTGGTGATCCCTGACATGGATGCAGAGCTCCTACATCCACCAAGGAATCAAGCAGGATGGGACTTTCTCTTTCCCAGCTCTTATCTCCCCTCCCATATTGTCTCGATGAAGCTATTTCCCACTTTGTCCAATAGATTCCTGCATATTGTTTTCAATATTCCTCTCCATAGCTATTAAAACCTGAGTTTAATCCACTACTGAAACCTGCCTGGTAGTTTCATCTTGCAACTCAGAAACAGCTTCCACATACCTAATTCTCTCCACAAGAAATCAGTCTTCCTCCTCCCCCAGCTGGAGAGTTAAGAGTTGCACACAGGTGTGCTCTATATCCTATCAAGTCTTTCCATTGCCAAGAAGGCTGCACCTCTCCTGGTACTGATGTTACCTGTGTTTGTTTCAATCCTCTATTAGCTCTCAGAAGATCCTTTCTTTATAGGATGAAAACTCTGTTGAGGGTTATATGTGTTTGCAGAGAACCACTCCTACTGTTGTGTGGGGTGGGTGGGGTAAATTCTTTGTGGTTTCCTTTGGCAAAAATGTTCTAGTATATTGATTTTGCTAGCCAGGCCTTCCTGATAATATTAATCCCTAAGGCCTTTCTTAGGGAAAAACGCCATTCCACACTCCCGCTACAGCCTCCTAAGATGCAGGGTGTCTGTGTGTGTTTATACAGGTAATAGAATCATAAATAAAACAAAATGCACAACCCCCTGTAAGGTGCTGCTTCTTCAACCAAGAATCTTGTCTCCTCTTCACTAACACTAAATTTTATGTCCCTGATAACATTATGTTTTTACTTACGGTCTGATGGTGCATTTCCTTCTCAACCAAGTACTCTGTGGCCTTCTTGATTCCACTGGGACTATTCTAGGAAGAGCAGTGAACACTGGGTAGGAGTTGGCTCTCACACTGCAAGCCCTTAAGGGGATATTGCCTTTTGTCTATAAAGCATCCTGCACACTTCTGGTGCTGTATAAATAATTAAAAACAGCACAGCTCACATCAGATCAGCACACTTAGGAATTCAGGCGCTTGGTGTTCTTGGCTGCTAAGAGGAATATGGCAGAATGACGGAAAACAAACAAACACTTAAATGCAAAATCTAGGCTTACAAAGCCTTTAAATCAGCCTCCGTCGCAAACAAACATGCGTTTCCTAACTTAAGAGCTTGTTAAAGTTGGGGCACAATTGGGGTTGGTTCTCAGGTGTTTCCAGATGATGCAGAAGGTCTTTTGAGTAGCAGATATGTAACTAACAATTCCAAACCATTTAAGTGTTGGTGCAGCAAAAAAATCACGCGGAAAGGAGAATTCCTGGATGCCAAGATCCAACTTTGGGGCAAGTACACTTTGGTGAGAGAACTCCGGCAGAGATTTGAAATCACAAAACATGCAGCATATGCCAGGAATCCTGCTCAGCCCTGCCTGTCTGTCTCTTCTAAGTTTACTCGGTCATGCTTCAGCCCAATTTCATCTCCTTTCCCCTCAACCCAGTTGTGCCAACCAGGTCCTGGCTTGCCCTTTGACTCCCCCCTGCCCAACCATTTGGTCTCTGGGCCCAGGCTGTACGGAACCAGTGGGTTTCAAACTGTTTACTATTGAACACTGTGGTTCAATCAGCCATGGACAAGCTTGCTAAAAGTTAGCTTGCCAGCTGTTTCTGAGTTTCCCCCTGTAATGTGCAGCCACAGAGGAATGTTGGGTAATTCTCAGCTTGCATGGCTTGCTGTTGCCTCCCTTGAGCCAATAATGTGCTTTATGATTCACCCACTACTTACTGGTTTCTCTTCCAACAGTCGTGGCTCACCGAAACTGCTATCTCTGAGAGCTGCAGCCTCCTTTCGTAGCATAAGATGATTAGTAGTCTAACCAGCATCGCTTCAAATGATGGAATTACTTAAAATCACTCTGATATGTATTTGTGCGTAGTCACACCATGAAGGCTGCAGGGAATTGTGTCATTTCCAGCTAAAATGGAATTATGCGAACAGATTTTAGCTTCTGAACAGAAAGGCTTTTGCTTATTTAGAATTAAGGATAATGAATTTCTTACACATACTGGTGCCTATAATGAGCAGTTCACAGGATAGAGGTGGTGGCTAGGATGCTGTAGGGAAAGATCCAGGTTGTCCCATTCATTGTAATAGGCCAGGGATTCAAACTGAGACTTAATCATGGCAAAATAGCTATTTGTTCTGCTACATCAGTGCTTCCTGTATGGCATAGCTAATAAGCCTCTCAGAGTTAAGGATACACATGCTGTTACTCACTGGTGCTATTTTTCTTTAAAAAATGCTAATAGGACGTGATCCCACTAAGTTAAACATACTTAAGCCCTGGTTTCAATGGGAAGACTCACATATTTAGTGCTCTCTTGTTGAAATCAGCAGACCTTTAAAAAGCAACTTTGGTTGGCTCATTTCTTTTCAGACAGAAAAAAAGGATCCATAAAATATACATAAATAAATAAATAACGTAGCAAGTGGAGCAGTATTGAAAAGAACCTTGTATGTGTCAGTGTGGGGAGGTGACCTGCTTTTCCAGCACTGAGAGGGAAACATTTTGCTCTTCATGAAACTGCCTTCCTCGGTTTTGTCTGAATGGCCCTTGAGAGCCTCACTATGATTTAACTGCACTTGAAATTAAATATTCTAGGTGCTGATGGTAGCCCTTATGATTGAGGAGGAGAACACCTGCACACTAAACCAGCTGGAGTTTCCTGGATGGATTCATGACTAGGTATAAGACAGTGATGTAATTCAAAAGGCACGTAGGTGAGAGTCAAATTTGTGAATAATCTGCACTGGGTCACAGTTCCTTTCAGTACCAAATAGTCATGATGCAGTTCAAATTCAGGTGTCTACTGATGAATATCTGGGGAGGAAAATTTTATGGCAGGCCTGGGGAACCTGTGGCCCCCCACACAGGTCATTGGACTCCAACCCCCATCAGCCACAGCTATCACAGACAAGGGTTGCAGCCATCATAAACAAGGGTTGCGGGTGATAATAATAATAATAATAATTATTATTATTATTATTATTATTATTATTATTATTATTATTATTTATTATTATTTGTACCCCGCCCATCTGGCTGGGTTTCCCCAGCCACTCTGGACGGCTTCCATAGAAACCAAAAATACACTAAAATATCATACATTAAAAACTTCCCTGAATAGGGCTGCCTTAAGATGTCTTCTGAATGTCAGGTAGTTATTTATCGCTTTGACATCTGATGGGAGGGCGTTCCACAGGGCGGACGCCACTACCGAGAAGGCCCTCTGCCTGGTTCCCTGTAGCTTTGCTTCTCGCAAACAGGGAACCGGCAGAAGGCCCTCGGCACTGGACCTCAGCTTCCGGGCAGAACGATGGGGGTGGAGACGCTCCTTCAGGTATACTGGGCCGAGGCCGTTTAGGGCTTTAAAGGTCAGCACCAACACTTTGAATTGTGCCCGGAAATGTACTGGGAGCCAATGTAGGTCTTTCAAGACCGGTGTTATGTGGTCTCGGCGGCTGCCCCCAGTCACCAGTCTAGCTGCCACATTTTGGATTAGTTGTAGTTTCCGAGTCACTTTCAAAGGTAGCCCCACGTAGAGCGCATTGCAGTAGTCCAAGCGGAAGATAACTAGAGCATGCACCACTCTGGCGAGACAGTCCGCGGGCAGGTAGGGTCTCAGCCTGCGTACCAGGTGGAGTTGGTAGACAGCTGCCCTGGATACAGAATTGACCTGCACCTCCATGGACAGTTGTGAGTCCAAAATGACTCCCAGGCTGCGCACCTGGTCCTTCAGGGGCACAGTTACCCTATTCAGGACCAGGGAGTCCTCCACACCAGCCCGACCCCTGTCCCCCAAAAACAGTACTTCTGTCTTGTCAGGATTCAACTTCAATCCATTAGCCGCCATCCATCCTCCAACCGCCTCCAGGCACTCACACAGGACCTTCACCGCCTTCACTGGTTCTGATTTGAAAGAGAGGTAGAGCTGGGTATCATCTGCATATTGATGGACACCCAGTCCAAACCCCCTGATGATCTCTCCCAGCGGCTTCATATAGATGTTAAAAAGCATGGGGGAGAGGACGGAACCCTGAGGCACCCCACAAGTGAGGGCCCAGAGGTCTGAACACTCATCCCCCACCACCACTTTCTGAACACGGCCCAGGAGGAAGGAGCGAAACCACTGTATAACAGTGCCCCCAGCTCCCAGCCCCTCTAGAAGGTCCAGAAGGATGTTATGGTCGATTGTATGAAAGGATGCTGAGAGATCCAGCAGAACTAGGAAACAACTCTACCTTTGTCCCTAGCTCGCTGGAGATCATCAACCAGCGCGACCAAGGCAGTTTCAGTCCCATGATGAGGCCTGAATCCCGATTGGAAGGGATCCAAATGGTCCGCATCCTCCAGGCGTGCCTGGAGTTGTTCAGCAACCATGCGCTCAATCACCTTGCCCAAGAATGGAAGATATGAGACTGGGCGATAGTTGGCCATACTGGCCGGGTCTAAAGATGGTTTTTTAAGAAGCGGTTTAATGACTGCCTCTTTCAGCGGATCTGGGAATGTTCCCTCACAGAGGGAAGCATTCACCACCCCGCAGAGCCCATCGCCCAGCCCTTCCTGGCTTGCTTTTATTAGCCAGGATGGGCAAGGATCAAGGAGACAGGTGGTTGGTTTCACGCGTCCAAGCAGCCTGTCCACATCCTCGGGGGTAACAGATTGAAATTGATTCCATGCAACTTGACCAGACAGAGCTCTAGCACTCTCCCGCCCCAGCCCTGCTCCCACGGTGGTGTCTAGGTCCTTCCGAATATGAGTGATTTTATCTGCAAAAAACTTTGCAAAATCGTTGCAGGAGATCTTGGGGTCTTTACAAGGCCCTGGTGGTAAAGGTGGTTCCGTTAAATTGCAAACCACCTGAAAGAGTCTCCTGCTACTATTTTCTGCAGATGCAATAGAGGCGGTGAAGAAAGTCTTCTTCGCCATCGCTATCGCCACTTGGTAGGCTCAACGTTGAGCTCTAACCTGTGTCCGGTCAGATTCAGAGTGAGTTTTCTGCCACCGACGCTCTAGCCGTCTCAGCGATTGTTTCATCGCCCTCAGCTCCGAAGAAAACCACGCGGCTGTCCGGGCTCCATGCATTCGGAGAGGGCGCTTCGGAGCCAGACAGTCGATAGCCCTGGTTAACTCCGCATTCCAGCGGGCCACCAGGGAATCAGCTGAAAGGCCATCAACATGGGATAAAGCATCCCCTACCACTCTCTGGAAACCATTTGGATCCATTAAGTGGCGGGGGCGGACCATCTGAATTGGTCCCACCTCCCTGCAGAGGGGAAGGGTCGCGGAGAAGTCCAGTTGCACCAGAAACTGATCTGACCATGGCACTTCTTTTGTTTCACTTTTACTTAGTGTCAGATCACCCACGTCACTAGAGGTGAACACCAGGTCCAAGGCATGTCCATGACTATGAGTTGGGCCAAACTTATTCAGGGACAGCCCCATGGAGGCCATGCTTTCCCACGAAGTCCCGAGCAGCCCCTTGTAAGGTTGTGTCGGCATGGATGTTAAAATCCCCTAGGACAACCAAACTAGGTGTCTCCAGGAGAAAATCCGCCACGACCTGAAGCAGCTCGGACAGGGAATCCTTGGTGCAACATCTGTAGAGCCACAAGATCCCCTAACCTGTTTTATAGAAACCAACCTGAAGACTTTATTTGCTCCTCTTCTCTGCAAGTAATGAAATAATATTAAAAGTAGCTTCAGGCTTCCAAAGTTTTATCAGTTACCAGGGATGCTTGAAAATCTATTGCTGAATAAGATTCATGGAGCTGCAGCAGCTAACCTATGAGGAAGAAATTCCAAAGACTACATGAATGGCTGTTGAATTAAAATATTTCACAACTACTGTGGTTCTCAAAAATAAGGAAAAAGCACCCTATCTGATGGGAATATCAAGTATCTTTAATAGAAAAATATCAAGCTTCAGATCCATTTTCAGCAAAGATGAAAGTGGGTGTGTTAAGAGCAGTGCACATCTAGTTTCTTCTGTGCTTTGTCTTTAAAGTAGTTTGATTAAATCAGAAGAGTTACAAATTATTTGAAACTTCTTTAAAAAACTACCTTCATCAAAGAGCCTACTCAAATGCTATGTTTCTTTTAGGTGGCAATCAATTTTTTTCTGCAGTCTGCTCTCTTAAGGGTGAAACTACACAATATGTTAGTCACAGAGTGCTTTTCCTAATTGCTCTAATTTTGGAGGTGTGTGGGGGGGAATATAGAAATAGGGCCACTGCTCCACTTCACATTCTTGATCTGGATCAGGGGCCCACACCAGTTTTATGCTGAACATCACCCCTACCTTTCTACTATTTGTCCCTGAAGGTGCCAAATAATAATAAATTTGCAGTAAACAGTATATCTGAGGTAAAAAAAGTTGCCAGGAGAGAGCAATTTTCAACAGACTACTGCTACAAGGTCCAATGCAGATCGAAGTTCCATGCCTGCTTTGCCATCAAAACGAAAGGAGAAAGATTAAGCACATTTGAAGTTTGGCCCCAAAGGCAGTTTTTTATACTATACTTTTCAGCCATCGTGGAAACAAAATTTTAGACTCCTCATTACTCAGACCTCTTAGTCTTGAAAATATTGGATCTGTTTTTAGAAATAAAAATAAAAAGTCATTTTTAATAATGTTGGCTCATTCTGCCAATCATCTTTCATGGTTCTTGAAAATATTCTTTATTTCGCAAGAGTTGGCATGAGCATTCTGGTAATATCTGCATGCCCTTCAGAAACTTCAATTAGTCCGTCAATTAGATGGCCTTAGCCAAGATGCTCCCCCTCAACAGGAGGCTTGTGGAGAATGCTGCAGGGAAAATACACTGCTCTCTGATTCAATTATAATAAAATATACTGATGATATGGATAAACATTTCTGCACCAATGCAAAATTCTATAAGCATAAGATGCGTTCATTGACAATTCCAGCCATTAATATTTCTTTGATAATGCACAAGTGTCAGGGAGCACAGATGAACTAAACAAGGACATGCAGAAAGGAGGGACCAACCCCCCCAACAAATTTTAAAAGTGAGTAGCAGAGGATGTTATTACAAAGCTTTGTTACAGCATTGCCTTTTGTACCCTCCACCGATACTGGCATCTCGGACCAGATGAATCCTGCCTGCCTTTACCACCAATGATGCAGCGATGTTGACGCAAGGTACCAAATGCATTTCCAGTGGAAGCGTTTGTTTCGCATGTCACTCTTACTTCCTGATCTTTGCCCAAATGCCCAATGCAAAAGGACCCCAGTTCTCCACATCTCCTGATTTGGAGCAACCAAAACAGGTGAATTCAAGTTCAAGGGGAGAAGCCAACTCTGAAGCATTTGAAATGCCACCTGGAAGAAGAAGAAGAAGAGTTTGGATTTGATATCCCGCCTTTCACTCCCTTTCAGGAGTCTCAAAGCGGCTAACATTCTCCTTTCCCTTCCTCCCCCACAACAAACACTCTGTGAGGTGAGTGGGGCTGAGAGACTTCAAAGAAGTGTGACTGGCCCAAGGTCACCCAGCAGCTGCATGTGGAGGAGCGGAGACGCGAACCCGGTTACCCAGATTACGTGACTACTGCTCTTAACCACTACACCACACTGGAGTCAGGGTATTTACTTATTTGGGCTTGAAGAAGGACTCTGCATAGGCTCCTATCACAATTCACCCCATGACATGTTGGCCCACAGCTCAGTGTATCTGAATATCTTTACTCCCCAGTATTTGGGATGAATGTGCACAGTAAGATAGTTCATAACTATCCACAGTGAAAGAACAAACTAGCCAATTATACCACAAAGAATTAATAAAGAGCATAGTATAGAACAATTATTTCTATCCTGAAATAAACTGAGATCCACAAACATTTTCCCCTTATTCTTAAATTATTTGCCAGTTATTTCAGAAGCAGATGAATAGAAATATACACCTGGCTGTGGACTAGGACTCGTTGATGGGAATATAAGTGGCTGTAGAAAAAGAACTGTACTGCTTTTTGATCAGTTCCTGAGCACAATTCAACATGCTGGTACTTACCTTAAATGGCTTGGGGCTCAGGTACCTGAAAGAAAGCCTACTCCCATACTAACCAGTATTGCAGCCATCTTCAAAGGCTCTCCTCCTCTTTGGGCCCCCACAATCCAGACTAGTGCAGCTGGCTACCAGAGACAGAGTCTTCTTAGTGGTGGTTCCTTGTTTGTGGAATACCCTCCACAGGGAGACTTGTTTGATGTCAAGAATGCTATCCTTTCAGCACCAGGCATTCTTACGCTCCCAGCCTTTTAAATGCAGTGTTTTCAATTGATGTCAACTAGCTATGCTTCATTTTGATTTTTCTGCTGTTTGGGGGAAATGCTCTGAAGGTTTTTCTGAAGAATGTCATATGTAAATATATATTCTAAATAAACAATATGATTTGTATTTCAAACATAAATACACATCCAACACGGTATCCATAGGACCCAACACAAACTAGATGTGAATGCAACAATGTACTGAAGTTTGCTTAATCTGCAGCCAGGTTTTCATTATAGTCATGGGGTCCTTTAGAAATTAAACTTCATATCCTCTGCAGCAGAAAACAGATTCTGCAACTGAGGCCATATTCTAGGACTGTAGGACATTTGCAGCCATGCCATGCGCCAGATGCAAACAGATCGTTTTCTTGGCTAGGATCAGTTTTAATAATCTCGTTGCAGAGCCTTCAGAGCTCTGCAGACAATGTATCAGTAGTTTTAGGGTCACCAAAAACAAATAATTAAAAAACAACAGCATTCACATATGAGTAAAGAAAACGCACCATCTGTTGAAAGGTTAAATGTGCAATTGGAGGCCATCATTTGGGCTGACATCGACCAGTTCAAATTCCTTCTTTTTAATTGCATTAGGCCCTTGGTTTTCCTGATGAAAATCCTTCTCTTGTGTGCTTCGTAGGGCCTTAGGGCCTAATTAAAATATTACTTGACAATAAAATTAGGCTTGTAACCTGTTACAAATGGGTCCCTTAGCCCTTTAAAATAAGAGTAGCTATACTACATAATTTCTAACTGTTGCACTGAGCCTCAATCCTTAATGAATCTCAAACCTGGCTCTGCAAAAATGGTATCATGGGTAACAGAAACAAATCCTGCCTGCGGCTCCGTAGGACTAGTAAGAATAAAAAAAGATTATTTTCTCAGGAAATTGCTTAGATAGGTGTTGGAATTCACAGAGAAGAGAGAAGGCTTATGAATATTAACATGTAAGGCCTGTGGCTAGATAGTGACAACACTTAAAGAAATATAACTATGGGTAGAAAATTAGCTCTCGGAATTCCTCTTGATATTAAGAAGCAGCGGATAGAAAGCCAGCTCAGAAACCGCTTTCCATTGTTAGCGTTGTACTCCCACACAGTTTTAGGCAAGTGCTAACATGCTAGTGCCCATCTTGCAAGATTCTAGGCTTTCATAGTGCCCTATAGACTTGAGGGTATCTGCAAATTTGAAGGTCTGTTCACATAAAAGAGGATCCAGTTCTCTTCTTCCAAAAGCTGGTGATTTTACTGCGCTTGGGAATTTTCTTTAGCCCTATTTGGACATTCAGGGTCACACAATATTCATGTAAGAGAGGAGAACATGGTTGCCCTCAGATGCCCTGCCCCTGCTGCCACGTCCTGTGTTGCCCCTCCCCAAGGCATGTCCGCAGTGGGGAAGCCCAATGAACATGCATGCGCTGGAACTTGCAAATATGTTCAGAGAGAGCATTCAGGAGGGGCTGGTGCAGGGTGTGACAGTGGGGTCGAGGCAAGTGAATGCAACCCCACTCTTAAGTTTATTGTTTTGTAGCCCTGAATGCTTGCATAAGGTCTTTCCAATGTGGCCTGATTTTCCATAGTGTGCCTGGGAGCATTTGGTTAAAATGGTGCTTAGATGGCAACACTGGCCTATGTAGCAGACAGTAAGTCTGTTCTAGGATCAGAAGGCAGTAATGAACTATGGGCACTTCCAGCTGTTGCAACACACACACAACTACATTGGTCCCTTATTTGTCTGACAAATGCAATGAAAGCACACCCAGGGCACACTGCCTTGTTTGCAAGTGGTCAGTGGTGTGCATAGTCTTTGTTTTACACACACAAACACATTGAGATAACACCAATTTCTACACACACAAATTTTGTGACGTGCAGACATTTTGCAACTCAGGCATATTACTGTATTCTTTTTTGTGTTTTGAGACAGGGAAGGGGAGAAGTGTCTAAGACAGCCTCCTATCTTAGTGTAGGTGACACATTTCACTAGTGTTATTCACAAATTAAAGAAGAGATGACACCACCACTGTATACATGAACTGACGTGGTTTTACTGCGTTGGCCACTTGCTTAATTTGTATATGCTAGTACAGAATAAAAATGCAAATTTCTGTCTCTGCCCCACTGGTAGTTTTACACACCTGCTCCACCAATTTTTGTCCTCTGAGATGACGTTGCCATCCTTTTCTACTTTTCGCGGTCAGAATGCAGTTATTAAAAACACTCAGTTGATGTGAATGAGAGATTGATGCAAAACACAGAATGAGGTGTCGATGTGTTTCACACAACAGAGAACAAAGGGGGGAATGTGTTTCTTGGAAGCAAGGTGCCTCTTCAATCAACAAATGGCAAGGGAAATCAAATACCATCACTGCTTTCTCTTGTAGTGTATTGTGACCGGTCATTAACGTTCAAGCAAATACTTGTCATGATTTAAACTTCAGTTTGCAAACAACTTGGAGTCGTGCATCTTACAGGCATAATGTATTCCGTAAGACTATGAAGAATGCATAATGTTGGCATAGAAAGAGAAGCTGTATGACTATATATGAAGACAACAACTACAACTCTCACAGCACTGTCATTGATTAATTTCAAAATATTCAAGCATAATTAAAAAAAAAGAGAGGAAAGCTGAACTTATTCTACACTATAAAGGAGTTGTATAACTCAACCTAATGTTGACTTTTCCTTTCCTCCAGAGTATTAAGCAACTGTAAACTTAATTTCTCCAACCAAGTCTTAGTTAATTATTTGCTGTTTAAACCTCCAGTAGTTTTTTAAGGTTTGGAGGGGAAACAGCCAGTTTTATTTATTTCTCCCTCATTCAATAAACAGTACCATGTAGACTATCTCCTGTGTTAGAATAGTGTTGTCTTCACATAAGACTCAAATAATGGTATTAGTCATTCATTTCCTTGTACACATACACCCTGTTGCGTGTTGACAGGTTTATAAGGATGCAGTGGCAGCCACGGGTGCTGGGAAGCTCCTAGACGACAGCCTTTGAATCCTTGCAGTCCTGAGCAGTGGTGCCTGAGTTAGTCTGTTTATTGTCTGCGTTTTCTCCCAGATGCTTGACTTGTCTGAAAGATTAATACATTAACAAGAGCGGTAAGGTCCAGGGTTGCACATCTTTAAGACATTTTTATTAGCAGATGGCACATGAGATTCAAAGGTCACCACAAGGGGGGACATTTTAAAGTGAAACAACAATATTTATGTTCAGATACTATGCTGGTGAGATCATGTGGTAAATGGTTCTGATTAAATTAGTTTACAAATAGCCACTATATATCAGCCTCTTGCTTTTCTCCAACATCGCTTGCTTAACAAAAACATGCTCCTGTCTGGGGTTCAGCCAAACCAGGTTCAGGTAGAGGAAGAGGAATACCGCTATCTACCCATGCCCGGTGCACAAACAATTTGAAACTTTTGGTACGTTCATCTAATATTATAATCAATCAATCTGTACGCTCTGTATGTGATTGTTTCTGATGTCTGCATCTGCATACTTAAAAACGAAACAGAAATGACACGCACAAAGGTAGAACAGGTGGTGTATTTAACATCCTTCATTTAACTCTAATGTAGTACAAAGCTAGTGTACTTCAATTCTTTTTCTCATCTATAATACTGCAGGCTTCACAAGGCAGGAAGCTTATCACAGCACTTACGTCACAAATCAGAAATACATGGAAATCTGGCATAATCTGTGGGATATATTATTTACAAATAGAAATGTGAAGGGCCAGGGGGAAATGGATTTAGGTTCCCCCCACCCCCATTTTTCATAAACAAATTGAGAAAACAACTAGAAAATTGATTTTTTAAAAAGTTTCCCTGCCGATTCTACAGTTTCCTCCCTGGGTCTTCACAGCTCTAATAGCAAAGCAACAAAATTTGCCTTGCTCTGCAGTTCTTCACAGACTGACATTTTTTAATGCCCACTATGCAGCTCAGGTGAGAATTCTATACCCACCTCAGAATACGTCCCACTGACCTCAGTGGAACTCAATTCTCTCTTGACATGTATAGGATTGCACTGTCAGAGGTATTTGACCAGTTCTAGAAATTATTGTGGCTAAAGGAAATATGATGTGGACATGGAACTTCTCCACCCTCAATTATGTGCAAGAGAAAGTGCAGCTTCCTCTAGTAATATGAATAGGAAGCTTGCTTGCACAGCAGTTCCACAAAGGTATCAATCTGTTTGTGCACATCAGAATGCTCAGTATTCTAGATTATTGAGAGGTGGACCTTGTGAAGTGCTTAAATGAAGGAAACTGACTCCAAACTATTAAGGTCAAAAACCAAATTCATACTACCTGCCCTCATCTTTATATGGGATCTCGCAGCTGTGAAGAATAAATATGTTTCTAAAATATGACGAATTCACAGATTTCATGTATTTAAAAGCCCATGTTAAAGAGGATGGTCAAATTATTTATTTGTTATTTAAATTTATACTTCATCTTAGCACACTAAATGACCCCGGTTAATAACAATCCAAAGTGATTCTGAAACCTACTCTCAGCAATGGCGCCAAATTGTTACAAGGTTTACATGACTATGAGATCAGAAGAGGCCACGTATTTTGGAAAGATCTCAGTACATCTACACCATTCATGTAAAAAGTCCAGTTAAGCAAGCACACATGTTCCCAAAAGAATACTGTGAAAGTGGGTCTTACTTTTCAAATGAACCATTTTCAGGCTTTACAGTTCCTTCAAGTGGATCCAGTCCTTGTTCTGAAAACTGTTTCAAGGCACTTAAAGCTGCCTGTAACACAGAGGAATTAAAGAGAAATGATAGATACTGAAGTAGGCATACTATTAGCAATGAGCATGGAATGTTTTATGACATCAAATATGTATCAGGGACACAGTGGACGGTGACAAAGCTCAGGGTCATAAAGATACATTGAAAAAGAGATGGATTAGGGAACAAAGAGAATTGTTTTCCCCACTGGATGGTGAGAAAGACTGGCTAATACTTTTCTTTTCTGTGCTCAGCTTTGCTTGCACCTTAAAACAAGCACCCTCTGTATAAAATGAAGCAATCTACATGTCTCTAGATTACCTAGATCCATACTTCCTTGCTTCATATGCTACTCTTGAGGCCAAAACTAGCCAATGTGGCAAACAGGGGCATAGGAAGGGTGGGCGATTCACCCCGGGTGCCATCATGGAGGGGGGTGACAAATTACCAAGGAACAATTACTGCCCTACTGGGCGGTTCATAGAAAACTTTTTTTTTTGAAAATGCCTGCTCTTATCTCACTACGCAAGGGATTATATAGCTACATATGAAATTTAATGCATATCAGCTAATATCTTGACCCTCCTCCACGAAAATAGCTGTCTACTTGGCCGTTTTCCTATGTCATGAAGGCTGAAATTTCAATTCAGTGGAGCAGGGTCAGGGATGGTCTAGTTGAGATTCCTGCATTGCCCCAGGGGTTTGGCTAGATTACCCTTAGGAGTCCATTCCAACTCTACAATTCTCTAGTGCAGGTTTGTGCAGAGTTTTAGGTACAAGTTGGATGCAAGGGGTGCATAGGATTGCAGCCCATCTTATGGACCGTCGGCTTGGAAATAAGTCCCACTGATCATGATGAGACTAGATTGCTGCTGTGCAGTCCTGTTTTTCAAATAAATGTTTTCCTTTTCAGATAATACAGAGCATGGTGAAATCACAATAAATAAAACCTCCCCTTCAGTAGTTTCAAGCACTACTACAGGTTCCACATAATATCTGTACTGCATTGTTTATTGTGACAGCACCGGCACTTTGGAATTCCCCGCCTATTGCAACAAAGCACATGCCTTTGCTAGACGCTTTTTGGGCACCCGCTAAAAGCAATCTTCTTTAGGCAAGGATACCTAGATGCTTAGAAAGTTGAAGTAATTTTAATCTTAATATTTTAGCTTTTGTATGTTTTAAAGTAGGATTGTTAATTTTTCTTGTTTTTGCTGCTGTGGTATTTGTTTTTTGTTTTGGTAAATCACTTTGCAGGTTTTAAAAAATAAATTTTATTAAATAAATAAACAATAAGTATAAATAAAATAACACAAGCCAAAACACAATCCATCCTGTAGATTTAAGTATCTGTCCACAGTCGCCTACTTGTTATCAGAGGCCCAGAATCCACATTCCTTTGTAAGAAAATATGAAATAATGTAAAACCATTTTTGCAGGCAAAAAAATTTCAAAAAATCAATGTGTGTGTGTGGGGGGAGAGGGCGTGACAAGAAATTTTCTGCATAGGGTACCACCTGACCTTCCTACACCTCTGGTGGCAGACATGGGGTTGTAACATCAAGTGATGCAAAATGTGACATCACTTAACTGCAAATTCCCTCACTCTCTCAGGTAACAGCCAATGAAGTGAAGAATAGGTATGGTAACTCACAATGCAATGATGTGATGCAACACTTTTTTAAAAAAATGATTTTAATTTTCAAAGTTCTATAGTAAATCAACAATAAAAACATAAAACGCATGCACACAACCCACACATACAAATCAACATGAGAGAAAGGAATAGAGCTTTTCTTATTTCTGTCTAATGGTTAATATGTTATGCCTCCCTCCTGAGACCTTGAAAACTATCATGCCACAATGAACTGCGTGCTCCTGGTGGCATTCAACGTGGTCTTTCTCTGTTTGGAAACTTAATCAAGTTATACCAAGTTCCTTCAGACTGTACTTTAATGAGTCTTTCTGTGCCAAATCCTCATTGTTCTCTTAAAAAATGGACAGAAGTGCTAATTTTGGATGCTTTCTTATTGTAGGCACTAATAGTCTTTGGCAATCATCAAACATCAAACCTCAGAATGCTTCTACCTCTTCACACTCTCACAACTCCCACTATTTATAGCCTTTCCAACAAGAAGTACTACTAGCTACTATTAGAATACACACTCAATTATGCAGGAGCAATAATAACATTCTTATATAGATATCCCATAAAATGAATGGGTCACACTTCAGGGAAAGCCTTCTTAAACAAATATGTCTTCAATAGCTATCTAAATATCAACGCCAGGTGCTTGTCTTATTTCAGCTGGCCACTAATTCCAGAAGGCTGGAGCTGCAACACTAAAAACCCAGTTTCTACAGCATACTACACACACTTCTGGGGCATGCGGTACTCTTGGTTGTGCCCCATCTGAGGAGCACAGTTGCTGGGCAGGAATATATGGGGCCAAGGAAATCCCTCAGGTAGCCAAGTTCCATGTTATTTAGGGCATTAAATTCTAAAAGCAAAATCTTTAACTGCACCCGCCCAGTAGCTTATTGATCGCCAGAGCAGTTCCCTCAGCAGAGGTGTTACATGGTGTCAGTGGGAGGTCCCAGCCAATAACCTAATGGCTGCATTCTGCAGCTGAAAGCTCAAGAAGAGTCTCACTAAAAGCCCATGACAGTCGTCCAATCTTGAGATTACCAGTGGGAGGGCCACAGCAGCTGAGGTATCTCAGCCCAGGAACAAATATAACTATCTCACCAACCAAAGCAGATAAAAGGCACTCCTTTTATAGATGAGACTCGCTTTCTTTGCTGTTGGTAAGCGTTTTTTGGAAGACAGAAGAACTGCCAGCAAGGGAAGACTTGCCTCATGGGGCTAGCAAATTCTAGATTCAGAAGACACCAATGGTTGCCTGGAGGGGGGGGGGGCTGCAGGAAAGATGATGGATAAAGGCAGGATGCAACCTCAAAAACCCTAGCTCCACAGGGACACCATGTTATTTTTCTTCATGTTCCCGGACTTAAATGTGATTTTTTAAAAAATTATGGAAATTACCTGAACAACACTTTCAGAGCCCCCTTGGGCTGGGATGTAAATGTGCTGGATAAAATTAAAAATATGGGGCTGATCATTCCTTTGCAAGCGATACCTTCAGTTCATTAATGTTGCCAACTCCTTTCATGCTGGGATCAGCTTAACGAGCGCCGCTGCCCCACTCTAACACCACAATCACATTTCCCCTTTCCTTCTACAAACTGAAACAATTAGAGCTCTTCTCCCACCATTCCACCTCTTGCTGAATTCCATCAATGTAATATTCAGTATGTATGTTGGTATTTTGTGAATGCTAATCAGACGCCTGACCTTTCAACAACTTGTGGCACAGGCATGCCGGAAGCTCCATTTTAATCAGCTCATATAAGGCTTATCACTTTTCTGGACGGCAGAAAACAAATAGCATGTATGTGCTGTACAGAACTAGCAGAGCTATATGCTACACATGCACACTGCAGTTCTAGTGCAGAAGCTAAGAAATGTCCTGCACTTTAAGCCTGCCTGGATGCGAGTCCATCTGGGATCCATATGGCTGCCACACTGAGCTTTATGGAACAAGAGTGGGGCATAGGCATGATAAATAAAAAAAATTCAAAATAGGAACACTTCCCTGAACTATCGTCACAGTTGCTTTCATTGCTGTTTTCAACTGAGAGCAGCAAGTACATAACAAAATGGGATTAAAGATTCAACAGCTTCATTGTCGAGCTCCTATTAAATGCTTCAGGTTGTGTTCCTGCCGCACTGCTATTTTGTAGCTCCTTAATGAAATATTAACCTAGTTTCTCACGCTGTTTGCAGAATTCATTCATGGGAACCTCTGCTTCTTTCTTTACTCAGAACATCTATCTCTATGTCTTTGAAGGGAATGTCAGCAGCAATGCTGAACGAAAGCATTTGTTCCCACTGAAGGAATGCCAAGGATAGAAAGGTGAAATACATCTATCTGACGAAATATTGTGTAAAATAAAAACAGGGTACGATTTGTTACAATACTTTAGATGACTGCCTAAAATTGCATCCAGGGAAAGCAGGGATGACCATGCAATAAAAAAGGTGTGGTCAGCATTACATTCTGTAGTGCATCACTTAAGAGGTTTTCCTTGCAAAAGCTTGTGCTTAATTAAAGATATCTGATTTCTGAACCCTCCTCATGCTGTCGATCTTCCTAGATAAGTGGTTCATAAAGGATGTGGCATGCCACCCTGGTATGGCAGGAGAGGATGGCAAGTGTGGTGGAAAGATTCAAGGACAATCAAAGAAACATCTAAACATTTCAGTATAGTATAGTATAGTATAGTATAGTATAGTATAGTATAGTATAGGGTGGTTTTTTTGCAGAATATGGATACGTATCTTATCAAAATCAAGCATGGCTATGAGTTTGTTTCTTTTTGTTTTTCAATGTAATCCTTATCAATGAAAAAAACTGGCGTGGAATGAGCAAATTCTATTCTGAAAGTGTGGCCCAGACCAAAAAGCATGAGAACCACTGCCACAGACACTTTCTCCATCATTAGAACTTCTTTTAACCTTTAAATGAAGCTGATATTTTGCACCACCATTGCACCACTTCCACCTTTGCGCTATGAACTAAATTTCTTTTAGCAAAAACTAAAGCCCACCTCAAAGCCCCACCCTTTTTCCAGCATGCTGCACAAATGGGATGCAAAGTCTTTGTGCTTGGCCTGCCAGCCTCCGCTGCAAAGTGAACGAGTTAATTAAGGTTTTGTTCTAAACAGCAGTTAACATCCTCTCAACAGCCCTGTGGGATAGAGTTAAGACTGAGAGAAAGCTGAGTGGTTCAGGATTTCAAAGGAAAGGCCCTTCTGGATCAGAGACATATCCACTCCAGCATCTTGTTTCCCACTGTCAGACGCCCATGGGAAGTCCATAGGCAGGAGATGAGGGTAATTGTTCCCCAGTGAGGGTGCTGATCTATTCCCTTATTTGACTACACTAACACCACACCACCCATTGTTCTCTCTCCAGAGCATAATCTGATTGGTTCTGTGACACTATCACATTCTTTACACGATTCCTAATTTTTTTGCAGCAGGTGTTTTACAAGACCATATGCCCTCTCCCTTGATTGCCAGGTGTTGGCAGGTGGTGATTATTCTGACCACTAAATATTGGCAGGCTCTGCTTACCCGGAGCACCAGATATTGTTCAATGCTGCTCCCTTTACGGTCCAGCTGTCCATCCCCCAGTGTCACATGAATTCCAGGAGATCTGGTAATGGACTTCCCCCTCATCCCCCAATGTTTAACTATGGAGAGATAGGTGAGGGAAAATGCATTGGGCAGCAGATTATAATTCTGCAGATGAATTTGGAAGCTGAAGTGTTTGAGCATGGGTAAAGCATGGAGAGTCAAAGTCTGATGGGGCAGCACAAATAGGGAGAGTACTGTTGCGCTTGGTTCCTACTCGCAAGTTTCTTGTAGGCATCTATTTGGCCACTTGGAGAAGAGGATGCTGGATTGGATGGAACTTTGGTCTGATTCAGAAGCGTTGTTTTTTGTCATTTTATGAGTATGAGGTGCTATTGGCGGAGATTAAGTGTTGCACTGGATTCTGGGGTCACCAGTCTCTCTTGATCCTGAGTCCTGATGATAACTCATCTACTTTCTCAGGATGTTTTGCATTTCTGATTGAAGTTTGAGGGTAGGCTCACAAAGTCAGTCAGAGAAGTACAAGGACTGGACTGTTTTGTATGTTTGTACACTGCCTTGATAGTTTTATGGGGGTGACCTAGAAATCCTTTAAGTATAAATTAAAAATGACCTAATGGTCCACACTTATAAAGATCTTCCAAGATCCAACGTCATGCATAATTGTTACTACACTTCAGATGAACTGGGCCTGATGTACACAATCCTTAAAAAACTAGGAAATGTTTGCAAAATTAACAGCAGTGAGGGGATATAAGTGGAATAAATATCTGACAAGGATTTTAGCAGAGAATTGTTTTTCCGAAGGCTGAACACTTCCTCAAATGGATTTTTTCTCTCTTACAAAAGAGCATCTGCACAGATATATAGAAATATTTCTCTCCCCCAGAAGATTTTACAACTGCTTTGTGAGCAAAGCCCCATAGGTTATGAAACAGATGTCTTTACACATTTAATGTATCACTTGTTTTCTGTGTAGATACAGCAATGCCAAAAACACAATGCCAACAGGATGCACTACTCTGCTCTTTGTTTGTCTTGGCTGCTCTTCCCATTATAAATATGTGTCTGGATCTGGCTGGAGGTGGATGTTTCCAATCAGTTTGGTCATTTTTAGGTTTCCTTAAGCCAATTAGCAATTAGCAAATCATATTGAAATTTGTTAATTTCTTCCCCCTCTGGTTTTCCCTCTGTGGGGAACTGGATAGTTTGTAATGACAATTTAATAACATGAGGTCATCCTTACACAAAGCAGTTGCATACAGAGGCTTGCTCTAGAAAAATGTGGTTTCAACTCACGTTCTTATGATAATGATTTAATGTTTTTCAGTACAATGTAGGGATATATTTCCTTTGCCTTTTACATCTATGTGACATTTCAGATTCGTCCCAAGATGTCCCTAAATGGTCCTCTTGTGTGTGTCTGTCCACTTCACCTTACTGGGAGTGGCACATACTTCTGAAGACAGAGAACACACCTAACTTAATTCTTCATACTTTTCCCTTTTATGGAACGAACACAAATGCTACTAACTCAGCCAAACCACTGTTGTGGCTTACTGTCTCCCATTTCTCTATGGTGTGAGAAGCTACTGCCTAATTCTCATGGACCCATTCATTAAATGCTCTTATTTAGGGATTTTGACAGCCATATAGTAGGGGCTGAATGGAAAGTTTAAAAGAAACACAATTATCTCTTATAGGGCTTCCACACTGAGAAGCTTAAAGCCTTCTGGTGCTTACAGCCACTATTTATTTATTTATTGGCTGTTTTGTTTTAGACACATGCCTCAGTTTTCTTGTAAGAAACCAAAGCAGCTAATAGTAAAGAAGTTAGAACAACACCAAAATAATCAAAACAGAAATCCAATAAACATGGTACCACATTGGATACAAGCCTGCATTTCTAGCCTGCACTTGGGTCTTTTTCACTCCATGCCAGAACAGATTCCTTTGCACCATGCAGACTTCAGGACCACTCATCAGCCACCTACAGTTTTAGAAACCTTCTGAGCTGAATTAGTGGAACTTACAAGAAGGTTACAGGGTCCTCTACTAGGATATTTCAGCCCTATAAATTCTGCCAGGGCCCCCAAGTGAATGAGTTAGTCCTTTCCCAAAATTCTTCTGTTCCATCCAGTACAGTACACATCTAGGGAGAATGGCAATTTGGTAAGTAGTAAAACCACTACTACACCTGCAAGCAAAGCGTATAGATCTCTTCTACAGAAAGTGGAAGAAGTGAATTTCTAACAGATCCGTCTTCTCAAGCCCCTGTCCATCATTTTTATCAGGGACATACTCATCTAACAGCCCTATTAACCACTGAATCAGACCACTGCATGAACCTAAGTGCTTCATCAGATAGTTCTACTTTAGCAGAGCCAAGTCAATAGACTGACATCTGGCTTCAAATTTCTCTGTGGTTTTTAAAACAAATGATTTCGTTCCAATCCTGTCCTTTATGGGCAAAAATTAATTACTGGGGTACAAACCCTTGCATTTCATTGAAACAAATGATGTCCATGTTTGACTGCTTGAAAGGGCATGCGTGTTTCTTGGGGGCGCGGGGAACTATGCCTGCTTTTTAGTGTGCAAATGTAAGTAATTAGTTTCCCAAGAATTCCAAAGCGCCTTAATTTTTTGCACATGTTTTAAGAATTATTCTTGATGATATTCTTCAAAAAGGTCTGACTTTGGCCAGTTTCACTCAACTCATACTGCATTGTCCTAACACAGTGGTGTCAAGACCAAGTTTGCAAATTTATCCTGCCTAGAGGTAAATGTGGAGGCAAGGTGACATTTTAAAGCTGACACGATTTAGGGGGAAGGAGGTAATGGCTGCCAAGGCAGCACTTTATGCCCCTTCATCTGTGTTCGTCTCATGTAGGGACAACAGCAAAGATCAAATGCTCACCCCCTATGACAGCATAGGCTTGCTGGGAGTGGAGAAAGCAGCAACAGAAAGAAGCAGAGGAAAAATGGGCACTGATAGATCTTCCAGCTTAGGGATGGCTAACCTGTGGCCCTCCAAATGTTGATGTACTACAGCTCCCATCACTTCTGACCCTCAGCCATACTGACTGGGGCTGGAGGGAGTTTGGAGTCCAACAACATCTGGATGGTCACAGATTATTCATCCCTGTTCTAGTTATTTTTGGTTTGAAATCAGCAAAATGAGAGAATAAGAGAAACCAGTGCCTTACCCCAGGAGCACAGTGAGGGAATTCTGAAACCCTCTTTCACTATGTTACAGTGCTTGAAGGACTAGTTGGTACTCTTATTATTTTTCCTACCTCAACAACCACTCCATCTCACTCCATGTTAACAGATTCCACATAAATCAAGTCTACAGGTTCTCTATCAGGACTCTTCCTATGCCACTAGCATTCTACGGCAGTCATGAAACCGAGCCTAGACACTCCGCAGAACATCAAAGTCAGTTCATAATATATGTCAGTTGCCTTCGGGTCTATAATAAATGAAAAATATTCATATACCAACTATGTCTGTATTTCCCCCTGTTCTACAGTGAACACTCAAAATTCCTCACATATCTGTAAAACTATATGGTTATGATGCCGGCAATCGCAAAACTGTACCTATATGCCTGGTTTAAAGGTGCAGGTTACTCACTTATGTGTCAAGTTGCTAATTAGGCTGAAATCTCTTACTTGCTTAACTGGGAGCAAATGCCAAAGCACTAAATAGGCTTTACTTCTGAGTAGACATGCATAGGATTGTGCTGTTGGTCCCTTGCATCTCCATAATTCTGATTCTATGAAGACCAATCAGAAAATGTGACTTAACTGACAAATTGTTACCTGAATTCGCAACCACTGACTTCAGCAAGGGATCTTTAACAGCCCTCTGTAACCAGGCACTAGCATCCCCAGCTGATTAGATTTCACACAGACCAGGGTCAACATCTGTTTAAAAAATTAATTTCAGAATGGTTATTCACACTGCACAATGCAAGTCTTAATTACCTGACTTAAGCCCTTCTCCCCCCAACGTGTTCTGTCCCCGTGTATATTAATCTGATTAACTCATGTAATTTACATGAAAAGGGATTAATGTCTGCACAAAGGGATCTTTAAAGAGTGTGCACCAGGATGTGTGCAGTAGCTGTGCCTGCAAGAGAGGAGATGAAAGGGGAGGAGGAGAGAGAGCTAATGCATTTAGACTTCTCCTAGAGAGTACACATTTACAAATGCAACGTTTAAAACATTTAGGAAAGAGTGTGCTGCTTAGCACTGGTTTCAGGCTATATTACCCTCTGCAGCTAACTTTTACATGGCAAATAATCTACAGTATCCAGATGCAAAACTGATTGCTGGCATCATGGGGAATTTTAAGCAAGGATTAACTGTTCTTGAACGGTTCTCCCCACTCCCATGTGTTAGGAACAAACGGGCTTTCTAGCCACATCAACCAAGAATGTCGTCTTCTACCAATTTCTTTTTGATTTACGAAGACAGATATATTGTTTGAATTTCCCTGCGCCCTCCTATTTTAATATATTCAACCCCCATATATGTTAAATGAATTTTGTGGAATTTGTACTGTCAATCCACAGGGGGGGAAAAGAAAAAGCCAATTGTTTCTACTAACTTCCTAGCCCTTTGACATTTGCATTTTGCTCAATGTCAATGGACAAAAAGCCAAGGCATATAAACCTTGACTTCAGAGTAGTGTGAAACACATAATGCTACCACCTTACTGAAGGCCTGGGAGGCCTCCTAGGAGCCACATATATGACACCTTCAGGTCTGTGACAGGTTGTAATAAAAATGTAATATAATGAACAAAATAAAATAAAATCCTTGAAACAGTTGTTCTAAGCAAAAAACAAAACAAAACCAAAAAACGAAAAAGTAGTATGAAGAAAAATAATGATTTATTTGATGAGATTAGGTCTCATCTTTATCATCCTTGGCTTCTCCACAACCTGATGTGCACATAGAGCTGTCTGCCCAAAGGCAGCTGCATGAATTTTAAAGGTGGACCATTTACATATAAGTCAAAGTGCACATATAACTCTTGAATGGGGCATTTAGTTATATAGTATGTATCCATTCCTTTCCTCCAGGAGCTCAAGGTAATGTGAATCATAGTGTATAGATAGGTCCCAAGTGGTTTATCATCCAGGCATCAATCAGATCCAGAAGTGCTTTGCTTCAGATAAATTCTTGTAGATATGCAGTTGCTGGGTATGTTTTATGGGTTTTGCAATGGTTTTATTGTAATGCATTGTTGATTATTCTATGCTATGCCTTCGGCTCTCCCCCACCCCGTCTCATAGAGACTTTTTCCTCCTTTTCTATTAAATTACTAACAAGCTAATGAATTACTTAAATGACTGAACAAATAAATTCGTAGTTATTGCTTTATGTACCTTAGCTCACATTCCAGAAGGAGACTTACTACAGATCAATCTCAGCCATGCTAGTTTTAGAAGGATTCCAGCCAAGCTCCCTCTGTGACATACAAGTGGTATCTATAGGGAAACATTCAATCACGACGATCCTCAGCTGCATTCTGAAATGGGCTGGCTTGGATAGCTCAGTCGGTAGAGCATGAGACCATCTTAATATCAGGGTTGTGGGTTTGAGCCCCATGTTGGGCAAAATATTCCTGCATTGCCTGTGAGTTCTGTCCAACTCTACAATTCTGTGAGTCTTAGGAGGGCACATGGTGCCTCATACAGAACAGCAAAAGGCCAGTATATACAAGTTTTGATTTAAACAACAGTGGTACCAAACAAGTGCTCATGTCTATTAATATAATATGGGGGATTGGTTTATCATGAATATGGCCGGCAGCAATTCCCATTACTGTGGTGGTAATTTATACGGCCGTTTCACTCACAGGGAGTGCTGGCAGCTGTACCATGTCTATCTGATTCATACATTAACTTGTCTGTGTAAATGTGAGCCAAGGACAGCTGTAACTGCTCATGCGTAGAATAAAATATCTTAAGTAAATCTGTTTACTTTTAAATGTGTTTGTAGGAGGGAAAGTATTGGTTTGTTTTCGTTCTTGTTTTTATTATGTATTTTGCACATTTTGTATTTTTATGCTGCGAAACGCCCTGTGATCTTCGGATGAAGGCCATTATACAAATTTAATTAATTAATTAATTACCTACCAACAAGAACAACAACAACAACAAAGTAAACCAAACCTGCATTTACGGTTTATGTGGGGCAGCTGTCCATATACAATCATGGACTAAGGTTCAACTAAAGACATGTGTGACGCTCTCCTACTCAAATTACCTGTAGTAAAATTCTTTCAATTGCTTTTGTACGCTGCACTATACCTTATGAATGCCCAACAATTGTAAATTCAAGTCTGGCTCACAAAAGGGAATGTTAATAAATCAGTTCTTAAAGTTTTACTTTTTTTGCTTTGGCTTAATACCTTATGTTGTAGTTAAATACAAAAGGAAATGCACATTAGAGTCAAGTTTTCAGTTTTGTATTGCATGACTGGAGACTGCTGGGAGGAAGTTTTAATGGTTGATGTTTTATTGTATTTTTAATATTTTGTTGGAAGCCGCCCAGAGTGGCTGGGGAAACCCAGCCAGATGGGCAGGGTATAAATAATAAATTATTATTATTATTAGAAACACTATGGTGCACCTGTAGCAGCAAAACTGGACACGTTCATCTGCCCCACCAGCAATAAAACATGTCTCTCCTGTATCAGTCTCTACAACCTCAGCACATGCTGTAACTCTCCAATGGTTTGACTTTACTCACAAAGGCTCACTCTTCCATTGTCTCCGAAGACAGACGGATGCCAACATTACATGTGACCTATTTACTTACTTCATTTAGACTGACTATTCTTGGTTTTCGGCCACAGTATATTAATACATAAATTTGGTGTATGGAATCTTGATTATCTTGTATGTGGCATAAAGTGTTCACCCCCACCAGTAGATTTTTGAACATCAAGAATATTTCTAAAACTAGTACAGTGGTACCTCGGGTTACACACACTTCAGGTTACATACGCTTCAGGTTACAGACTCCGCTAATCCAGAAATAGTACCTTGGGTTAAGAACTTTGCTTCAGGATGAGAACACAAATCGTGCTCCGGTGGTGTGGCGGCAGTGGGGGGCCCCATTAACTAAAGTGGTGCTTCAGGTTAAGAACAGTTAACGAATTAAGTCCTTAACCTGAGGTACCACTGTACTGTATGCAGTGAAGGATTCTGCAGGGCCAGCTCAAGGCATTTTGCTACCTGAAGCAAAGGCGAAAATGGCCCTTCTGTCCCATTCCACACCAGAAACCAACTGGACTGGCAGTTCAATCTTACATTAACACTAGCCTTAGGGCAGCATCCTTCACCGCACCTTAGGGCAGCAGGGTAGTTATGACGGTGCAGGACAGTCTGCACGGCACACATAGCTCTGTATTCCAACTGAATAGCTTGGTCAGAGAGCTCAGAAGAAACAGCTGAATGACTGCCACCATAACCACCCAGGCACCAGCTGTCAGATATGGTTCCCTCACCCTCCCTAATGGTAGGGCCAGTCCTGAAATTCTGCAGTCCCACCCAGAGGTTTTGCTACAAATCAGGCGGCATATATTTTTTGTTAAACAAACGAAGAAACATTGTTTTCATAGTACTTTTTCTTCCCACCCATCCTCTTCCCAAACCTGATGTGTTGTCCGTATATGTATGTAGACGGGGAATATTAACTAAGAACATTATCTGCGAGGAAGTAACTTTGTAGAGGAAGTTCATGTGAATGTGCTCCCGACAATGAATGCAACTGGCCCCCCCTCCGCCTGCCCTGAGTAGATGGATGACCATAAAGCAAATCCATTTGTTTTGCTGGGATGGTTTACAGAGGAAGATTTTGTACTATTTGTTTTGCTTTTATTGAAAGATAAAAAGGGGGGAAAACACACACATACACACACTATTTTTCACTTTAAAGACAGACAGGATATTATTTCAAAGGTCTATTTGTTTAGCTACAGATGCTTTTGCTCTAGAAACAAGTCTTTGAATATCACATTTATTTTAAGAATATATTAAGTTCAAGAAAAGGAGGATTACATGACTGTTCTCCCAGATGAAAAGACCTTTACGTTTAACTGCCTGTCAGTCTACACAGAGACAGGCACCTTAAATTATTTGTAAATAGCAGCGCGTGATTTTACCCACGGCAAATGACTTCCTGCTAAGATCCAATTCCAGATTAAACTTTTTACTGTGATGTACAATATACAAGGGTATTTTAATACTTAAGTTTCTAGTGTTATTATCCTGCTATTAGCACTATGATCTTTACAATAATTATCTCACTTCTCTTCAGAAAAATTATGTGAGGAAACCACGTCCATTTCATGCTACACACTGGGAAGTGAGAGAATGACTTGTCCAAGACAAGCAAGAGAATTCATAGCTACCATACTTTTATCTTTTACACTAACACCAATTTGTTAAATTAAAGTTTGTTTCCATTCATGTCACCAAACTGGGCAGTTTTGGGTACACAAATGTCAGGAGCGAGTCAGCAATAAATCACACAGAGTAAGTGAAGTTAACTCTTTATTAGAAGAACAGGATCTGCTCAGGAGTGCCAGGCCTAATGAGCATAGAAACTCTTCTTGGGTAGGCCTTGCCCCTATGAGGCAGCTGTGGAGACTGAAGGTCCCCGCCGTCCCACAGCTGCCTAAGTCTCCTCCTCTCCCAAGCAATCTGAGACTAGGCTGGCATGCCTGATTTTGCTCCTCCCACTTCATACCTCTCCTGGTCCCAGGAGACCAGGGGGAATGGGAACTTGTCGCAGCAAGAGGGGGAAAGACACCCTTGCTTCTTCATCAGCCGGACTCATTTCTGTCTGTTGGCCTCCCTCCTCTCCTGCTTTTGCACTTGTCTCTGCCACAGACTTTCACTAAACCCTGTTACCTCTTCAGCTTCTGACATCTCCTCCTACCAGCCTGCTCCCTCTTCTTCCTCTGACCACTCATCATCATCCCACCACCAATCCCCTGGCTCTGAGCCTTCTTCCCTTGGGGGGTTCCCCAGTTGTTGCCTCCCACTATTCCTCTGTGTCCAGCCAGTCCATAACAACAAATGGATTTATACTGCAGAACTGCCCCCACCAAAATGGAATTTTTGAGACCTCCACATATGCATTAAACAACGCATGAAGCTATGGATGAGGATATGGACCACAGAATTACAGCCCAACAAATGTGGTGTAGTGGTTAGGGTGTCTGGCTAGGACCTGGATGAACAGGGGTCACAATCCGACCTGGCCAAGAAGCTCACTGGGTGACCTTGGGCCAGTCAGTCATTCTCAGCCTAACCTACCTCACAGGATTGTTGTGAGGATAAAATGGGAAGGAGGAGAACTATGTATGCCACCTTGAGCTCACTGGAAGAAAGGTAGGATACAAATGCAATCAATCAATCAATCAATCAATCAAAAATGTTCTGCTTTTTTCCTAAAGATGGTCATTATCTTGGCTTGCCATAATGCGTCACAGCAGTGTTATGATCTTATGATCCTACAAAGTAGGCATCTTCACTCTGCCTATGACAAGGTCTCATTTTTTGCCTTCTCAACTCTACATTAAGGTGACTCCAGTTGAGACGAAACTACAAATGAAAAATGCCCAAGTGTGCTCTCTTTTACAAAAGCATAATGTTTGTTCACTTGTACCAGGCTCCTGATTTAAGGTCAGAAACAGGCTCAGGGTCTCGATGAAGAACTGCTGTGAAGCAGTTAGCAGTGCAATTTTGTCCTTGATAACAGCTGATGACTTGTCTGCATCCCACTTCAACCTCTAACTGTTAGCTCCTTTAATGGAAGTGCCTATAAAGATCCTCCCTAAAATATGCTTTTCCAGCACACTTAATGTCTTTTAATGTCTTTCCAATTAAATCCAGATGTGAAAAGCTTAAGGAACAGTTCTCAGGGCTGAAAAAGATGACATAAATCTTGCAGCTGACAGAGATCCCACTGAGCTTGGTTGGGGAAACTCACAGAGGACTTGTTGTGGGCCAGGAAAGCTGCTGGGTATAAAGACAGATGTGTACACTCCTATTGAAAATGCTGAAATAAAGAAAAGCCTCCTGAAATAGACCAGGGCACTAAAAAACACTGTAAGCCCAATCCTGCAGGGTACAGAATGCACCCTGAGAGGTTGCGATCTCTCTCAATTCCCACTACCCAGCACAGTCAATTTGTACAGAGAGTGCTGAGCATTTCACAAGGGGAGGTCTCTTCTCTCCCCTCTCTCTAATAATGAATAAAAGGTCATCTCCTGCAAAATCACCACACACCAATTCCTGCAGGAGTATAGCATACTCTTCACTTCTCAGGAAGGGCTCATCGCCCTGCAGAATCCCATCCACTTAGCTCTTCCTCCACAAAGCAGGTTAGTGGCCTGCTTGCTTTGCTAAAGTTTATAAACTACAATATTAATTACAGATTGTCACTAATCAGATGAGAATCTAGGCACTCCCAATGACTGAACAATGCCGCTGGGTGAGTGCTGTTTATGCAGCTGGCAACCACCGTTATTCCCAAAGCTAATTTTTGCCACAGTAAGAATTCTTTTTCCTCACCAGATGCTAAGAAGTGGATTAGCCCAAGTTATCTCCATTTAAAGAAAGGGGGAGGCCCACAAGTCGGGTTTTATAATGTTTCTTGGGGTTACTAAAGTTTTTGAACTGCATTATATTTTTCAGTGCTCTTCCAATATTTTCTGAATATTGTAACTAGGAATGTGACTGTGGGGAAATGACAGGATTTTTCAGAAGGGACATTATTTCTGAGTGGAAGTCCAGATGACCAGTGATGGCTTTCTGATGGAAAGAATGACATTGGAGACAATCCAATAATTTCATTTAATACCAAGGCCATGTGCCATATCTGAGGTAGGGTATGACTGGCATTGCAGAAACACATAATGAGCTGCATTATTAAGCATGGATTACTAAAACGGTTGACCAAATCTTGATTGTTCCTACACCTACTGTACCTAATATCCACACCAACACATTCCCATTGCTTAAGACTTGTCAGTCTCCAACAATCTGAAACTATTTTAACCCTTCTCTCAACCTCTGTGGGATATTGGAAGGAAATCCCAAGAATTGCCCTGCTCTCCTTTCTTCTGGGTGGGTTCAATATATTTTGCTGCCTGGTTTGAGGGATAAGATGTACAGAAAACATCTGGACTGGCAGCTGAATCTTACTTCAACAACGGTGACAGGATAGTGTCCTTCACTGTACCTGAGATGGCAGGCTACTTTAGGGGGTTGAGGGGAAAGGCTAGGGGGAAAGTTAAGATAGGAAGGAGGCTGCCACTTGAAGAGGTCATCTCACTTTGCCCAATGATAGGGCTGACCCTGCTTTTTTCATTTCAAAACAAAGACTCGCCGAATGAGCAAATGTGCAGGAGGCTCTCACAAAATGCCCATTGCCTGGCAACAATACAATAATCAGACTCCAGAGGTCTGTGGTCACTCCCTGAATTTCCTGTGCTTGGAACAACCATGTTACTCCCAAAGTGTTTGAACTGCATGTGTAACGGGAAGGAGCAGTGAACTGAGATATCTATTGTGCTAATGGAGACCACCAGGATGGCACTGATTTATGTATTTTCTTTACATTTTATGATACAGAAATATTCTCTTCTAATTATAAATTGCATTGTTCTGGCACACTGCCATTGCTTGAGTCTGCAATATGCCACATTCCACATTCAGTCCACTATTCTTGCAAACATGATAGCAGAAACACTCTACAGCTGATTGTGTATAATCCAGCTTTCAAAACTGTTTGGGCCACCTTTAAAATCTGACAATGAAAATAAAAACATATATACATATATTTAATCAGTGGCATTTATACCAAAGGGCTGGACCCATTCTCAGTGGTCTTAGAAACCATATGTAAAGATAGAATTCCCTGTCTTTAAAGCAAGGATAGTGATATTTAGCAATCATTTTCTGAACTCTGCAATAATAGCATTCATCTTGGATTCCAAATATTTTTTTTGTTTAAAACTAAGATGTCAATAAAGAAGATCTAGAGCTTTAAGCAAAGCCCACCCTTGATCTGTACTAATTGATAACACTAGTATATGTCACCTTAAAAGTGTCCATGAGTCAGAAGAAACTATGAGCAGAATGGTTAGTATGTGGATATGGGATGACAAGGTTTAAAAGCAACATTTAAAGTCCTATATCCAGGACTTTGGCTGAAAAATAAAGGAAAGGGCACATTTGTTCCTGGTCACTGAATTTGTAACCTGGGTCTGCTGCTCCTGCTGCTAAGCTCTAACACATTCTCTCCTAACCCACAACAACATCCAGTAATCCTAACTTTTGGTGCTTGGTGGTTAAGAAGTGAATTTTCAGGAAGGGAGAAAAATTAAACAGGGAGACTGGCTGGCTAGTATCTCACTCCTTCACTGCAATGCATTAAGACAGCCAAAATTCTAACTTGTAAGAAAGGGTTCATTTGATCCCTGTTTTTCAAATTAGACGTGGCAGGGTCTGATTTACCTTTCTTCTCCCTTGGAAGGCTCTGGCAATCTTTGGGGAACCCAAAGTGTACTATTAAGTTGGGTGGCTGCTGTTATCTTTCCCAGCCCCCACTGGGTGCAGAAATACTGAATCATAGGCTGGAGAAATGCATCTCAGGTTTCAACCTCAAGGTGTAATTGCTCATTCAAGTCTCTTTAGAAGTTGCCTGCATCTGGCGCAGAAAAATGATCGGGATTGTTTTTCTTTCTGGAAGAGCAGAGAGAGACTGTGTATTTTCTCTTACTTTTTATAATTTTCTCTATTCGTTACTATGGCAGAACAATTTTTATAGACGAACTCTATACAGTACGACTCCGAGCCTTAGTTATTGAGTCTACCGTTTGGATTTCGTTACACTGTGTAACTTTGTAGACCTCCATGGTAGTTTAGCTGTAAGTTTACAAATACTTCAGGGTTCTAATCAGCCAAATGATTTGACCCAAACATATGTTGCCGCTTATTTGAAAATGGCAAAATATGCCTACAAGGTGTGTGCGTGTGGGAGAGAGAGAATGTTATCAACAGCTACAAAGAACACAATGACATACCCTGAGTGTTTGTTTTCATGGAAGCCAACAGCAGAACAACATTAGTTCCAGACAAAAATGTGGCTTTTACACACTCATTCTTACAGAGGGCAATAGTGTAATATTCCAAGAGAGGGAGGGACCAAGAGGATTGATTGTCCATCCACTACAGCAAAAAATAAAGGGGTTGGTGAGAGCACAATATGGTTAACTGGCCATTTGTAGGCCTGTTTTATACACTGCCCACCTTAGAGAGACATCACCAGCCAGGTAACAGATTTCCTTCAATATTTTGATCCTAGTAGTTTAGGAACTTTTCCAACTGGCAGTCAACAACATTTATTTGACACAGCTTAACTCCACAACTGCAGGCCTGCTTTTTCTCCATCTACAGTTACAGCCAAAAAAATAAATCGATATGTCCAAAACCATCCCAAGCAGCTGGCTTTTAGTATGCTAGATCTGTTAACTGCTATTTTATCATTCCTAAACACTCATTATTAAAGCCATTAATAATAGCTGGGTTCTTTTTTTTAATTAAAAACTGCTACTTTCAAAATCTGGCAAATTACAAAGCCACTTGCAATGTATTCCAAATATCTGCTAGTTGCAATAGTATTACAGATTTATAGGGTTTGAGATGGTCTGTAAAGACTTATCAAACCCTTTCTGCCTGAATTGCACCAGCAATCCCTATGCATATATTTGCAAAACAGCGTCAAACCTGATGTTTAAAAATGAGAATATTTTTAGTTTAGATATTCATTTATGAAAAACAAATGTATTGCTGGATGCTGATTTAGTTATACTTTGAACAGACCCACTGAAATTAATGAGACTTATTTAATCATGGTCTGAAGCTCAACATCAAAAAAACGAAGATAATGGCCACTGGTACCATCACCTCCAGGCAAATAGAAGGGGAAGAAATGGAGGCAGTGAGAGATTTTACTTTCTTGGGCTCCATGATCACTGCAGATGGTGACAGCAGCCATGAAATTAAAAGACGCCTGCTTCTTGGGAGAAAAGCAATGACAAACCTAGACAGCATCTTAAAAAGTAGAGACATCACTTTGCCGACAAAGGTCTGTATAGTAAAAGCTATGGTTTTCCCAGTAGTGATGTATGGAAGTGAGAGCTGGACCATAAAGAAGGCTGATCGCCGAAGAATTGATGCTTTTGAATTATGGTGCTGGAGGAGACTCTTGAGAGTCCCATGGACTGCAAGAAGAACAAACCTATCCCTTCTTAAGGAAATCAGCCCTGAGTGCTCACTGGAAGGACAGATCGTGAAGCTGAGACTCCAATACTTTGGCCACCTCATGAGAACAGAAGACTCCCTGGAATAGACCCTGATGTTGAGGAAAATGGAGGGCACAAGGAGAAAGGAACGACAGAGAACGAGATGGTTGGATAGTGTTCTCGAAGCTACCAGCATGAGTTTGATCAAACTGCGGGAGGCAGTGGAAGACAGAAGTGCCTGGCGTGCTCTGGTCCATGGGGTCACGAAGAGTTGGTCACGACTAAACGACTAAACAACAAACATTTAATCATGACTTAAGTCCCACTGATTTGTACTCTAAGCATAGCTAAGTCTGGAACAAACCCACAGCTTTGAATCAAGTAACCCTATATTCATATGAGTTCACATTACTTAGATCACATTACTTGATGTGTGAGATGTATTTGTTCAAAAAGAGGGAAGAAGCTGAATCACAGAGTTGTAAATAAACTCATTTTGAAGTCCATATAGAATAAAAACACATAGGAATAAGGGGAAACTGACATATACCAATTCAGATACTTTTGTCCACTTAGGCCAGTATTCTCTACTCTCACGGTCTCTGGTAGAGGTATTTTATATCACCCACTACCAGATCCTCTTAACTGGAGATGCCAGGATTTGAACCTGGGATCTTCTACATGCAAAGCATGTGTTCTACCACTGACACATGGTTCTTCTCCAAATCAGATAACTGTCTATAATGCAACATGACAATTCAGAGTAAAAAATATTTACAAACAGCAGCAGCAACCACCAGCGAGTTATTTAAGATATGACAAGGAATAAAGCAGGCATAGGCAAACTCGGCCGTCCAGATGTTTTGGGACTACAACTCCCATCATCCCTGACCAGTGGTCCTATTAGATAGGGATGATGGGAGCTGTAGTCCCAAAACATCTGGAGGGCCAAGTTTGCCTATGCCTGTAACAAAGGTATCAACCTTGCTAGAGCTCCAGCCACATTTCCTATGGTATGGTGTGTGGGCTTCTAGAAAATGGTCTTGCAATTTATTGGGGAAGTGCTTCTTTTACTAGCACATGTTAAAAGAGCCTATTAGTTGTATCTGCAGCTCAAATGACAGAGGTCTGAATGTAGTGCCTTGGGCTGAACCCAGTTAATCTGCCAGAAGCTTCCCAGTGTTTATTGTGCTCACCCTCACAATCACCCTGTGGAAAGCCAGTGTGCTCATTCTCACAACAACTCTCTGAAGGGGGAGGGACCATAGCTTAAGAAGGAGAGTTTTGTATGCCCCAGGTGCCAAGTTTAATCCATGGCACTTTAAGTTAAAGGAGTTCATGACAAAAATAAAAATAAAAATGGCAGTGGTTTGACTTTGGTAACAAGTACCCATGTTTGCTTGTTTCCTTTTATCTCTCCATTCATTCCCCCCATTTTGTGTCATGTCTATAGGACTGTGAACCTGTGGGCGGGGCCATTGTGCTTTTCAATGCCTCTATAGTGCCTAGAAATTGACTGACAATAACTTTAAAATACCTTAGAGAGGAAAATCCCCCAGTCCTCATAAAGCATGCACTAAGAACGGCACTAACATCCTAACAGCCTTCCTGGATCATTTAGGTTCAACAACCTATTTTCTAGGGTGGAGGGTTAACGGGTTCCTGTTACTGCTTTTCTTGTAAAAAATATATATCTAATGTACACAATATATCCCTGTACTTTGGAAAAATTACAAAATCATAATAAAAAATGGAAATCAGAGCAATACACTTGGCACCAGCTGGGCTGCAGGAGTTGCTGGAAGGAGGCATATAAGGCGCCATCCAACTGTCTTAGGAATTCCACTCTGGATTTATGGAGGGTTTTACTCCTTATGATGTTTTCTCTCTCCTGAAGATACCCCGCAAGGCAGTGAAGGTTTAGGATCAGCTTTCTTCCTCCTAGATGAGCTACCTTCCCAGATTGACATGCCCCACCTGCCCTTAACTTCCCGCTATAGCACACGCAGATGCCACCTCCTTGGCCATTGGATCCACTATTGGTCTCATCCCCATAATCTGCCGGAGCCTGTGTTTGAAGGAAAACCATGTACGCCACCTTGAGCTCCTTGGAGAAGAGGAGGGATATAAGTGCAATAAATAAATAACAGCACTCTAATGAGGTCTGCTGTCCACCATCCCCAATATTCAGATGCATACAATGCTTACAGTCATATTAAACCCTATTCTCAATTACCCTGTTCAACTTCCTTTTAAAGCAATCTATAAACTCATGGTTATCACCATGTCTTGTGTTAGAGAATTCTATAAATTACTTATCCACTGTGTAAATAACTCTTTCCCCTTTTCTATCATGAATCTGTCAATCAATTTCAATGGGTGATCAAATCTTAAATTCTACTATTATGGTATAGAAAACAAGACATATCTTTTTACAGTTTCTCCATACCATGGTTAATTATATAAACCTCCATCATCTCTTCCACCACTTAGTCACCTATTTTTCATAACAAACATGAAACAAGAATGTGCTCTAACTCTCGGATTATTTGGGTTGCCCCTTTCAGTTCTTCTTTGATGGAATGATCAGAACCATACACAGTATTTCAAATGCAGATGGCACCATAGATTCATATAAGGCCATTAAAATACTGGCTGTTTTATTTCCAAACCATTTCCTAATCATCCCTGGCAAGGGATTTGCCTTTTTCACTGCTATTGCATAGTTGGTATTTTCACTGAGGTATACACCACAACTCCAAGGTTTGTTTCCTGCTTAGTCATCACAAGCTCAGATTCCATCAGTAAACATCAGATTTTTTTTTTTTTGCTGTGATGTGCATCACTGTACATTTATTACACTGAACTTCATTTGCCACTGCCCAGTGAAACATTTTGGAAATAGCTTTTTGGAGCTTCTTGGAGGTTACTCAGTTTTTTTACCATCTTGAATAATTTGGCATCATCTGCAAAGTTGGCTACCTCAATCCTCACTTCCTTTTCTTATAATACTAGAACGCAGGGTCATCAAGGAAAGCTGAAGGTTGGAAGATTCAAGACAGACAAAAGTACTTCTTCACACAGCCAAGTGTGTGCAGAATTTGCTCCCACAAGAGGCATTGATGGCTGCATGGCTTTAAAAAAGGATTGGATGAATTCACGGAGGACAAGGCTAACGGCTACTAGTCATGATAGCTATATTTTACTTCCACTGCTGGAGACAGTATGCCTCTGCATACCAATTGCTTGAAATCACAAGTGGGAAGATGTCAATCTTCTGGGCTTCCCACGGGCACCTGGTTGGTCACTATGGCCTTTATTCAGCAGGGTTCTTCTGTTATGAGCACATAATTTATGAATAAATGTAACTTCACTAGTCCCTATATAGGCTTACTTACTTCCAAAGCAAGAATGTTTTTCCAACTCACTGCTTCCTGTTCTTCAGTTAGTTACTGATCTAGTAGAGCCCTTGTTTTCTTATTCCATGACTCCTAGATTTCCTCAGAAGTCTTTGGTGAGGGACTTCGTCAAAAGCATTTTGGAAATCTAAGTATATCATGTCTACCGGATCACCACTATCTGTATGTGTTTTGTCATTCTCTATGAATTCTGAATGTTAGTGAGGCAGGATTTCCCTTTGCAAAACCCAGGATGGTTCATTCCCAGCATGGCTTGCTTTTCAATATCTGGAGTGCGGAATCTGTGCCCCCCCCCCCCCCGATAGACTGTAACTCATCTAAGCCCCAGCCAAGCATAGCCAATGGCTGGAGATGATGAGCGTTGTATCCCAACACCATCTGGAGTGCCAAAGGTTCCCCATCCCTGTTCTATATGTTAATTCTAGCTTTAGTAAGTTTCCATTAATTTATACAGGACAGATGTTAGGCTAACAGGTCTGTCATTTCCTGGCTCCCCTCTGGCTCCCTTTTAAAAAATCAATGTTCTGTTGGTTACTCTCCAATCCTCCAGCAAGAAGGCCAATTTTAGTGACAAGTTGCATCTTTTTGATAGAAGATCAATAATTTCATACTTGAGTTCTTTAAGAACTCTCAGGTGTATGGCATCCGGATCCAATGTCTTGTTAATTTTTAATTTGTCAATTAGCCCTAGAATTTCATCTCGTCATCCCTATTTGACTTAGTTCTTTAGACAAAGAATGCAGACAAAGAATGGCTTTCTGTCCTGCATCTTTCACAATGAAGACTGATCTGAATAATTTACTGAACTTCTCTGCAATCATTCTATCTTCCTTAGCAATCCTTTCACACCTCTGTACAGAAGAGAAGCTGTCAGTGAAACAGAGAGGGGAACTATCTTTGACAATCTCCCTTCCCCCCGCAATGTCTCATAGCTTCACTCAATATGAGTATATACACTCTGCTCCAGAGGGTTGACAGATCCTAGGAACAGACTTTTTGGGAACATTAGTGCATGCTCTTAATTGACAGAAACTGTCCAACTACCTCCAAAGCTTGCCTTCAAATTCCGATGAAAGCAAAAATGTGCTGTTCATTCTTATGTTTTCAGCAATATGGTCAAATTATTTTTTTTCACTTGCCTTGCTATCAACTCACATTTTCTGGGCTCCTCAGTTGGGCAACACTGCTAACTCCTAGGAAGACTCCTTGCCTTTTATAGCTTCCTTTATTCTGTTCATTAAACCCTCTACCAGATTTGTTCATACTTTTCCTAATTTGTGATATACACTGGACTTGTCTTAAATGATGCAGCCTTGCAAAATGATTGCTACCAATTAAGCTTAACAATTTCCTTGTTTCCATGCCTGTAACAATGAAATGGAGATACGAACAGATCAGTTAATTTTTAAGAATTAAGAGTTAGAAGTCTCAACTATACTTCCATGTATTTTAAAAATGGTGCTTTCAAAATTTAAACCTGAATCAACTATTCATGCTATTAGCCTAGAAATTTATCTGTATTCCCTCAAGACTATTAGAATTATACCTAAATGTAATACTAGCAGCCTTTCCATGTATTGATAAGATTCAGATCTCTACATTTCACTTATCATGGGACAAGATCTGTCCAATTATGTCCAACACAAAGAACAAAGTTAACAGAGCAAATCAGTTTTGACATTCAGAAATGTCATGGTGTTCAATATAAAATAATTAGTTGGGAAAGGAAACCAAAAATAGAAGTAGAAGTGAACGTCATCCATTGACCTGAAATCAAGAGTCAAAAATCAAATATGTAAACAGATTAATTCACTCTAAAAATTCAAGCTCTTGCATGTCCTTAGTTAGGTAGAGCCTCAACTTGATTTGATTCCCATATTTTAGTGAACAGTTTGCTTTTATTGACATATGATTCCCTCCACCCCACCACAAATTATCCTAAGCTTTAAGATGGAACAGCAAGCTAGACAGCTACCTACATTCTTGGTAAATAAAGGTTTCAAGATGCCTGATATTATTGGTCAGAAAATGGGGGGGGGGGTATTGGGTTATTTTTGTTTTTGATTATGCAATTGTTGTTGTTTCGTCATTTAGTCATGCCCGACTCTTCGTGACCCCATGGACCAGAGCACACCAGGAACTCCTGTCTTCCACTGCCTCCCACAGCTTGGTCAAACTCATGTTGGTAGCTTCGAGAACACTGTCCAACCATCTC
Organism: Podarcis filfolensis; assembly: GCF_964270895.1. Classification (NCBI taxonomy): domain Eukaryota; kingdom Metazoa; phylum Chordata; class Lepidosauria; order Squamata; family Lacertidae; genus Podarcis; species Podarcis filfolensis. The sequence continues at coordinate 59,415,243 of NC_139603.1, forward strand.
GTCCTCTGTCATCCCCTTGTGCCCTCAATCTTTCCCAACATCAGGGTCTTTTCCAGGGAGTCTTCTCTTCTCATGAGGTGGCCAAAGTATTGGAGCCTCCGCTTCACGATCTGTCCTTCCAGTGAGCACTCAGGGCTGATTTCCTTCAGAATGGATCGGTTGGATCTTCTTGCAGTCCATGGTACTCTCAAGAGTCTCCTCCAGCACCATAATTCAAAAGCATCAATTCTTCGGTGATCAGCCTTCTTTATGGTCCAGCTCTCACTTCCATACATCCATTCCCAATTATGCAATTAGTGGTTTTATATTCTGATTTTATCCTGTAAATTGCTTGAAACCTGCACATATAGGGTGGTATACAAATTTTATAAATAAATATATTAATAATCTGAAGGGGAGAAAACTTTGCTTTCCTCAAGATGTTAGTACAGTTGTACCTTGGAAGTTGAACGGAATCCGTTCCGGAAGAATATTCGACTTCCAAAACGTTTTGAAACCAAAGCATGGCTTCTGAATGGCTGCAGGAAGCTCCTGCAGCCAATCGGAAGCCCCGTCAGACTTCCGGGTTTGTGGCGTTCGGAAGTCAAAACGTTCGAGAACTAAGCTGTTTGAAAACCAAGGTACAACTGCATTTGCTGTATATCTGTCATAGGAATTTCTGCATGAATCTTGGTCTGAATGCTGGAAAAGCTTTGTATACAAGCTGAGAAATTAAGGAATTCTGGGTTTCCAATACCAACAAAAGTGCAGAAGTCACTTGTGGCCTCTGAAACCTGATTAGATCACAAACCTCAAGTTAAAGTACCACTGCAGTTAGCCTTGAGAGCTACTTTAAATTTATTCATTTAGTCTGCTTTATCCGGTCCGCTTCCTGAACTATTTTATATTTCCAAAATTACTGCAGATTTTAAGTGTGGCTTAGTATTTTATATTTGGCTGCCTTGAATCAGGTTATCTAGAGTTATATCCATGACATGTTTGAGATGAGGCAATCAGACTCAGTATCTCCCCTCAAGATTCTCTTTTAAAAAGTCTGTCTAATAAATGACTCTGCTTGGTGTTTTCCCATCAATACAGTCAATGAATAAAAGTCACAGGACATCAAGCTGAACGGAACCTTGCCCTGTACCCATTACAAGCAAAATCCTATACTCGTTAGATGCCATAGCACATAACTGGAACTGCAGAAACTGTGAGGCAAGGCTCACAGCTTTGTAATAAAAGCACCTACTTTGCATCCCAGAGTCAACCCCTACCACTATCAAAGGATACTGAGTAGTAGAGCTGGGAATGCCTCTGCCTCAGAATACAGAAAGCTAGTTAGACTAGTCAATACTGCCCAAGATAGACTGTCTGTCTCATACAACTTAGGGTAAAGGTACCCACACATTCAGAGCAAAATGCCAGCTGAGAAGATTGAACAGTGCATACTTGTCCCATGTGTGCCTTTGTCAGGCATGTGTATAGACCAACACAGAAAAGAAAACCCAGGTATGTTCAAATATAAATAAGTTTGTGAATTTGAATTCTGATTTTTTTAAAAAAAACACCAACAACACGTTTCACCTGATTTTCTTTAAAACCTCCTCCCTTTTTTAAAAAAAATGCTTTGAATATTTGGCCTTAGTTGCCTTGTTAAAAAGAACGTGTACCCTGACAAAGCTTCTTTATTTCTAATTATTTTAATTACTTATCCCACAGTTTGGATCATGACTACTTCTATGTACAGTAGGGGCTTACACACTGTACTACTTCTGCATGACTGCTTGTCAAACAGACACCTCAGACAACCAGAAACAGCTCCTTTCCTAATTGGAAATTGGGTTCCTTTGTCCTCCCACCACCACGTTTTTCTTCTCTCCTTCTTTGAAAAAGCTGAAGTAAGAGTAACTTCTCTTTCAATGGTTAGGCCTTTAAGCTAAGGAGAAAATGCTGCCTGCATTCAGCTGCAAGACTGACTTAAGACCTAAAATAAAGTCTAGGACTCATTTGTGTTATCTTTCAAGAACAAAGGAGGCTTACGTACGTAAAAAAGACTTTTTAAACACTTGAGAAGTACATCTTCATTATTTAAATCCAATGAAGATGAAAGGATGACTCATACAGGAATATCTATTAAAACATTTAAACTTTTAAAATGATGAACTCATTAAGGTTGTGTATATGTGAAAGAGTGAGTGAATGGGAGAAGGGGAGAATGAGAATATGAACATACTACCATCAGGAGAGCTGTATGACTGTTACCAACGAGTCTGCTGGAAACAGGGTTAAATTCCAGATTTGGTTATAATAAACACACCAACACTTTATATCTTGTTAAAATGCTTTTCAACACAATGCATATCCCCAAAACAAAGCGTGCACATCATTAGAGGTTAGGAATGGGTGCAGTTAAGTAGAAGTGACAGTCAGGTTTCTGTCCAAAAATAAGGACAGTTAATGGGGAACTCTGGCAAACTCTTTTGAAGCATAGCAGAAAAAAACCAATGTGACAATGACATGCCCTACAGTTCTGATGCACAAACCCCTCTGACATGACAGCTTTGCTCTTTGTATGTTGTGGCGGGGCGCAACAATAATGAGTAACTCAAAGAAAGTTTGTCTACCCTAATAAATTTAGACAAAAAGGGCACAAATGATTTAAAAGCAGCGACACTTGATTTATGAGGAAGCCAACAGAATACAGACTGCTCATTAGGCAATTGATTCTGTCAAGTGCTGGGAGTTCTCAGCACCCAGTCAGTGGAGTTCATTAGGTACCAAATGGATCCAGCACCTTCCCAGATCAGGCCCTATTATACCGTGCTGTCCTTCTAGAAATGATTTACCAGTTTTGCTACACACACACACACACACACACACACACACACACACACACACAACTTAATTAAAGGCAGCATCTCTCCTTAAAACAAAGTTATGGAAGATAACAGTATAAATATTAGATGGGCAGCTCTTCATCTTTTCAACATATTTTATTTTGCTTCTCTGACATTTTGCTAAATCTACCAACATCTAGCCTGGAGGAGGGTGAGCCTAGTGAGTTATTTGTAAGCACCCAGCCTACATAGTTATCATCATTTTGAGAAGTCAGAATTTGCTGGCTTGCCCTGTGAGCTTCTCTTTGGGATATGCGTGTTTGGTTTCACAGTTCTTGCATTTTATTTGCTGGGAGAAAATTAACCACCCCCCTCCCCATTAGTACTGGAAGGGAAGATACACACAATTTGAGGCTAAGTGCATGTTGCATTGCCTCATGTGTAACAACAACTCAGCTGCACTTATTAATTGCAAAATACATCCATCCTAAAGTCTCTCCACGCATTTTGTCTCATTCGTGGCTTGTTAGTGTTAGCAGCTTGTCACTTATAGACAGAATTTCTCTACTTACCATCTTGCCTGCCTGCCTCCATGCTTCCCAGCTTTGCCTGCCTGGGAATACCATGCCTCAATACTACAACAGAAATATGACCTATTCTTTGTCAGGATGTTGTGCTTAAATAGGACACTTTCAGTTTGGGAAGACAGGGGAACAGCAAAAACTTGGAAAGGAAAGCTAACCCTATATTTATGAAGGTGGCATTATAGCCATGCTCTTGATGTCACTTTGCACAGTTATGTGACTCAATTCAAAGTTTGATTACAAGGGTGACATTATCACACGAGCTACAAAGCGGAATCAAACATTAATTGTACTAAGGGCTAGCACATGATCAACTTGAACACAGGTTCAGATCCATATGCGCAATCTGGATGACGGCTGTAATACAACAACTCCAGGCAAGTACTGCTCCTTGTGGGCCTGAACACAGATCAATTTTTATACAGATAGGTAAATCTGGTTCTCAACCGTCACATACTCAAGCCTCCTAATTCCTGTTTTTGCTGGAAAGCTATGCACATTTCCTTCTGAGCAGAGCCCTCAAAGCTGGGAAAGAAGCAGAAGAGAATGCAGTGCTTTGTTCTTGCCACATTCCTAGACTTAAAATTGTTGGGACAAATTTACCCGTGATGTAATTCCACTGAAGTCTTACGCCCCGGAGGAATCAGGCCCCTGAAAGTTCAGGTGGCGATTCCAGGTTTATTCTATCACATGAGAGTGCTTATTCACCCGTTAGGAGCACCATAACGTTTTCATTCAACAGAGACATTTTTGCTGGATTCCCACCTCTCAACGAAGAGAAATTAACATGCAATCATGCATGAAGACGTTTGAGCCAGCTGCTGTGTATTTGAAGTACGCCCCAGGTTAAGATTAAAGCAGGGTATTGAGCCAAGTAAATTGACCTAACCAGCAGTTTTCTCTGAGAAGAACACTGAGCAGAACGATAATACCTCTCTTAATTTCCTTGCGTCAGCACCAAAGATAACATTTGATAGTAGCTTCACATCATTTACAAGGGAAAAGAAAATCACTTACACACACATAGGAAATTTTATCTACTCACTAAATTGGCAAGAGAAGCAATGAGGTAGCTGGAAATTTACAGGAAGGAATTAGAGGCAGGAGTAATGAAGACTCTATTTCCTTGTCTCCATCAGCTCCTTTCTCCTGCACGGCCTAAAAAAGATCTAACTCAAATAAAAGAGAAAATGGCTAAAGAGAGTCTTGTAGCCACAATACACTTTTCATGTTGTTTTCCCTTTAATGAACTTAGTATTCATTGAGAATCACGGAGAAAGAAGCCAGCAGCATAACTGCAGCATCAAGTTCCTTACAATGCCTTGCCAACTTGCTTTATTTCTGACCTTCAAACTCAAGTTGCCCATGCAATCAACACCTCGTCATGAAAATTCACAATAATGAAAGCTTTTTCATAATACTGACACCTGCCTGTTAGGTATTAGATTAGAGGCCCTTTCATAGCTTATATTTTTAGGTGCTCACCCACCCACTTTTTACTCTTAAAAAAAGTACAATGAACATGTTTTGGGGTGGAATCAATCATACATAATGGCAAAACAGCCTTTTTTCTGTGTAATATAGGTGAATGGTCTAAAAGGCAACACATTTTCACAAAAAGATCTGAGTTCTTTGGCAGCCATCAGATTTTCGCTCATAGCAGCAAATGTCTAAATGCACTTTCTCGAAATACATACATACTGAAATTAAGTAATACTGTAAGAGTTCCATTTGCTCATCTGTTCTGCACTGATCAGGTTGAATCTGGAATAATATATCCAGTCCGGATATATATAATAAACAACTTGTTTATTTAGTTATTTAAACTTCACAGCAAAAGCTCTTAAAAATATATTAACCTTGTTTTGCAACTGAAGCCCAAATCTATCAAAGAGCCAGCATTTGAACTTTTCCATCAATCTTGCTCATTTCACTGAAAATCAGACATGGTATCCACACTGTGATGGCTTCAACATTGTTGCATATATTTTCAATTAATTTGTAAACATTCCTCAGCAACAAACAGGTACTATACTGATATCTCCAAGGGTCTCTTGTCCTAGTATTTTGTTACACTTATGCTAAAATTTAATTGTAACATGGAGGATTGTGATGGAGACACGGTATTTAGAACAAACTCATACACACATTAATCATGAGAAAAGTCCACTGGAAATCTATGTCCTCAACTGCTCCAGGGCCCTGGTCTGGAGTTTTTGGTTAAACCTGGACTGGAAACACTCCAGACTCTGCTCCACTGGAACACATAAAACACAAACTGGATCCTCTAAAATTCTAGTTGAAATTTGAACCAACAAAAATTAAAATCTTAGTGGAACATTTAGACCAATTAATTTGATTTCAGGCAAGTACTTCTTTTTTTGTCTTACCTAAGTTGTTCTGTTTTCACATTTTTTTGAGTCTGCAGTTTAAAACCATGTGTAGACAGGCCATCAGAAAATGGCTGAAGTAATATGATAACAATAAAATGAAATGTGGGTAGGAACCACACATCTTGCAAAACTCTCATGATCTTCTCAAGCATTTTTGAAATTCAAAGCATTTTCAATTTTGAGTCAAGCATTTTGAAATATGCTAGACAGCTAGACCATTTTTAAAGTGCCTGCAGCCATTGTCGAGTTGCTAATGTCCCATGTAGATTTGCAGGGATTTGAACAGTCCCTGCAGCTTCTCAGTACATGGCCACAGAACTCAACACTAGCACAGCACTGTGATTATTAAAGGATATAATAAGGTGATTATTCTTTTCTACCTTTCCTGCCCAGATACCATATTATACAGATTAACTGAAAATTATACAGAAAAAGTGGAAGATACACTTTTCAGATAAGCAGTTTAGAATATGCACCATTCTAGAATCTACTACATAGTAACTGGGCTCTTCTTATAATCCAGACTGTAACACAGGTATTAAAGCTGACAATCTGTGTGTAAGAAATATGTTAGCATTAATCTTGTAAAGATGCTTCTTTACTGGAGAATACAGTATTATCGTCTTGCTGCTTCAGGGATATAAAGCCATAATAAATTGCTTTAGGGCAGAATTCTAATGGCTAAAATGAGGGTAGGCAATTAAGCCATAACTTTAAAATTCACCATTGAGGTTAAAGGAAGAAGAATTATGAGGAAAAGGGCAATTGAATACTCAACGTTCAATCTAAGCCTTCGCTCCATCAAAAATTCAGTTACCTAAATAGTTTCTCACTATTTTAGTGGAGAATAGGCTTTAACAATATTTCATCTTTCCAGAGGAAAAAGGAATGCTCTTCCAAGCGAACGCTTTACCCGGCTATCAAAATCTTTACTAAGAAAAATAAACTAATCAAGATTGATCTAAAGGGCCTCTCTGACGTTCACAAATTCCACATGTTCATGGAACAGTTTAAGAAGAAAAAAAGCAGAGAAAAAATGACCAGTATTTTTCTTTTAGATCACAATCTCTAACAACTGATTTAGAGTAAAAAAGGAACAATGGAATTTACAATGATTATTTCTGAGAGGTTAAAAGATATATTACCTTAAGTGATACACTTTAAAAATGCCATCAGATCTTCCTGCCTACAAAATCCTATCACTTAAGTAAAGTGAAGCAATTTTTATTAGTCAAAAAGTGTAAAGATGCTAAAGTATTTAAAAGATTATGGAGCATTAAAAAAATAAAATATGAATGTATTCAACTTGTTGGATGCACTGAGCATCTCTGCAAAGACAAAACTAGGAGGAGATACCAACTGCAGAAAGAGAAGAAGGGTGGTTGTTTGGTGTTTCCCTACAGAGAGTTACGGAGTTAGCTGTGTGGCAACTATGTGGCATAATTCATGAATTATGTTGTGCAGATCCAAGGTATAATGGACAGACTGCCAAGACTTATCTCTTCGCGCACATCCATCTGGAAACAGATGACATCACCAGGCACAACTACGATTGCATCAAATCTAGGTGGCATTCCTATAAATTCTTCCTGTAAAAGTAACAGAACTAGAAAAGGGGAGAGAAGAATACTTCTAGCGAATGACTGGCTACACATATTGTGTAGATAAGAGAAGTTTGGCTTATGGGGCTACAGTCTAACCCTCCTTAACAAAGCTCTCTCAAGCAGGAGATGGGGTGCACTTTAAACAACTGGGGAAATGTGTCTGGAAGAAATAAGGTAAACATATCAACTTAAACAAAACCCTATAGGGCAGTGGTTTTCAACCAGTGTGACGTGGCACCATGGGGTGCCCTGAAGGATGGTTGGGGTGCCATGGACAACACTGGCCTCTGTCCCTCTTTCCTTCTCTGCCTCCTCTGGTGCCCTCTTGTGTCTCTGCCTCCCCAAGCCTTGCATGGCTGTTTGTTGCAGCAACCCTGGCGACGAGCTCCCCAGGCGAATGGTGCCTCTGGGGCTGGCCAGGGGGTGCTGGTTGCCAGGAGATGAGGCGGCATCAGAATAAGCAAGCAAGTGGGCGAGGGAGGCCAGCCAGCCAGCCCTTGCTGTTGGGAGTGGATGGAAAAGTGGGAGGCCAGGCAGGCAGGAGCTGTGCTGGCCTTTCTTATGCTTGCTATGTGCAAGGCCTGCCTCGGAGCTGAGTGTCTGGCACCGAAGGGGCCTTCATGTAGGCCTGGCGGCACCTGCTGCTACCTACCAAGGTGAATAAGGTGCTGGCCTCACCTTCACCTCTGGCCAGTCTCTGTCGGGTCACTAAGGCTGGGGACATCCTCTTCCCAGGCTCCTGTGGGGCGGCGAAAAGAAGCAGCTCTCTTTGGGGCGGGGGCAGCTCAGAGACTAGGGGCGACAGCTGCCTGGAGGACGCACAAGGAGAGAGGAGAAGAGAGGGGGCTGAGGGAACACTCCACAAGGGAGGGTGTTAAAAAAAGGGTCAGAGGCTGCCAGCTCTGCAGACAAGGGGTGACATAACTGGGCTCCTGAGTCCCACAGCGGTGCCACAGAAAGAATGTAGTTGGTCAAGGAGCCTTGGATTCAAGAAGGTTGAAAACCTCTACTATAGAGGAGGGAGATGACTGACTGGTAAAGTATTGAAGATAGGGATTTGGGGGCTACAGGAGAAACTGTGGGAGTTATGGGTGGTGTCTAGTAAATCCCACAATAAAATAGCAGAAGAGACACTGGAATGTAATATGTGTGGCTTTTGATATTTACATATTAAAAGAGTCGTGGAAAATAAACAAGATTAACTTGAATTCCTAATAAAGGCAAGTAACTATGATGTGATTAGTATAACTGAGACCTGGTGAGATGATTATCATAATTGAAGTGTAGCAACTGAAGGATATAATTTGTTCAAAAAGAATAAATAGAAAGGGAGGGGGAATAGCATTATATGTCACAAATGCATACATCTGCAAAAATTCAAGAAAGTAAACACAGTAGCCCTGGGGAGAACATCAGGGTAAAAATAAATGGACAAATAAAAATAACATTGAAGCTCAAGTCTACTATCGACTGCCAAGCCAAGGTGAGGAAGTGGATGATGCTTTCCTGAAATAAATTGCAGATGTTTCAGGAAACAAGATTTAGCAGTAATGTAGGATTTCACATCTCACATCTGCTGGAAGGCAAACTCCGCTAAGCATGATTTCCCAACAATATTATTACACACCTTAATGATAACTTCCTCCTTCAGAAGATGGGAGACAAGAATGGAGAGATTTGATCTCAACCCAATGGAGACAGAGTAGATTAAAAAACTAGAACTCTGAGGGAAGGTGACTCTGCATTAAGCCCAACCATCTTGCTCTGACAACGGAAAAACCAAAGACAGCTCAGTCGGGTAAAAGATTCCTGCATTGCAGGGGGTTGGACTAGATGACCCTTGAGGTCCCTTCCAACTCTACGATTCTATGAATACTATGAATTACCTTAGATTCTAGGAAAGTAAATTTCTGTATACTAAGGGAAATGACCAGTAGGATTATCTGGTTAGTTATACTAGCGGGGAAAGGAGTGTGTGATGGGATCCTGAAGAATCACAAGCAATTCGAATGAGGGGGGGAAATGGGGAACACCTTAAAAAGCTGATGTGACAGCACAAAAAGCTCAGTGGTGAGCAAAAAATCATCCACAATGACAACAACATGTAGAAGAAATGGAAGGAAGGGCATGTTGTCAATGGCAAGTACAGATGACTAACCCAGACTCATAGAGACAGTGTCAGGAAAGATAAAGTCCTGAACAAGCTTTCCTGCAAATGTGCTCTTGCACTAAACAGCTATATTAAAAATAAAAACTGCCCCGGAAAGTACACAAGTACCATAAGCTTGACCAAAATGGACCTCAAATTTCCACAAAATAGGATGGACGGGGAAGTACTAATTAAGGGGACAAGATATAGCAAAAATATATTCCACCAAGCAAAACCCACTGTGGGTGGGAAACATCAAGACAGATTTCAAAGGCATAAAATTGAAACCACTCATATGTGCACAAATGCGCACATGGAAAAAGTGGCATGAATTTCTTAGAGTAAATGCATTATGTATGTATGAATTTGTTTTCAATCTATGCTGTAAGCCACCCTGAGGGCTGCTGTAGATGAAAGATAGGATATAAATCTTTTATTTTTTTTTTTTATAATATATTTATTAAAGTTTTCAAATAAAGCATATATTAGATAAGCACTTATCATTGTCCATTTAACATCTCTCAATTATTACATGGGACTCCCCCACACCTCCCGCATACACTTACATCATTATTAAATTAGTTTCAAACAAATTATCATTTAATTCATCTTAATTAATAATCTTAATTTGGTTTGACATATAATTCAACCTTAAATCTAATTTAATGGTAGACAATTGTCTGCACTGGCATCCAATTCAGCACTCAGCCAAATTACAATATTTTTGTAAATAAATCTTAAATTTCCTCCAGTCTTCTTCCATCCTTTCTTCTCCCTGGTCTCGAATTCTGCCGGTCATCTCGGCTAATTGCATATAGTCCATCAGTTGCATCTGCCATTCTTCCACAGTGGGTAGCTCCTGAGTTTTCCAATTCTTGGCAATTAATATTCTTGCTGCTGTTGTTGCGTACAAAAAGAATGTTCTGTCCTCTTTTAACACACTCTGGCCGACAATACCCAGGAGAAAGGCCTCTGATTTCTTAGTGAAGGTGTATTTAAACACCTTTTTTAATTCATTATATATCTTCTCCCAAAAGGCCTTCACTCTAGGGCAGGTCCACCAGAGGTGAAAAAATGTTCCTTCATTTTCCTTACATTTCCAACATTTGCTATCAGACGAATGGTATATTTTAGCCAGTTTAACAGGGGTCATGTACCATCTATACATCATTTTCATCACATTTTCCTTCAACGCATTACATGCAGTGAAGTTCAGCCCAGAGGTCCACAACCTTTCCCAATCTTCAAACATAATATTATACCCAATATCCTGCGCCCATTTTATCATTGTTGATTTTACCATTTCGTCATGTGTGTTCCATTTCAGCAGCAAGTTATACATTCTTGAAAGTACCTTAGTCTTAGGTTCTAACAGTTCAGTTTCTAACTTTGACTTTTCCACTTGGAATCCTAGCTTTTTGTCATTTTTAAACACTTCTTTAATCTGAGCATAGTGTAACCAGTCTCGCACTTTGTCTCTCATCTTTTCTAAACTCTGCAATTTCCAGTTGTCACCATCCTTTTCTATTATCTCCCAATATTTTGGCCAGTTGGCCTCCATATTGGCTCTTTTCCGAGCCTTAGCCTCCAGGGGTGACAGCCACCTCGGAGTTTTATTCTCCAGTAAGTCTTTATATTTTGTCCAGACATTAAAGACTGATTTTCTGACAATATGGTTCTTGAAGGCCTTATTTATCTTAGCTTTATCATACCATAAATATGCATGCCATCCAAACGCATTATTAAAACCTTCCAAATCCAAGACATCCGTATCTTCAAGAAGTAACCAATCTTTTAACCAGCAGAAAGCTGCAGCTTCATAATACAACTTTAAATCTGGCAGGGCAAAGCCCCCTCTTTCTTTCGCATCTGTTAATATTTTAAATTTGATTCTGGGCTTTTTGCCCTGCCAGACAAATTTAGAAATATCTTTCTGCCACTTCCGGAAGCACTCTGTCTTGTCTACAATCTGCAGTGTCTGAAACAAAAATAACATTTTTGGCAATACATTCATCTTGATGGCAGCTATTCGGCCTAACAAAGAAAGTTTTAGTCTTGACCAACTATCCAAGTCTCTCTTAATCTCTGACCAACATTTTTCATAATTATCTTTAAATAAACTCAGATTTTTTGCTGTTATGTTTACCCCTAGGTATTTAACTTTTTTAACCACATTTAGTTCTGTCTCTTTCTGAAGCTGTTCCAACTCAATATCTGTCACGTTTTTCCCCAAAACTTTAGTTTTTTGCTTATTTAACTTAAATCCTGCCACTCGACCAAAGTTTTGAATCAGTTGTAGTACTCTTTTCAAACTAGACTCCGGCTCCTGTAATGTCAGAACTAGGTCATCTGCAAAAGCTTTAAGTTTATATTGTTTCGCTCCGACCTGAATCCCTTCCACCAACCGGTCCCCCCTAATCATATTCAGGAGCACTTCCAGAACCGAAATAAACAGTAATGGGGAAATCGGGCAGCCTTGTCGTGTACCTTTTTCAATTTTAAACTCTTCTGTAACCACATTGTTAACTATCAGTTTAGCCTTTTGTTCTGAATATATTGCCTCAATCCCGTTCTCAAACCCCCGTCCCACTCCCATTTCTTTTAAATTCCCCTTCATAAATTTCCAAGAAATGTTGTCAAAGGCTTCCTCCCTCACCGCTCCATGTGCGTCCCTCCCGAAGCTGCGCGCTCGGTGGAAGAGGACGACCATCCCAGATAGAAGGAGTGTACCGTTCTTCGGTCAAGGGTATACGATAGCTGCGCTCCCCTGCTAGAACCTCCAAACAAGCTCAAGGATATAAATCTTTTAAACTAAAATGCTTACATGTCATGTAGGTCTAGGAGCAGGTGGACAGGGAAGTACTACCTGTATACACGTTAATAACTTTAAAATGTATCTGCATGTAGTTGTATGGATAGATACAGGATACTGCTCATGATATCACTCATCAGGAACAATACAACCATCTCCCTAACTGTGCCCAAATTAGACTAGAAACTCAGAATATGGTGAAGCCCCTTGCCTGCTTCATCCTCCCTCCAAAAAGCTAGTAAGTCTTCAGCCACGTTGGTTGGCCAGGAGTGAAACTGACAGGCGATTTCTCCAAACCTTGCTTTGAGACTAGTCATTCTCACTTTCCCATGCACTACCCATGCTTGTAGGTTGAATGCTCCTTTATAAAAACATTTTTTAAGAAAAAAGAAGCAAAACTTTGCATTCCTGCCTTAACTCCCACAAATTTTATAAGTGGGCTGCATATCAAGCTATTGCCTTCAGACAATAATTTGCAGACCTACCCTGTAAAGTTTAAAATGTAGCACCCTTTAAACTAATTTTCTGAATAAGCAAAAAGTATTCATGGTCAGGATTAAACTTGCGCTCTCTCTCTCTCTCTCTGTGTGTGTGTGTGTGAGAGAGAGAGAGAGAGAGAGAGAAATTTCACAATATGAAGCTACACAGCTAATCTTTGAAAAATAAAACATTTAGTATCTGGCATGCAACATTGCCTAGAACACTAAGGATTTCAAGGTGAACAAGGAGTTGAATTAATATTATCTATGAATAGAACTCCACGAATGGATACTGAAAAAATAGAATTGGACAGGGTATCTTCTATTTAGTTTTAAATTCCTCCTCCACTTACTGCAACCCTATTCCCAATTTTCCACAATTTTCTGCTCCACTAACTTAAAAGTCATTTCCTTTAAGAAAACAGATGACAGACAACTTGAGTGACTGATTATATTGTGCCAACACTTTGTTTTTTTCTCGGAGGCCTTGGTTTAAGAGGATGGATGTTAGTGTAAATGACAGAAAGGGAGCTTCACATAGGATTTCACTCCTGTTCAAAGACAAGCAAAGGCAGCCTCACTGAGGAGCAATCAACTTGACAAATGGATGCTGTTCAACCCTGTGCCTCCCACTGAAACTGGAGAGCCTGATTTACACAATATTTTCCCTATAAACTGAAAGAGCAGCAAATTCCAGACAGACTTAATACTGCTTTGCTGTATAATGGGTTGAGCTGATAATTCTTCCCATATAATGAAATCTGATAATACTGGGGAGGAAAAACACATAAGAAAGAATGGAACGCATTAATGAACTTGTAAAAATACACTTAAGACTTAACAAGATTGATAAAGAGAAAAGAAAATAGTTTGGGCCAGGAATATTTATATGTGGTTATATTACCCAGGGTTAAAAACAAGTCTCCTGATTCAGAAGGATAGAGTTCCTATTTACAACCGACAGTATATCTAACAAATAAAAGCACTTAAATATCAAAGGCTTTGAGCACACAGATGTGTTGTCCTAGTCTCTCCCCAAACAGTATTTTATTGATAAACTAGATCATAAAAAGAGCATTGAAGTTAGAGTTTCTTCACTCTCAATATAACAGTCCTTAATTAAATGTTTAAAGTGCTTCATTTTATACCTACTTGCTCTCCTCTACTGTGGGGAAAGTAATGTTGTCAACAGAATAAAAGCAACAACAAAAACAGCTAGTAGCAACAAATGAGAGACCATTCAATTGCTTTTCAGTCTATTTTGAGAGAGTAAATACCCACAGTATAACCACCAACACAATGTTATTCTGAACTACTTTTCATGCATGTAGAAGCTGAATAATGAAAACTTCACATTCCTCTTTATTTTGCTGTTGTCACAAATAAAATAATTTTTGGGGGGTAGGGGAGGAAGCCCTTATATAAACATTTCATGCTGAAGTGAATGGACCTCAACAGCTGCTGATTTGGTGACACTGAGAACCCCAGTGGAGCTGTCCTGCTGAATTAACGTCTTGGAAATGTTAAAAAGAAACTTCAAACAGACCTTGTTTAGCAGGTGGTCAAAGCTTTCTCTCTGTGGGGATCATGTGAAGACTAGCAGAAGAGTCACTCAGTCATGAATCAGACCTGTCAATAGTTGCCTATTTTCTCAACAGGTTTCTCAATCATACCCAAGAAGGCCTGCCTCCCACGACATCCTCCTGCTCAGTCTAGTCCTTTTATAAGCCACCAGATTCCACAAAGAGAAAAGGAGTTTGTTAATATTTTACATCCAATCACTAATGAGAGCAAATACAGTGGCGATGCCACAAATGTGCAACCTTTAATATCAGCTTGCTATTGCTCTGGACAAGAAGTCATTGTGAAGCTTTTCATTTATGACATAACTCTGCGGTGCTGCTAATCTAAAGCAAGTAGGAATGGATGGATCCCCAGGACCCATGGGCCATTTTGACAGGTGACCGTGGTGTCAGGTGACCCAACTTTAAAGTCGACCCTCACAGGGCTTGCTGTAAATTCCAGTCAGCAGATCAGCACTGACAGCAAGCCCTGCTTGGATCAGGGATCAGCTGCACTAAGTAGTTGCAGATGATCCCAGCAGAGCTTGCTGGCAGTGCCAATCAGCTGATCAGCACTTACAGAAAGTCCTGCTTGCTAATGAGCAATAATTAGTGCACTTTGAGGCTCCTGGCTGTTGCTTTACAGCTGTCTTTACTTGCCCCACACAAGTAGGCATAGGACAAGTGAGCATGGTTTGGGAAAAACAGCCTTATGGGCCAAATTAGCATCCACGCTAGGCCTTTAGCCTATGGGACGGAGGTTCCCTGCTACAGGTTTAAAGCATCTATTTCGATGACCTGTACTGGGAGAGACAAGCATAGTATACACCCATACTATTACTGTGAGCCTGGATGTTACTGAGTTAAGCCTGTGATGGTATGTACTGCTTCAAAATGCAGGTGGGGGCTTGAGTGGCTGAAAGCCTCCAAAAATAATCTCCTGCACACAGAACGCTAGATGTGTGAGAGAAGGTTAGGCCAAACCTCTTTTCCCTGACATCTAGTTCTCTAGTTCAGAGAGATTTTTCTCTATGGTGAAGTATTCAGAAGTGAATTTTTTTTTTTAAATGTCCATAATAGCTGGTTTGCCTGCCAGAGCTAAGACACAAAGAAGTGTAATTTGCAAATCAAATATAAGAATTTAAAGGACATAGATGAAGAGTCTCAAATGCTGTTAACTGGTTTCAGAATCTAATGCCTTTCATATCATAGCTTCAGAAAGAATCTTCCTGAGGAAGTTAAATCCACCAAGCACACTGTAGAGTTTAATAATTTCCAAGTGCCTCTGAGTGTCATGTCAAGCGGAGCTAGAAAGCAAAATTAGTTTAGTTTGATCATTCCAGCTGTACATCAAATTTTTTTCCACACTGCTGGATAACATGAAAGTGCAGCAGTAGCTCCTGTCACCCTTGGTTTAAAAACTTATGACATGTTACCTCAGTGCAAAGACTTGTTTAAATACTATCTCTATCATCAGTGAGCTTTATGTGCCACCTGCACTTTAACTTGAATTACCAGAACAGAGGATTACACAATCAAACAGAGATACCCATCAAACACAAATCTCCCCTCATATTCTATTTATAATGAAACATGATAACTAGACACAAACACACAAAGAGTTCCCATAGGATGTAACAAACAAAAAGGCACTTTTATGAGTATCACAGAGTAGTCCTGTAGATGTTTAAATTATTATTATTTGGATGTTTTAACTATTTCCATTTATTGATTTTAATGGGTTTGTGTACATTTGTGTAAATTTATAAATGAAAAGTAGTGTGTAAGTTTTAAAAGTAAACATATAACATGTCTGTGGTGACTGCTGTTAAAAAAGTTTTTCTTTCCTTCTTTCAGAGCATTAAGAGCTGCAAATAAATTAATTTCATAGGAACACTTCTTGTGTGGGGCTCATTATTATTATTTGTTGAAGATGCTTGCAAGACATACAGCAAGCAGCAGAAAATATCACCAGTACATCAGAAAATATATTCTTTTGACCCACAACACATTTCCTAGATTAAGCTCCTATGCACCTCAATTGAAATGTTTTGAAGCAAATAAACTGTGCTTTATAGACTTAATGTGGGTGCAACACAATATGCAGATGGGTCAGGCCAACAAGGATATAATTACAAACTCCCAAGGCTAGAATCTTATATATAAAACCATCAGCTTATAACACTGAATCTTACAGCCATCTACTGATGCAGACTTCAAAGACGCAGTATAAACACATTGTTAACACTTAGGGTAGGATATAAAGAACGGTGACAGAGAACTTCTGTTTCTTAAACTGCAGATTTCCATATGTGACAAACAATTTCTGAAACCAGACATGTTTCAAAAGCAGCTCATGCTATGACACGGGGCTCTGCTCTTCAAAGGAAAAATAGTCCAAAATCCAGCAGGGTATGTGAAAGCTCTTGGATGCGTCTAAAGCAGCAATTCACATCCCAGGATTAATGATGATGATCTATCAATATGAGCAGCTGGATCAAACTCTCAGTGTACTCTTTTCAAAGTCCTTGAAACATAACTTACTCTCGCTCAAATCTCCGCTCACTTTTGCAGTCTAACTCAGATTTTAAAACAACACTTCCCTTTCTTGTTAGGTTCTGGAGTATGTGGACGTAATAACTACAAAGCCAGTGAGTTGTCAGTGACCAGAGACTTCTATGCCAGAAAAAAGCCCTCTCCCAAATTCCTGATGCAAGCCCCCAAAGTATGTAAATTCTCTGACATCCACTGTCAAATACTGAGTAGCCTGATTTCATATTTTGGTTTATTAAGCTGAGATATGCAAGAGGCATTTGCTGTACATGAAGTCCCTTCACTTCCCCCTTTGCATAAACCACAATAAAACCACAATGAACTATAGATTCCCATTTCTTCCAACCCAGGAACAATGGTTATCAGCTCAGAACAAGCCAGAATATTACACCACCAAGGAGGCTGAGTGTTTGGGCAAAATGCTCATGAATGTCACAGTCTAATAAACATTGTCTTCCAATCTTAAGGACTATTTTACTCTTACAAATATCACTTAATAGTTGTAATGCAATACTATGTGGAGGAAGAATGGCAAGAGAGAGAGAGAGAGAGAGAGAGAGAGAGAGAGAGAGAGAGAGAGAGAGAGTGCATTAGCCTAACTCTCTAAAGTGACAAGCGTGGAAGATACATATAACACCACATATAATACAGAAACAGTAAAAATAGCAATATGACATTATCCTACTGTGATTTCTAATGACCTCCATATATACTCTGTCACTATATTCTGTAAAGGCATTTTGACTTCTTCAATCACTTCTTTGTTCTGGTGTAGCTTCAGTATACAGAGCCTAACTAGCGATGTTCCTTATTCAGTTGAAGTAATAAATGCTCTCCAGAAAGACTCATTATGGTATCCTCAATCTTCTTAGTCAAGCATCCATAGCATTAATATCCCTTATAAAATTTACAGTAGTCAGCAAACTGGAGATAAAATGGACATTTGACCTCAGTGACCAAAATGGCTAACCTTTTCTTTTCTCTAAGACAGCTATACTATTTCCATAGTTCTTAATTATTTTGGGTTTATATGTTTTAATAATGCTTTATGTTCTGTATTACGTTTTATATACTGTATACTGCTCAGATATTCTCGCAAAGCAGTCTATATTCTGAAACATACATACATACATACATACATACATACATACATACAACATACTTTTGGTCTAATTTTAAAACATTCCTATCCTCACATTTTTGGAGAAGCTTACAAAGATCAATTCTCTCCAACTACATAGTTAACTCCTCTCACAGGCTGTATGTGCATATGCTGTTTGCAGAATTGAGTAGGTGCCATAATGGGTCAAGGAAGACAGCAACAGTGGGTCCCTAGAACTGGAGGAAGAAGAGGGGGTCCCTCAAAAAGAAAAAAGCAAGAAAATCTTAGGGTGTTTTTGCAAGGGAAAAGGCCTAAATCTCCCCAAAACTAGAAGGAAAAACCCTGGGGCTGAGCACGTGCAGTTTAATTATTTCTCAGTTGATGGCATTGCACAAGCACAAATAGATGGAATACGACCAATACACAGAGTGGAATGTGAACAGCCACAAAGTAAGGGGAAGCTGAGAGGAATGAGAGCAAACCTTTTTTTCTCTTCAGCTAAGCCAGGGATTTGTAGCTTCTGTGGGTTTAGGGTGTAAACTGAAAATATTTGGGAATTTAAACAAGAAACGGGGAAATAAATAATGAGAAAATTGGGATTGAACATGTCCATGTTTTTGAACATGCACTGAGAGGTAAGACTGCTACAAGCGTTGAAAGGAAGGTAAATATATACAAGAACAAGACATTTAGTGTGTAAATTTAAGGGCACAGGAAAGTATCAAAGTGATAAAAGGAAAAGAAAAGGTAGTTTTCAAATACACACAAAACAAACACGTGTAAATAAATATGTATAAAAGGTTGACAAGCATCCTTGTGAACAGTTACCAAGATGTTATTTAAAATGATGTTTAATTAGTGAGAAAGCCATGTCAGTAAAAACTATCTATTCATTTCCTAATAAAAATTAAAAAGAGGAGTGGAATTTAAGAAATATACCCCTCCACAATAGTGTCATGGCAGGTTTCCCTGCCACCCCCCCAAGGGGCTCAACTTGTGTAGTTTATTTTTAAGAAATCAGTTGTTATGATGGCTTGTTAACTTTATTTAGTAGATGTACAACTATCACAGTTTTCTAACTGTGTTCTTTTTCAAAAAGGGGGAGGAAAGTTTACACAATAGAAGTGCTTTTCCTATTCCCAAATTAATTACTTTGAAATATCTCTCAGATTACATCAGTTTCTTGTTCACATTCATGTTGTAAGATGGCATCTATTGTGTATCATTAGTGATGCATTAAATTAGTTGTTTACATTATAAAGTCTAAACATAGGAGAATCTTTTGTGTGCGGTCTTCAAAGATTCATTGTCTAATAAAGCCTTCCGAAACAAGTAAAGTTGTCTTTTTTGTTTAGTTAATGCACCACTGGAGAACCTAAAGATGTGCAAACTTGTTGCCATCCACGTCTGAAAGTAGGGGAATATAAGAAGGTATTGCTATGAGGAATTCAGATTTTTACACACATTGCTTTTAAAAATAGAGTGCGGTCTGGCAGAATGTTGTAAGGACTGAGGTACAGCAGTTTTTAAACAGCATATGTTTACATTTGCAAATACGACATCTGAGCAAAAGGAAAAGAGGTCAGGACTGATTTTGATTTATCCTAGGCTATGAGCCTAGGAAGAACTTATGCAAGCAGGCTTATACTGAACTCAGTACCTTTAGTACTGGAACAGTCAAATCACTTCTCACATATTTTTAATTATCCCAATCAGCACATTCTAGTTTAGATCCTAAGTTGCTCCTCGGTTCCTGTAAGAGAGAGGGAAACTGCCCCCTCGTCCCTTTCCTCTATCTGCAACCCGCCCTCCCCGTGCATCATATTCCTGTTGTTGTTTAGTCATTTAGTCGTGTCCGACTCTTCGTGACCCCATGGACCAGAGCACGCCAGGAACTCCTGTCTTCCACTGCCTCCCGCAGTTTGTTCAAACTCATGCTGGTAGCTTCGAGAACACTATCCAACCATCTCGTTCTCTGTCATCCCCTTCTCCTTGTGCCCTCAATCTTTCCCAACATCAGGGTCTTTTCCAGGGAGTCTTCTCTACTTATGAGGTGGCCAAAGTATTGGAGCCTCAGCTTCAGGATCTGTCCTTCCAGTAAGCACTCAGGGCTGATTTCCTTAAGAATGGATAGGTTTGATCTTCTTGCAGTCCATGGGACTCTCAAGAGTCTCCTCCAGCACCATAATTCAAAAGTATCAATTCTTCGAGGTCGGAGCCAAACAGTACAAATTGAAAGCTTTCGCAGATGACCTAGTATTGACACTACAGGAGCCAGAATCTAGTACTAAAAGAGTATTGGATCTGATTCAAGAATTTGGTCAAGTGGCAGGATTTAAGCTGAATAAGTTAAAAACTAAGGTTCTTGAGAAAAATTTAACACCGACTGAGAAAGAGAGGTTTCAGAAGGAGACAGGTTTAACATTGGTTAAGAAAGTAAAATACCTGGGGGTTAACATGACCGCTAAGAACTTGAATTTATTTAAAGACAATTATGAGAAATGTTGGTCAGAAGTGAAAAAGGATCTAGAAATATGGTCAAATTTGAAGCTTTCCTTGTTAGGTCGAATTGCTGTTATAAAGATGAATGTATTGCCAAGAATGTTATTTTTGTTTCAATCATTGCAAATTTTGGACAAAATGGACTGTTTCAAGAAGTGGCAGAGAGACATTTCTAGATTTGTCTGGCAGGGCAAGAAGCCCAGAATAAAATTTAAAATATTAACTGATGTAAAGGAAAGAGGTGGATTTGCCCTGCCAGACCTTAAACTCTATTATGAATCAGCAGCATTCTGCTAGTTGAAAGAATGGCGGCTTCTTGAGAACACTGACATTTTGGATTTAGAAGGTTTTAATGATGTTTTTGGGTGGCATGCATATTTGTGGTATGACAAGGTTAAAGCACACAAAGCATTTAAAAACCATATTGTCAGGAAAGCATTGTTTAATGTCTGGATAAGATATAAGGACCTACTTGAAAATAAAACCCCAAGGTGGTTGTCACCGATGCAAGCAAAGGCCCAGAAAAAACTCAATATGGAGGCCAAATGGCCGAAATATTGGGAGATTTTGGAACAAGAAGGTGACAAATTGAAATTGCAGAGTTTTGAGAAATTAAAAGATAAAGTGCGAGACTGGCTTCATTATTATCAAATAAGGGAGGCGTACAATATGGATAAAAAAATTGGCTTCCAGGTGGAAAAATCAAAATTGGAAACAGAACTGTTAGATCCTAAAACTAAGATACTTTCAAGAATGTATAACTTGCTGTTGAAATGGAATACTCAGGATGAAACGGTTAAATCTGCTATGATTAAATGGGCACAAGACGTTGGACATAACATTATGTTTGCTGACTGGGAACAGTTGTGGACCACAGGTATGAAATTTACGGCATGTAATGCCTTAAGAGAGAATATTATGAAAATGATATACAGGTGGTACATGACACCAGTCAAGCTTGCAAAAATATATCATTTGCCCGATAATAAATGTTGGAAATGTAAAGAAAATGAAGGTACATTCTTTCACCTTTGGTGGACGTGCCCAAGGATTAAGGCTTTCTGGGAGATGATATATAATGAAATGAAAAAGGTATTTAAATATACCTTCCTGAATAAACCAGAGGCCTTTCTCCTGGGCATGGTCGGCCAACTGGTGTCAAAGAAGGATAGAACTTTCTTTATGTACGCTACAACAGCAGCAAGAATACTCATCGCAAAGTATTGGAAGACACAAGATTTACCCACCCTGGAAGAATGGCAGATGAAAGTGATAGACTATATGGAACTGGCGGAAATGACCGGCAGAATCCGAGACCAGGGAGAAGAGTCGGTGGAAGAAGATTGGAAGAAATTTAAAGACTATTTGCAGAAACATTGTAAAATTAATGAATGTTAAAATGATGTTGGATTGAAATCAAGCGGCCTTAGCAACAAGGTTAATAAGAATATGTAAAAATGGATTGATATTGGATGAAAATATAAAGTTATAATATGTTGAGATATAGAATTAAGATAGAATTAAGATAGAAAGAAAGAGGGTAAGGATTTGCTGAATTAACCATGTGAACGGGAATACAAAAAAGGGAGGTGTGAGGAGGTCGGGGAAATAAGTAAACGAAATTTAAGATATGAAAAGATTGATTTGTTTTTAACTATTTTTTATTTATTTTTTCTGTACTCTGTATTTTTTTCCCCTATGTATTTTTGTACTTTTTGTATTTTTCCTTTTTTTCCTTTTTTTTCTTTTTTCTTTTGTAACTTTCTTCTTTTTGTAAAACCTTAATAAAAATCTTTAAAAAAAAAAAAGTATCAATTCTTCGGTGATCAGCCTTCATGGATCACTGCCTTGCCGTGGCGAAGGGGCTTGAATAACTCAGAGAAGCTATGAGCTATGCCGTGCAGGGCCACCCAAGATGGACAGGTCATAGTGGAGAGTTTTGACCAAACGTGATCCACCTGGAGCAGGAACTAGCAAGCCACTCCAGTATCCCTGCCAAGACTCCATGGACAAAGACAACAGGCATCATATTCCTACCCACTCCCAATTGTTCCCCAAACTCCAGGAGCAGTTTTGGGCAGCAATAGGACCAGACCTGCCTCAGAAGTACTCTGAGAAATGAAGGTGGTAACTGTCTGGAGCCCTGCTCTGACTGAGGCAGAACATGCCTGCTCTGTAAAGTTCATATTTTTTTTAAAGGGCTGCTGTGTCCGGATTTTCCTGGACACTGCTTCCGACCGCAGTATAGCAAAACATGAAGGAGAAAAATCATGTTGAGAAAAAGGCAGCTAGTCTGCATATGTGATCCAGTCCACTACCATAAACAAGACCAGAATAAACAAACGGAAGGTTTGAGAGCAGTATGTCTCTCTTTCTATGGAATTTTTTTTAAAAGGACATAATACTCCATAAAGCAGAAATTATGAAGTAAGCCGGTAGCATATCTTTCAATCCAAAAGAAAATATTAGAATCTGGTACTTCCATTAAGCTATCATAGTTAAAGGCCATTCATAAAACCTATCAGGCAGGAATTTGTCACGTTCCCTTAAAAAAAAAGTAATCTAATCTTATCTTTTGAAAGCAATAATGCATAAATTAAGTACCTATTCTTGGAAAACTAGTTTCTTTTGTCAGCCCTGAATCTACTGCCAATCAATTTATGTGGGTGACCTTGAGTTCTAATCTCGGGGAGGGGCGGGGGGGGGGCTGCCTCTATTTTCTCCATATAAATCCCAATCATGTTTTCCCTCACAGTAATCATTTTTTTAACATTGAAAGTAAAAAAGCTCCAAATGCCTTAGCATTTCCTCAATGGCTGACCTTTCTTAACCTTTTTCTGAACTGCAACTAGAACTGTACACCATCTTCCAAATGAAACTACATGCCATAGATTTGTATAAAGGCATTAGGATACAGGCCATTTCACTTTCAATACCTTCCAGCATGGAATTTGCCTTTAAA
The DNA here is from genome assembly GCF_964270895.1 of Podarcis filfolensis. Taxonomy (NCBI): domain Eukaryota; kingdom Metazoa; phylum Chordata; class Lepidosauria; order Squamata; family Lacertidae; genus Podarcis; species Podarcis filfolensis. The sequence goes on from NC_139603.1 coordinate 59,438,764, forward strand.
AAACGAAAAGAAAAAAGAAAAAAACATGCCCACTGCTGCATGCTGTGCTGACGTTCATTGAGCCATCCACACAGCAGCAATGCCTCTTTCCTGGTTAGTCACTGCCACTCCACACACAATCAGTGTTTACTTACCTGGAAGAGACGTAAGGCAAACAGGCCTGCAATTTCAATCTCTCACTACAATCCCTTTTTAAAAAGTGAATGCTATGTTGGCGACTCTCCAGTCCTCCATTAAGGAGGCCAATTTTACTGACATAGTATATTTATTTAATTAAAAACCCTTAACGCCCACTCTTCATTGCAAAAGCAATCTCATAGTGGGTACATTAAAATTCCAACTACAAAATATATAATGAAGCATATTTTATTATTTTTCATTTATATTAATTTTAAAATAATTATTCCTTCACAATACATATTATTTTAACTTATTTTAACAATATTCTTCGTAATAAAAACCTTACAAATAAACATCATAAGAATTCAATATATACAATTCTTACGTTTAGTATATTCTTATATTAAATATATACCAGCCTTTTCTTATGTTCAATATCTACCAGCCTTTTCTCACTTATTACTATTAAATTAGAATTATATACATGAATTATATACAAAACCTCCAGAATTATATATATCAGAAAAAGAAAAATGAGGAGCTGGTGGAGGGAATCAAATCCCATTTGAGCTTAAGAAAGATAAAAAAAATTCATACCCAACTGTATATAGGGAAACAAACTGTCCAAAATTGATTCCTTCTATCCTCTGATGCTTTTGCTTTTAGATAAGAAGTGTATTTGGCAATCATAGCAAAATCCCATTATTTTGTTAAACCAATCTTTCCAGTGAGGCAGTACTAAAAGTTTCCAGTTTTCCTGGTCCATTTCTTGCTACTGATGTGTTTAAAGAAATTAAATTATTTGCTTTCATATTTTTTTTTAGCAATATGCTCCTCAGATTCTTTTGTTGCTGTTGCTTGTCAGCTAACGTTTGCTTTGCCAGAGTTTGTGCTCTATTTTCAGGCCCCACCTCCCTCATCAATGGCTTGCAGTACCATGCAGGAGACTCCTATCAGGAAAAACAAACAAACATACAACCTCACCTCAAAGTGGAATGAGCAGTGTCTTGCCCCTTGGCCTTTATCTCCCTATGATGAATGGGGATTAGGATTCCCTCAACACAAGATACATCCGGGGAAGGGATTTCTTGTTAGATGTCAAGCAGTCTGTCAGTTTTATTCTTATTAATGATAATGTTGATGATGATGATGATGATAATGATGATGATGATGATAATAATAATAATAATAATAATAATAATAATAATAATAATAATAACAACAACAACAACAACTGGGAAAGCAAGCCAAAAGATATATAAGATTAAGAAGAGGGGCAAAGTGAATGGTAATTGCATTTGGTAACACAATTTGTTTCATGGCAGCAAGCTTTGGAGAATGTGAGGGGCCTGGGCTTGAGGGGGAGGAGATGGCTCCAAGCCACCTGCCTGCTTCTCCCATGGTGAGGCCACTTCATCGCTAGTTTAATTTTAAACACCGGCCTAAATTATGATGCTTTAAATTTTGTTGGCATGAGCAATCTCCTAGCAACTTCTTTGCCGGCCAGATATTGGTAACAGTGGAACAAACTGTGCTCCAGCTTCCCTCCTGCTTCACAACTTCAGTTCCTCCTCTATGTCAACATGACAAGGAAATAATGACACACAGGAGGTTCCTCTGTTTGTAGCATCCAGAGACCCCCCCTGCAAAGTTCTGGTGGAGTCTTTTGTGACAGCTTTACAGCTGCCGTGTATTTGTGACAATGCAAAAGGTTTCTGGGATTCATAATAGCTATTATTACTACTCAGACATCAGCATCCTTGTGCAGCTGAAGAAACAGGTCTAGAACTAGTCATCAGAATTATAAACACGGTAGTTAAAGAATGGCAAAAGCGTGGACTTTTTGTTATTCTTCTGCATGTTTATTAATGAACTAGATTAGTTTAATTGGTACTTCTAATTCTGACACACCAGGTGGCACATGATCATATGCACATACTGTTTTTACAAAGGGTAATGAATGCTAATTGTGAAGAAGTCTCAACAAGTGAATTTATAACCTAGAATCCTACAATTGTAGAGTTGGAAGGGACCCCAAGGGTCATCTAGTCCAACCCCATGCAGTGCAGAAATCATTTTGCCCAGCATGGGGTTTGAATCCATGACCTTGCAATGAAGGGTCTCATGCTCCACCAACTGAGCTATAAAGTTTTTACAACTTATCTGTTGTTGTTTTTAAAAAAGTGAGACTGGTTACAAAATGAAGTCACAAATTAGAGAGAGAAATGTCTGTAGCACACCTCTTTCTAACATCTGAAACCACTCTACAGCAAAAAGAAACTGAAGTTACCTGCATTTAGTTGTTTTCCCTTTGGGTATCAACTAAAATAATTAGTCAGCCTGTCATTGTTTGGTAGCACTTGGATTTGATAACAGAAAACACTGGTATATATGCAATTCAAAGTGATGCATGTTGAGGCAGTTAGCTCTCTAACTGCATATACCTGCCTCAATCAGGTGGCAACCTGAGACTGTTTCTTGTCAAAACAGGATTATTGGTTCCAAATTGCAGAAATAAGAAACATGCTAAAGCTATAGCATTCCAAAGTAAGTAACACCCATTATATTTTACAGAGTTATTAACAATTTACATAACGAGAGCTCAATTATACACAAGGGGGATTCTTTAGCATGTACCCTCAATAAATAAAAATTCCTCATATAACCTGGGTATTATAGAAAGGTTTCTAGGGTGGAAATCAAAAAGAGTTGAGGTGTGGCATCTTTTGAACTACTGAATGAAAACTATAATTAAGCCCATACATAAGGAACCAAACTATGCTGCACTGGGCCCTCAATCAAGGTAGCTCCATCATCACTGTCATCTTGACAAGCGTTAAGGAGAATTTTAGTAAACACAGAGATCTGAGGTAAAGTATATAGCAAGGGAAAGAAAATGGAGTTTCTGTGCGCACTGGCACTCATCGTGGTGTTCCGTTGTGCCAGAAGTGGTTTAGTCATGCTGGCCACATGACTCAGAAAAGCTGTCTGTGAACAAACACCGGCTCCGTTGGCCTGAAAGTGGAGATGAGCACCACACCCCATAGTCCAATCTGACTTAACTTAACCGTCCAGGGGTCCTTTTACCTTTTAGATTTACATAGCAAAACACTGGTCTTCAACCGCTGGACTGGGACACATTACTGGGATGCAGCCTTATCTACCACCACACAAATATAGGGCGAAAAATTACAAAGTATGTCTCCAAATGTATGCTAGGTTCAAAGACGGGTCTTGGGTCTGAAAAGATTGAAGAATACTGCAGTAGAAGATAGGGGAGAAATGACATCTGTATGGGTTCATCCAATCTGATCTGCTTCAACCTGGGCAGAAGGAAAGAGCATCTCAGGAAAGAAGATGACGACTGGCAGTCTGGCCAAACTATTTCTGAAAAGAGATCCAGTCCTCTTGGTGGAGGGCTGTTTGTTTCTTACTATGTTTCAGCACTGTAAAGTAGTTGTTATGGCTGAAGCCGGATGCACTTGTTCACTGCTACTAAATTCTGAGATTTATGTTTAGCCTATTTATAACAGAAAGGTTGGCTTTGAGTGCATCACAATAAGTGGAACCAGTGTAGCAAAAAACAATTGTGTAATCCATGAGCCATGCAATCTTGTTTGTCCTGGGTAAGCCCATGACGTGGGCCATGCAATTTCACTTAGTGACGGGGGGAGGGGGAGGGAATGGGTGGCAAACAGGATCTTGGCAAGATAACAATTATTTATTACACGGCAAATGCACAAACTATTGTTGTAAGTGCTAAATGATCAAGGAAATGCTGCATAAGTTTCTGTGGGTGGAACAGATTTCTATACTATTTATATAATTAGTTTTGTAGTTGAGCAACTTCGCTGAGCAAGAGAAAAACAGGTCAAAGGCACAAAGAGTGGATCAGCTAGCAGCAGAGCTGAAATTTGGTGTGCATATGAACATTTGCAAGGGGTAGTACACACTGTGAAAGTAATACTTCTTACCACTGAAAATATTTTAGCTTTGACCAAGATCAAACAACCAGGTAAACAGAACAGTATTTATTAGGAAACTGAGAGGAAGGCTAAGTCTGCCTGTGTGTGGCAGTTGGTATGTGCATTGGGAAGAGGTGTACAGTAAGAGAATTTACACATGTGGGAATTTGCACTCTGAGTGGCGGGAGAAATGCACAGAGCAGCAGACAGAGAAGGAGGGATTGTCCCCTAATGTTTAAACTTGCCAAGTTTTCCTTAGTCGAAGTATAAATATCAGAAGAAGACAGGGTAATGCCACTGAGGGAAAGTATAATCACTAATTTACTTATCTAGGGGGAGTTAAAACGATGTTGCCCAAGAACTATGTTGAGTATCCATTTTCAATCAATCAGGAATTACTAAAATATGGCCATCACATTTTGAATGCTAAATCTTTGTGTCCTTCCCTTTCTCTCTCTTTATTATCACCTATTTTTTGTAGGAGCCCTTTCATGCTCAGAGGGTGCAGGTTTTCTTTTCCAAAATTTTTGATCTTGGTTGACAGAAGAAAGGGAAAGTCAAAATATCTTATTTTTTGAACCAATGCAAAGATTTTTCTCATAATTCTTTCAGTTCTTTAAGAATCGAATCAAGACTGAAAAAATGATTCTTGGATATATACAAACACACAAACACTCTCTCTCTCTCTCTCTCTCTCTCTCTCTCTCTCTCACACACAGACACACACTACCCTTATTGACACTATTTCTCAAACAGCATATGCTGGGGTCATCAAAGTTTCTTTTTAAAGTGGTGTTTCAGTACCACCACGTAATATTGCATCTTGTTAGCCTTTGCATTACTGTAGCTATTTCCTGCCGGCCTTACATACCCAACTATTATGGTGCTTCTTCAGAACAGGTTTGTATCAGTTTTTGTGGCTTCTGTGGACAAGATACCACACAGAACTAGAGTGCCTTGCAAGAAAGCCACAGAGTACTGTGTCCCTCCCTACCCCATGGTGCAACAGCCTTGCACAGGAGTGCTTTGCCACATAGGAGCAGGGGGCTCAGTCTGGCAAAGGAACATAAAATGCAAATATATCTGCTCACAATGGCTGTGTCCAATCATATAAATTCCCAAAGCAGAATTCTGTTTCATAAAACAAACAACCACCCTAGAGCAAAGAGACTCAAGGTTTTTGTGCACATAGGATGTGCTTGGACTTAACTAGATGGGGCCAATAATGTTTTTCTCCCCCTCTTCTTTGTAACACCATTTCTAGGTAATGTGTGATGTGAGGGCACTGCATTGTGCATTTCCCTGCCCTCGCCAGTGCTTTGCCCCTGCTGCCAACAACTAATGAATGTGCTTACCTAGACATTAATATGCAGGCGAATAGAGACAAAGTGGTAGCAGATCTCTCTCCTTTCTCCGTCTAGCTAAGTCCTTTTGGTTTACATTCTAATTGCATATGGGATGTAATTAATAACTTACTTGTGTGGATGAAGTATTAAATTCTATGCAAATGGATGGTTTTTGTATGCTGTGTGCCAGAAAAAGCCCCAGCTGTTGCCAAGGAAAAACAAATGCTCTGTCATTTATTTCCTACACATGAAGTAACGCAGAAATTAACTTAATATGAAACAGAAGACAAAGGATAAGAAGAGTCTTGGTGTATTATGGCTTCTATATAAGAATACCAGGAACATGGCAGACAAGCAGAAATAAAAGACCATGACGCACTAGGCATACGTAAAACCATACTAGATGGCAATCATAACAGGAATGCTTTGATTGAGGGACAAATTTTGCGTGGAGAAAGGTGAACTTTGTCAAAAGCTTTTCATACAATTTAACTTCTAGCAAGTCAACAGGACTTCAAAATATTTGCTGTACTTACTCTAACATTATCAAAGCCACATCCAATACATTCTGAACAAGAGGAAATCTGCATACAAGGTGTCACTGGCTGCATTCAGACATAATGCTGGCCACTAATCATGGTTGGAGAAATTAGATTATATATGAGCTATTCACTAGTGCACACAGCCCAAACACCCCAGCTTTGCTCCACCTTTCCTCCTGGTGGGAAAAGAAGCCAGGGAGGGCTGGCTCATCATTAAGTCTGAACCTTCAATCAGGTGTTGTTGTTTTTAAAGCATGATTAGGAAGCCAAAGTTTCTTCTGAAGGTCATAAGAAGCCCTTCAATTTTTTAAAAAAACTAAAATATAAATATCACTTAGGATGAGTTTACACATCCTGAGATATGAAAATGACATCTCAGTATATCTGGCAATGGAAAAAAGGTGTACTAAACTTTAGGCATAAATAGGAATGGAATTAAAACAGCAAGAATCACAATGTCATTATGTAACTGTACAGTGTAGCTACACTGATATTGTAGAGCTAGGGAAGAACAACTCAATTGATCAGGAGGTGAATAATCTTTCCTATAAGTAAAGGCTAAAGTGGTTGGGGCTTTCATTTAGGGGAAAAAAACTTAACTAAGAGGAAACATAAAAAAGGCTTCTACAATTTTTAATTATGTGGAGAGAGTAGTGAGAGAATTTTCACTTTTATCATACTAGAGCATGGGGAATCTTACAGAATTGGCAGTAGATTCACACTACTGTAGATAGAAGGACAAGACATTATAAACAACATGAAATTCAGGATGTGGAGATAGTTATTAGCTTACATGGCATTCAAAACAATTAGGTATCTTAATGGGTGACATGTCTATCAACAGCTGTTTTCTGAGATAGCTAAAAATGGAACCTCCATCTTGAGAAGTATATATAATAATTAGCAATAGCTGGGGACAAGCCACAGAGCCTGCTCTTTATCCCATTGTGCACAGAGGACGGTTGGAAAGCAACATTTGAACTCCTGGCCTTTGGGGGCCAGAAACATTTTAACGTGATATCAAGAGTTTTTAGGGAATATACCAAGTGTCCAAGGCTGTGTTTAGGTGCTATAAAGGCTTCATATTATGCACCCCTCTTTTTTTTTAAAAAAAAAGGTCTTAAATACCCATCACTATGCACCAAATTTGAATAAACCCTTTTTCTAGCGGTACAAATCCTAGCAGAGTATTCATACTTCTATGACAAATGAAAGAAAATAGTTTTGGTATTTTACTATGTACTGTGAGGAAGCAGAAGCTAAATAATTACAATTCCATTGTCTCAGAATAACTTGTTTCTTTCAGATTCTTGAGAAATCCCAGAAGACAAGCTTAAGATATTCAAATGCTTAACCTAGGTGTAGCTCGTGGAGATAAACAGACATTACAATAAATAAACGATCAGTTAAGTCTTATTTATACCTGGTCATGGCTGGCTTCAATGCAGCTTCCAATACCATGGAAAGTCATATGCACGGGAGACAGTGTCAAGCAGGTCATGCATTCTTTGCCATTTTGTCTGTCACTGTAGTGTGCCTATAACAGAAGAAAGTACATCATCTTGGTAAGGTGAAGCAAATCAAAGTGTGGATGGCTCAGCCCCACCACCACTTCAACACAAGCGAAGGAATAACAGGGAATGAAGAACTTGACCCTCACAGTGTGTCCTGGCTATGGCTCTTTACTCGGGGAATGAGAATAAGCCACGCTCAAGCAAACTAGCTAACTATAAGCTAAAGTGGAAGGCAAAAATCTGTGGAAATCCAAATCAACCCCTGCTAGCACAATTTGATTTGTGAAGCTTGAGCAAAACAGATAATGCTGAAGGTCAGTTTCTCTAACTATAGCTGAGATCACCAGTGTACGTGTGCAGCATGCATGCTTGAATATTGTGCAGATCTGTATCTCGCTCAACATTTGATGAAGTCTTCCGGCTTCTTTCACGTATCGCCCCATCACACGCACACCAAGTAGGCCTGCTAAATTGCTTCTGGCTCTTTGCCAGAAAAGAACGTAACATTAAACTTAGGAACTTCATACACAGTGGTTTAACTCGGAATAATCAAAAGAGATCTGAAGGCATTTGAATTCCGTATCTAAACATAAATTCATGAAGAGCTTTCTGACAGTGAGAGCTGTTGAATGGACTCCCTCGGAAGGTGGTTGCCTCTCCAACCTTGGAGGCTTTTAAGCAGAGGTTGGATTGCATCTGTCATGGAGGCTTTAGCTGAGATTTCTGCATTGCAGGAGATTGAACTAGATGATCCCTGGGGTTCGTTCCAACTCTACAATTCTATGATTCTACTGTTACAGTGGTACCTCAGGTTACAGATGCTTCAGGCTACAGACTTTGCTAACCCAGAAGTACAGTGGTACCTCGGGTTAAGTACTGTGGTACCTCGGGTTAAGTACTGTGGTACCTCGGGTTAAGTACAGTGGTACCTCGGGTTAAGTACTGTGGTACCTCGGGATACATACGCTTCAGGTTACAGACTCCGCTAACCCAGAAATATTGCTTCAGGTTAAGAACTTTGCTTCAGGATGAGAACAGAAATTGTGCTCCGGTGGCGCGGCAGCAGCAGGAGGCCCCATTAGCTTCAGGTTAAGAACATTTTCAGGTTAAGTATGGACCTCCGGAACGAATTAAGTACTTAGCCCGAGGTACCACTGTACTTAATTCGTTCTGGGGGTCCATTCTTTACCTGAAACTGTTCTCAACCTGAAGCACCACTTTAGCTAATGGGGCCTCCTGCTGCTGCTGCGCCGCCGGAGCACGATTTTTGTTCTTATCCTGAAGCAAAGTTCTTAACCCGAGGTACTATTTCTGGGTTAGCGGAGTCTATAACCTGAAGCGTATGTAACCTGAAGCATATGTAACCCGAGGTACCACTGTAATACCTTGGGTTAAGAACTTTACCTCAGGATGAGAACAGAAATTGTGCGCCGGTGGCGCAGCGGCAGCGGGAGGCCCCATTAGCTAAAGTGGTACCTCAGGTTAAGAACAGTTTCAGGTTAAGAATGGACCTCCAGAACGAATTAAGTTCTTAACCCGAGGTACCACTGTACAGTATTAGAAAAAAATGTTTCAGGCATTCTGATGTGTGTAGTACGTTGTAGTGAGACTCTCATGTTTTAGCTGTTCATTTGAACAGCCTTAAACATCATTTTAATTTGTTTCTATTATATGCAGGAAAATAGTATTATTTGTCATTTTCCCATCTACATGTATCAAGGGCACAGAATTTGGTCTTTTTTGTACTTTAAATATTAGTATATCTTTTTCTCATATTCAGTCTTTTAAAAAGGATTAGCTATTACTTTAGCATTATTTTGTACTTCACCACCAGTTTTCCCTATTAATAATACTCAAATTCTGCTGTTATTATGCACACATGCAGACAGACACACACACACACACACACACCATCAGCCCAATGAAAACTGGGCATGCTCTATGGCCACAAAAGGCTGGTTTTCTTGTTCCAGAGCAGGGTGGAATGACAACCAGGAAAACCAAGGGGACAAGAATGGAGTATACTTGGAGAGGGCATGGCTGGATGGAATACTTAGCAGGAAGAGTTGACACTGGAACAATTTCTTGTAGGTCCTATTTGTCAATATTATTTATTATCACTATCACTAACCCATTACAAAGCACAGTCTTATTTTTTCCTTCCTATGGTATGTGTATAGTTCAGATCTGGCTATATTTCATTTTACCACGTAGCACTTTGAATCCATTTTTATTGCATACCGATGACACGTTATGACCTTGTAGCATATGCATAAGAAAAACCTCAAACAGCAACAAAAATATCCCCTGGAGTAAAGTGCAGCATGTTCTCCAGGAAATAAGTTAATGTCTTTATTTAGAATACTTATATTCCACTTTATATCCCAAGAGGTTCTGAAAGCAGCTTGCAATAGTATTTCACAATACAATCACATTCAAGTGCAGGAACAGAAATACTTTTCTTATAGACGAACATACAAATAAGGTCTTGCTTGTCTGTAGCCTGGCTTGGTTCCAGATGCCTTTATCTCTGAGGCTTGGTGAGCACCGGAAGTGAGAGGGCCAAGCAAACTATGATTAAGCAAATCTTCCGGGTTCAGACATAATGCCAAACCACAGTTAAAGCAAGCCAGGGTTTATAAGCCAACAACAAATCACGGCTTCACACTGTGGTTTGTTGCCAGAAAACAACCCCAGGTGAGTCAGCAGGTCTGAGTTCAGATATTCAGTTAAAACACACTTTGGCTAAACAAATCATGGCTTAGCATTGTCCACGAACCAAAGCAACTACTCAGACAGGCAAAAGCTTTTCATTCAGCAACATCAACTTATGTGCCCATTCATTTAGTGAGTAACTGACAGTGATAGGCAGTGTTAGAAACTGAGATATGAAATCTAGCAGCTAAATGGCACCTTAAACCTAGGTTATGGGCGCTACAACGGAATGTCTAGGTGTCTCAGCTGAAAATGAATGAACTGCAGCTAAAACATTATGTTCAATTTTCACATGGTCTAGTCCTTCCCCTGCCGACACCCCTAATATACTTAAGAGGGTCTCTTCTCCAGTCTTCAGAGAGTAGATTGAAGTGGGGAGGCAGAAAAAGGTCCTCCTTTCCTTCCACACTCTGCAGTTTTAATCTGAGATCTTAGGCGCAGGACTGCTAATGAAACTCCTTGTCACAAAATGCGCCTAGAACAATGGGAGTTAGTACACCTGGTGATAGTACACCTGATGCACGTAGCCAGTAAAAAATAAAGGGACATTTAAATGTGCCAAGACAATGTTTGATACTGCTGCAAAGTTACTCCTTCTATCTTAATCATGAGGCTATATACGTATATAAGTCAAAAAGATGCTTAAAATCACCACTAATTTAATTCTGCAACAATGCAATCTACAAAATAAAAATCACACACAGATGACTGTGAATCTCAGGAGGTGTCTGAAAAATGTTACCTCAGTCTGCAATTTGGATTTCAAGAAATAAGCCAGTATGTCATACATTGACTGAAAATAGTGAAGATCTACGTGAACCAGCATGTGTACTTAATTTTACACACTAGAATTTGCTTAACTGCCAGACACTAGATCCTGGAGTTCCTGTGCCTAATGGCCAATCCTCACTCAGACCACCTGGCCCTGTAATTTTTTTTAACCCTGCTCCGAAACACACATGTCCACAGCTGTGCAAGCCAACTGCTTCCTGCTGAGGTTCCCAAGCATGTCACCCTCTTCTGTCCACAGTTCTCAGTGTTTCTGTGTTTTAAAAGATACCCAACCATCTACACTTGGCTCTGGGGTTGTTGGTTTCCTTTCCTGGTCCACCCGATTTATCTCTCTGCTCCATTTTAGTTGCTCTACCTCCCCCCACCCCCCGCGCTTTCAGGATCCAATTCTGTATATGTATGTTCCTGTTTTGCAGTAGAAGAAACCCTATTTGCAAATGCAGCAAATGAGGAGAACATATCCCAACCACAGGCTTCAGCATTAGCAGTGCTGTGTTACATGGCCGACACACAAACCTTTCTGTAAGTCCAGTCCTGCCAAGCAATAAAATAGCTCTGCAATGAAAACATGCTTACCACTAACTATGAATTAGAAGATTTGTAGGTGAAGGGTTTTGTTCTTAGGAGGCAGCCATTTATTACTTACTGCTCTTGGCTGTAAATAATTAAAATTTATGCACTCTATTGGAAAAAGCATTAGCCGTCCATTAACCAGATACCAACGAGATTAGAAAAAGCTAGTTATGCGAAGAGATTTTCCCACACCAAAGCTTAGCTGTTCACAGTTTGAAAACACATTTCTGTCTGGTTAAATGCTTTCTTCCTTTAACATTTATTAGCTTTAAAAAATTATTTTAAAAGTCATGGGTGACAGTGGAGTTCATGTATCCAACCCTGAAACGTACCCTGTATGATTCAAAGCACCAGCAGGAGTTTCAGAAAGCTAGACAGAAATAAACTGGTAATAAAATGCCCCTGTGTCCTGCAATGCACAAATCTCTGCAACTGACAGGCTACTGCCATTTGATAGGGAGGGAAGGTCCCTTTTATTTATTCAAAGAATTGGAAAGTGCCTGTCCCTGTTACTGCTCTTTATTTATTAATTTCGCATGGCCTTATATTTAACGGGAACCTAAACAATTGATTAGTGGGGCAATATTTTTGTAGTCCTACAATGCTGTGCAATGGTGCAGATTTATATCTTAGCATCCTCAGGTGAGCTTCCCAATCATCATTTGGGGCTAGGGAAATAAAGAATAAGATGGTGACCCTAAGCTGATTTAGATGTAATGGCAAACCATGTTTTGGTACTGCATGAATGAGGCTGCAAGGACCCTGGTATGCACATGTTCCCTTCTTACACTCCTCCCCTCGTGTAGCGCAATATGGCAACACCCACAGTTAACAGTTGCCAGCCCAGGGATGGAGGTCAAGTACAAATCATAGTCTGGTAGTTTGCTTGAAGCAAACCAAAGCTGTTTAAGTCAATCATGGTGCATGAAAGGATGGAGAAGTCCAAAGTTCCTTCAAGGCTCATTTAGCAGGATATCATAGTTTGGTGTTAATGTCTGAATTAGCCCATTGTGTTATTATAATTCATGAAAGCATATTTGCCTTCTCTTCATCTCTCCTTTACTGCTCTCATGGGATAAATACAGTGGTACCTCAAGTTACAAATGCCTCAGGTTACAAACGCTTCAGGTTACAAACTCCGCTAACCTGGAAGAGTTACCTTGAGTTGAGAACTTTGCCCCAGGATGAGAACGGAAATCATGTGCCGGCGGTGCAGTGGCAGCAAGAGACTCCATTAGTGAAAGCACACCTCTAGTTAAGAACTGTTTCAGGTTAAGAACGGATCTCTGGAACGAATTAAGTTTGTAACTAGAGGTACCACTGTAGTTACTTTCACCTTCCTATTGCACATGAAATAATTCTCCTAACATGCTTCTCTGGCTCTTCCTCCCATCCCCACCCCACATTAAATTACAAACTTTATCATGCTCATGTCGTATAAACTTGCTAATTATCACATAAACACTACAGACTGTGACTTCAATCTTATGCAGATAATTCAGCCACCCTTAAGAAAACCCTTTCATTTCAATGGGACTTTTAACACATCAGGTAACATGTTCCAGATTTGAGCTGTGTGAATGGTGGAAGGAAAACGGCAAAATAAGAAATAAGGAAGTAATTTCAAACTATTTACAATTAATGCTAATTTTCAAAAGTAGTGGGAGATAAAGGGGGAAAATCTTAGGCTGAACTGGCTTCATATCACATTAAAATAGCTTTAAAAAAAACCTTGTTTCCTGCAATGCTGAAGTTTCTTGATCTATGGCACAACTAAATATAGTATTTTACTAATCTCACTGGGGAGCTGGCTAACTGCTCACCCCCTGTGGTAGAAGTCTAAGGAACACATGAAAAACACCCACATTTAAGAAAGACCCCTTCCTAGATCATTAAACAGTAGATAAAGGCCTGAACATTTACATGTGATATATAACGCAATCATTGTGTCAAGAAAACATATGTTTGATTAGTACGCCTCAGGTTCATTAATCGCTGTGTCTGCCTCACAGTGGTGAGCAGAGTTTCCATTGTAGCTACTGCATAGAAAGGGGAAGATACACAGCAGCGAAAAGACTGACAGCTCTACACTCTACCTTGCAGCATTCATAACACGCTTCCGCCTTGAAAAATCTGCATATTAGCCGCAGGAAAATGGATTTAAATACTTATTACAACACAGAACCTGTCTCTAGAAATTATATAATTTATACACCATAGTTAGATGTGCAAATAAAGGAAAAGATAAGGTTGCTTCAGGTACTTAGGATAAAAATGAAGCCTGTGCTAGTGCAAGTTGTAAGTTGCACAACCAAGTTAATTAAATCTGCATGCCTATATAAATAGTGCTAAGGATGGAAGAAAGACAGTCCTTAATTTGTGGTGTTACTTCAACCCCTGTGCTATGTCCAAATAGGAGGGGGGAAGCTGAATTAGACTAACCTTGCTTAAAACAAGAGCTGACGGTCAGAGAGATAACCAGGAAGCGGTACAACAGATCAAAGGAAGCTGGGCTGGCAGGAGCAAAGGTACGGACTGTGATTAAAATGATAAATCAATTTTATAGGGCCCAAAACCTTATTATTTATAGAATGGATTTATGAATGAATGGATTCTGACATTAGCAATTCCAGATCACTGGGAACTGCTTTGAAATGCTATACTAGACAGTTATTTAAAATCCAATATGTTTAGCTGCTCATAAAAGTAGTTCAAACAATCTCCAAGGTGGTCTTGTCATGCTGCAGATGATACAACCAGGGTCCCTTGGAGATGGTCGGATCCTGTGGAGCAATGGGAGGAACTCAAAGAGTTGGAGCTGCAGGACCCTGGGGAGGGGTCTAGCAGGGTAGGGAAGGTGGAATCGCAACCCCCAAAAGTTTCTGATCCCTTGAACAGGGGTCTAGCCGTCTGGGAGATGGAGATCTAGATCTAGGGGAGAGACTGAGCAGGTAGTCAGAAGAGCATTCCATCCCTACAGCACTGGATATCTTAGTTTAACACAACATGCTATACAGCTGCCTCTGGCACCTCCTCAGGTTAGTGAAGATGCTCCCTGTTAAAGTGAGGCAATGGAGAGCAAGTCTGATGCTGAGCTGTTTCTGACTCCACCTCCTTCTCTATGGACACAGAAACGCCATCACCAGAAGGAACAATCCTCGCGGAGCCAACCAACTCAAAGAAGTGAACACTTGCTTGCCCTGTCTTGGAACTCTTGCCACAAAATAGCGGTGCCCACCATGCTCTTCAAAGGGAAGGTTTAAGGGGGTGGTGGTGTTGCTTGTTGGATCAATGTGCTAGCTTGCACTTAGCTATATACCGTATTTTTCGCCCTATAGGACGCACCGGCCCATAGGGTGCACCTAGTTTTTTTGGGGGGGGGGAATAAAGAAAAAAAAATTCAGAAAAAAGATCTCAGAACCCACAGGTAAAACCTTCCTTTTACAGAGTCTTAAGTTTAACCCCCCTTTAAAAAAAGCAACCACAAAGCACAGCTTCGCTACAAATAATTGACTGCTCAGAAAGTTTATACACAACCAGCACTGATAAGGTTTCCATCCTAAGAAGTCTCTACAGTGCCTAGCAGTTGTGAATATGGGATAGTGCTCCTTATGGGGCAATGATGTCCAGAATTAAGAGACAGTCGCTGAAAATGAGGCAGCACCCTGACAACCAAGCACTTTAAATTGTTTTGTGCAGATGCTTCCCCTCGCCACCCCCTCTGCTAATGCGAAGTGCCGAAAGATCAGCGGTTGTTTTGCAAGCGGCTCTTTGCCGCCTTAAGCGCACAAGTCCCCCTCCCTCCGCAGCGCTCCGAAAATAAGTTGAGAGATCCCTCCCAAACCTCTCCGGCTTCTCTCCCCGGTGCCTCCCGCCGCCCACCCCAGCTCAGCTGCATCCGGGACTCAGGTCCACTGATCCCCCCTTCCCTCGCAGCCTGCACCGCTTCCAAGGAAAGAGGGGCAGCCGGACGCACAACGCCAGGCAGCCCCGAGGTGGGTGGGCAGCCGAGGAGTGCGTCCTCCGGTGCAGCGGGGCTCTCCATGGGCGGCGCCCCGCTGTCCTCCTGCAGGGGCTGCGCTCGGCTCTCCCGTTGGGTGGCTCCGTGGCCCCGCGCTGCGCGCCCGCCTGCTCCCCCAACCAACCCCGCTTGGCCGCCCAACCTGCCCGCCAGCTCACCTGGCCGGGGCCGGAGGGGCATCGGCTGCAGGCGCCTGGTTCTCCCCGCGTCAGGAGCAGCTCGCCTTTCCAGAAGCAGCAGCAAGTGCGGCTGCAGGCACCGCGGAGCTCAGCCGGACGCCCCGGCATCGCCTCGTCTCCCGCCCAGGCGGAGGCTCCCCGCGCACCGCGTCCCTGCCAGAGACGGAGTGGGCGCCTTCTGCGGGAACTCCCGCTGGGCTCCCAAGGCTTTCGCTGAAGCCTGCATTTGCCCCATAGGACGCACACACATTTCCCCTTCATTTTTGGAGGAGAAAAAGTGTGTCCTATAGGGCGAAAAATATGGTATCTGAACCTCTTATATACCTGCTGAACCTTATAACCTGTAGTGTGCCTTATGTACTGATTTGAGCATTAAAGCCTTTGGCAGAATTAGAGTGGGGAGTTCTGAGTTCCCCGTTCTGCAGTGAGGCCAAGGATATATCCCGACTGAGTTATATCCAGCCCTTCTGCAAATCACTTCAGGGTGCTGTACATGATTTGCACCTGGCTTCATCCTCCCAACAGCCCTGTGAGGTAGTGGGGATAGTGACTGGACTAAGGTCCCCAGAAATAATGGTATTCCAGGTCTTAATGCAACACTAACTGCTACACCACACCAGCCCTCATTAAATTTAAATTTAATGTTGCCAAAAATATGGTGTTGGGCATTGCTAATAAACAAAGGGTAGAAAAATGGGCAACACGGGAGCTGTGAAAGAGTACACTTATATCAATTATTCAAAAATATGGACCTCTTAAGTAGTTATGTTGAATGCATATGGAGTCATCTGACAACAAACAGCACAATCATAACTCCTGTCTACTCAGAAATGAATCCTACTGAATTCAGTGGGGCTTACTCCAAGGGAAGGGGGTTAGGATTGCAGCCTTAGATGGTGTACATACAGACAGAACCCTAAATTTTATTTAGATTTCACAGCAAAAGAAAAATACAGAGAGGCTGCCAAGAATGTCTAGAGACGTAACACTGATCTCCTAGTCCTTTCATCTTGGGAATAAAAAACAACCAAAGAGATAATAGCAAGACCTGTTTCAAAGCCTGCTAATTTTAGGTACGGACAGCATTTCTTTTTGAAAGTATGTATTTCAGCTGAATAATTATGGCAAGCTGAATCCAATATCTGTGAAGAATTAAGGCAGGTTTGGAGAATAAAAAAGAAATCATGTTTGAAATAACATTTTGATTTCTGCGTCAGTGCAAATATGCTTACACCTGCTCTTAATTTTCTTCTTGGTTATGAAAGCTGTTGTTTGCCCAAAGTGAGGAGGAGAAAAGACTGTGTGTCGTGCAAGTAAATCCAGAAACATTCAAACCAATGGGCAACTGGTGTTGATCAGTCTAAGTTTTGTTCTTAGAACTGCTGAAAAATATGGTGTTAATTCAATTACAGCCTCACAACATGACACATACAAAACACAGCTATTTCCATCCGTGCAAAGCATCCCTGTTTCATATTGAATATACTGCTGTTTTTTGTGTGCTTACATGTCAGAATGACCTTATTTCCATCAGAAGCTCATCTCTGAAAATCTGCCCTCTGTAAATCTAGATTTCTCACTTCAGGCAGCCCCATTTAATGGTACTTTCTTCCTTCTAATCTGTGTTTCTCGCTACTTTTTCTTTTGAAAAATTACCCTGGAAAATCAAAGTGCAGATTAAACCTGAACAACTAAGCACCAGGCTACGAACAATTGAGTGCCATACTTTTTTCAGTTCTGCTGTAGCAACTCAAGCCTTCTAAACTTTTGGCATCTCTCCAGTGTAAGGTTGGCATCTAACTTTATCAAGGATTTACTTAAAAGAACTTGGCAGGGAGCACAGGCTGCTTTGTTTAGTGCTGGTTACATTATTTTGAGAGGTCCTGACAGCTTTAGAGCTATTTTAAAAAACTAAACAAAAACCAAATGTACTGGTTTTAAAAATAATGTTTGGATTTCTCCAACTGGAAAGCTAGTTGTAGGCATGTGCTACAATGTGTAGGATTGTAAAAAATAAGGCAACAGCATTTCATTCATTCAGCCCTATACCTGAGTTTACTTATACATGATCCTGCCATTTCTATGCATCTGCCATTTGCTTTTCCTGTTTGGCAATAGTTAGAACACGAAAACCCTGTATTTCATTTTTGAGACAACAAAATCATGTCAAGTATTACAATGCTTTTAAGTACAAGGAGTTGCTGCTTTTCATAGTGGCAGCAATGGATAGGTAATCTGGATGCCCATTCTCTGCCCCGCCCCTAATTCTCTGATTCTAGAATATTGAAAATAATATTTGTAACTTGACCTTTATTTATCTATTAAAAAAATGCAAAGCTATCTGAATACTTGCAAGCTATAGAGAGCTCCTGAAATGCTTCCCCAGCAATCATACAGTGGCTTACGATTGTTCACACATTAGGTACCAGCAGAAGGTAGGAAAAGTTACTTGGCAAATCCTCCGAGGTTTCAATTGTACTAGGATATGTTTCAGTCTGACAGGATTTGTACCAATTCATATTCTATTCTTTTCAGCCCATCATGCTGACTGGGATGATGGAAGTTTGAATCCAGCATTGAACAGAAGAGAAACTTCAGTAAAAAGAGTACAAAATCTTCATGGAACCCACAGGCTGAAAAACATGCATCCCTCAGTGTTCACTTGTGGCTGGTGTGTGCACCTGAGAATCAGATATGTTAAGAGTGAAGTGGGCCAACATTCTGAAGATGTTTAAAAAGTAAACATAACATCAATGTCACAGTTTGCCTGAGGTATCATAGATGACCGGTATATTTAAGGATTTCCCCCCCACTGCAATAAATGCAACATGTGTCCAGCAGAGAACCTGAGGTATCTGACAAAAAAAGCCCAAAGGTCTTAGTTTGACAGTCATGCTTGTTCGTACCATTAAGCTTTGGGTAACCTATTCTTCCTTTTAACAGCTATCTTTTATCTTTTCACCAACTGACTGCTCAGCATAATATCGTACAACATACATTAATACCTTGCTGTCATTGCCAAAGCAGACCAAAACAATGTCTTCAGGAGGAAACCAGAATGATACTCTCCTTCTTCTACCTCAAACACAATGTTGGTGCATTGCATAGGGATCTGTCGCATTTGCACAGGGGTATCCATTTGAAAAGCCCAATTCATGAAAACTGAAATGCATGGTGTGCAAAACTGGTGTGTGTGGATTTGAAGTATTCATGTGTTGAGTTCTTCTTGTGGCAGCCCGAACATAAACATGACATTCCAGTGCGCGGATATCAGATGGACCTGGAAATGGAGGAGGTGGGCCAGAGAAGGCAGGACCAGAAAGTCCAGGTCCCTGCCTCACATAGAAATAAAAATATGCATGTTGCTTATTTTTCAGTTCATTAACTTAGGAAAACTATGGTAATTACTCCTTTTGCAGAAGTTTGGATTTCAGAGGGTCAACAGCACTGGTCTGTGATACTTCCTGCTTAAGTTTATCTGTATCGTAAGAAGCAAACAGCACTGAGTTCATGCATCTTTCAAAATCAGTCCAAAGAGATTCACTGTTCTTGTAAACGTCTAACAGAACCCGATTTCCTTTCTGAATAGCATCTATTTTTTCAAAGCTAAAGCATGGGGGAAAGATACAACACTGTGTTTAACATACGGTATGTCAAATACGACCTTATACTGAAGGTTCTAAAGGAGGAAAAGTTTAGAGCCAGCTGATTGATTAGACAAATGCTCCACAATTTATTTATTTATTTACTCCTGGTATTGGTCATCCAGTTAGATGAAGTACAAGGGACTCTTTCCTCTGTGTGCTAACAGACAAATACACAGCAACATCTATTTGTAAATGCATTCCCACACACCCATGAAAGAAGGCAACTTCCTGACCAGCCTCAGGAATCAAGGCTACTGGCACTGGGTACAAACAACCATAAATTCCAATTTAAACAGCAATGTAATACCTGAAGGGTCTTATAAATCTCAAACTGCAGAACTATGGATGCTTTAACTCTCTAATGCTTTGGTAACATAAAATGTGAGGAGTAATTAAAGAAAATATGGGTCCCTATACGCATGTACATTACCTGACTTATTAGCTGATTATTCGCAACTGAGGAACCACACACTGAAAGCTCCACAGCACTCCCTAAGCATCACCCTCTGGAAACAACCATCCATGTAGGAATGGAACCACCACAAAGTACTGCTGCCCACCTCTAACTCGAACAGCAGCTCCAGAAGGATACCATGGTTGATGGTATCAAAAGCCATTGAGAGGTCAAGGAGAATTAACAGGGACACATTACACCTGTTTCTCTCTCCCAACAGAGGTCATAGTACAGGGCAACCAAAGCAGTTTCTGTGCCAGAACTGGGCCTAAACCCTGACTGAAAAAGTTCTAGAATATCAGTTTCCTCCAAGAGCACCTGGATGGAAGACACTCAGAAATCAACAAATGTGAAATAGAAAGAGAGCTGAAATAGTGTGATCTGTTCATACCCACAATGTGCACGTATGGATTGAATCTTAGGCCAAATTCAGATGTAGTAAGACATTGTACAACTGGGCCTTCATGCGATATAAAAATGTTTTATTTTCCAGATTCAGGAAATGTGGGCATACTCTACAGAGAATATCACCTGCTTACTAGGTCACAACTTAAAACCACTGACTGAAACTGAATGGCAACAACTGGAACACAAGGTTACCATTTTTTGCTCTTTACACTGTTTTTCCAGACCATGTTGAACCACCTACAGTTATGAAAAAGATCCCAGGCTAGGTAGAGATTTAGGCTAATCCAGCAACTATCTTCTTACACTCCTGTCACTTTTGAGCTAAGAAGTGATATTGACTTAAGCAGACCTATTCTGAAGTGTGCCAGAGCTGGATGTTACATTTTCTAAAGAACAATGATGAGAGGTACAAAAAGAACAAACGTAGTAGTTGCACTATATGGCACATTGCATGCATTATACATATGAAAATAATCTCTGCAGGTGGAGAACTGTAAATAATTACTTAACTATTCACAGATTACCACTAGTCTTAACCTCTGAGAAGGTCATACTTCCTGATACTCAAATGAGGGGGAGACGAGAGGAAGGGGAAGGAAACTCTGATAGGTGCTGGTTATACTCCACTTATGAGGTTAATTTGGAGCAAAGGAAATGCAAATGATGAGCTTCCCATGGATGTCTTCCAAACAAAGAAATACAAATTGCATTTGTGTGCATATCTAAAAACAATTATTGGAAGACTGATCCAATAATGCACCATCTAAGTGCACCAGTTTTAATTTACAGCGGTGGGGTGGGATGGGGTGGGGGGTGGGGAATCAATCAGCCAGAACTCTTTGAAATAAACTTCTACACAAGGCCATCTGTACCCCTCACATCACCATATCTTATTGAATAGATTGCCAGATCGGGTTTATACCTGTACAACTTCAGATACCAGGTTTTGTAGTGAATTACTATAACAGATTTCAGATGCTCTACTCGGTGAAATCTGCTGAATTGGTACTGCAGACCTTTTCTAGAAAATGTAAATTTTATACAGAAAAACCATGGGGATGTGCGGGGTGTCCTTGGTCTCTAACATGAAAACTCAGGGCTCCAGCTAACCTGAACAAAAGTTTTGTAGGGATGGTGGCTTTTTTTCTTTCCTACTCTCCTGACACTTTCCCCTGCTTTGCTACGTAGGGCTACAGAGCTTAGGCTTGGAGCTGTCTGCTAGCCTTAAACCTGAGCACTTTGTTGCTAAATATTGGGGTGAGCATGTTTATCGGTGGAAACAGTGCCCCCCTTTAGCCTCCATACTTTTCTGTATAGTATAGGGATGGGGTTTTTTAACCCTTATTACACTCTCTCCCCAACCCCCAACCCCAAAAACTATAATCCTGACCTCCAGGATACTTACTGTAAAGTTTTGATCAAGTCAATGCACAGAACACCCATGTGTATTTTATGCACGTTTGTATCATTCACATCTAAAGTGGGAATGCAATCTACCCTCCAACAAAAGGGGAGGAATGTGAAACCTCACCACAGTATGTTCCATAGGCCCTGCTGCATCTCATTTGACCCTTCGCAACACACTCCAGCTAATTTTCCTAGTAAACTATAGCTGGATTGGACAAGTTAAGTAATATTCACTATTAGCTGCTCGGAGCACTTGGAAAAAATGGCCTATAACATTTTTAAAGTAAATCATCAGCATGTAGAACCAATTCCACTAGATATTTCAATGTAACCAAATGATTTGGGGTATTTTATTTGCACTGTAGCTTTTAAAAAACTTCTTTTTCTGTTTAAGTTATGAAGCAATGAACAAAATTGCAAGTAAACATTAAAATAGCAACGCTTCTTTTATGTGCAGCTCATTTTGTTTAATAAGCCTCCAAGCAAGTGGCTTAAATAATAATCCTAAACCTGAACAATAAGAATGCTTTATACAGATACTGTAAAATTTGTTAAGTACTTGGCTTCATTAATTCGAACTGAATCAAAGTACAGCACTGGTCTTTTAATAACAGAGCCCTGTAATAATGGGTAATGAATAATTTAATAGACTTGCCTAGCATGCAGTGTATGTGTGTCTCAAATACTGATGGCTTGTAACATATGTGTGTTTTACATATATATATAATGAATACAGAAAATTAAAGCCTAAATAAAAATACATATTTTTAAAAGGTATATCTTCTAGTTGGACGTTGGCGACTGTCCAATTAGGTTTTAAAAAATCAATATACTTATTCTTATTATAGTAAACAATGCCTCTTGGGAAGTAGTTTTTTTATTGTTTAGTTAATTTTTTTGAAATATGGAATGTGTATGCTCAGTTGTCAGTGGGGAACAAAGATGTGTTTATAATTAAGAAATAGACATTTTAATGTTGATTGTTCTCAGCACACAGGAACTAATAATTTGTCTAAAGAAAAACCACAGACAACTCTGAGGCATTCAAGGAGTATGAAATAAGCGCCATCCTGGTCAATGCACTATTTTCTTCTCTGGTAAACCTGTGTGATATAACTAACCTGTAAAGGAAAAAAAGGCTTTTAAGATCTTGAACAGAAAGCGCTTTCTGTAGTGAGATGGTGAAGAGACTGGTGATAGGCACTTGACAGCCCACTAAGCCATTTCCCACAGAGATTCTGTTCAACACTCTCCTCAGTGCTCAGTGATCCAGCACAGAGCTTCATGCTCATTCCAAAAACTCAGGCAGCCAAGGTATTAAGCTGAACTGAACAAAAGGGGTGCGGGTAGGAAGCCAAAATCACCAGTTTCTTGATACACTGAAGAAATAAGTGGGAATTAGAGAGAATATCTACTGAAGTTCATGTAGAATGACCAGCAGCAACCTGGGCAAAAAAGGAAACAAGGATTCTATTTTTCAAGACCAATCAAGAATGGGTGGGGGGGCAGAGAGGGGGGCAAGTAGATAGGAAAAGCGCAAACAATCAGTGCCTAGTAACTGTATCTTACAGCTAAGGAAGTAAGCAAGTTGGTGAAAATGTTACTATAAATTGTGTTTTCTCTAATGAAAATAAAGCACTGAAAGCAATTCAACAAGATGTGAAAGAAAGATGTAAGAGATAATGAAAACTTTTGAGGATTGAATTTCCTTTCATCAAGATTTGTCTGATCCTACTATATGCAGATGAACTGAGGGACACAAGATATCCACCTCTAACTGGCACGGCGACTCAGTTAGGGCAAGCTTTCAATGTTTCTATTTCCTAGCGCCAAGAAAGCCTGAAAGTATATAACTGATTTTTTTTTTTTAACAGAAGCTATAATGTGAGTGTTAGCAAGTGCAAGATCTGATTTCCTTCCTTTGGTTTTAAACGGGTTCTCTTTTCTTTTTGCAAACATCAAACCGTCCGCCAGAACACATCAGGAGCCACTTTTAATTATTCACCACCACCTCAAAGTTTAAAAAGTAGCTTTAGGTTGGTTAGAAAAATAAAAGAATCCCTGCTGCACAAGCAAACACATTTTTGAAATAAAAGGGGCTAGTTAGATACATGCCAATACTTCTTATGATGGAAATATTTAACTAATAAGTATACATTCCCCTTCTGGGTTAGGTACTTGAAAAGATGATAGGGCAGCTTCAGGCATGCTTGGATCTGTGTCTAGGCCTGATGGGGGAGAAATGGCCTTGGTTGTCCTAGCTGATGATCTTCATTGGAAGAAGGGTAGGGGAGTGTGAGCCTGCTGAAATTTATTGGCTTTTCAGCGCTTTCAATACCACTGACTGTGGTATCTTCTTGGACTCCCTGAGGAGATGGGGTGCAGTGTTTTTCCGTGGTTCTGCTCTTATTTCCAAGGGCGGCTCCAGAGAATAGCACTGGGTGACTTCTGATGGAAAGTGCTGTGAGAAGTTGGTTCCATATACAGAAGTTGTAGGAATGGCTTGTTTTTGACCAGGTTGCACCTGCCTTCAAGTTGTTTAGATTGGGGGTGCTCCTTGAACCATCACTGTCACTTCAGGGCCAAGTAGCCTGGGTGGATAAAGAAGTACCTATGCCTTGCTTCAGCTGGTGTACCAGCTGCAGCCATTCTTCAATAAGGATACCATGGCTATGGTCACTCATGCTCTGACAACCTCCAAGGTGGACAACTGTAACGTGTTCTACATCAGGTTGTCCTTGAAGATGCTCCAGAAATTGCAATTAGTGCAAAACTTGCTTGTAGGAGTAGCAGGCCTAGTACATAAAACTCACATTTAAAAACAAGTTGACTGGTTGCCATTTTGTCTTCCAGCCCAAGTCAAGGTGCTTACACTTTAAAGACCTGAATGGCTAAGTCCGAGGTATATAAGCGAGTAGAATGCCTTCTCACATATCCATCTGCCCATCCTGTGAAATCAATGGATGATACCTGAACTAGTGGTCCCTGCACAGGACGACATATGTAGTGCTGGGGTCCATGGAAGGGCCTTTTCAATGATGGCTCCATGTCTGTAGAATACCCTCATCACCAAGGTGTGCCTAGTGACATTGTTGTTTTCCTTTATGAAACAGGTGAAGACACACATCTTCTACCAGGCTTTGTGAGGAGGGCAACCGTGACTGAAGTAATTTCTAAATATTTTGAGGATTGCATTTTATTAAAAGTTGTATCAAAACAATTGTTATTTAAGTTCTTGTTGTCAATTATTATTATTATTATTATTATTATTATTATTATTATTATTATTTATACCCCGCCCATCTGGCTGAGTTTCCCCAGCCACTCTGGGAGGCTTTCAACAAAGATTAAGAATACATTAAAACCCTGTGGCCTTTTGTCGCAGGGCAGTATTTAAATTAATACCAAATCATTATACAGTGGTACCTCAGGTTAAGTACTTAATTCATTCTGGAGGTCCGTTCTTAACCTGAAACTGTTCTTAACCTGAAGCACCACTTTAGCTAATGGGGCCTCCTGCTGCTGCCGTGCCGCCGGAGCATGATTTGTGTTCTCATCCTGAAGCAAAGTACT
Organism: Podarcis filfolensis; assembly: GCF_964270895.1. Taxonomy (NCBI): domain Eukaryota; kingdom Metazoa; phylum Chordata; class Lepidosauria; order Squamata; family Lacertidae; genus Podarcis; species Podarcis filfolensis. Next base: position 59,464,020 of record NC_139603.1, read on the forward strand.
TAACCCGAGGTAATATTTCTGGGTTAGCGGAGTCTGTAACCTGAAGCGTATGTAACCTGAAGTACCACTGTGTATTCTTCCGTCCATGCTGTGCATGATTATTTAGGAGCACTACATGCGTTACTTCCCCCCCATCCCAATGGAAATCCAGTTTCAGGCGGCAACAGACAAGACAGTAACAAAATCATTGGAATATATACAGGATCCTTTGACATTCTTACAACTCTAAATCTTCTAAATAAATAAATAAATAAGCTAAATAATTCTGCAGATAACGGCTATACAATGCCTTTTATTCAAGTCCACCCATACCTGAAAGCCTTGGATCCTTGCCAGATATTCCAGTTGCTTTGAAGGTTGCACAGTAGAACAAGGGGCAGTGACTGACATTCCTTTCAGTCCTATAGCTTCAGCAGTGGGAGATGTTCCGTTCATGAGCAGTTCCCTGGCAATTGTAGCTGTATTATTAGTGGCAGGAGATGTGCTGAAGAAACAACTAGATGCTTGGCTCATTTCCTTGGAGGACAAATAGTTTACAGGGGTACCAGGGGATGCTTTGTTGCGGCTCGCTTCCATTTCTTGATAAACATCAGGAGAGAGATGGAGTATTCCCTTTGGTGCTGAAAACAAGAACAAAGACCCTTTTTACTCTACCTGTAATTGTTTAAATATTACCAAACAGAACATTGCCAGTAAACACATTCTACTTTCAGATACTTCTTATTGAAACCATCAGTTTCATCCTCACAAGTCTCATCATTGTCAATCATCATCAGTGACGATATTGTGGCATCTGTTTCTTACTTCTCTATGTGGAAGATACACTTAAATCTTAGCCATCTTCCAGAAATGCATAATAATATTAGATGCCATTTTTCAGTGCAGGGCAGTAGATATGCGGCCACATTCACACATAATGCCAAACCTGAACAACCCCAAACAAAACATCAGGCTTCAGCCTCCCACCTTCCAACATGGTTGTTGGGAGATTTCCCCACAGCTTTGATTTCCTTTTTCCTGAGTCCTGGCTTAGAGTTATATTTGAACCAGGCATCCTGCTTTAAAATAAAGTTGGCGGATTAACCTCAAAAGAGAGGGAAGACTGTACATCAGACACTTTTCTTGGGCTCATTCAGGCTCAACATACAAATGCAACAAGGTTTGGATCGATGATTTTGGGGTTCAATGTTCCACCCAACCTTTGGTGGCCCATAGCTCACTGGCCTAGCACAGGTTTTTCTGCAAAGGTTCTGTGTTCAGTACTTCGCTTCTTCAGTTAAAATGATATCAGAGAGCAGGGTTGAGAAAAGTCTCTTCCTGAGATCTTGCGAGAGCTGCCAGTCAGAGGAAACAATACTGGTCTAGATGAAGGGATCTGATTCAGTTTAAGAATCTTCAGGGCACAACATATTAAATACGTCACTTTCATAAATGCCTGAAATCTGTGCCTTGCTCCTTCTGCCCCACCATAACAATCAGAAAAACACCCAACTTTTGTAACCGAGATGGTGAAATACAGTGGGAAGTAATAGATATATGATTTCTGCTGGCATATTTGCAGAGAAAATCAAGGGACAATGCCAATACAGATGGTGAAGAGCTCACGTTTCCTTTGAATGTGGCCTAATGCAAATCCAGTCTCCGTAAAAGCTCTTCAGATATATGCAGATGCAACATTTTAAATAGCAGGACATGAACAAAATACATGTATTTGTTCAGAAATAATAACAGAAGTAATATGGTGAAAGAAAACCCATTTAAAATTCCAGTACAATACTATAAACCTTTTCAAACCACATCAAAAAGTACAGATGTCTAGTCCACTGATGTAATATCACTTCAAACAAACATTTCACATGCTCTCTCAGCCTTTTCAGTGTTTTTACATGATCCACCCAAATATCTAACTGCTGTCTGGAACAATAGTCGGGAATTCGTCCAGATTACTAATCTTTTTAAATGTTAAAACAACTAATATGGAGCATAGGATGAATAAAAAACTCTCCCGCATAATATACCATATGTTTTTCAATTGTATCCACATTACTGTAATAACATCATTCAATTAGCAATAATGACAAGGACTTTCCACTTATGTAACACCTTTTGTTTTGAGGATTTGGAAGCACTATACACGTCAACAAATTATGTCACACAATACTCCTTTGAGGTTTCTGCCATTCCCATCTACTACCAACAATATTTATAAAAATAATCTCATGTTTTAAGTAACATCATATAATAACATTTTCCTGTATTTCCACTACTATAAAGGGAACAAAATAGGGGTTTCGCTGCAGAAACTATAAATTCTAGATAGCTACTTTTAAACTTTATTTTAAAGACCAGTTAATGCATTACATTATAGCTTTGCAATACTTAAGTTGCTGATTAAGAAAAACCTTTGGTTATTTCTTTTTCAAACATGCTGGCTTCTGATCATATATAGCAAACTGTGTATAACTATATATCAATTTTAATATCACACAGGAGGATTATGTCTGTGACACAGAATACTACATGAATAGTATCTTACTTCTTCTAGATTAGAATAAAAAATGTTACAAAAAGTTTGAGGAGCACTTATAGATTGACCCAACCTTTCCCTACACATGGGAAACAATAGGAAGTGCCTGCAGCCACTGAGTTTTCATAGACCTGTGACATTAAAGCCTCCTTTAAAAAAATTTAAATACTAAAGTTTTCTTTTAGTGGCTATGTTAAAAGCATTTAACTTTTACTAAACAAAACACACAACAAGAAGAAAAAAGCCTAGTACAGTGTTACCTTGGTTCTCGAACGGAATCTGTTCCGGAAGTCCATTCAACTTCCAAAAACGTTTGAAAACCAAGGCTCAGCTTCTGATTGGCTGCAGGAGCGTCCTCCACTCAATCAGAAGGCGCAGAAGCCGCGTCAGACATTCGGCTTCCAAAAAATGTTCGCAAACCGAACACTCACTTCCAGGTTTGCGGCATTCAGGAGCCAAAACATTCAAGTTACTACAGTCACTTGGTGACTACAGTCACCAAGGTATGACTGTAATTGGTTTATTTCCATAACAATGAATACAACCTGTGTAGGTAAAATGCTTTGTGACATGTTTATTTATTTAAAACATTTTTAACCTGCTCCTCAGTCAAAAAGGCTCCCAGAGTAGCTTAAAGGTAAAGGTAAAGGGACCCCTGACCATTAGGTCCAGTCATGACTGACTCTGGGGTTGCAGCACTCATCTCACTTTATTGGCCGAGGAAGCCGGCGTACAGCTTCCAGCATGTGACCAGCATGACTAAGCCGCTTCTGGCGAACCAGAGCAGCGCACGGAAACGCCGTTTACCTTCCCGCCAGAGCGGTACCTATTTATCTACTTGCACTTTGACATGCTTTCGAACTTCTAGGTTGGCAGGAGCAGGGACCAAGCAACGGGAGCTCACCCCGTCGCGGGGATTCGAACCGCCAACCTTCTGATCAGCAAGTCCTAGGCTCTGTGGTTTAACCCACAGCGCCACCCGTGTCCCAGAGTAGCTTACATAAGATGAATTTTAAAAAGACAGCCTTTGCACATAGGCTTGTAATATAAAAGACACAACACAGTCTGAAAAAGGCAGGAAAAGGAAAACAACCAAACTAAAGGTAGCAGTTCTAATAATGACCAGTTAGAATGGAAATAGGTCAGCGAAGAAATGAGCCAAATGAAGGTGGTCTCTCAGCAGAGCAACTATCAATCCCCGCCCCCCCCCATTTAAGAAAGTAAATAGATACATATGTATGAAGGTCTGTATACAATTATATTAGAAAAATATGCAGACTGGAAAGATAGTGGTAATCACTCATTATTTAAAAACTCTAGAGAGGTTTTCTTCAAACAGTAGTCTCAAACGCAATCTTTTGTTTCAAAAACTGCTTGAGGATTGCCTTGCTGGTTTAGAACAATATTCCACTAGTCCAGTGGTTTTTAATTGCATTTTAATTGCTTCTTTTATTTCTTATAGTATTGTCTTTTATTGTATTACAATTTGAATAATAATATTATTATTCAAATTGCAATACAACGTAATAAATAAAAGAAGCAATAAAATGCAATTAACTATCAATATGAGTATTGAATGTGATGAAGCTTATTCATGGCGCTATCAAGGAAGTCCTGCTCTAGTCCACCATTCAGTTTCCAAGAACTGCTAGCCAGATACTACTGGAAACTCACAAGCAACAGGACACAAGGGTGGCAGCTATTCCTAATTGTTCCCAGCATCTGGTATTCAGAAGATTACTTTCTTATAAAGAGAGGTCCCAATTCAAAATTAACAACCACTGACAGACCTCTCCTCCATGAATCTGTCTTAGTCTAATCCATTTTTAAAAACCATTAAAATGTTTGCTTAACAGTTCTGCTAACCATTTACAGAAAGAAAAAAGAAAACAAAATGCAACCCATATGCAACCATACTAAGTGATAGTCTCGCCACAACAGAAAGAGGATGGAAAGTTACTTATGAGCCTCAACCAAGGAGAAGTACAGAGACTGTGCTGTCACCGTCTGCGTCTCAGAATGGTCTGCTTTTATAGGACCATTAATGACTCCCCCCACCCTCAGTATTCATAGGATAGTAGTCTTCAAAAACACCTACCATGTGGTAGGTTTGCAAGTTGCTGTTATTAAGAAAACGGTCAGAAATTACACAATCTCTGACTTCACAATCTCTTTCAGAGTTTGACTAAAAGTCTTGGAACATATCAACTACAGCAATCCAAAACGTATTTCTCAGGATGTGTACACAATTTGTGCAGTCAGATAGAACAGAGTTTTCGACTCACACATTTCCCCTCCTTCCTCTCCCCACACTCCAAAATTAATAAGCTTCTTTCTGGCTCTTGGCAGGAATGCTTGATTCTGGTTTGTGATCCTGATTTCAACTAAAACTCATGATTTGCTCAAACCATAGGGTTGTAACCAATGGTGTTAATCTACTGATGAAAGACATCTGTGTTAAGAGGGAAACAATTTCCAGTAACTTCCCCTCTTTCCTACAAGCTTCCAACAGTCCCCCTAAATCTGCTCCAGAGGGCATCCAAGGCTTCGGAGCAGATTGGGGACCTGCAGAGGAAGATGTAATCCCACCCCTCCTCATTCTACTGATGGACGCTTTCCAACAGTAGGGTGACACCACTGGATACCACCATAGCTTGTCACATTCGGATGCAACAGCAAACTATGGTTTGCCAGGAACATAGAAAGTTTTAGAAATCGTAGCACAAGAAGTTCAGGTCTATTCTAATTATGCCCGTAATGTGAAACCATGGTTTGACAATATGATATAATGCACTTTATGTTTAGTATATATTTAGTATATTCTGAACAGCCTCATGGGGACTCTTATACAGAACTGTATTGCTGAAACATGTTATTAACCTGAGTCATGATGAAATAATTCCAAGCATTTCTCTATTCAGTCAGTAATAACAATCAAATTGTCAGTACCTTTGGTACCATCATAAATTAATTTTCACAAAAAGGCACAGAAAATACACTCTGAGGCACCCTTTCAATAGTAATAGAAAAGAGCAGAAATACAAGCATGAAGACATTGTGCTTATATGCTCATATTCAGTTTGCACGAAATGCTAGGCAATTTAAACTCTTGAGAATGGTTTTCAAGTACCACTTTTGGAATTTCCAAGAAACATCCGTGAAAAAAAGGAACAGCAAAACACAAGAATGTGATCACAACAGCCATCTACAACAGTACTGGTAAACAGAGTGGCTGTTCAGTCGCTATTTTACCAAGAGTAGACAACACAGTAAGAGTGGGAGAGTCAGGTTCAACTGCAGTTCACATGTATTCTGCTTTTTTCACGACACCTCTGCCATTGCTCAACTGAATTCTTCTGGAATACCAATGGCTCTGCTATTTTTTACTTAATGGGCAGTGAGTTCAGGTAGCAGCACTCTACAAAGAGTTTTGAAGAGTGATTCACATTATGTTGTCATCTCAAATATTTTCTGTTGTGTTTCTGCATTTATTTAAGACAGGTTAACACTATCACCTCCCCCAGTATTTATGTGTGACTTGCTTAATCAGAATGAAGATGAGAAATGGACATTCTACTGAAAACAGTGCTGACAGGTAGTATCCGCACTCAGATGTGCATTCCAATGTGCACATCTAACCAAGGACTACAGTTTCTGATCCAGTAAGCCTTTGTGTGTGTACTTCTCCTTTAGCAGAATGGAGGCTTATACAGGGTTCTGGCATGTCTTTTTGTTTTCTAATATCTGGGTTTTAAGGGTTTTGGGATAAGGCAGGGTGAAGATCAAGATTGAGTGCACTGTGGCTTTGTGACCTGCAAGAAATAAATCCACTAAGCTAAGTCTGTTGCCTTTTTTTTTTTTTAAATCTTTTAGACACTAAATTATACATCTTAGAGAAGAGGCAAAAAGTGTAGTGGTAATGGATTCAGTTCCTTAAGTGGAAATTCTAGGAGTGTCAATGACAGCAATGGTAATTACTGCAAGTATTATAAATTACATATTTGATGGTGCCGTTTCATTAACAAAATATCTGCATCATCAGACACAAAAGGTATAACATCACAAAAACTGGGCAAACCCAACAGCATGGGTGACTCAGTGAAATGACAGATACAGCAGAATGTAGTATCTGTTCGTAACTAGCTTGTGCTGATAAAGATATGTCTCAACACTACGTCAAAAACTGTGGGAGCCAAGGGAACAAGCTAGCAAACAAAACTGAAGAAAACTGATGCATGCAAGTTTATGGTAACAGAAAGAAGTGGTAGCAATAATCTTTTAATGTAAGAACTGACAGATTATTGCACAAGTTCACTATGGTCCATCAATCTAGAAGAGGAACATTCATGTCTTTGTTCAAATTGAAATGAAAGACAGCTTTAGGTAGAAAGCTGAGGTCTGGTCAAAGGATGCACAAGCAAGTTGGATCATGATTCAAGGCAGCCAGTTTCTTAACCTTGTTGATAGATATAGTCACAACCAAAAAGGCCATCTTAAAAGAAAGGAGCTGAAGGTCACATATGGCTGAAGACAAGAGAGGAAGCCTTCAAATCTCATCATCTCTGTCCAACATCATCTGGAATGCCACAGGTTTCCTGTTCCTGCTGCAGGTATGAAGAGTTTGCCCATGAGGAGCACAAAATGAATGGAAGACACAGGTTCAACAGAATCTTCCAGAGAAGGTTAGTATGTGGATGAGAAAATATACAATATCCTTAAATCTGTGAATTATGTGTAGAGACTGACATGGGACTAAGCATAAGTGAGAAAGGAAGATAGCCATTCTGTTTTGAAAGGCAATACATGTTCCAAGATCTGGAATGTCAGACAACAAACAGAGCCAAATTGTTTTATAGAAATGAAGGAATAGAATCAAGTCTACAAAGATGCATAGGAATGTCTAGTTATCGATGCACATGAAGCAGATCTGGGGACACCTTCAAAGTTGATGTATTTTCTATACTCAAAAGCTGAGGGATCAGATATTGTGATGTAGGACTCTATCCCAGTTCTAGAAGAACTGGTCCTGCACTGTGGCAATTGAGAGGAAGTTCCCTTGAGAGATTTAAGAGGATGCTGTGGTCATAGGTAGATGCTAGATGTACTATCTCAACCACTCCACTATAGGCACCTGGGCCATAAAGAAAAATGTTTTTTAATCACATGCATTTGAAATAAACAAATCAGAAGGATAAAGGCTTAGCTAATAGAAAGGCAAGGAAAATAAAGCTCCAGAGGCAGGTAGAGGCAGGAATTCTTTTGAGAGATACAATTCTCAATGCATTTAGAAGAATGTACCAATCCTACCCATCAGAACATGGGTGGAAGAATTTTCTGTTGCCCTTAGAAGGGAGGGGCAGGGCCAGGAGTGCAGACTCCCTAGCTGAAGCTCTTGAAGGTTTTGGAAATGGCTCTGCCCAAGTGCAGAACACAACTGTGGGACCTCAAGCTCTCAAGATAAACTAACAAAACACAGTTGTAAAAAAGTATCACCCTGCCTATCAGATTTGACTTTCTCATATAGCAAACATAAGGAATACATTTTATTCAATCTTGAAGTGACTCATTATCATCCATAGAAATTCACAAGTGTTAAATTAGCCACAGGAGGGCTCCACTAACATTCCCTGTCCCTGGATCAAAAGAAACATATGGAGACGTGCAAAAGAGAATTCACAAAATTATTCAAACACAAGGTCTATAAATGTCAAACAAGTATGTTTCTCATTTCAAATGAAAACCTATGAGCATGCAAAATTTCATAAATAACTGCCTTAATGTACTTGGTTTATCAAAAAATATTAGTAACTACGAAGTAAATGTGTATGTTCTGACAATCTTATTAAATTATTTCCCCTCATATATTGACAATATATTTCTAGGGGATTTTGGTAAACAGTGCTTCAAATTGTTTTGACATGGCTTCTTACCTGGTACTGTCCAACAAACATAAATTGTTATATTCAGACAAACTTAGATTTAGAAGAGGGAAAACCCTATGACATGAATATCTGTTTTTCTCCATGCTTATTCTTCTTTGTTCCTTGGGAGTTCATTAGTTCCTGCTGGTTGTTCACCACCTGAAATCATAATCATCTGTTTGTGACATCACAATTAGTTACTGTGAAAATGATTAGTGTGTCACAAACAGATGATTATGATTTCAGATGGTGAACAGCAGGAGCAGATGGACTCCTAAGGAACAAAGTTCCTGATTTCATGCAAAAGTCCAAAGTAATAAATGAGTTAGGGAAGAAAAACAAGTGTTTTCAAATAAAAGGTTTTCCATGGTTTTGGATTTTCACATGAACATTTCAGATGTAGACTGAATTTAATCCTGATGTATATTAAGAAGAACTTGTTTAAACCATGATTCTGATTAACTATGTTCTAATGTTGTTTTCAATTTTAAGTTCTATCTGATGTACTTTTAGAAGTCACATGACCTTGAAGAAAGATTATTTTGAACACTGATTGTGATATAACCAGAGCTAAACTGTTTTATTCTGGGTTTTGATTTTTTGTTTTTCCTTTTTTGAATGGGCTTCCATGACTATTTGACCCTAAAGTTGCAATCCTAACCCCACTCACCTACTTTAAAACCATTCAATTCAACAGGACTCAGTTCTGTTTAGACGTTACCAAACATTCAAAAAGGAGAGAAATAGTAATCATGGGGGACTTCAACTTCCCTGATATCTGTTGGGATTCAAACTCTGCCAAGAGTGTAAGGTCTGACAAATTCCTCCATTGCATTGCTGACAATTTCATTTCCCAGAAGATGGAAGAACCAACAAGGGGGTCATCTATCTTGGACCTGGTCCTCACCAACAGGGAGGAACTGATTGATGGAGTGGAAGTACTCGGAAACTTGGGAGGAAGTGATCATATTCTCCTGGGTTTCAGGATACAGAGGCAAGGGAAAACTGAGTGTGGTCAGAGGAGGGCAACCAAGACAAACAAGGGTCTGGAAACTAAGCCTTATGAGGAACGCTTGAAGGAGCTGGGTATGTTTAGCCTGGAAAAGAGAAGTCTGAGAGCAGATATGATAGCCATCTTCAAATATCTTAAGGGCTGTCACATGGAGGAGGGAGCATGTTTGTTTTCTCCTGCTCTAGAGAGTAGGCCTTGAACCAATGGCAGTTGCAAGAAAGGAGATTCCAACTAAACATTCGGAAAAACTTTCTGACAGCAAGAGCTGTTCAGCAGTGGAGCAGACTCTCACGAGAAGTGGTGGACTCGCCTTCCTTGGAGGTTTTTAAACAGATGGATGGCCATCTGCCATGGATACTTTAGCTGAGATTCCTGCATTGCAGGGGGTTGTACTAGATGACCCTTGGGATTGTCCAGCAGCGCACCTTAGAGACCAACTAAGTTTGTTCTTGGTATAAACTTTCGTGTATCTGGAGAAGTGTGCATGCACACGAAAGCTTATACCAAGAACAAACTTAGTTGGTCTCTAAGGTGCTACTGGACTATATATATATATGAGAGAGATTCTATGTTCAGGATTGCACTGTAAATTATCAAGTGATTTTTTTTTTTTATTTAAAAAGTTCCCTGTCGGTACTGGAAGGTTAACTATGACTTCCATGTTATAAAGAGTCTTTGAAGATCTATACAGCATGGAAACACTACTTTAACAAAAACACATTTTAAACATTAGAAAAGCTACAGAAAATGGTAGTTACCTTTCCAAATTAGCTTTCAGTTTGGAAATGGGAAGGTTTCATTTCCATGGATGACTGATACTTCCTGCAGATGGGCTTTACTCTACTGAAGCCCTCGCAATACAAAACATGTATAATTCTAACTGACCTACCAAAACAGGTTGTTGGAACTAGAGGTCCTTAAAAGATATTCTGAGGACCATTTTATCTTCTACATATTATACTACTATAGCAATTTCTTTGAGAGTCAGCTGTTTGGAAGCTCAACCTGTTTTATTTTTTGTGATAAGGGCACAGGAGCAGGGCCAGGGAAAAAACCAGTGTCAGAGTTGGAGGCGCTGAACCTGGACTCACTTCAGCTGGAAATTTCATGTAAAACTTCTGCAAGAATGCAGCAGGGGACTGACAGGTACAAGCCCACAGTTCCAAGCTTCTCTTATTGTGACAGACTGGTTGTTCCAGCCAGTCTAAACTCTGTGGTTAGACCAACACCCAAGAAGAGTGTCATGTATGTTTGTTTTTTATAAGTGCCATAAGTGCTTTTGTTTGGATTGACTAAAAGTTAGGGATCCTAAAAGCTACAGATTCACACACATACACACACACACTCAAGGACTCTTTATTATCAGCATAGAATGCCTAAAGGAATACAGATCCTAGGTTCCCTGAGAGGAGGTCTACATAGTATGAGGCAAACAAGGGATTCCCAACTTGTGTTTGATTCATAACACTAAGGTGGACCTGTGAGGATATGTATGAGTAGGTGACGGGGGGTACTTAATCCTCCCTTTCTTCAACATACACAATCCTTCCCTTTTGGCCACGTTTTGTTACAATTCTGATTCCAAGACCAAAAATAATGCCAGCTGGTAAGAAAAATTACTTTGGGGGGGTGAGGGAGTAGTTGCCAAGGAGAATCAGTGCTTGGGGGGGGTCAACCACCCCCCTATTTCCTACCAATCCACCCTTGAAAATGCCCCTTTCACATTCATTATTTGGTAAATACACTCGTTCCTGAGAGACACCACTGTTTTCCTCTGAGGTAGTATGTAGTTCCACCCTGGGCATCCATCTTTTCTATGGCCAACAGACACATTCTATGGCATAGTCATTTTTTTTTCTTGGTTCTTTGCAGAAAAGGCCTTCTTGGAGTTCTGGCACCAATCACAACACTCAATACCCAACAGTCACCCTAGATATTGCAATTGGCTTTTGTGGGGTTAAATCTATCTAACCACCCATCTCCTATATTTCAACAAAATTGTGCTTTGACAAGTGTTCTGATCTATAATGATGAAAAATATACAGTGCTTTTAAAATATTGTTAGATGTTATATAAACTTATTAATTATTTTTATTTATTTTATTTATTAAATTCCTGTACCGCCCTTCATCTGAGGACCACAGGGCAGTTTACAATATCAAAATGTGAAAATGCATAACATAGTAACAAGCAAAAACACCACCACAACCACCCAAGTTTTAAAGGCCATAGATAGTTTATTTAGCCAATATTTAAATTCAATATTGACATGAACAAGTTAACCATGTTAAAATGTAATGGGGTGAATTCTGCTTAAGAAGCAGCTGTTACACATACACACACAAGCCTGGCCTTAATCTGCACAGACATGTACTAATCTATTTTCTCCAGATCCATTAAAACTGGTCTTTCACACCCATAAAGCCAGCTTCAACTGGATTACCCGATGTCCTGTTTTGAGATGGGTGGGGCTCAGGTATATCAGGAACTCTTATATCAGAAACTAACTATAGTCTTTTCAGCTACTATAAACACAAGATGAACTGAATCAGAAACATAAATTTCCAAGGTACTTTTTAAGCTTAAGAGTAAGGGTTTTTGTTTTTACTTCTTTGCCAGTGTCTCAGAGGTTGTCAGTGATGTGCATCAGGAAAGACAGCTGGATGAAATGTGTGAAGCAGTAAATGTTCAGGAGGGCCAAAGGGAACCACAAAAATGAGGAAAGGCAAGCAGAAGGAGAAACAATGATGACAGGAATTTGAGAGAAGCCGGAAGAAGCTTCATTATAAGATTAGAGGAAATTATGGCAAGTTTGCGGACAGAGTAACATTCTTGGGAGAAGAAGATGGACTAGGGGCAAACACCTGGGAATTGTAGTTTCAGAGATACAGTTCCCAGCACTCTTAACAAACCAGAGTCACCTGGATTCTTGGGGAGAAATCACGTGCTTTAAGCATGCATTGGGGGTACTTTAAATGTATGATGTGGATTTGCTCTAAGAATGTTAAATATCTGTTCACCTAAATTTTAGTTTAAGCCATGTTTTTCCACAGGACCAAAGATCATCTGTTTTTAAAAATCATGGACTCTAATGAATTGTTTAAAATTTGTGTATCTCAAAATGAATTCATTGGGAAGAAATTACAAATGCTTCATGACATTTTCCCAAGTCAAGGACCAGAGCCATTAGAATTCTTAGACTCAATCGGATGATTAAGTCTACTCACACAACCTTTGAAACTGGCAAGAGAACTTCATTAATGGTCTCTTTGGTTTTACATATGCTCTGGGAATCTTTAGAAGTCAAGCATTTATAGATTTCCACTTCTCAGATGCCAACCATCAAGAGCAGAACATAACATAAAAACATCAACAAAACCAACCTTATGGAACAAGCATAACTGATATCTCTACAATATCTGAAATTTTGTTTGTCTTTTACCCTTCAATCATAATCTCATGTTCAGATTGGTAGCCAAAGACTAAAAAGTGGGAGGGGGGAATTAATAAAGTCTTAGGCAACGCATGCATTGCAAAATAGAAAAGAAAAATATTGCGATGTACCATTTCATAAGCAAAACATAGGCTACCATCTTTCTTCACAAGACTATAAACCTTTAAAAAAAGACATATACTGTACCAGAAAAAATGTCCTAGATAAACTAACATTATCTATAATAATTTTAAAATGGTAGTTTAAAGCGGAGCAGAAGGTGAGAGAATATTAAAAATGAATGAATATAGAAATGTCACTTACTGTTATTTGCTGATTCAGGATATTCAACATTTTGGCCATTCCACCCCTTGATGTCACCTGGCTGACAAAGATAAACAAGAACAAAAATGACTGCATGATATAAAGGATAAATACTGTGAAATAACATTTCAGTATACATAGAAATTTGTCAGTAGGGGTAGGGTGTTTAGAAAGTTCTGTGCACTGTTTTATCGATAAGAAAATCAGTAGAGTCCTGCTGGATTAAACCAAATCTTGTACAGCACCCTATTTTCCACAATGGCCAACAGATGTCTCTGAGAAGCCCACAAATACGACATGAAACTGTCTCCTGTTTTTGCGATCCAGCAACAGGATGTTGTTAGCATCCATCTGTCTCAAGAGACAATAGGGTACGTCTCCGGGTCTGAAGTCAAACCTCTGCATTAGCACAGAGGTAACCTCCCTGGGGGGCAAGCCTCGGCAGTGTGTATTGAGGTCCTGGGATGCACAGATGACAAGACCTGCCTCTCAGCCTCGCTGATGTGGTCCAAAAGAAAGCAGAGAAATACATGTGGCACCAGCTGGGCTGCAGGACTTGCCAGAAGGAGGCGTACCAGGTGCCATGCAACTGTCTTAGGGACTCCACTCTGGATTTGTGCAGGATTTGCTCTTTAGGCTTTTCTTCTCCTCAAGGCAGTGGAGATTTAAGATCAGAGCTTTCCTTCTCCTACATGGGTTACCTTCCCAGGTTGAAGAGCCTCACCTGCCCCTCACTTCCCTCTACAGCACAGACAGAAACCAGTTTCTTGACTCTTGAACCTACTATTCTCGTCCACTCAATCTGCCCAAGCCTGTCTTCTCATGCAGGGGAAGTCCCTAACTCAGCATGATGTGGCTGCTATTTCATACTGACAGCTTCTGGGAGCCACAGACTGGGAACCAAAGTTGGGCAAACTACCCCAGAAGGAGCACCAGAGATACTACAGAGAACAGATACTCAGCAACACTGTTCCTTTGCAACAAAAGTCATGGGTGCCCATACTGCTTCTAAATCTGAAGCTGATAATACAGTCATCATGACTAGTAGCCACTGACTGATTCTTCTTCCACGTGTTTGTTAAATCCCCTTCTAAAGTCATCTAAGCTAGGGGCCATCACCACATGTTGCTACCACAAATTCCATAATTTAATTACGCACTCTCTGGAATTTCCTGTCAATCTGTTTCATTGGATGGCTCCCAGTTTTTCTCCCAGAAGGAGAAAAAAATGTATTCTGTATCCACTTATTCAATGCCATGCAAGATTTTCATGTCTCCTCTTAATGGCTGTTTCCCCCTTAATCTAAGAAACCCCAAGCACTGTAGATTTTCTTGGTTAGATAAATTTATTTAAAAGCTTTCAGTTGATCAAAAAGCTGTCCATGATTAAACTGGACAACATTTAATACAAATGTTTATAAGAGCCACACACGGCAAGCACCATCTTAAGAGGTGTTACCCCTTGTCTCTCAAATTGCAAGGAATGCCTTTTCTTCTGTGATGCCTGCCAGGACGCATGCATGCACTGTCTGAAAACAAGCATAGGTTCCTTTCTTTAGAAAAAAATATTTTTACTCATATGCAATTTTCATATGCAAATGTAATAAATTGCTTAATCAATTATTAATTCTTTAACAAGGCAACAGCTCTACTTGAAAGGAACTCATTTTGTTACTATAACAAATTTGCTCAGGGGTGTGGTATCACAATTTGATCTACCACAAGATGTTTGAGGACTAGTTTTATTATCCTTCAGTAGCAGCTCTTGGCAAAATCCCATATATTACACTATGGAAAGGTTTCAGTTCAGAACCGAGTCTGAATGCGCTTGGAATAAGGATTCAGATGGATGCGGGCATTGAATGGGGAAAGGGTTGTACTCTGTGGTAGAGCACACACTTTTCATGCAGAAGATCCCAGATTCAATTCATCACAATTATGTCTGAAACCTGCTTTCAGGCAGACCATGGGCAGGGGGAAATTTCCAGTTAGTGGTCAGATACTAAGATCCCCAAGCTGCACAGGCCATTTTGACAGGTGGGCAGGGCTGCCTACTTATCAAACAACTGACATCAGGTGAAGAAGCATCTCCCCTTGCTAGGAAGCACGAAAAACCAAGAGAGACAAGGCCTCAAAATGATGGTGAGAGCTTCCACCCTCAAACCACTTATCCTAAGGATCTTCAGAGCCCCAGGGTTTCTCCGCAGAAGACACCTAATCAACGCTTCACTCTAATGCAGAGCTTTCCAAATTTTTCATGTCGGTGACACACTTTTTAGACCTGAATCATTTTGTGACACAATAATTCAGATTTACTAGCAAACCGAAGGTTAAGCAAATCCCTTTCCAGCCTTGGGAGGAGCACAGGGAGTGTTTGTGTGACACCCCTACACACTGCAGCTGACGACACACTAATGTGACACGACTATGTCATGTGGTTAACTTTAAAAAAAAACCCTTCTTGAGATCCTGCCTCTTTGCTTTGCTTTTGGGGTTTTTCTTTTGATGCTGTCTCTTACGAGCCCCTGCAACAGAAAGCTAAATCTAGGTGCAGCAAACTGGGAACATATCTACTCACAGCAATGAGACTGAATATATTTGAAGTCTTAGGTCAGGAATGGGGGCCTGTGGCCTTCCAGATATTGCTGGACGACAACTCTCATCATCCCTGACTCCCATGCCAGCTGTGGAGGTGGAGCCCAACAACATCTGGAGGGCCACAGGTTCCCCATCTCTGTCTAAGATCTTAGAAGCGTGAAGATATCCCTCTCCTGTATCAGGTATAATTCTTACCTTTTCCATCTGTTCTTGAAGTGGAGATGAGGCTTTATAGCCAAGCTGTAGCAAGATCGCTTCAGCTGCATTTCTTTTTGCTATCTTCTTGTTTGGGCCTGTACCTGTTGTAATCTCGTTTCCTACCTTGACCTAGTAAAACAGAACAAAAAGGTGTTAATCATTATAACATTGTTCTTGGAAAGTAAGAGTAAGAATATACTTATGCACAGAAGCACTTCTGAAGTTTGTGAGTGTCTCAAGAGACGAGCACGTATTTGAAGTTCTTATAGTACTTTTCTACTGAACTTGTGAATCAAGAGAAATCCAAGTTCAAGTTCTTAGTCACAAAACTAACTGGTGACTTTCAGGAGTCACTTTCTCTCAACCTAGCATATTTCATAGGGTTGCTATGAAGATAAAATGAGAGGAAATGTACTGTATAACTGTACAATTTGAAAGCTTATTTCTTGGGAAATGTGTTTGATCACACTTATATAATTTCAGAATTTTGGATTTCAGCTGCACCGTACAGAATTTTTTTTTGGTATAAAATACCGTATTTTTTGCCCCATAGGACGCACCGGCCCATAGGACGCACCTAGTTGTTTTTTTTGGGGGGGGGGGATAAAGAAAAAAAATTATTCCCCCCCCCCCAGGTGCGGGGCTGGAAGAACCAGGTCGGGGAAAAGTGGGAAGGCGCGCTCCGCCTCCCCGCTGTCCCCCGAGCTTGTGGGGCTGGCGGTGGGGAGAAGCGCACTTCTCCCCATCGCCAGCCTCCAAAGCAGGTCGGGGAACAGCGGGAAGGCGTGCTCCGCCTCCCCGCTGTCCCCCGAGCTTGTGGGGCTGGCAATGGGGAGAAGCAAGCTTCTCCCCATCACCAGCCTCCAAAGCAGGTCTCCGCAAGAGGTGGGAGAGCTTCGGGGTGCAGGCAGCTCTCCCACGGCTTGCGGACAGCTTCCTGAAGCCTGGAGAGCGAGAGGGGTCGGTGCGCACCGACCCCTCTCGCTCTCCAGGCTTCAGCGAAAGCCTGCATTCGCCCCATAGGACGCACACACATTTCCCCTTCATTTTTGGAGGGGGAAAAGTGTGTCCTATAGGGCAAAAAATACGGTAAGTCTTTCCTCAAAACACTACAAATGCAATCCTGCACACTTTCCGCTTAGTTGAAGGAAATAACAGGGTTGATATAAATTATGTATTCACAAAACAAAAAAATCTGCTATCTATCAAATCATTGAAAGCACTCTCTGTGCATTCCTTGCAACTAAATGTTTATTTCACTGCAAACGTTTTGCAGTGTTTCTGAAATATGCTGAGGCTCAGGCTTTGTCAGACCTGTGCAGGTAGGAAGTTCTATAGAAAGTGAACTGAGATTAAGGCTGCAATCCAATAGACACTTATTTGGGAAAAAGTCCCACTGAACATAAAGGGGTTTATTCCCGAATAGACACGTATAATTATGCTACAAATGAAATGTTTTGGTTTAAAAATAAAATAAAATTAGAAAACTACAATGAAGTGAAAATTAATTGCATGATGCATGAACTGTTCTTTCTCAGACCTGTAAAGCTGGTTTAGGTATTATTGTAACCTCTATCAAGGATTAAAGGTCTGACTACAAAGAAAAAGCTTGCTGAAATTAACTTTGGGAACAGAACACCAACTAATGTCATCAGAGGTTTTCTTCTGTTTATCTAACGGTCAGCATAAGTAATTGGATCCATTTCATCACATCTAAACTTGCTCTTTGTGTGACAGATAAAAATGAACATATTATCTCTAGATACTTTATTTCCACATTCAATTAGAACAAATGAAAACATGGTTTAGGCACTTTATACAAAAGACAATTTACTTTGATAAGTTTGTGAAGGCCATAATAAATCTTGTGGGACTCTGTCTCTGTCTAATGTGATATGATTTTAGCATGAACATTTCAAAAACAGTATCATGTGTCTTAGGTTACAAAGTTTATTTACAACCAGTAGAAACATCTCAACTAAAAGAAACAGGCAGGATCAAACTACAGTCAAACAGCTTTGTTGCTTTTCATAGGAGTTTCAAACACAAGCTTAATTCTCCCATTGAAATCAGCAAGACCTGAAAATGCAAAACTTTGATGGGAGCGTATTCTAACTAATGTCCCTTGAAAGAGAAGGCATGATGTGTACTATGTCTATAAAATTGTCAGTGTCCAACATCATTTATCTTTTTCATGACCAGATAAAAGGGTATTAGTGTGTGTGTGTGTGTGTGAGAGAGAGAGAGAGAGAGAGAGAGAGAGAGAGGAACTGCAAGTGGGACAGACAGATAACAGCTTTCCTCCTTTTGCTCCTATATTTTAGATTGATTATGGCTAGGGAAGCCCCTCTCCCAGCTGCAGTCAGCACTGCACTGGAGAAAGATGAGAGCTGGACTTGCACCCATCCTTTGCTGCCCAGTAATGGTAGCTTATACGACAAGCTAAGGCGATTTTCATCACAGCCCTCCCCCTGTAACAAACCATCTGACCGTTTTTAGCTATACAACAGGGCCGGGACCCTTTTGGCTCCAGACGCTAGATCCTTAATATTGACATCACATTGTTGTGGGTTGTCCTGCCCACCTGTAAAATCGCTTGTGAGTGGGATTCCCAAGTATAGGAACTGCTTTCCAAAGAGCGTTGCCAGACCTATGCTTTGTGAACCTTCCCACACTTCTCTTTGCCATCCCTGATGTTGGAGGAGGGGAGGGGGTGCTTGTAAATGGAGGATCAAATGTCTTAAAGCCCTTTGCAAAAGTGCCCTTTGAAGTAGCTCTGTGCCTCTCTTTTAAGTAAGCATGTTGGTGGGAAGTGGGGGAGAGAACAAAGAAACTTGCATTATACAGTGCAGGCTCCTTTCTCCTCTCCCTGCCTAATAAAAGAAGTGCTGCTTCAAAGAGCTCTTTTGCAAGGGGCTTTGACTCCACCTCATCAAATGATGAGTGGGTTTGAAATCTTGCTGCCTTGACAACTGTGTTTCCCACTGGGAAAGGGGGAACATAATCAATGCAGGATTAAGCCATGGCGAAGTCAGGTGATGTGACAGGTGGGTATGATTTGAGGGAAATGACCTCAAGGGCCAAACTGGCGGGGGGGGGGGCAATATTGGTCTATGAGCTGGAGGTTCTCCACATCTGCTCTACAAGTTATTAAACAGAGATATCTCTCAGTTCTACAACTATTGAGGTTTTGAGATTGTTTAGGGTGTGCTGTCAATTTTATGACTGTTGTGGGGTTTTTTTCAGCTTTATTGACTGATTCACTTTTCCCTGGACTTGAAACAATAAACTGCTTGCTGAGTCTTCTCTGTACACTGCAGATAATGTTCAGCCTCAATCATCACACTAGTCTGGTGCAGTGTTTTCCACCGTTTCTCTGGTGAGTTGTCTCTAGTGAGCTGTTCTTTCCCATTCTGAGTTCGATATTTTTATAATGAAGAACTTGTACATGCATTTGCTTATTTCCTCCTCCATCCAAATCCATTGTCCTTTTATGTCCAGTCTTTTCAGAGGGTAAGTCTGAACAGGGACTGGCTTTGTTTTAATGATTCTGGGAGTCTTTTTTTGACTGAAGAGTGGGATAAACAATATTTAAGCAAATAATAACAAGAGTATGATTACTATCCAGCCATCTCTGAATGCATCTTTTTACTTGTGACTATACATGTGTATTAATGCAACAACTGAATTCAGGAATATTTATGTATGATGTATTTCTTCTAATTTGCAATATCTCGCCAGCAACAGGCAACACAACAAACCAGACCAGACTTAGCAATGTTTGGAAACAGAGATTCTTGGAACATGTTTGGCTGTTTATGTTTCCAACATTGTTTTATTAAAGCTTTCCATATATGCACAATTTGTGGTTCTGCATCTTTTTCTGCTCTTTTAGATGTGGCAGCCATTTATGCTATGACACACCCCGGGGCAACCATTTTGTGAGTGATGCCCACACCACATTCTCAGAATTCCATATGTGCCCATGGGCCTCCAAAATCTGATAACCAGTGGTTTCAAACATTTGGAAACAATTGGATACTTGTACTGATGTATTTGTATATATGTACTTGTACTGATTTTACATGTAGGTTTGTGTGTTAAAAATGCATCCTTTTGGCAGGGATAGCTAGTTAAACACAGAGAAAAAAATAAATGACAGCACTGTTCCTCTCATTAACTTGCTTCTATAGCAAGAAAAGTTGAACAGAGAATGACAAAAGAAGTTTTAAATGATTATTTAAAACATTTGAAATATTATACTTGTGTTAATCTTTTTTCTTCTTCTTATTTTGTCAGAGTAAAATAAGTAGAGCAAAAAGCACCAATCTGAACACAATTTGAGGCACCTGCATAACAAACTCTCGGCGACGAGGCAGTCCCCTTTCTGAAATAAGAAGATACTCTGGTTCCTTTTCCCTTTTGGCTTGTTGAATCTGAGCCAGACGGCTAATGGGGTTCATTCCTTGACCATATTCGGGTCCAGTCTAAAAAGAGAGAGGAAGAAATGAAACAGGCTTTTTTCTGAAGGCAGTTATAAAGTATGTTCCTTTGCGAAGGTGGATTCTCACCAATTCCACTTCCAACAGTTTACATCCGTTGAGAACTCCTGAACACATTTCCACAGGTGTCATCATATGAAAACATAGCCATACAAGTGGCATCCACCCATCTTGCTTATGCACAATAAACTATACCTGTATAATAACTTTTTTCAAACAACCACAACATTCTCATATGCATACTGCAAGGAGGAGTTCAGAAGTTTTTGCTTTCATTTCCTGTTAATGGCAGCTTCCTTTTTCATTCAAACAGGAAACTGTGGTCAGTATTAGCTACTGTGTGTCTAAACAAGCCAGTTTTAGAAACCAAGGTTTGACGGTTTGCACAGCACAATGTTTCAGGCACTTTCTGGCTCTCTCTCGCTCTACAGTTTGAGGCCTGGGGTGCCTGAATAGATGTCTTCTCTGATCCTACCACCTTTCACAAAAAAACAAAACAGAAAAGTTGCCTAACCTCTGCCTTACATTGCACAAAGAACTGTGGAGTGCCTTTCCCAGAATATCTTTCATTTCAGCTTTCCAAACGCAATAAAACCTCCCAGATTTGCACCAAGGCATTCTTGCTCCTTGAGTTTCCCTCAGACATCATTCCAATTTATACAGAATATAGAAACTACTTAGGGAACCCACCCTTCTGAAGGGTTTTGTCCGTTTCAGTCCTTGCAACAATACTGTGAGCTTGGTGAATTTTACTGGACCACTTATAAAGACAGGAAAGGAGAAAGGTCAGAGAGATTAGCTTTCCTAACATTACACAACAAGACAAGATCGAAAGATAGGTTGACACTCGCCCCACCACCCCCAGACAGTCTATATAAAGCATCCCCCATGATAAATTAAGTGTAAGGTAAATGCTTGCTTGATGCAGATAGCTATCAAACCTGATAGTGTGGAAGTGTGCGCTGGCAGTAACATGTGCAGGGAGATTAGGGCACAAAATAATTTATCTAATGCCATATGTGTTTGGGTCTTATGCCACAATAGTAAAGAAGAATTTATAAGTGAGGTATGAATGAAGTTTGCATACAGACTTCAGCAGTGATCTGCAAGTCAGCTAAGCTAAAATTGTTAAATGTAAGCTAGTCGGTAATTCAAAATGTAACATGTTTGGTTATAGGTCACTGCACTTTTAAACAATAAACAACTATATAATAAAGAAAACACTAAAACACACACATACACACATTACAAAAGGGTGCAAGTTACTTAAATAAATATGAGCTACCTGACCAATATGCAAACCATAGATATCATTAGGATTTCGATAAGGACTATATAAACGGAAAAATAAAAATCCCTCATATGAACATAAGACGAACCCTACCAGATCCAACCAAAGGCCCATCTAGTCCAACATCCTCTTCTTCCAGTGGCCAACAAGATGCCTATGGGAAGCACATAAGCAGCTCTCTCCCCACTTGTTATTCTCAGCGGCTAGTATTCATAGGCCTATCACCTTTGACAATAGAGGTAGGCATTCTGGCTAGTAGCTTTTTATAGCCTTATTTTTTGTCGTGACTGCAACACACATGTACTGGTCAATGTGAGAGTAACTGAAGCCTCCATTGCTACAACATGTCTGCCTTTGACTGCCTCCTTGGTTTAACTTTCCATCTCAAGATTGCTCTGGGCGTTTTGATCAGGTGGATGACAGTATGTTCCCATTACTAAATTACCCTTGGGGCCCAGGATTGCCACTCACAGACTGTGCCTTTTGGGATTTCTAGCTTGTTGGACTCTATTCAACATCCAGTGTGACACTACTTCCAGAACACCATTCATTGATCCTCCTAAAAAGTTTGTATCCATAGATAATGATGTCCTGTTGTTTGCTTCCATTCCACCAGGTTATGCCCACTATATCTATGTTCAGCTATAATGTAATGTCTTTCTCCTAATGTCTTTGGCACATACATTTTACCCTACAGCACTTTGGCTTCTTTGAATTGCTATAATATTCCACTGCACTTTCACTGCCCAGTTCTACCCATCTCCCATTTGAACAATAAAAAACACATGATTTTGGATGACTTATCCAGAACTGGATGCTTCTCTGCTCCTATCGGCTTTCTCCCAGCTGCTCTGTCACCTTTTTTTATTTTAAGTGCCAACAGTGTACTTCCATTCCTGTTCAAATGAAGCCTATCCCTTTTTGTACATGCCCTGATCATCCCAAAATGTTCCCCAATGCCTAACATCTCCAAACACCCACTCCTGACACCACTGTCTCATTCATATCCTGAGACTCCTCAGCTCTGCCTGTCTTGCAGGTCCTGGCTAGCATTTCAGAGAAAGCCACTTTGAACGACCTGGACTTTCAACCTACTACATAGCCATCTATTTTTTTCTCCTAGAAAAACCACATCCTTGGAGCCAACATGCCCCACAACCATTGAACTCTCCCCAGCCCTATCTACCAGCTCATCAAGGCAACGTGTAAGATCTGTAACCCTTGAACCAAGCAGGCAAGTCACCAGGTTGCCTTCATGCTTATCAGAAACACAGCTATATATGTCACCAGTGAATAAACTGTCCACTACCAAGAAGTCTCATAGGGATATCCTTGGCATGAGTTAATAACCTGCTCACTTCCCAAGGAAAAGGCCTCTTCCAAAGGATAATTTCTCTCTTACTCAGAGTGACATCCTTCTTCCCCGAGACTTCAGAGCCTGGAAGTGGTATGTTGCTATCACATCCCTGAAGGTCATGTTCAACAACCTCTCTTGACCACCTCAGTTTCTTTAGGTCAGCTTGTTCTCTGAGAGTCAGGGCCTCAAATATTGAAGTCTTAGTCTTCATTGTCCAAACAATACTTGCATTAATAGAGTATATTTATCAGAAATGGGCTATCATCTGTTAATCCAAATGATATACATTTAGCAAATTTATGGATAAGTTGTTCTAATAGCTTCAGTAAGTCGCTTCCAATAGCGACAGCTGCAACAAAACATGTCTCTCTCTACAGCCACTGCAGGAGCTTAACTCTCCAATGGTTTGGCTTCACCCCTGAAGGGGCACTCTTCCATTATCACCCGAGACAGACGGATGCCGACCAGCTTCAGTAAAACTAAATCAGCTTATAGCCAAACACTCCAGATTTAACTGTTTGCTGTTGCTTGGGCTGCCTTTCATCAAATTTAGCTTTGTGATTTTCTTTAGTAATTAGAGCTTGTAAGCTGGGTAACTGTGCTGAAAGAATCTGAATTCTGAAAGCACCTGCTTTGCATTGCTGCATGCAACTTAACAAGGTGCAAGGAAACATCATTCATGGTGAAATAGTTTTAACTGCTTTACTGCATAATTATTTTCCTCCTGACCCTCCCCCCCCACCCAAACCACCCCAATAAAATAAAATCAGGTAGGGAAGGGATGCTTACAAAATCTTTTGTGGAGATGAGAAGCTAAAAAGATAGTTTTTATGATGCTGAGCCGAAGTGGTAATGTTTCACAAATTATATAGGGGATGGCATATGGATGACTTGTACAACACCTGAGTTTGATCAGATTTAATGCAGATAAGTCTAACTCTAGCCCTTTCCCCGCTTTCAGGAGGAATTTCGGATGAATACACAAATCAGGACCAGCCCCTCCAGACTGAAGCTCATGAATCCTAGAAGAAGCAATAAATCCACTGCCACCATGAATAAACACTCCATTTAAGAAACCTGAGCTCACAGGAATTTAGGAGGTTAAGAAAGAAGCTTCATTACACCACTAGAAAGCACACTAGTATCCTATAACAGAAAAAACAGTTTTGATGGATGGGTTGGTTACCATTCAACAAGTACTTATGGACATGATAATTATAAGGCAACTAGGACCTGGATCTGCAGTGAGTTCCTGAGAATCAAAGAGTTATATCACACAACTTCTAAGTAGTGATTATTTTAAAGTGTGAGCAAAGAAAACCAGCTTTCAATCCATGGAAATTTGATTCTTTGGATTCACTGCTAAGAGCAATCTTTGGTTAACTAATGTAAAAACCCTGAACAGAAAAGTTTACACCTCTTTCAGACACAAAGTCTTAGATTCCAAGACTATGTGAAGGAGCTAACTTTGACAAATTTCATCAATATATATCAAAGATAATTTGACTCAAGGTCACCTGGATTTCTGCCCCCCCCCAATCATTTAGTACACAAACATATATTGTTCCGCTGTAGTTCCATGAGTCTTTTCTCCTTTTAGGGAGGGCACATGCTTTGCGTGCTGAAGGTCTGAGGTTCAATCCTTGGTATCTTAATAAAATTATAATTAAAAAATCAAGTTCTAGGTAACACGAAAGACCTCTCCCTGTTTCAAGATGCTGTCAGCACACACAGGTCATCCACGGGGCAGGAAGAACGTGAGGCACGAAATACAATTAGCTTTTATTTACAGAAAGTAACAACAAAGCAGAGTTACTCAGGCTCGACTTATTCAGCTGGTGATGTTGGTGGAACTGACCACTGCTCCCCTTCTCCTCTAGCCTCTCACTCTGAATCCTCCCCTCAAGCAGACGAAGGCTGTGTCAAGGTAGCGGGCTTCTCCTCTGGGCCTGTCTGGCTCACTGCTCAGCAATGTGCAGGTCTCTCCTAGACTGAGACTGTCCTGCTGCTAGGTAGCCAAGGAAACCTCTGAGAAGATAGTGAGAATCAGGATCAAGGAGGAGGGCAGGCAGATGACACCAGTAGGTTAGCAGGCAGCCAATATAGGTCTGAAGTTCAGGAGCAAGAGCCAGATCAAAGCCTTACAGGACCATGGACAGATCACTGGGTTCAAGGAATTTGTTCTTACAGAATCCTAGATCCAAACAATGACTAATACATCATTCCAGGTCCTGAATGTACTTTTAAGGCTCCACCCCCAGTTGTTTAAAAGCATAGTAGTAGCCCTTGGGCCAAGATGCTAGCACTTTGGCACCTTAGTCGTTTTGGTGCCTGCTAAAGATGTTCCTTTGTCCACAAACCTTCAAAAAACGTTATCCAAGCTGGTATCTGTCTTGGATTCGAACTGATTTTATGTTATGTGCAGTTTCAAATTGATTTCGTGTTTATAATCGTTTTTTTAAAACCCTTCTTATACATGCAATTGTTTTAACTCGTGTGTGTGTGTGTGTGTGTGTGTGTGTGTGTGTGTATCTGCTTTATATATGTTACAGTGTAAATTGCTTCAGGGTTCCTCGTGTGAAGGAATTTATAGGTGAAATTTATAAATAATAAGACAATAGGGTGCAAGGCATTCTTGGGAGGGAAAGCAGCTGGCAGGAGAACAATTAAGCACCTCTTCCATCTGTCAATTTACTGAAAACTGAACCCTGCCCCACTACCACTCTGCAGCTGTTCACAGGTGACCTTGGTTCCAGGGTCTGGGCCTGCCACCGAGCATCTGGTCCAGCCCGCCAAATTAGCTTTTCAAGTGCTGTTTTCATAGCCAGATTGGTGCAGCAGTATCGGGCAGATGACAAGGCTGCAACGAGCATTTTGCTCTTGCTATGATCCAAGGAGTATTGCTCAGCTTTGTCTATAAACTTTATGAGCCCATAACAATCTAACTGGATGCAGCTGGACTACTTTGTCTCAGCACTGGAACATCTTTTAAAAAACACGATAAAGGCAAAAATAGCACAAACAAAGCTACTCATCAAATGGGTATCATAAAGGCAGCAAAAACAAATGATGGATAGATTTTATACGAGGACTGCTGTCTGGTGGCACAAACACGCTTGGGAAGGAACAGAGCTAGAAGCATCAGTGTGTTATAGCAAGCACACATATTAACAACAGCTACCTAACTTTTGAAATACAAAGCTCTGTTCTGTCCTTTATCTTTATTTAAAGTGAATAAAACGGGGGAAAGGCAAATGATTAGCTTACCAAAAGGTCACTTTATTACTATTTGCAATAATTAGGTTTGTCTTAAATGAAAAGCAAATGTTTAAAAACCCAGTAATGATGTCTGGGTTTATAGCATAAAATATCATATTGTATCATATAGTATTATGTTTTTGGCATTAGTACTATTTGCAATTTAAGGCAAAATATTCTAGTATAGAAACAGCTGTTTCCTGGGCCCAACTGTAAGATACGTGGCAGCCCTTCAAAGGGCTGTTTGTAATGGAGAAGGGGCAGAACGGAATGGGGTGCTTAACTTTCGCTTGTCACATGCTTTCCCCCAGACGTTTTCCTCCCCTGCACTACTGCTCTCTACCCATGGAGTTCCAGAACTGTATGTGTGAGCAGAAGTCGGATCCAGAATGAGATGCATATGCAAACCATATGCAATGTTCTGTGGAAGTGACTAAAAGTAATCCTCAACTTTAAAAAAACCACAGGTGTATCTTCCTGATCAAAATAAAAATTGCACTACATACGTTGCAAACCATGAAAGGCAAATGAAAGCATTAAGTTTGGCAACTTCTATTATTCGAATGCATCATTACCTTTAACATTGTTCTGGGGCGTTTTTTAAAATGAAGCTTTGGCTTTTCGATCACAGGAAGAGGGGGAAGTTTCCGTAGTTCTTGCAGGACAGCTATTGCGGCTCGCTTCTTTGACAGTTTCTTGCTGTTTCCTTCACCTTCTGCAGAGAATTCTCCCACTGACACTCGGGTAACAAAACTCTTCATATGCGGTGGCCCACTTTCCTTTATTACCTATCAGCCAAGACAGGACATGGAAATGAAATTTTTATAGGATTCATTTCTATTACATAAATTTGTCCTTATTATAATTATTTGTATGGAAATACGGTGAGCAGGAATAGGAAGATTAACAACCAGGTGTATTAAAGAAGGCTTGACAATGTATATTATGTCAGAGAGTAAAATTTTACCCCCTGTGGATTTTCATTCCAACCAAACAACCCCTTTCTTAGATTATAACTTTTAATAAGAATCCAATCTGCATAAAAACCTGATCGCAATAAGCTCATTCGGCAGTAAATCCCACTAACATCTACTGAGAGAGCCAGTGGAACATAAAGATGAAGAGATTTAACTGTGAATCAGGGAGTCCCAGGCTCAAACTTTGCCTTTTCCAATGAATTCTCTAGGTGGCATTAGGCCTCAGTTCTCTGTCTGCAATATGGTGGGGATGGTGAGGATAATATTGCTGACATAATGTGCAGGGCTGTTGTGTGGATTACAACTAGACTGTGCATGTGAAGTGCTTTCAATACATGGACATTATATGCAAATGTTGCCGAAAAATTTATCACCTACTACTTATACCATCCCCTCAGACCGTTTGTTTGCTTTGGAAAGACAATGTACAGCTAAGAGAGTGTGAAACAGAGATAACATAAAAGCAAAGTTCTAAGAGTCAGTGTGTTCAATGGAATAAAATGAGTTGGGACATGTGAGTTGTTATTATTTATTGCATTTATCTATTGCTTACTCCACAAACTGCCTCAAAGCAACTTATAATTGTAAAACAATTTGTTCAAAGATATGTTGTAAGGGGAGCTATGAGGACCATAGAGTGGATTCAGAGACTTGTCTTTTGATGGCAAACCAATGCGTGTCCAGCACCCATGCCTGGCCATTTTTAAAGACTCTGAAATGGTAATAAAACACCAGCGAATAAAAATACTCAGTGGGCTTTCCACTGATTCTCCCCTATAAATGCCTCTCCGCTCATATTAGCAAACATGAGCTTTCCAAGGTAATGTGTAGTACTACTACTACCCTGAGTATTATCTACATATTGTGGTAATATTGAGATTTTTGCCTTGCTTTTGCAAAACCGTTCAAAGTACAAATCCTGTTGAATGACACCATTTGCATATGTGGAACAAGTATGTGCATGGCACAGGAAGCCACTATTGCTGCTGAAGAGATATCACTTTTTGCAGTACAAAATGTGACTTGCCTCTTCAGCAAAAGCTGCAATGGAGAACTCGAGTAACCTCTGGCTGTGCATGGCTCTCTGCCCCCCGCTCCTTATAATGGCCACAAGCCAAACAAAAGGGAAGTATTTTGACTATATATTTCCAGAAATGGATGGGTACTCATATCACTGACAACAGCTAACTCCATCTATAGGAAATTAAAAAAATAAATAAACAAACTATATTAAAAATTAAACTAGATCTTGACTAGTTGCTTTGTACAGAAAAGGGAAGGTGGTGGCCACTGTTCACAGCAAAGATGGGTGCATGTATGAATTGCAACGTTGGTCTCAGAATTTTCAGTCTATAGGGAAACATCCCTTGTGGTGCCTAACAGAAAAACGGTAGGAGAAGCTAAGTATGCTCACTTTACTGGCTTTTAGGCCCTACTCCAGACTCCATTGTAAAGAGAATGAGTTGTTCCACTGGATATGTAGCACACCGTGTTAGGCCCCTATATAAATGACAAAATATCACAATTGGTAAGGGAATGCCGCAGTAACAATGCCACAGCATAAGTGAATATATACACAGTACAGTCACTGGAAATATTAAATTTAGTTGTAAAATAAAGCTTCTGCTGTAACTTGAAATGTGAGGAATCTGTCGACATTACCAGCATTTCACAATGATAAATGGAACTTTGAATGTAGTTGTCAGCCAGAAACGGCTACTAAGGCTTTACTCGTAAGCATTCCAGCACCATTGACTATGTGCATCACCTGCTGTGTTATTGCCATGGGGAACTACTGGACAATGCTTGTTACATAACTGGTGACAAGTAGCACACTCCCCCACCCCCACCCTGCACCACCTTCCCCATCTGGCCAAGTGCTATTCTAAATAGGCTTTTTAAATATATATAGAGAGAGCGAGAGAGAGATTGAGATTGTTTTTTGGATATGACAAAAGGATATGTAAACATGTCACATGAATGCTTGCTTCTCCCTTAAAAAAAAACATTGTACAAGATGCTCCGTTTCTTCACACCACTCAGCTGTCATTTCCACAATGCTTCCTTATTTTAAAATTTTATTTTCCTTGACAAATGCGAGGTCTCACTCTGGCACTAGAGCACATATGTCACATGTGTTTTGCTTTGCACCGAAAAGGAATGGCCCTCCACAGTGCCCGCTCTGGTGGTAAATGCTACTTCTCCTTCAGGAGCTCCACCACGATGTTCATACAGTTACCAAGCCAATGAGTAGGGGGAGCGTTGAGGTCATGACTCAAGACCTATACAAACCTGCAAAATCAGTGCATGTGGCGCATTCCAAGGCAGCAGCTGTGGGGCGCACACACTGTGCTTCTTGGTATCTCTTGCGCACGGTACCTTCCTCTTCAAGTTGAGCATTATGTTACTGAAGCACCTGTGAAGTATGCTCCTGGTTCCCCTCCCCCCCCTTTTGTGTGTCTCTGTGTGGCACATGGATGATGACTAACTGGAGAGCTGGAAACAGCAAGAATGGCAACTCAAGTATGTGGCCACCAGCTCTGAGAACTTTAAAAAAGAGATTAGGCAAGTTATTGGAGGATAGATCTACCAAGGGTTATTAGTCATGCTGGCTATAATCTGCCTCCATAAACGGAGGCAGCCCCCCCCCCCCGGGATCTTTCAGGAGGAAGGGTGGAGTAATAAATTGAATCCATTTTCTTCTTCTTTGTGGTGAATACCAGTTGCTGCAGAGTAGCAAGAGAGGAGGACTATTGCCTTCAGGCCCTGCAAGTGGTTGGCCACTGTGAGAAACAGGATGCTGGACTAGTTGAACCTTTAGTCTGATCCAGCAGGGCTCCTTTTATGTTCTTAGAAGAACAGCATCAATAGGCAGCTGGAGAATATGACTAGGGTAAAACTTTGATCTTTAAGTGTTTTATTCCAATACCACATCTCTCATTAAAGCGTTTTACAATGTTTCTAAAAGATGTTAGATAACAAACCCTAACTCCACTTCATCAAGCACAGTGAATGGGATTAGGCAACACTGTAATCCCTCTGGGCTCAATATTTAGGGCAAGATTTTGCCCTCAGGCAGTGCTGCTGACATCAGAGGGCAGAACTTGGCTCCTAGTTACATTGCACACCCCACCCATTCTCCAGATATTGTGCAAGTTTTAAAAAAGTTGTTTACATGAAGCACAAAATATCTTTAACTGTTTGCTGGCTTACATAAGAGCAATGATATAATGTTGTCTGTGGTTTTTGTAACCCAAAGAAAACGAGGGCTGCTTTGCAACTATCATGTGAACAAAGACATCTGAAAGCTTTAATGCATGCCTGGTACAAAATAATACCGGCAGTTCCTAAATTAAAATCCTATTACAAACACCAAATCCTGTGGCCTATTACAAAATGATGAGTCACTGCATTGTTTCCAAATATAGGGTCTGGGTTAAACCTAAATTCTGACAGTGATTATGCTACCTTTTCTTTGCAAGATTTTTACCTCAGAGGTGACTGCTTTGAGTTATCAACTAAATTTTGTCATGAATTTGCAGGAGGCTGATGCAAAAGAGAGGGTACAGCTTAAGACCATCTAATGTTGCAAAGAGCAAAATATTCAAGGAAGCCTCTTATAAAGCTTTATCTGGTGTTCTTAAGGACAGAGTAGGAGCCCAGGAGAGCAGCAGTAACTCATGTCCTAGAGAAGAGATATGAAGGGAATAGGTAGGACTGCCAGGCTGTTCCATCTTCAGTTAGTGGGGATCAAACAGACTTCTACCCTCTCTGTTCCAAGGACAGGTAGCAGCACCATCTATTTGAATTTGTGGCATGTTATTGCCTGGAGTGTAGGCCCTATTTCTGTTTGCTGTGGTGTGTGCAGCTGTGATAGCACTGCCGCATGCCAGGATCAGTATGGGCTGCGGAAGGCAGTGGCAACAGAAGCAGTGGACTGGTGGTGGCAGTGGTGCATGCAAGTGCATCTTCATCCACTGGTGCTTCCCCACCCTTGCCACTGTCCTGCTCCATCCCGCCAGAGCCAGAAGGGTGGTGCGGCTCAACATCATGACTGAGGATGTAGGCCAAAGGAATGAACTGCAGCAACTGCCAGGTCTGGGTGAGGAGCTGAAAACTGGATTGCCTATGCCAGGAAGTCAGGTAATTTCAGGCTGCAATATCTGTCTGTCTTTCTGTAGCTGAGTAACCTGCTGCAAAGAAACAGTTTCTCTGCTTCTTCTTTTGCCTTTCCCATCTTGCTTGTTGTATCCCATGTCCCTATTCCCTCTGTACCCCATCTGACACTGATAACAGCTTTGTAGTTAAGTAGCCACAGATGACAAGGAACTCCATGCAGGTGAGTTTATGGAATTCCATGCAAGCAAGGAAGGATGGCATATTGGTCTCTCGCCTATACCTAGCATAGAAACCAAGTGTGCTACAAGAGAAGGGGGAACCTACATCTGTGCCCAGCATAGAAATGCAGTGGAAAGCTGCAGGATGGATGGATCTCTCTAAACCTGTCTACTAACTCAGGATACTACTATTATTTTTTTATTATCACCTAGTAACTTCAGCAGACTTAATTCACAAGACTGATGTATTGCATGATCTGCAAAATGCTTACTCAGAATAAATCACATTGATTTGGATCCAGAGTAACAGTACAACTCTAACTTTGTCTACTCAGAACTATATCCTATTTAATTCAATGGGGTTTGCTGCCAGGTAAGTGGGGTTAGGATAGGAAAGTTAGTTGCACCAAAAACAACATGACAGAAATTAATCAACGATTAACCCATTGGTTTCAATGGGTACTACAGGCAACCAACTTAAGTCTGCATCTAGCCCACTGATCTCCATAGGACCTACTCCCAAGTAAGCCTTGGCATGTCTCTCAGTATCTAACATATTCGTTCCATCTGAGCAAGTATTTCTGCTTGTGCAATGGAACTTTCCCCCTTCTCCTCCCACCATGAGGCCCCTAAATCTGTTCTAGGTTTCCTCCAACTCTCTGGATCCTTAGGCTGATGGAACCAATTAGTTGGATACCCACACACATCTTGGCAAATGTAACTTTTAACAAAAACTCATAGAGCACCTGTTCCTTGTCTGCTTGACAACGTGAAACATTATTCTCAATTGAGCCAAGGGTCAAACACCCAGAGCCTCTTGGGAACCACATGGCAGAAGCACTACCTTCCCGTCCCAGGCCTTCATGATCAGGGCAGCAGAGCACTCTACTGAAGGTTGAGAGGTAAAGATCGGGTGTGGTTATTGCTTAGGAAGATAAAATAAGCAGGTATACTTGGCCCAGCTCCTACACGTCCACCCTTCACTCTCTAATGAATGTGCCAATTTAATCAGCATTTTAGTCAGGGTGCTCTGTTATTAAACAGAGTGCTGCAGTTGGATATGGAACCCTCAGCTAATGCCCACCTCAAACAGTTGTTGTAGGTATAAAAACAGCAATGTCTAGGAAAATGTTACTTAAATAAGAAATAGTAACTATAAAATATATACAGTATACTGTAGTTCATCAATGAAGCATGGTGCACCAGGCAAAAACATCTCTCTACCTCCACGCAAAAGGCAACAAAGAGACTGTCTGTAAATAAAGATTTAAACCAAGAGGAGTTCAAAGCACATTTTGACTGCTCAGTGGTGTATGTACTGCAGGAGGAAAAGTAGAAACAAAAAACTAACGGTAAGGACTCTCTAAAATGGAGAAAATAGCAACTTGGGGGGGGGATAGAATGCGGTAATTATATTTAATATTAATAGAAATTACTTGCTATTTGGGTTGGATTTGAGAACAGAAGGGCTCTATCCCTGTGCAGCTCTCAGAACTCCCCCTGCCCAAAACGTTCTTCCACCCTCCAGAGTAGATTTTTTGAGGGAAGGCATAGGAAGCTGGAGGGGGGAGGGTGCTAGTGAAAATACTCTGGTCAGGGCAAGTATGGCTCCAACCCATTATTTTTCTCTTTTGTATGCATGTTCAATAAACATGTATCTAGTAGCACTGTATTTGACAAAGTGCCTGTAGGGAGGGCAAAGGAATTTCTCCCTCTCCCCCGTTCCCAGATATTATATATCCAGCAGAATACAATGTCAAACTTACCTCAAAACTGACAGGCATGCTGCGCTTCAGTGCAATTTCAAATACTACACTGATTTCTGACTTGTTTGCATCTTTTTCGTCTTCCATTTCGTTACCTGGCTCTCCATTCTGGTCAAGCAAAATCAGAAATTTTGATTAAAGCAAAACAAGACCCTGAAGCATATTCACTAAAATGTGCATGCAAACAAGTACATTTGCAGCCACTTTGATCAAGCAGAGGCGGCTTGATCCTGGGTAAAAAAAGAAAAGTGGTCCTGTTCTTTCAGGGCATGGAGTTAATTTTAAATTCTTGTGTGGGTGGGTTGCTTGTTCACAAAAGTCCAACCCAAACAACAGGCTAAAGGCTCAGTCACTAATTTCTGAAAAGAGTATGCTGTTGGAAGGTAAGAACACAGATTTAGTCTGTGACCAGTACAGATAAACACTGTCAGCCTGTCTACATGGAGAGAGATAGCAAACTGCCTTTAACCAGAGTTTGGCCAGCACAGCCATAAAACATAGCCATGGTTGACACCAATCATGGTCTGAAAACTCACTTCAAACCATGGGTATGCTTCCTAATTTGTGGACAGTACTTTAAATAGTTTAGGAATTCATCCATAATCCTTAATCTAGAATTCAGAAAAATCAACAATGGTTAGGTTGTGCGTCTGCCTAAGGCTTCCGCAGCAGGAAGCAAAGCAAATGTTGATCTATGAGCCATCAGCTGCACTTTACTCAATGGTCAGACAAAAGCTTAACTGGTGAGCCAATGTATTCCTTTACCTTCAAATTATTACATTATAAAAGCAGACAGAGGCTAAACAGGGACACAAGTACTCTCCTGCATTATTTATAGTTATTGGCACTGAGCAGCAATAACCCTTGAGACTCTTTCACATAAGCTTCCTTACCACCAAGAAAAAGCAATAAAGGAAAGGGGATGGATGGATGACTGGTGGTTCCGAAAGATCCATGGTTTACGTGTGAGTCTCATCACAGTAGTAAAGCTCTTGGCTATGTACTCCCTTCTCAGGCCTCACTTTGGCTGCTTGGCAGGAATAATTTGGCAGCTATACAGCAGTTCTTTCATGAATGCAGGTTCATGTTCCCATGGACTCCTCGTTTTCCTCACTGCTGTTTGCGTTGTGCTTTCCTCAAACTGACACAATGAAGATTCAACCCCATAAAGTCTCAACATCCAGTGCCTTAAAAGACTCTGCGTGTCCAACGTTGTCCAATGTTTAGAAGGCTCTTGTTTGTTTAGTACATAGCTTGTGCCTAACATGCCACAGCACGTAGGGGGACTTTTCATCTATCTGCAGCTCTACAGTGCACACGGTCTACCACCTCAGCTGCCCTGTTTCTTGCCGAGACTTTTTGTGACTACTCTGACCAGCTACAAAACTAAAGGAGAGCCATGCTCGGTTTCTGCTGGAGTCCAAGGCTGTGACCAATGGAGAAACAAGACCTTTTGGAGTGTTAATGCTGTGAGCCCCTTCACTGTAAGCTCAGGTTGTATATATGTGTAAATATGTGTAAAGACATGTGCAGAGAAGGGCAGCCATGATGATTAAGGGTCTGGAAACCAAGCCTTACGAGGAATGGTTGAGGGATTTGGATATGTTTAGCCTGGGAAAGAGGAGATATGATAGCTAAAGGGCTGTCACAGGGAAGTTGGGCAAGCTTGTTTTCCCTTGCTCTAGACCCAAACCAATGGATTCAAGTTACAAGAAAGGGGATTACAACTAAATATCAGGAATAATTTTCTGATAGTAAGAGCTGTTCAACAGTGGAACAGGCTCCCATGAGAAGTGGTAGACTTCCTTGGAGGTTTTTAAGCAGAGATTGGATTGCCATCTGTCATGTATGATCTAGTTGCGATTCCTGCATCACATGAGGTTGGACTAGATGACCCTCCGCGTCCCTTTCATACAATTCTATGATTTTATGATTCTATGTCTAGAAGTGGAGCAACAACAGTGGTAGTCACAAGGCCCTGTGGGGATAATAATTCTGGATTTCAGAGATGTTATAAGGACTATTGAGAGAATATTTGTGACATTTTGAATATTTGAAATATGCAAATAGTAAGCGTTATTATATGAGCAGGAGTCATGGACAACCCTTTGTGCTGAGATCAGCAGTGGTAACAAAAAGAATCACTTCTTTAGATTTATGCAGCCCACTGCTGTCTTTTCTGTCAGCGGCCCCTCAACGTCTTGCACAGAGACCATTTAGCTCTACTGTCAGAGAGCCTTTTAGGAAAATGGCAGTGTGAAATGCTAGAGAATGAAAGTAGAACGTTCCCCTCATCCCAAAGTATTATATTGTGTGATATAATGCATAGTCTGCCTTACACCACTGCTTCTTTCATGTACATTAGCTTATTTCTACATGTCTGACATTTTGAAAGCAATCAAAGGAAAATCACCAAGGATGTAATGCAGCAGGTGTTGTTCTTAACTAAGTCAGATTGAAATCTATGGGATTTAAATTCCTGTTGTCCAATGCCTATGCATGCAAACTGATTTTCTACACGCTAGTTAGTAACCAAATTCCAGGGCCTAGGGTCTTCTAGGGTCTGATTACCTAGTAAGCATGCATAAGATTTTTAGTCAGAGCTACCCTTTGTAGGATTATGCCACATATACTCAGTGCTTAAATACAATTGCTCTATATAGATTTTTAGCATTTAATCTACAAAGGAGTGGTGGTGTTGAAAACACATCCTCTGTATCTTCTGACTAAGAGTGATCACTCAGTGCTTTCTGCCTTTCAAGCTGCCTATGGCCAATCAGGGCCAACCAGGGCTATAGTGCTGGGGAAGGAAAGGGTTAATTCCTTTGCCTGTGCCATCCCCATTTTAAATCACCTGCCCCTCTACTGAATCTGTTTTCCCCATGATAAAATGTCACATCTCTGTGTTTACTTCTATGGAGCAACTAGCAGCTTCAGGGGGAAATTAAATTGGGAATATGGCATGGCGGGGGAGCCGGTGGTATGCCATTCTGTCCTCATGCCATGGTCTTGATCTGTTTTACCCCGCCCTGCAGTTTTAACTGGGCATCTTGTGCCTCAGTTAGGTGAACTCTAGTTGTGCTTTAGATTTACCTATTCTATCATTCCAGACCTTTCAATCTGCAATTTAGACTTCAACCAGCTTTTATATGTTCATTTACTTTTACATAACTTTTTTTTTTCATTTTGTTGAATAATGAAAGCGTTGACTCTTACAACTGCAAGACTGAGCAAACTAATGATATACCAAGGGACTAATAGACTGAAAGCCTAAAACCATCTGACAGCTGTTCAGAAGCTCAGTCAAAATGACTTTGTGATCTCATTCACATGCACAAGATTTCATATCAAAATGTCATCATTTGGAAAATGTGAAGTTATTTTTTTTGGGGGGGGGAATTCCTCAGAGTAAGGAGTCAGGCCTAGCTAATCTAGAACTAAGTATGTATGATTTTTATTTTATTTTATTTTATTTTTGAGAGAGAGACAGACAAATAAGGGCACTTCTGCAACCCTTTGGTTGCAGGGAAAGTAAGTGTAGAATTAGAGATCTTTCCTCCAGGGTGCATCAAAGCTGGTATTTTTCCAACATATGAATTGCAATGGATGGTTCATCGTTTATAGGGTTGACTGTCAGGTGTGACTGTCACAGCACTCAGCTGGGTAATACATATGTATTACTGGTGATAAGATAAAACCTACACTCCCGTTCTCTCAAATATTTGGCATTTTTTTTCACGAGACTTGGGGTCTTTTCTTTTTTAACTTTCCTGAGTGATTAGTTTTCTGGTCTACTGCATGACAGAGCAGCCTTGCCCAAACTGGTGCCTCCAGATGTTTTGAAATACAACTCCCACCACCAGACCCAGCCAGCAAGGCACCACCTTGGCCATGGCTGCTTTAGACCATAACAAGAAAAAGAGTCACACAATCTTAAGCAATGCAATGTCTTCCATAACAATGACTCACAACCATTTGGAATACGTCCTAACTACTCTAAATAAAGCACCTTTCTAGAGATAAGAACATCAACAGTAATAGAGCTACATGGAGAATTCCATCTCTCACCCTAACGAGAGAGTCAACGGGCTGGATTTTAATTCCATTGTGGAAAAGGATTTCCTCGGCATCCCTATCACCCAATCTGCTTCTACATGATTGGGAAGCCCCTAAGAATGGTGTAGCGTATGATGCAGGGATAGCAAATGGAGGGTATATAGGCAGAAATCAAGCTGTAATAGTGCATAGAGTTCGATCCAAGCACTGGAGTCACTGTGATAATTCTAATGATGTTGAAGTGTAGTGATCTCCAACAGGAAACTTTGCTTCATGTATGATATCCTAATGAGGCCTCGTCTGATCTCTCTCATTTCAATGAACCTTCTGTCCCTGATGTAATGCTTTTAGCAAGGTTGAGGGGCTTGGAGGATGTGTTGGGGGTGGGCTGATAGGGAAGTGGGAGAGGCAGGCTGAAAACCTCTTTTTCTAGTTTGGTTCAGCACAAAGGGGACTGGGCCAGAATTGAAATGCGGTAAAACTTTTCAAGGAGCAGAAGGTCACATTATTCATTTCAAGCTCTCCCCAGCTGAGATCCCATGCCATCCCTAATTAGGATGGTTCTTTTTTACTTTTTAAGAAGCAAAATGTGCTGATGGCCTCAGTTACTGCAAGCTAAATAGAACTGATATAAAAAGGTTGACCAAGGAAAAAACAAACATGTCTATTCTTCCCACAAGTTCTTCCAAATTAGGGCACCAGTTTAAGGAGATCTTGCTTACTATGGCTTTAAGAAGCGAAGGCACGAATCACTAACCTGAGGTAATTTTGGGGGGATTGGCTCGTTCTGAAGAGCCTGAAGAGCCTTCATGGCAGCATTGTGTCTAGCAGCTTGGCGGGTCTTCCCTTCACCAAAAAATTCATGGTCACCCACAGTCAACTGGACATAGAAAATCTTAGGCACAGGGCAGTGATATCTAGGAAAAAAGTTATGGGAACATTAAGTCCACACTGCAAGTCAAATTCACACACCAAACAACTTGCAAACACTGTATGTAAATTATATTTGAAAAAGCCAGTATTAACATTTAGCTACAACTTTTAGTCAATTTATCAGTAAGGTAAACCAATTAAAACCTTTTAATTGATTAAAAAGTTGCCATGGATAGACCTCACAGCAGATGTCAAAACCTGTTTTAAATGCAAAATAATTTGTTTTAACTTACAAAAACTACACGCAGCAAAGCTGCCTTACCACTCACTGCTTTCCCTTCCTCTGATGTTTCCAGTGTGTTGTATTTTAGATTGTAAGATCCTTAGGGCAGGGGCCTGCCCTCTTCTATGTGGTAAACTGCCATATACACTGATGACACTATATAAATACTTATTAATATAATTTATTATTAATATAATAAATACATTAAAATATAATAAATATAATAAAACTTCTGCAGAGCAAACTGGAAGTTACATGCAAATCTACATAGAACTGCATATAAAATTCAGCTACACCCCCCCAAGTAATTTTGGCAGATGGTAATGTGCAGCAGTAAAATGGTGTTAGGTGACACTTAACAGTTTCCTCAATGCCAGTTGTCTGCTTCACACAGCTCCCCCAACTATATTCTCCCTACAGAGTTCCAAGTGTATTTTGTGAATCGCAAACATGCTGTTTGGAATCTTGTGGGTTTTCACTTTCTGTATGATTTAAATTATGGTTTATATTTTTTAATGATAATTTTATTTTTTTTATAAACCACTTTGAGGTTTCTTTCTACAATCAAGTGGTATATAAATTTTATTAAATAATATTAAATATAATGAACCAAGAAGTCTGTAAAACACCCTCAATACATTGGGAATGCTTTTAATAATAAATAAATAAACAACTGCACAATCATACACATGTTTACTCAGAAGCAAGTCCCACTGTATTCAATAGGACTTACTCCCAAAGTAAGCATGTTTAGGACTGCAGCCTAAGAACTAATATATATATTCTGAGAATACGGGAGAGCTATTATACTTATGACAAATGCGTAAGGAAGGGAAAACAGCTAACAAAATGAAGTAGCCTGCTGTCACCTCAAGCATGCCAGAACAAGACAGAAACATTCAGAGCCAAGGTAAATTTTTTCCTTCCTGTTATGTAGCTTGAGATCTAGTCACTGTGGGGATTAAAGCTTACTTTCCTTAAAACATGCCCTCCTTTTCATTTTTGACTGTGTATCAGCTGACTGTTGTTCTCTAGATTATATCTTGGTGTATGACAAGATTTTTTGATTGCTTGACTGCAATCAAACAGAAGTTTGGTTGGATCCTCTTTCAAAGGGATCTGAAATTTTTTAGCAAGTGGTAAGAACAAAAATACCTTGTTCATACAGGTTATTTATATATCACACCTTTCGAGTGTCTCATTAGGACAGGGGAGGTTCAGGTTCAAATCTCTACCAGCTACAAAGCTTACTGTGTGATCTTGGCCAAGTCATTCTCTTTCAGCCCCATCTACTTCACAGGGTTGCTGCGAGGATAAAATGAACAGGGCGAAAGGACTATGTGAACTGCCTTGAACTACTTGAAGGAAATGCAGGGTACAAATGTAGTTTGAAAAACAATTCTTCCAAGGAGTCTGGGGCAGCAAATGTGGGTTTCTCTAAATTTTATCATCACAATAAATTCGCAAGATAGCTAGTTGTTCAAGGTTTCCTTGTACAATTTAGAGATGAGTGGAGATTTG
Source organism: Podarcis filfolensis (assembly GCF_964270895.1). Classification (NCBI taxonomy): domain Eukaryota; kingdom Metazoa; phylum Chordata; class Lepidosauria; order Squamata; family Lacertidae; genus Podarcis; species Podarcis filfolensis. The sequence continues at coordinate 59,504,253 of NC_139603.1, forward strand.
AAGTTGGAGCTCCCTGATCCAAATCACACACACTGTATATTGTAGGCGGTCCAGAAATCTCTAGGAGATGATGTCACAATGTTGCTGTTTTTCAACCCAGTTTATCAACCCCTAATGGGAACAGCTCTCCAAAGGCCTTAGGCTGAGCTCTTCCCTCAACTTTGTCCTCTGCAATTCTTTTAGCTAGAGATGCCTGGGAATGCCACACTTCCAGTGAAAAACCAGGACACTCTACAGTGGGTGTCTGGGAACCAAAATAATCATATGGAACCTGATGGTTCACCATCACTCTGTACAGGCTTTATTTCAAGTCTGAATTCTGCATCTATAGCTCACTACCCAAAATAACAACAACAACAACAGACTTGAGACACAGATACACGTGAATTTCCAGAGCAACAACCGTGCAAACCTTGGATCAGTGCCTAGACTCAAGAGGTGGGCTGAACGAGGGTGAATAATCTGAGACTTGAACATGGCAAGACTGTGGATGAGTGGTCCCCGGATCTGGGAAATTGACCAATGACCAGCTCTGAATGGGTCTAAAGGAGCAAGTCAGTAGCCTAGGGGTTGATTCTAGTTCCAACACCATCACTAGCACCACAGATGTCTTCAGTGGCTAGGACTGCATTTTATCAGCTTCGGCTAGTGAGACAGATAGGGGCAGTCTGGGACCAGGAAAGTTTACGCACGGCAGTCCATGCACTGGCAATCTCAGTACTTAATTTTGCAATGTCCTTTATGTGGAGCTACCCTTGAGCCTGCTCCAGAAGCTTCAGCTGCTGCAGAACGTGGCAGCTCGATTACTGATAGGAATAGCTTCCTGAAAGCATGAAATAACTGCTGTGGGAACCGCTATGGCTGCCTGTATGCTACTGGACCAGGTTCAAGGTTTTAGTACTAGTGTATGAAGTCTTAAAAAACTTAGGACCTAGGTACCCTACAGAGCGCTTCACTCCTTATAGAAGTGAAGATAAGTGAAATCACCAGGGGCTGAGCTTTTGAAGATGCCCCATGCCTCTGAAATCAAACCTCTCTACATTCAGCACAAGACATTGTAGGATACCTTCCCAATAGAGGGTAAGAAAATGTCAACACTGTACAGATTTCAACATGCCACGAAGACATGTTCCCTTCAACAAGCATTTTAGGAATGCTAATTTTTTTATCTGATCACACTTGATTTATGTTATTCTGCATTTTATTATTTGGCACTCACTTAAGAGATCCATGGTTATTGGCTATTTGTAAATATTTTAAATATTTAAATTATTAAATTAAGTTCAATTAGTCTGAGTATAACTTACACTGACTACCGCCCCTCAGTCAGCATGCTCAAAAAGCCAATTTTTAAAATAGGCGTCTATTTTTAGCAGACCACTAGTATCACTTAAGAACGGAGAGTATTAAGCTGGAAATCAGCTTTAAAACTATGACCTGGCATGCAAGGTTTCAGCCATGAGTAAATGTTTACAGCTAGTTCTTAACATCTAAAAACAGGGGTTCATAACATGCCTTCAAGTTGGTGTGATCAGGCGCCATTGTAATTATATAAATCGCAATGGTCTGTTGACAATTACAAAACTCATTTTGGTTTGCCACAGAGGCAAACAAAATTTCTGTTCATTATAATTTTACTGGCATATGATGTCATAACATATAAGCACGCTGAAACAATCTGGTTCTTTTCCAGCCAAAATATTAATTGCATACTAAGGATCCCTTAGGACCTCTCCTTGTATGGCTATCAAATCACACTCATACGCACCACACCACAAATAAAGTATTACTGTATCAGGCATTTTTTTCATATTGCATTTCCTGTATTTTTGCAGATGGCATAAACATTCCTAAAAGAGTGCTTGCCTCTAGAAACCTCTTAATGAAACAAGTAACATTACAAGCTGATATACAGGCAGAGCACATTTAATTCCTCCTTTTCCATGCAAATTATATTTGTCAGTTTTGTTTTATAAATAACTTATATTAAGCATACTGATTGCTCCCTTCACAATTTTCATAACTCCGTAATGACTTTTTGTGTAAATATGTTGGGTTGAGCCAAATGTTCTCCAGAGAACATTTTCAGCACACACACAAAAAAAGACTTTCAAGGGCCTCCAAAGTTTCACCAGAATATTTTTCTAGCACAGGTTCCCAGCTATGTAACTATTATGCATAGCTTGTTGGATTTTGATGAAATGACAAGCTGAAGTTAATTTTTAAAAATTAGGGTAAATGCTTCTGATCTCCTCATCAAAGCAATGTAGAAGTCCAAAGCTCATTGTAGCTCGTTCCCATAGTTATGATGATGATAATAATAATAATAAATTATTTGTACCCCACCCATTAACTGGGTTGCCCCAACCACTCTGGGCACCTTCTAGCATATATAAAAACATAGTAAAACCTTAAACCTTAAAAAACTTCCCTATGGAGGGCTGCCTGAAGATGTCTCCTAAAATATATATAATTACTCAACTCCTTGAAATCTGATGGGAGAGCATTCCACAGGGTGGGTGCCATTACCGAGAAGGCCCTCTGCCTGGTTCCTTGTAGCTTTACTTTTTGCAGTGTGGGAACCACCAGAAGACCCTCAGTGCTGGAACTCAGTGTCTGGGCTGAATGATGGGGGTGGAGACGCTCCTTCAGGTATACAGGGCTGATGATTTATTATTTATTAATTATGGATTTATCATAATATCCAAACCACCTTAGAGTACACAAAGCATTTTTAAAATTCCAAAGTGGTATATAAATAATAAGCACTAGTAGTACTAAAGGTAAAGGTAAAGGACCGCTGGATGGTTGAGTCCAGTCAAACTTGACTATGGGGTGCGGCATTCATCTCGCTTCAGGCCAAGGGAGCCGGCGTTTGTCCACAGACAGCTTTCCAGGCCATGTGGCCAGCATGACTAAACTGCTTCTGGCGCATGGAGGACCATGACGAGTCCCAGAGCACATGGTAATGCAGTTTACCTTCCCACCACAGTGGTATCTATTTATCTACTCACACTGGTATGCTTTCAAACTGCTAGGTTGGCAGGAGCTGGGACAGAGCAACGGGAGCTCACCCTATCGCGCGGACTAGTAGTACTATCCCCCTAATTCAGTAGTTTCTAGTCTGAAAGAAAAAATTTTCAATTAGCATAATTTCTATAACTCATCTATGCTATCGTATGTTTTTCTGGAACAGGTATAATCAGTTTATATAACTTCCTCTTCTGCTTGTACATACCTGGAAATTGATTATGTCAATTGTTACAGCAAACAGAAGCAGTTGCTTAAACTGCCTACCCCAGAGATAGGCAGGTTAGGTCTATAACCTGTATTTCGCTGATCAATAAAATCTGATGGTGACCTTGGCCAAGGCTTTACAAACGGAGGTGGGGGATGTGGAGAAAAGTTACGGTGATTATAAAAAGGATGGCAATCAAGTTTTGTAATGTACTTCAGCCATATTATATAAAGCAAGGAATTCTAATGTTCCCTATGCAAAGTGGAAAGACAGAACATCCAAGTCTCTTATCTACTTCAGCTCTTTAAAAAAATTCCCATGAACTGCATTACTCTCCAGTCTTAACAGTCTGCAGAGTGGTTAGTAAGAACATTTTCCAAAAACTCATTAGAGTCCAAGAACATAAACAATGCTGCATCTCTAACTGTAGCATCATCTTTTCCCTACACTGAAAAGAACATTGCATTTGACAACATAGCGGCCATGTAAACAAAAAAATGAAGTGCCTCAGCCACTTAGTCCAGTACTATATTTACCACTACTGATGCTACAGAGATAAAGCTAAGCCGTGCAACTTATTCAGATGGTATGTTATATAATCTATATTATTAAACTACTTGAAAATCAGGGAACACAGATGTAGGCATAAACAACCAATTCTCCAACAGAGAGAGGTAAACAGTCAGATGCCAAATGGTTTAAGCAAAGGTGATGGCCTTTTCTTATCTATTAATTAGCAAGCTAGAAAAAGGAGTTTAGACTTAGAAAGCGAATGTGCTGAAGAAATAATTATTCAAATCAGTTAGCCTAGTGATAGATAAATGTGCACTGTATGTGCTCACATGGAGTATGACCTGAATTTTACGTTTTACATTTTGATGGTACAGGGAGCAGAAAAAAGGAGGAAAGCAGGATGATTTAGTGCAGCTTCACATACTTGGGCCTATTTTCAGTAGGTAGGTAGAGACTAAGGAGTTAAGCCAAAGGCTTCACAGAAGAGGTGTTTTTTTGTGTGGACAGATTTGAAAGGCGGGAGAAAGGTGGTGTGATTTGTCCCAATACTATGACCCACTGATGAAGTTTTAGTTATGAAATCCATAACCAGAATTATTCTTCACTCATCTTCATGCCCTCTATGCTTTCAAAGAACATAATAAGGCTAGAAAGCCCTTTGTTTTGTCAAAAATGTACAGCATCCATAAAGGACCATCCTTTCTCGACAGACTCATACAAAATGCTTCCCCTACCTCTGGAGCCCTAATGCTAATCACTATCATCCAATGTGATAGCTACTGGCAATGGCACAGCACATCACCTGCAGGCTCCCTTGCCACTGTGCTCCAGGGACCGCTTTCTCAAACAGATGTTTCTGCTTTTTAAAAGTCACAGGAAATGGGCTGACTTTCCCCCTTTTCCTTTCCTAGAAACAAGCACTAGCACAGCTGTACTCCACACTTCCCTTAAAACAATGTGGGGGGTGTGCGCGCGTGGGAAGTGTATGGTAATGGAAAGCAAGGCAAAATAAAAGTTACTGTGCAGATAATTAACAACTATTAATTCAATTTAAAACCTAATCCAATGATGGCAGTGCACCGAAGCCGAGTTAGATGACATAGGAACGAAGAAACACAGTTATTTCTCTTTCTGTAATCGGAATCTTGCTTCACTCAGTTTTAGCCTAAGGACCTTAGATGAAGGAACCAGGTTCCTTGCTTTTAGCAACCAGCTGGTTACTAAACTGAGCCATCAGGACTTGCAGTACAGATTTTGCTCTCCTTAAAGGCATCCTGGTCAGTCCAAAGCCTGAATACACTGACTGGACTTCAGTGACTCTCCAGGCCTTTAACTAAGCAACACTCTTTCTGGCCTTGTGTTCAAGCATTGATTCACTACTTACTCCCTAGCCTGATTTCCCACTTCTGGCCAGAACAAAATTTATGGAGCAACATGATGATTCCTAAAGCAGGCAGCTAACTGGAAGGGATCATCATAAGAGATAACAAAAGAACAAGGTGAACAGGTTGTACGTGAATAAGCTACAAGTTCTTGGGGGGAAATGTCCCAAAGTCTTTGCTTTACCAGGGCAGGCACACTGTCATATCCCATTTCACAGAATAGTTGGAAAAGGATCTAGGGGTCTTAGTAGACCACAAGCTTAACATGAGTCAACAGTGTGATGCGGCAGCAAAAAAAGTCTAATGCTATTCTAGGCTGTGTCAACAGAAGTAAGGGCATAGCCCTTTACAAATCAAGTAAATAAATAAAAATACTTAACTGACCAATTGCATGGCAGATAACTCAGTTCTCCCACCCCCGCAACATAAAGGCTGTCCCCACTAAAATAAATCATGGCTATGCCCATTAATAGAAGTATAGTGTACCAATCAAGGGACCACACCTTGAAAGCCTGAGTTCATTCTGAGCTTTGGCCCACTTGACCTTCTCCCTGCAACTGTTAGCTACTCTTGTATACTCCTCCTTTGTTTTTTCTTCTTTCTTCCATTTCTTGTACATTCCCTTCTTGCTTTCCAACATATATATAAGATCCTTATGCAGCCACACCATTTTCTTTAGGTTCCCCCTTCTTTTTCTTGTTGGAATTGTCTGCCATTGTGCCTTCAATGTTTCACCTTTAAGAAACTCCCATCCATCTTGGACTTGCTTCTCTCTGAGTATTTCTGACCATGGGACTTCACACTCAGCTTTCCCTTGCCTGTGTATAATAAAACCTTAGAGGACATAATCACTTCCTTTCAAAGTTCCTTGTACTTCCAGTTCATTGATCAGTTCCTCCCTGTTGGTGAGGACCAGGTTCAAGAGAGATGACCCCTTGTTGCTTCTTCTACTTTCTGGGAAATGAAATTGTCAGCAAGGAAATCAAGGAATTTGTTGGACCTTACATTCCTGGCAGAGTTTGAATTCCAACAAATATCAGGATAGTTGAAGTCTCCTATAACTACTATATCTCTGCTTTTTGAAGGAGAATGGGCAAGCATCCATTATAGGCAACTTTTTGTGCAACAAGCTGTGTTCAAAAACTACAATAGGTGTTCCCAGATAAATGTGCTAAAAGCTCTGTTCTTATCTTAAAAATAAATATCGGAAGCCAAAGCTTTAAGACTGCCAACCAGTCTCTTATCTCAAAAGGACACTGTCCCTTTTCCAAAATATAGTTGCATTAGGAACACATATTGGGATCTGCAGAAGGGCTCATGGCAATTTAACTTGAACAGCATTTGACTCAGACGACACTCCCCTAATCCAAACAGCAGCTCCAAAAATAAATTAGAAAGTTACCCTAGCATTAAAAATGTTAATATCTGCAGGGATATACTCACCACCTTAGGTTTAGAAAAGGTGTAGTATAGCAGATGAATTAGCTTGAGCTTTCTGGGATGCAAAGGATTTGTGACAGAGTATGATGGAATACTACCCCCAAATATTGGAAGCTTTTAACTTGTTCCATAATTTGGTTATCCAGAATAGTGCTTAACCCAAATCTAGAATAGGATAAAAGTACTGCATAAAATAGGATACATACATACATACACACACACACACACACACACACACACATATATATATCTCCAAGTTTTAGCAGGTGTCATTTTCGGTCATTTCCAAGATCAATCAGAAACAGACTGAACAAGATGGGGCAAGTATAAATCCTTGCCTAGCTCCCTTGGCCATGGGCATATCTTTAGTAAGCTGTCCAATTGCCACATCTAATTTGTAAAAGGCTATTGTTAGTGGTACCTCAGGTTAAGAACTTAATTCGTTCTGGAGGTCTGTTCTTAACCTGAGGTACTTTAGCTAATGGGGCCTCCCGCTGCCACCGCGCAATTTCTGTTCTCATCCTGAAGCAAAGTTCTGAACCTGAGGTACTATTTCTGGGTTAGCAGAGTCTGTAACCTGAAGTCTCTGTGACCTGAAGCGTCTGTAACTTGAAGCGTCTGTAACCCAAGGTACCACTGTAGCTTGAATAAGGGGGGGGGAGTCTTTTATCAACAAGAATGCCATCGAACAAGGTCATTTCTGCCACAGCTTGCCCCTAGGGATAGAATCAAAAGGTGCCTTAATATCCATGAAGACAGTAAACAGCTCTTCTTGCAGGGGTCTTGGATATTTTTTAACAAGGTGGCAAAGCACAAGACAGTAGGTAAAGGGTTGAGTGGTTCTCTCTAAATGATGCTTGAAAATCAGTAAGTATATTCTGATTCCAAAAAAATAAATTAATCTATTGTTTAAGAACCTAGGATATAACTTCACCATTAACTGATAGCAAACTGCTAAGTCTCTAGATTTCTAGATCATTAGCGTGACCCTTTTTTAAAAAAAGAGTACTAATGGTGCTCTCTTCTAGCTAGAAGGGATCATATTAGAACTGCTTATTGTAGTAATAAGGGCAATCAACAATAGCTTATACACTTATAAGCTCTGCAAGAATATAGTCAATTCCTGGAGTCCTTTTCACTCTTCAACTAATTATATTATACTGTATGTGAAACTTCTTTCGGAGAGACTGGGTTCTATTTTGTGGGGCTGCTAATACAGAACCATAAAGAGGGTCTACATTGGATGCAAGGCCATCTAGGAATGTAACAATGGGTCTAAAGTGGCCCTCCCAGACCTGTGCCAAGATACAACAATTTAGAACTTCAGATCAAGAGCATAAAGCTCCTAAAGTCAGCTAGCAGAAGGTTCTAGAATCGTTATGAAGAGAAGCATTTAAAAGCAGCAACCATGAATCACTCTGACACTTTTTATGAGACAATAAGGTCTGATTCCCCCCCACCCCCGGTTGAAAATAGCTTAGGGAAAGATAGTTTTACCCCAATTTCCTGTAAGAAATATAGGAGCCTCTTAGTGCTCTTTTCATCAAACTACGCTCATCAAACCATTGGATGCTTCCGGATTTATTGGGACCAAAACTCCTGGGAGAGAGATTTTGTTCTTGTCTTATGACCTCCTGGAGAAGTTGTATTAGCTTCTCAATTGCCTCCATAATGGTAGTAGAGGGTTTCTCAGACAATATTATAGATTTACGTAAACTGGGCCGCTGTGACAGAGCTTAGTATCAACAAGGTGACCATTTAGTTCTTAACTTCTGAGGGCCTCCGATTTGGTGAGATTGGAGTGATCACAGTGTTATAACAGTCAAGGTGTTATACTCTCATCCATTTTAATACTTTAAGAAAACTATTATGAGACAAAACACTATAACTACCCTATTGCTAAGATTTTGAAAAAAATAGATATGAAATAATAGGAAAGTACTTGAAAAAGCTTTTGGGTGAGCTTTCTGCAGTCAAAGCTAAACACAAATGACAAATTCATACTGCCCTCTGACGGCCTAGGAGAATTATTCTACGTTGCACTACTGCAGCCACTTGACTAAGTCATTATGAACATAATAACTCTCTCTCTGCATCTCCTGTAGATATAGTTCACAGTTCTCCAAATATGGAGACAAGCGAGGACACTGTAACCTGCCTCCTTTCCCATATCTGGTTTCTACATTACTCCAGCTGTGTGGAAGCCATCATAAACGTTTTCATGTGACACCATCTCTAACCAAATCTAACCACATGAGCTAAGCAAATCATGCCCTCATATCACATCAAATCTCTTCTCCAGTCACAAAGGCACAGGGTAGCATTCCCCAGGGATTTTCTTGCAGCTGTGTTCAAAAGTGAAAAGAAATCATGGGGAACAGATTGACAACTACTTCAAAATTCAGTGCACATAACTGTATGACAGGAACACAGCCTTCAGCCATAGGGTAGGTCATATAGACTCCCTCACCTCCTCAGAAGAACAGGGAGGCAGGTAACACTGGGCTTACTGTGTGGTCAGAAACTATGGAGCGTTGTCTTTCCATAACATGATTAACTTTCCATCCAAAGTAGTAAACAATATAGTAAATGCATGACATGAAACCCCACAGGTTTGTTTTGTGCTTAATGAAAGCAGTTTCATAAGGCTGTGACTTTGAGTAGGGATGGTGGTAGGGCTTAACCACCTGTAGTTTCCCCTGCTCAAAATCATCCCTCAGTTACAGATCCATTTTACAAGGATAATTACAGATTTGAACCCAAGGAGGAAAAGTCAGTGGAGAAATAATTACATGCAGGTGCACCACCCCTCGGCTCAAAATCACAGCCTCCTTGCTTTTGATTTACAAAAAGGCTGTTGGATTTTCCTTACATGCAGTTTGGGTGTAATGTGTAGATTACCCTGTAGTTAGTCTCCTGAGAAGCACACTAGCTATTTGTACATGAAAACTGAATGCAAAGGCCTTTTGTTGTTATTTTAAAAAAGCAGGATCATTGGATCTGCTCATACTTCAAAAGCATACCTCTGCTAAATAAGTTGGATACTAGTTCTGATTCATTCGTGGGCCCAAAACTTGAAGAAACCAGGAGGATGCAAAGGACTGAATGAAGCCCAATGTCCTACCCCAACAGAGACATGCTATTCTTTTACTATACTTGCACTGGCTAGTGGGGTTTGAATAGTGACAGCTTTCCCAGTGCATCCCTGAAAACAGACTGCCTACTACGGAGCAACATCACTGGAGAGGGCTAAAATTCAGTCTTCACCCAACCCTCACAGGAGTCCCAGTGCAGGACTGCCCCTTCTTACCCTATATGCACACCAAACCACAATCAGGGTGCTGCATTCAAGAGAGTAGGCTCACATGCAAGTAAGTCCCTGTAGGGTAATCATCTCTGAATGACTCAAGAAAGCCAAGCTACATGCTGCAAAGACATTTTTAAGTGTTAGGATCTCAGTCTTTCCAATTCATTCTGTACTTCAGGAATCTGAATTGGGCTATTCTGAACTCCCCTGCCAAGAACATTCCATGTTCTTTTCACTTAAAATATTTCTACCCCACTTTTCTGCTTCTCCCCATTCTGCCCTAAACAGGCTCATGTGGTTCCACATTCTTCCTAGGATTGTCAAGGAAAGGCAAGTCCTTCAAACATTAGCTTGGCTTGCCTTCTCTGGTGGCCAGTTATCCAGATGAGTGGCAAGTTTCAATATGAGAATTCACTACCAAGCCCTTTACGGCTATCTTTAGAAATATTAGCTAGGGAAATGGCTTGTATTCAAGGGTGCATGAGAATAAGACACTGGGAGGGGGAAATGGAAGGAGTAGTGCATTTCAAATCCATCGCCACCCAAATTATTTGCACAGAATCTGACAACATTTTCCACTTTGGCTGTATTAAGAAACCAGCTGCTTTGATAAAAGAATAGCAATATGTATTTGTCAGGGGCTCGGGAGCAGGAGCACAGGGGAGAGAGGAAATGGAGAGCGAAGGGGGAAAATCCAAGGGCAGCGTAGGGGAGTATGACGGTGACCCGAGAGATTCCATGAGCTTCTCCAGCGAATCAGAAGATTCCCAGAAGGGGGCGCCGATGGTCAGGGCAAGGGGGGTCCCAGGGGGGACGCACCAGAAACAAGGAGCCAGCGGGGAACCCCAAGGCAGCAGCGGGGGATCAGGACCAGTTTCCCCACCAGAGCGTAGTGGGGGGGAAGAGTCACAGGTGTCAGGACCAGCGTCTCCTCCAGCGGGGAGAGAAGATGAGTCAGGGCTGACCACGCCTCCATCGGAGAGTGGGGGAACGGAGGGGAGGTCAGTTGCAGCTAGCCTCCCCGAAGGGGGAAGCAGTGACAGCAGCAGTGAAACGGTCAGGAGGAAAGTTGCTGGCTGGGCGCGCGCGTCAAGTTCAAATGTACAGGCGCGGGGGACAGCAGGAGACCCGGATTGGGAACCAGCTCCTAAAGCCCGCCGGAGGGAGGTGGAAGGCTCAGGGGATTCAGCGTCAGAAGAGTCTAGAAAGGGCGAGACCCCGACGGACAGGCGGAACCAGAGGCGGAAAGAGCAGAGGAAGAGGTGGAGCAAGGCTAGAGTCTTAAACTGGTGTCTGGGGGGAGGAGACTCAGACGGAGCATCAGCGGTCTGAAGTTTGAGACGTAGAGCTGCACGCTGCGGCTCTGGAAGTGAAACTGAACTTCAATAAAGACTTCCTTACTTAACAACGAAGCGGCGTTGGTCCTTTGTGAGCTGGGACCTCGGGCAGCTCTGACAGTATTTTTAAAAATTCTACACTTTGATTCATATACAACACAATCCAACCCCCTGATCTACCATGCTGGAGGAGCCACCCAAATGGGAGGCAGATGGAAGCTACCAACAGTGTTAGCCAATGGAAATCCCAAAATGGGGCATTTATGGGGGTGGGGTGGGCTTTCTCAGGATCTAGCAGATCATGTGCTGCCGTCATGCGACAGCAACGAAACGGATCTGGGTCTCTTTGATGTACCAACCTGGGAGCTGGCACAGTGAAGCAGTAGGGCTGTGGATGCACACTGGCTGCACTGCTTCATCAAATCTGCCACTCTCCCTGCTAGGAGTTACGACTGCAGCCCTAACGAAGAGATTAATCAACTAAAGAGTTGCTTGATAAATTGGTAGAGGCAAACACAGCATCCACTGAGGCTGAGCCACTGAGAGTTCAACGCACACTTGCTTGTTTTATTTTCATTTTATTTTCTGGGGATGTTTGGGCTCTAGGGTAGTATATTTTATAAGAAATGAAAACATAAATACTACTCTAAGAATCAGTAGTATTTTTTGTTTATTGTATGTACTTCCTTCAATGTCTCAAAAAGCACATATATTGATATTTGCAGATTTATTATTAGTATTATTATTATTATTGGCAGATTTAACATATAAAAAAGAAAATGAAAAATGAATACACAGCAAATGGTTAATCAAGGAAAAGAAAATCTTATCCTGTGCCACCTTGATTTATTTAGACCTCTAAACATCTATATCCCTTCTATCTTCTACCATGGGATTCAAGATAGTGTACATGACGTTCCCAGGTGGTCTTCCATGTAGGAAATGACCAGATCCACAGCTGCTTAACATAGCAAGTTGGCAGCAACATCTGTCCTTTGACCATGCCCTGGGACCACTGTGTGGGAGATCTCTTTTGCAATAATGCTACAATTATTCTTTGATTTGGGGGTGGGGTTCAATTAACTATTGGTGGGGGAAGGCAGAGAAACTGACGATCACATGCCCTTAGATGACCAGGTTACAAAACCATAATGATGTTAGTAATGCCTAACTGGATCAAAATGCTTATAAAACACAACTGTCTCCTGGGGGTTGGAGATGTTCCCAGTTGGAGTAAGGGTGTTCTGTGATCTCTATTGCCGAAGCTGCTCCTACAGATCACTTTCATAGGCTTTCATGGGCTTCTGAAGCTTGTGAATTGAAATTAAATCCACATTTACCAGAAAACAAATGAATTCAGTGAGACTTACTTCTGAATAGTCATGTATAAGATTGTACTGTCAGTCTTTAAAAAATGTAGAGACCAGCTTGAAAATGAAAGCTTTGCTATTCTCACATAACAGCTGTTGAGAGATCACATCCATTCTTAGGAATGTCTTAAACGGGAGATTTGTAAAATGCAGAATTGCGGTGGGGTTGTTTTTTTAAAAAATAATAAGCCAAATGCTATCCAGTAACAACATCTGCAAACTGAAGAATGCCATAAATATCTACTGGGATGGACGAACAGTTCCGTTTCCTGCTAACTTTCCAGATGCAGCTTCTCAATCTCATCCAGAAGGAAAGGGAAATTTCAGAATTCAGAGCACACTTGAAGCAGATAAGATGTCAACTAATGAAAAGCAAGAAGTAGAAACGGGAGGCTAAAAAGCTGCCCTGAGGTTGCTTTCTGAAGGGCAGTCAGAACCAGGAAAATTAAAGGAACACTTGAAAATACACAAACCTCTGATTGTACATGCCTCGAAAGTTATAATTCGCTCTGTAGTTTGGAACTGGCTTTTGATCTAATGGCCTATAGATGGCGGGCTCTCCTCTTTTCATAGCAAGACCATTCAACTCCACTGTTGGGGTAATGCTGCCTGTCAAAAATAAGAAGATATAACCAGCATTTAAGAAGTGTAATAGAAATATAAAGTTCAACACTGCTTCCATTTTCTGCTTAAATTATTAGTGGTTAGAATGCAGAACTGGCTTTAAAAAAATCAGATCTAGATTTGGGTACAAGATTCTACAAACGTCTCAGGCATGGAGGTAGTCTTGTTGATTTCATTTATTTTTATATGGTTTTAAAAAAAATATTTATAGCCTGTCCTTCATCCATTCAGATACCAGATTTTTACTGAAATTACAAAAGGCAGCAAGCAGTCTGCATCCTCTACGGTGCATTTTCTTAGCAATGTTTGTATTGAAGTGCTAAGCAGGATGGAGCAAATGTTATTCCTACCTAGATGGAAAATGTATGAAAGCACAAAGGATAACAGGTATATTTTGCTCCCAATAAAGATACATGAAAAAAGCAAGCATGAATTGGTTTCCTGGGGCATGTGCACTCACATGACTATTCCTACATCCCTGTGCACAACTGTAGTCAACAACTAGCTTTTCTCACTGGGTGCTTTTGAGACTCCTAACCCCACTCCTCACACACAACTGGCCTGCTGCCAAGTTCTTGACACAGCCCCTCTACTGCAGAGGTGGGGAAACTGGATGCAGCTGGTGGCTGGCCGGATCTTTATCTCCCTCATCCCCTGCAGGCCAATTTTGCCACTCCCTTGGCATCACAAAGACATCAGTGATCTACTTTTGCCCACAGTTTGGAATCAAACCATGCAAAGCCACAGCTCTGTGCTTTGCAAATGCCAATGATCTGTCATCTACCCACCACTAGGTTGAGTGGCTTTCTCTGCAACAGCCTCACGACTTTTAAATTCATTGCTAACCAATGAATTAAACTTCAGAGAGGCCTTAAGTACTCACTCATTTTCACTAGCTTATTCATAAAACTCTCTGTGCTGCTATTGAGTTCCTTCATAATAGCAAATGGTTTTGTGAAAAAAATGTGTTTTATTTTTGAACTGAAAGTGTATTTATTACTACCAGGTTTTATAAATGTTTGTATGTGTTAAAGAAGATTTGGTATTCTACTTCTGTTTTACTATTGTTGGAAATTGTATTTTTATCTGGTATTGCATAAGCTGCCTTGAGTATGTTTTACTCATAGTCTATAAATACTTTAAATAAATAAAATGTATTTGGTTTCTAAAATTCTTGCATTTTCTGCACAAGTAGCACCCAAGACAGCTTACAGAAGCAAAACACAAAAAAATGCAATAAAACGTTTTAAAAGCAGTGTGGCATTGTAATATCTTACAAAACTCCTCCTAGTGGTGTAGCAATGAAAACTACTAGCACATTTGCAAAACTAAGCAGGGTCTAGTATGGTTTAAAAATTGGATGGGAAACCGCATGTTGTGATTCCTGTATTTGCAGGGGGTTGGACGAAATGACCCTCAGGGAAATCTCTTCCAACTTGACAATTCTATGAAACAAGTTTCACGTCAATTTCTTTACTGGGTGGTCTTCCATGTAAGAACTGAATATTGTGAAGCTAACCTATACAGTGGTACCTCAGGTTACATAAGCTTCAGGTTACATACGCTTCAGTTTACAGACTCCGCTAACCCAGAAATAGTGCTTCAGGTTAAGAACTTTGCTTCAGGATAAGAACAGAAATCGGACTCCGGCGGCGTGGCAGCAGCATGAGGCCCCATTAGCTAAAGTGGTGCTTCAGATTAAGAAGTTTCAGGTTAAGAACGGACCTCCGGAACGAATTAAGTACTTAACCTGAGGTACCACTATATATAGGATAACTAACACCAGAAAGGCAAAATAATACAGTGGTGCCTCGCAAGACGAAATTAATCCGTTCTGCGAGTCTCTTCGTCTTGCGGTTTTTTTGTCTTGCGAGCACGGCTATTAGCGGCTTAGCGGCTATTAACGGCTTAGCAGCTTTAAGAAAAAGGAAACAAACTCGCAAGAACTCGCAAGACGTTGCGAAGCAAGCCCATAGGAAAAATCGTCTTGCGAAGCGACGCAAAAACTGAAAAACCCTTTCGTCTTGCGCGTTTTTCGTTTTGCGAGGCATTCGTCTTGCGGGGCACCACTGTACACTGTATTAGACCAACTGTCACTCCACACAACACTTTATCTTTGTAATTTGCCCAGAATAATTTTGTACTGATAAAGAGAACTATTTATAAATGATTATTATTATTTGTTAGTTTAATTTTAAATCATCCTACATCCTACATCCATTTAAATCATGCAAGGCATAACATGTCAATCACATGAATACAACACACAATAAAAACAGAACTTTGAAAAATCTAAAACAATCATTACAACATACACAGCAGAAAACATTAATAATGACCATAATGACTAATATTCATGCTTAGTCTACAAAAAGCATGAATGAAAAAACACAACTTGAGTTGGCATCAAAAGGTAGCTACTGAGGGTGGCAATCATACTTTCAGAGGGAGGGTCTCCAACAGTCAATGTGCCAATACAGAGAAGGCCCTGTATTGTGTCACCAGAGAAAACAGGCAGCACCAGCAAACCTCCTCTGCCAATCTCAACAGCTGTACTGGGAAAGGCAAGGCATTCCCAATATGCAGTGAAATACACCCCAGAATGTAGTAATCTACATTCTGAAACAAATTCTACATTCAGAACTCTGTTAGTTCAGCTTTGGAAAGTCTCAAGTTTTATTTTAATATAGATTAGTATGAAACGGCTATAGTAGTAAAAGTTTTATCATCTCATTTTGACAAATAAAGCAGAAACACACAACATTTTAGTTGGTCCTGTCATGATCTTACTATACCACCAGAACTGTTACTAGCGGTGCTTTTCTGTCAAAAACATAGTTTGCTTTCAGAAAAGTGATATAGTAGATCTGATGTCCCTTCCTTTTGCAATTTAGCAACATAGGTTTTGAATCACAGGTGTTCTACAGCCCTCTGCTGGTCAAACAGTGCAAAATGTATAACTGAACGCTTCCTTCGCATGTACTTTCACATGACACCCTCTTGCAAAGAGATGAGTTAAAATTCTTCCTTGTCTAGCTTTATTAAGATAAATAAGCAGTTCAAATGTGTTGATTTTGTGTCTGGTCACTATTCCCTCCCCCAACAAATTAATGCAGTTCATATTAATGCAATTTACATACTTTGGAGCTGAATCTTGCAGAAATATGAAAGCTCAATAGCTCTTGCTATGGAAATAAGATGAATAATTATGCAATCTCATGATAAGAGTATAGCTTTTCATCATTCCGCTGATTCCTGTTTTCTAGCTTCACTTATGGTTGCTATATACCACAGCTGAAATGACACTAACCCAGGCTGAACACATTCATGAATATTGTGGCAAGTAGAATGGTGACTCACCTGGATTATTATTAACATTGTTTTTGGGTGGTCTAGGTGCTGGTTTGGGGAGGGTAGTTTCACTCAGAGCTTTGCTAGCAGCAGAATGATGAGCCTTTTTAATACTGCTTCCTTCAGCATCCCATGTCTGCTCTCCAAGAGTCAGCTGCACCGTGAACATCTTCAAAGACGTAAAGGGCAAGTAAATAAGGTCAATGTTAGCAAGAGCAACCCTTGTGAAATATGTCATCTACTCTCCAGAGATTTTGGACTGACTCTCATCAGCCCTAGCAAGCACAGGTGACTAGTGAGTATATTACCTCCAGTTTACAAGCACCAGGTGTATCTGCACGTGCCATTCATATTGCCCACCACCACTTTTTTGCACAGCTGATGGAACAACTTCAGAATTAATGTGGGTGGCAAATTTCCCACTCCCAGAGTGCAGATGTCCTTGGAAGCACTGCATAGAGCTAAGGAGGAAGTAAGAAGAGCAATGCTCTTCCCCACTTCTTCTTTCAGCTGAGATTAGCAGCTGAGCAGCAAGCAGAATGATCAAAAGGGAATGTCAGGAAAAGGGGAGCAACCTGTGAGACTGGAGTGGAGACCAGGGGGAGAATCATACACACACAAAAGTCAGGACCATTGAAACTGATCCTCTTTAAATGGCTTGTTTTCACCCACACCCACCATAAACCATAAACCACAAATCACATTAATGAAATGTAGAAATCATGGGCCTGGTATTTTCCAGTACTGCCATTGCAGCAAAACAGGGACCAAAGGGACGAATCCTTATAGATCCTCATATTTTTTACTATCAAATCTGTGACCCTGCGTTCTGAGACTTGTTGGTGTTTTTTGTCTTCCTATGTAAAAATGAAAAAGATTGAAAAGGATCTCTGCCTTGGCTCAGTGTCACAGTCTGCCAATTTAAGCTTTAATTTGATGGTAGCTTTGGAAGGGCCCTATGTTTTTTTCTAAAAAAAATCAAGGCAATCTATTTTAATCCTATAGAACTGCAGGGAAAAGCAAAGATCTTGTGTATGTTTCTGTACGTACCTACCAAAGCAACCTTGTGTTTCACCCAAGTTTGGATGCAGAACTATGTAACAGCTGGCATAAGGTTAGATACTAAGGTGTATCCTTCTGTTTATGAAAAGAATTTGAATCTAGCAGATGCTCCTGCTGCCAGACAAGGGAGAGAGATTTTTCCTGACTGCTCCCTTCCCCTTGTGCCCCACCCCACCTCCCATGCTGTTCTGCAGAGGGCACAAGCGGCTGTAGGGGAAGGAGCAATCTGAGAAAATGGTCTCTTCCACAATTTACTAGCAAGTCCATCCTGTGAGCAAAGTTCCACTTTGGGTCACTATGGATCCAGATGTGTATGTGTGTGTACACCCTACAATTATTTTAAGTAATGTACAAGCAGCTACACACCAGGCAATGGAGGGGGGCGATAAAGATCTCCAAATAAATATTCCCAAAGAAGAATGGAGTTAAATTTTAATAGCCAGATCCTCTTTTATTGTATCAACCAATTATAAAGCCAACTGCATCAAAATCACTATCTGGTGGCACTGGTTTCCCTGGAAAACAGGATCATGAAGAAGGCAGAAGATGGAAAATGCTGGTTTTATGAAGTCTCAAAAGGGTATTTCTTCCATTTGTGGTAGAGGTGCATAAAAACAAAGCAGTTTTGGAACCGTGTGGTTGAAATCATAAGGGAAAGTTTGTACAACTGAGACTTATTAAACTGCTAGCGATGTTGAAGACTGGAGTTACTTATGTGTGTAAGAAAGAAAAAATTCATATATTTAGTGGCAACTTAAAAGTTACAGAACTGCAGGGATGTTACACTCAGCAAGGATTACTCTGTTCATAATCTGTTCTAATGGTAACAAATGGCATATACACTGGAAAAGTATGAAGTTACCTTGGCATGAGCAGGTCCTCGTTCATTCAAGAGCTTATACAGAGGTTGAATTCTATTGAAACGGGCCAACTCATTTACCAGACACATTGGAGTTTTCTCTTTGGGGTTTGCCATGTTATCTTGTAAAGGAACTGTAAATAAAATTGAGACAAGGTTGTTTTTATATGGAAACATCATCATCAGTTTGTAGAAATAGTAAAAAAAAAAAAAAAATCTAGCTAAAACTTTGGAAAACAAATCTCAGACACCATGTTGAAGAAAAAACTGAATTTGGATGGTAAGTCTAAAAGTCAGGATCTTATACCTAATATATTTTTACTTCAACCATATGAATCTTAAAATATATGTTATATAAATCCCTTAATGTTAAAGTTATTAATTACAACCTTTATGAGTACTTCAAATACAGTGGTGCCCCGCAAGACGAATGCCTCGCTAAACAAAAAACCCGCAAGACGAAAGGGTTTTCCGATTTTTAGCAGCTTCGCAAGACGAATTTCCCTATGGGCTTGCTTCGCAAGACGAAAGCCCATAGGGAAATCTCCGGGGACAGCGGGGAAGCGCAGCGCGCCTTCTCCTCTGTTCCCGGACCTGTCCTGAAGGCTTGCAGTGGGAGGTCCGGGAACAGAGGAGAAGGCACACAGCGCTTCTCCTCTGTTCCCGGGGCTTGCGGTGGGAGGAGGGTTTTTCCTCCCCACCGCCAACATTCAGAACAGCATTCTGAATGTTGGCGGTGGGGAGGAAAGCCCTCCTCCCACCGCAAGCCTTCAGGACAGGTCCGGGAACAGAGGGGAAGACGCGCAGTGCTTCTCCTCTGTTCCCGGACCTGTCTTGAAGACTTGCGGTGGGAGGAAGGTTTTCCTCCCCACCGCCAACCTTCAGAAGGCTGTTCTGAAGGCTGGCGGTGGGAAGAAAAGCCCTTCTCCCCCGCCAGCCTTCAGAAGAGTTCCCGCAGGGCTGCCTAAGCTGCGGATAGCAGCCTGCTGCCCCACACGAGGGGCGCTCTGCTTCAGAGCGCCCCTCACGCCGGGCAGACATCCGCAGCTTGGGGAGCCCTGCAGGAGTTCCCCGCAGGGCTCTCCAAGCTGCGGATAGCAGCCTGATGCCCCTATCCGCAGCTTGCGGATAGCAGCCTGCTACCCCATCCACAGCTTGGAGAGCCCTGCGGGGAACTCCTGCAGGGCTCCCCAAGCTGCGAATGTCTGCCCCGCGTGAGGGGCGCTCTGCTTAAGAGCGCCCCTCGTGTGGGGCAGCAGGCTGCTATCCACAGCTTGGAGAGCCCTGCGGGGAAGTCCTGCAGGGCTCCCCAAGCTGCAAATGTCTGCCCCGCGTGAGGGGCGCTCTGCTTAAGAGCGCCCCTCGTGTGGGGCAGCAGGCTGCTATCCACAGCTTGGAGAGCCCTGCGGGGAAGTCCTGCAGGGCTCCCCAAGCTGCGAATGTCTGCCCCACGCGAGGGGCGCTCTGAAGCAGAGCGCCCCTCGCGCAGGGCAGCAGGCTGCTATCCGCAGCTTAGGGAGCCCTGCGGGGAACTCCTGCAGGGCTCCCCAAGCTGCAGATGTCTGCCCTGCGCAAGGGGCGCAGCTTGGGGAGCCCTGCGGGGAACTCCTGCAGGGCTCCCCAAGCTGCAGATGTCTGCCCCTCGTGCCGGGCAGCAGGCTGCTATCTGCAGCCTAGGCAGCCCTGCGGGAACTCTTCTGAAGGCTGGCGGCGGGAGAAGGGCTTTTCTTCCCACCGCCAGCCTTCAGAAGGCTGTTCTGAAGGCTGGCGGTGGGGAGAAAAGTCCTTCTCCCCCCGCCAGCCTTCAGAAGAGGTCCGGGGACAGACTGTCCCCGGACCTGGTCTGAAGGCGGTCTCCATAGGAACGCATTAATTGATTTTCAATGCATTCCTATGGGAAACCGTGCTTCGCAAGACGAAAAACTCGCAAGAAGAAAAAACTTGCGGAACGAATTAATTTCGTCTTGCGAGGCACCACTGTAATTAAAACCTGTTATGTGCTTGTCTTTGGCACATACTAAAATTTCTTGAACTCAATCTGTGTATTGCATCCAGACCTGACCCGAGTCACATTCTGCTCATGCAATTCTCCCACTGGTGGAAAGAGGAAGAGGAGAGACAGTTTTCACAGATTCCTCCCCCACCACCACCTGCAAGCAGAGGCATAGCTAGCTGCTTGGGCACCCAGGGCCAGTGCAGGCCAGTGATGGCATCCGGGGCGGCCCACACCCACCTCACCCCCCCTTCTTACGCCACCGCCCGCAGGCCCCTAAAAATAAACTGCTTCAGAAGGCTGGAGGGTCTACCAGAACAGCATGAAAGATGGCATGGGGGACACTACTACAGAAGGGAGAATCAGCTTCCATTAGCAGAAGGGCAAGTCTAGATCTAACCCATTTTTTCTGTTTATTGTTTCTCCATTTCTAGCATCTCCTCTAATCTAAGCCTTTTAATCACTGCTCCCTGAACTGAAGAAAGCTTGGGAATTGCTAATATTTTATTCCTCTTGTGATTTCATTTCTCCTCCTATTGTTTATGTTCATTAACAACAGAAAATTTCATTGCAGGTTTACTTTTGGGGCCAGTGTTTCAGTTTACAAGGACAGGAACAATGTTTTACTTACAGAGCTACAAAAGAAATACCACTTGCTGCCAAAACAAAAACAAAAACAAAAAGTCTTAGACATTTTGTCCTAGTGTAGAAAACACACTTGGATAACTTCATGCAGTTTTAAACGTTTCAGTAGAAGGTACAGTCAAGCTGGGAGAGAGGTGAGTTCTTTTCAGGACTTCTATAGTGCCCAGGAAACAAAACTCTACTTTAAGCTAAATTCAGTAAAAGCGGTGAAACTGCACTAATTGTGTTTTAGGTGTTTCTGAGTACTTCTTTCATTCTGTGCTCTTTGTGAATCACTTATTCCAACCCCCCTAACACCAATAACACAAAAAGAAAATACAATTTAAATCCGCCACTGCCTTACCCTGTGAGTTGCTAGAAGGTATGGAATCCACCTGACCAGTTGTGGAATTATTACAATTGACAGCTGCTTCTGGAATGGATCCATTCACTGAGGGCTGAAGAACCACTGAACCTGTTGCTGTTACTGATGGGGTTAGCACTGCTGGAGACTGGGGAGGTCCAGAGTGATTTGGTGTGGTCTGCATCATGACTTGTGCCATTGATTTTTACTGAAGGGGGGAAAGATACACCAAAGTATTAGTATTATTTTGTGCTTCTTTCCATTCCTAAGGGAAAGCACAAATATGACCAGTAATCCAACTGAACTGTTCAAAAATGGTTTTCAATTAAAGAATTTATCAGTCATGGCTGTATTAGCTAAGTCTTTCATATTTTCAGCTCTGATGCCAGGGCCAGACCAAGACATTGTGGCACCCGAGGTGAACCACAAAATGCCCCCCCCACACTGCCAGAGAAGGAGGAGTGAGTGAAGACCTGCATCAGGAACAAGGTGGAGGGATAAAGATCTACATCGGGATCTGCTGCCCCTGTAGATCCTGCTGCCTGGGGTGGTTGCCTCATCTTGCCTCATGGGTGGGCAGGCCCTGTCTGGTGCTTTACACCAACTGAGTACAGACTCTTAAGGGCACCTTCCATGGGAGAGTTTATTGGTGGCTTCTCCCTAGTTTGGAACTTTTTGCACTTGAGGTCTGACAAAGCCTGAACCACTTGTGTTTGTGAGAGGGGATGTTATTGTTTTGTTTTTGTGCTTTTATCCTGTATTTTTATTTTGTGAACCACCCTGAGATCTTCGGATAAAGGGGAGTATATAAATTTAGTAAATAATACAGTCGTACCTTGGATCTCAAACACCTTGGATCCCGAACAAATCGGCTCCTGAATGATCAAAACCCAGAAGTCCCTAATCATAACCCCCATGTAAATTGTGGGCTTACTCTACAGAGTTTATCATTTCCTTCAACTAAGCAGTAGCTGTCAATCAATGAAATCCTATGCACCTCTACAAAGAATTAAGTCGCACTGAGTTCAGTGGGACTTCCTACCATGTAAGTGCATGAGACTGTGGCTAATGTTTTCACTGAAAAGCTCTTGAACCACCTGACTAATTTGCAACAGCAAGGGTGTTATTCAAAAGACTACTGCATGTAGTCAATATTTAAGCTGCTGGAGGTAAAGTTATTGGTATTGGGCTAAAATGATATCAGCCATTGGGCCATGACATCTGGCTGCTCAACCAATGGCATCAAAACTAGGTAGCTGAGTAGGCAGGTCAGAGGTCAAAAGATTAGAGTTAATAAAAATGCAACCCATCATATTGATGTATCATTTGACAGTTTCACAATCAGAAAAGTAAAGATGATAGCGGCTTGCAACAACGTCCCAATTCATTTATTCTGTCTCTCTTTCCCTCCTATGAAAGCTGTCCAGAACTCCTATAAACCAAATGTTTACTCCATAACTTTTTGTCACAAAGTATCTGTGACTGACACACATTTTCACATCACTGCACTGCCCTTACTAAAGTTCATGTATCACTATGTATTTTAGCAACTTAAAATATTACTATGACCAGATGTAAAAATGTTTTAATTGAATTAATCAGTTCAGAGAGTGGCCAGATAAGCAATATTAAAGCACTTGTAACAGCTAATCCAATAAAACTGAAACTGGGAGAGATGTCTGAAACCAAACTATTAGTGGATTAATTCAAATCAGTATGTGAAATTCCTTCAGCCTCCTTGCCCTTTCACCTTTCTGTCTCATGGTACCTCTTTCGAGTCCTCAAGCATGCCCAGCATGCTTGTCCCCAACACTGTGTGTATAATGAAAATGAGCTAAAAGACAACTTTTCCTCAGAAAAGCTGGATTGCTTTGCTCATAGGCACTTGGGAGTATTTATAAACATTCCAGGCCATCACACCAACTTAGTCAATTGGTGTCAGATCATCACTAGCACAATACAAATATATTTTTACTTGGTATTTTTTCCTTTACTAATTGACTATACAACATATATCGTCTACTTGTAAACATACGTAACTTTGTATGATCTTTAAAACCCTGATCTTTGAAAACTAATCTATTCATTTACTTTCATTTCTAACCTATGCATTCTCTTGGGTATTACAACTAAAGATCAGAAGACACAATCCCCTTGTTGAAGCTATGTAACCTGGGTGCAGTCAGTACCTGTATAGGAGATAACCACCTATGTAGACTGTCTTGAGCTCCATCATGAAAGGTGGGGGAGAAGTTTAAAAAATGAAAGAAAGCCACTGATGCCTTCCTGCATAACTTTTGTTTCTCACCTTCAAACACAATTGCAACTCCATTAGATCTAACATGACTGAGTATTACATAGGTGAGGAGGTGGGCATGCCCCACATTCATTTAGGGTTGCTGGTGGGACTGATGGGCATTATGGATTGCAGGGGGCCAACTTATATCTGCAGAGCCAGTTGCAGATGTTGCCAAGCAATGAACCACTGCATTCTACATCAGGGGAAACTTACATCTTTCAAGTATAGGTCCTGTGTATGATGCTTTTTTATATACTGATATTACATTAGTAATTGTAATATCAAATTGGACCTGTTGTAGAATGTAGTCACCCATTTCCAGGCAGCATCTGCACTGGTTCCACAGATATAGGCTGTTCCTCTGCAAGCCATAACTCCCATCAGTCTTGGTGGGGCACTTAATGGTTTTCTGCCCATTTTGACAATTGTATTTCACTGTGCTAAATGCTGTATTATTTTTAATTGCATTTTCATTGCTATTTTTGGTTCTTACATATTTTGTATTCTACTGTATTACAATTTTAACTCCATAGAATTCAAATTTTAAAACAGTACAATAAAGAAGTGCAAAAATACAATTAAATATATGAAATGTGATGGATGTACCGTTCCCCCATCTTTTAGCCACAAATCTACAGACATGCCATGGGCCAACTAAATGGGGCTCACAGTACACAGGTGGCCCAAGACCACTTTTTGGGAATCCTTGATCTACACTGCCCTGAGCCTCTTGGAGAAAAGGCAGGATACAAATATAATAAATGTTCATTATTAAAATAATGGCCCAAGACATAGTACAAACAAAACACGGCTACAACAGAACACAAAATCACATGGGTGGGAGACGATGATAGGACAAGAGATGCTTTAAGTGTTCAAGTAATTTATAGGCGGTGTAAGTTGCAGTCAAATGAAGAATTCAAGCCATGCTTCCTCAGGTCAGAAGCCTCCTGCCTAACTCCACATTAAAGAATGAACCATGGGGATTAAGAAAGTGGAGAAAGTGGTGAATCAAGGGTTCCCTACGCAGTCCCTGGACTTGGGAATCAGCTGTGAAGATCAATACAGCTTCCACTAGGTGCCGCAGCAACTGAGCCAAAAAAAAGTCACACCCTCTCTAGGGACAGCCATGGAGGAGGAGGAGGAGGAAGAGGCTAGTTTTGGAGGTTTTTTAGCTAAGCAATGAAGGGGTCCAATAACCAGAGCTCTGCGGCCGAACAGTAACAGGCAGGTATTTATATAAAGTGGACGGAGAACTTGTTTCCCTTTTGGGAGTGGGGGGCATCCCTTATTTCAAGGCACGTCCATTCCAAGGAGGAGGAGGAGAGCGTTGGGCTCTTTCTGGCTGCTCAGGCGTGCTCTTTTATTTTGTGTTTGTTTTGCCTTCCGAGAGCAGCACGCTGCTCCCCGGGCGGCCGTCCCTCTCACCTGCGCGCCTCGTCCGCCCCGCAAGGGCGACCGACCGGGCTCGGGACGACGACGACCGAGTCCCCGACCCGCCCGCCTCCGGGGCAGAGCGGGAAGGAGGGCGGCAAGGCAGGGAGGCGGCTCCTCTCACGCCGCGGAGGCTCCAGCATCTCCCGAGCCCGGCGTCAGCCGGTGCGCTCGCCTCTGCTCCCCCCCAGTCTTTCCCGGTGTCCCGTCGGGGCCCGTCCGGGCACCCCCCGCGGCCTCAGTTACCTGGTTCCCAGGGACACTTTGGAGACGCCTCCAACATCGGCAAACACTAAAGAGAACTGACCCCGCCGCCGCGCCTCGGCCGC
Source organism: Podarcis filfolensis (assembly GCF_964270895.1). Classification (NCBI taxonomy): domain Eukaryota; kingdom Metazoa; phylum Chordata; class Lepidosauria; order Squamata; family Lacertidae; genus Podarcis; species Podarcis filfolensis. Next base: position 59,529,779 of record NC_139603.1, read on the forward strand.
CGCCGGCCCCAACCAACCGCTCCGCCACCCCCCCGCCGGCCGGCCGCGGCGCTAGGCCCGCAGCCGCCGCGGCCTGCTCGCCGGTGCCGGCCGCAGAGCCACGGCCTAGAGCTCCCTGGACCATCCCGCTCCCGGGCCGCCGCGGCGGAAGCCTCCCCGCGCGCGACCCCCGCAGCCGCTCCCCCCCTCTCCTGGCGGCGCAAATGGCCCCGTCCGCATCCCCTTCCCTTCGCGCCGCCCGAGCGGCGGTGGATTCGCCGCGCCCCCCAGCGGCAGCTCCGGGCACCGCAGGGCTCTTTCCGATAAACGTCGCTTGGGTCCGCCGGGTTTGTGGCCCCCCGTGTGGCGAGCGCCGCGGGAAGGAGCGGAGCGGGGTTGCGAGGCGCCTGACGCCACTCGTTGCACCTGCATCGGATCCGAAACAGGAGCTCCCCTACAGACAGAACGGACTGCGCTGGGTTGTTCTTTTTCTTCCTCCCCCCCCCCCCAATTGTATCCAAGCCTTTTGAGGATCAGGCTGTAGGCAAACTAGATTTACTCTTTAAGAAAAGTAGGTAGTTGGAGGCTGGAGGTTTCAAGGGCTCAACCCAAAACAGGCTCCCCTCAAAAATAACATTCTGCTTCAGCAATTAGTTCTCCCCTGTATTTTGTACAATTTATATTTTTATCCCACATCCTCCTCATTTTATCGTCACAACAACCCCGCAAGGTAGGTTAAGTGGAGAAGGGCAGTGATTGGCCTAAGGCCACCCGGTAAGCTTCATGACCTTTAGAATAGGGTGGCTTCACACATCCCACCCCAAGGCTTGAACTATTTTGGCAGCAGAAGGGGAGAAAGAAAGCAAACTAGAAAGAAAGAAAGTAGACTCTGTGCTGAGGGTGGGCGGGCTGAGCCCAGCATCCTGATAGGGATGCAGATCTCCCCCTTCCTGTTCATCAATCAGTCATATGATCATGATGGTGATGATAGTATTAATTAATACAGTGGCGTAGCGTGGGTTGTCAGCACCTGGGGCAAGGCAAGTAATTTGCGCCCCCTAACCCGTGGATTTGCGCCCCCTAACCCTAACGCCCAGATGTTGCGCCCGGTGCGGCCGGCCCCCCTTCACCCCCCACGCTACGCCACTGAATTAATAATTTTATTATTTATATCTGAGGGGGCATGGGGAGGATGTCTTTGTGTCTGTACTGCCTGCTCTCGATGGGGTTGCACTACCCTAGGAGCACATCTGTGGTTTGGAGGTGCTCCTGGTTTCAACACTGTCACTGGAGGCTCAAGTGCTTCTGGGTGCCTTGGACTTAGTGGCTTGAAGTGCCTTTTTCCATCTCTAGCTGCTTCACCAGCCATGGCCCCATTTGGGCAATGATGACTGGGCCATGGTACACCAAGCTCTGATGACTTCCAGATTGGATTATTGCAATGCGCTCTACATGGGGCTGCCCTTGAAGATGACCTGGAAACTTCAACTGGTTCAAAATGAAGCCGCCAGATAGCTAGCTGGGACATAGCCCCCATTTTAAAGCAGATGGATTGGTTGCTTGTTTGATTCTAGGCCCAACTCACTGAAGTGTTTAAAGCCCTCAACAACTCATGTCCCAAATTCCTGAAAGACCGCTTTCTTTCCTACAGACCCCCATCCCCATGTGTTAGGATCAGCAGAGCGGGTGATAGTAAATTGTTTGAAAGTGTTTTTAACACTGTGTTTTAATTGTTGCAACCCGCCCTGGAGCCTTATGATTAAAGGTGGGTAACAATACATGTTACTAAAGTTGCATGTAGAATCAAATGACTTCGGAGGACTAGCCAGGGGGCTGCTGCCATCTTTCAGAATCTGATATATGAGGCAGCCATCTCACACTCCCTAATGGTAGGGCTAGTCTAGAAGGAAAGGGCTCTGCTTGACAGAAAACTGTAATCACTAGGACCTAGCTAATGACAGGCCACTCTGAAGAGGCGAGGCCCTTGTATTGTCTCCCCCACCCAATCTCCAAAGTAGTTCTAGATATTGCTTCTCCATCATTCTCTCCTCCATCAAAACCCAAACTTTGCCAAAGTGCCGTATTTTTCGCCCTATAGGACGCACTGGCCCATAGGACGCACCTAGTTTTTTTTTGGGGGGGGGGAATAAAGGAAAAAAAATTATCTCCCCCCCCACCCAGCCGCGGATATCTGCCCGAAGCGTGGGGCACTCTGCTCCGGCGTGTCCCAGGTTCCGGGCAAGCAGGCTGCTATCCGCAGCCTAGGGAGCCCTGCGGGAACTCCCACGGGCTCCCCAGGCTTGCTGATAGCTTTCTGAAGCCTGGAGAGCGAGAGGAGTCGGTGCGCACCGACCCCTCTCGCTCTCCACGCTTCAGCGAAAGCCTGCATTCGCCCCATAGGACACACACAGATTTCCCCTTCATTTTTGGAGGGGAAAAAGTGCGTCCTATAGGGCGAAAAATACGGTAAGTCTTCAACAAAGAAAAGTTTTTGCCAGCCACTCGTGCCTGAAGGTGGCAAACTGACAAACAATGGAATGGGTGATCAATAGGTTTTTGGGGGATGTATTGATCCTAACAGTTGTATTTGAAATATCGTGTGCTCACTACAGGTAAATAAAATGCTGTTGTGCAAGGACCACATGCTCACCATTTTATAAATGTCTGCTCAGCAATGTGACTCCTACTGAGAAGTGCAGTGCTATGTCCAGTAATGGACCTGTACACGAGGCTCTAGTGATGACTTCTGATGAACGTGTGCCAAAATATAACTTTTGCAGAATTAATCGAGTCTATGTAATTTTAACAAACAAATCCATGCATTTATTAAGAGCACTTCTAAAATAAATATATTAGGGTGATACCTAATTAATTTGTAGAGCAGACACATGGAAATCAATGGACTTAAAATTATTCATGACTACATTGATTTCAGTGGGCATGCCTTCCTCCTCATTTTTCAATTCATTGTAGGTTTCTCCTATTTGATAGCATTGTGTTTATAAAATAAAGAGCTTTAATTCTATATTTAACTTGCTTCAGTACTCTTGCCCAGCCATACTTTCAGATAGCAACACTGTAATTTCAGTTCTGTGACTTTTTTCCTGAAGAAAACACCTCCCTTGTTTTTCTGTCACTGCTATAATTCCTGGTCTTCCAGACTTACTTGCTGAACCACACAGCTGAGAAGCATTTAGTGGACAGAGAGAAGCCTGATAACATGGGTCCAGTTGCAGGCATTAGGGCGTCATTCTCAGTAAACATATTTCTTAGGCAGACGTGTAGCATACATTATCACTAAAAGCCTAAAAACAATGTAAGAATATGAAAGCTTATAATCCAGCTTGTTGCCTTTGCTGTGTATCTCCTTCAGTAAAGAGAACAGGTCCTAGGAAAATAACAAATACGGACTCTAACAAGGAATATCTTTTTAGCACAGCAAATGATTGCATAGATATCTGCATACCTGCACAGATGTAGGCAATTTATGGGCTTTTGTTGACATGAACTATATCCTTATTCCTGAACAAAATTAGAGTTCTTAGTACTGAAGTTGTCATCCTTGTAATTGGCACCTAGACAGAATTGGTGCTCTGTTTGAAAAAGTACTTTATTGAGGAATAGGAATGTTTCAAACACAGATAATTTTGTACATAAAGAAACAGACTACATCTCAATAAATTAGTTCAATTGTTCTACCTGCAGAAAATATCACAACTGAGTTGACCTTCTGAAGAAAGGATTTTTCAGTGCAATTGGACAATTTACACTGCAAACCTAGTCCCACGTATCTGAGTGCAAGCCCCGTTGAAATCAGTAAGACTTGCTTCTGAGTAGACATGGTTAAGATTACACTGCAATATTACACTGCTACACATAATTACTTAGGGGATAAATTCTATTGCACTCGATGGAACACCATTCTGAGTATGCATGAATGGGATTGCACTTTGTGAAACATCATTGACAATAGTCTAATTATCTCTTCCTTTCTCCAGTTTTACGTTCAAAAACATTCCTAAAGGTTTTGAAGAACAATGTTTTCATAGCATGAATTTTGAACTGTTTTATTATTGACCAGAACAGACAAGCAATTTTACAGTTCTACTGCTTAACTGCTGCTTTTCTGCAAGTATACCCACAGGGCATTCAGTACATTAATGAAGCCGGCACTAGACAAGACCACCAATTAAAGTGAAATCATTTGCTTACCACCTCATGCTTTTTAACCCCCACAAAAGATGTGTGTCCTCCTGCAGTTTTAAGGAACACACACAATTCAAAAGGTATTTGTTACTTCAGACACGTTATTCTCAATAATTCAGTCTGCATGCATGCTGACCCTCAGATGCAAATTGAGATTCTATTTCTCTTGAATTGTAAACTGTTCCAAGTTCTCTTTAACTTGAAGAGACACTTCTTTAAAAAATATATGAGTTGATGTACTTAAAAAGAAGTCGAAAGGAAGATTCAAGCGGATTAACTTCATTGAAAGGGCTTGCAGGCGTTTTAAAACTGCAAGAACCAAAGTTCAGATAAAAGGTACACCACAGGTTGTATGAAAGGAAGATGTCAGTATAGTTAACAAGCAGAGTCTGTCAAGGATGCTATAAAAGAAAGTCTTCATTGGAAGGAATGATAATGTAGGGCAAAGCCAGGGCTGGGTGCACAGATTTTGGCAAAATACATACAAGTTGACAGGCAAGTAGGGAAAAGGAATCTCGGGAGCATATTGCTTAAAAACATTAAGAAAGAAAACAACTCATTTAAATGTATCAGAATCAGGAAATTAGCCAGGGAGTTGTTTGGATCTTAGAGGGCAAGGGGGGTAGGGATAGGTTGAGAGGTAATACAGAAAAACTGAACAAAGTATTTGCATCTTCACTGCAGAAGTGGAAAGGTGGATACTATATATGGACAGGTTTCTTTTCCTGAGGAGTGAGTGAATCTGAAGGACGGAGTCAAAGGTGCCAAGAGAAGCTGAAGGAGTTACCGACGAGTTAGTGATTAGCAAATCTCCGTGTCTGCATATCGTACAGGAAGAGATCCAGCAAATAACTGAATAGTTATTTTGATGTCTGTTCCAGGTAAATTTGGGTAACGTATTATTAAAGCTAAAATTAGTAAACATATATAAGTACAGTCTTGCTGCAGAATAAGGATGGCTTCTGTAAAGGAAAGGCATGCCTTACCAATATGACAGATTTCTTATGAATCCCAAAAAGCATGTGAATAGGGTAGAATTCCAGTGTGAAGTTAGCAGTGATTGAGTAGAATTTCTAAGTAAATTTAGCAGTGACAGGATAAGAAGGCAAGTCCTTGTATGGATTGGCATCTGCTGTGCTGGTATAGAGCAGGAAGCAGAGAGGAACAGACAGTTTTCACAATGAAAGGTTAGAAGTGATGTCCCGAGATGATTTGTATTGACACAAATGGTTTTAAAATAAGTCCTCTGGAGATAGGGATGAATAGTGAGATGGCCAAGCTTTCTGATCACATCAAATTATTCCACGTGATAAAATGAAAATAGATTGTGAGGAGCTCTAAAAGGACTTCTCCATACTGGGAGAACGGGCATAACATAGCAAATGCAATTCAATATGAGTGCACATTGGGTCAAGAGCTCCTAACTTCACCTATTTGCTTGGTGTGCAGCAACTGTTAAAAATGCAAATTCCATGCTAAGGAGTTTCAGGAAAGAGATATGAAAAATTTAAAATTCAGTATTACGTCTTATATAAAATCTATGGTTCAACCACATTTAGAATAGTGTGAACTGTTTTGGTCAGCTGATTTCAAAAAGAGCAACCCAAAGCTGGGGAAAGGGAAGCCAAATGATCAGAGGCTGGAGCACCTTTCCCAAAATAGAAAGCTTAAGTGTCTGTGTCATTTAAGTTTAGGGCAAAAAATGCTGATTAGCAGGGAGAAATTAATAATAATAATAATAATAATAGTAATAATAATACCCCACCCATTTGATGGGTTCCAGCCACTCTTTAAAATTAAATATGTGTGCAGATAAAATGGGTAGAGATAAGCTTTTTTCTCCCACTTCCATAATGCACAAGGTTATCCAATGGTATAGATTAGCAGAACATACACAGTACATATTCATGGAATTTGCTGCCATAATATATGGAGATGACCAGCAGCTAAAATAACTTTGAAAGATGTTTAGACAAGTTAGTGGAGGATAGGACTGTCAATTGCTACTAGTCATAATGGAATATGCTACCTCCAGGTTTGAAGACAGCAAGTCACCAGCTGAAAGATGCTGGGGCTGCAACACTAGAAGTGGGTTATTGCCTTCACGTCCTGCTTGCTGGCTTCCCAGGAGCATCTGGTTGGCTAATGCAGGAGGTGGGATGCTGGATTACATAAGCCTTTGGTCTGATCCTGCAGGTCAATTCTTATGAAACAATTTTCATTGCTGAAGCAAGTAATTTCATCCAACACAAAAGCAAGTTAATTGTTAATATGAAGTCTTATGTTTGTGATTGCCTATTCCTGATTTAAATTACGATTAATAGTATTTTTAGATAACAATCAAGTTCTTTGAACATAGCAGTAGCGTAAAAACACCCAGATACTTAATTTTTTGTTTAGGAATTTGTATTTAATCCATACTGTGATATTTATATAAATGAAAATATGTGCATGGATTGTTTTTAAGAATGGACATTAACATCCTTTTAAACAATTATACTGTAACATAATCCACAGTGTGGGAACAATTACATTAGTCTTTTAGATGGACAAAGTAATCTAAAGTTTCAGATCTATGAAGGTGTTCCTTCACTGTGGATTAAGAGAACAGATTGACATGATTAATTATGTAAATCTGCTTTACGGAAGAAAAAAACACAGTTTTCCAACATTCCTTAGATGATTTATGCAAATATGAAGATGCTGATTAAATATTCAGTGGTTACTGCTCATGCATACTATCAGTATGTATACATCTCTTAATGGATTGTTATAAATTAATTTACAAGTAAAAATATAGGATAGGAGAAAATTATAAAGAGATATACACCTTCCAATCCCTCAGTTTTTTGTTTTTTTTTGGCTTGAACAGAAATTGAAGAGTGATACTTCTCATTTTTTAAAGGAGGACTATGAACATCTACATACAAGTTTATACCCACAGCATCTATTCACTTTTGATTAAGAAGCCAATAAAGTTTCCCTCAAAATAGAAAACATAACAATTTCTTGTTTAAAACAGCCCTACCAAATTGATAGTTTGTAATTCAGTGCCAATACAGAACACTTATTTTCTTCCATTTGACTTGTACCCACCCCTGAGTTTAATGATTATATTTGTTTTAAATATTAGAGAAGATACAGTAGTATGTACATATCTATAAAATTTGTAAGTTACAACACAGCAGTAAAAAAAAACGCTAGAATATCTTCAGCCAATCCTAGTAGGTTCTTTTAAGCTAAGCTGACCTGGTTCTTACTTTAAAAATCAAGTAAGAGTTGTACTCAATTCAGACATTCATTTATTGACTACTAGGTTTGATTTTCTTTTTAGTGCAATAAGGCAACATTAAAAAGAGCTTTGAAATAGAAAGTTTGCATATGTGTAAAGGTAGTAAGTTTATAAAAGACACATCAGTGCTTCCTAAAAAGACAGCCTAGATGCAGTATCATAAAATTACACAGAGGTGAAGAACAATTCACTATTGTTTAACAATTGTTTTTCTATATAAAAGGTAAATCTAGTTGTAGGCAGATCTTTGAAGGAGAAAACCTGGAAAAATTGCTATGGCTGTATGGGACAAGGTAAGAAAAATATACTTTTGTCTAAACTTAAATAAAAAGATCCACACTTTTTTGTCAAAACAGTTCGTCTCTGTCCAAAATGTATTTCTTCCTTTATAGTACAGGATTAGAAGACAAGATAAATGTTTACAAGGTAAAGAAATAATTTACAAGAAAATATCTTCTGACAGCTTTTCAGTGAAAATATTGTTTTGTAACATTCAAATATGACATACAACACAACAAAAGAAACAGTGAACTCAAACAAAAAAATTCAAACGTATAAATACATGAAATATTGTGTAGGCAACAGGGCTCATGCTGAAGGCTAGTATGAAATAACAGTGTGCAATCTACTTGGAAAACAGCTCTAGTGTACATATTAACAAGCCCAATCATGGACTGCAGCAAATTCAGTTTTGTCACTGCCGTCTGTTCCCATTTTCAGAACAAAGTTTGCCTTGATTAAATCACCCCTACTCTATTTTATTCATACCTTTGTTTCAGAAATATAATACACACACAAAAGGTATCCATTTTACCATAGGGCTATAACATAGTACGTACCTCTCTGCTGATATAACTTGGGGGGGGGAGGGAATTCATTGTGAAAACATTGAGAGTTCAGTAAATATGCAATGATCTTATTAGTTCTTTAGCTAAGCATGTTTCAACTCACGCTGCTAGTTTTATGATCACAGTGCACAGAATCCAAATCTAAACAATTAGGTGGCTTTCAAAGTAAAAATAGGTTACTTTATAATCCCAATATACTTACAAACTTTTTATAGGCCCTATCATGCGTCTAACTTTTCTTGTGGCAGGGGTATAAGATTCCTGATACAATCTTTTGCCGGCAATGGGTACACCAAAAACCGTCAAGAAATTCTTATTATTGCACAATACATGAAGACCTGGAATTCTCCCAAAAAATTTAAAGATTGAATTCTGACATTTTCTAACACCTGCATTAATACTGTATGACTAAGAAAAGCACGTCAGTAGCATGGACTGAACCAGCGATCAACATGCGCCCAGAATGCACACCAGTAAAAATGCAGTCAAGGGAAGTAGTCTTCATTGCCTATTTGTCACTTCCAGTCAGAGGTTAAAAGTTCAAAGACTGAATGATCAAAGTGCTCATTTTCTCAGTAGGACTATCTTCTGTTAGGAGTATCACAAAATGGTGGCATCAACAAGTGTCATCTTTAAAGCAAAACAAAAGCAAAATTATGTACATATATTGATGTCCAAAATCTACAAAGTTATTTAAGGCCAAAATATCACCTACCAGCACATATGGTAACAAGATCAATATTTATTGATTTGCTTGTTCAATAAAGAACCCTGTAAAATTATGAAAAACTACAGATTCTGGAAAAACAGACCACATAATTTGAACCAATGTATTGCTTTGTTCTGTTTAAATAAATTAAGGCCGATATGCAAAGAACTATGAACCAAAGCAGATTTTAGGGTTGCTTTTCCTCAAACAACAGTTCCTCCCTCTATCATTGCCATGGGACCTAGATTTTCAAGGAAAAAAGGTTCAGAATTCCACTAGGTTCTTCTCTTGATCTTTCCCATCCAAGTCCAGCCACAGCAGATATTATCCCTGATAAGATACTCTGAATGCTTTTCTCTCATTACCCTCCTGGCTTGCACAGTGGGGAAGGAGATTTTGAAGAAGCACACAGGGAGAGGAAAGGGAATTGTATAAGTGGAAGTCCTTGTGCAGTTGGATACAGTCCAATTAACTGGTACCCATATATAGCATGACCAGCAACTCCTTACATACACCTAAAATAAAAGGGGACTCTTTGTATGTTTCACAACTTGGCTGGGGACTGGAAGGGTTCTAATGTTACGGCCTTGTTGAGTTGGTTCCAAACTGGCCATCCCACAGACAGAAGGCCTGTTGCACTTTGCAGAAGGGACAGAGATCCAGCAGAAGCTCCCTGCTGGTGGAAGTGGGGGAGGAACTAATTATTGCCAATTTCCCCTTCCTGCTGCAGTGTAGCCATGCAATCTCTCATGTTATTCCAGAGGATACCCCAACCCCCAGATTTTCAGGAGGCACAGGAAAGCAGAAATTAGTAGAAATTGCCTCGCCTCCTTGCTTCCTCTGGTAAAAGCAGAATTCCACCAGTTAGCTGCAAGCCCAGATCCAATTCAATCTCTGTGGATATCAGAGGCTTATTTTTACATAGGATACATGGGTGGCCTTCAATGAAATTTTACTCAGAGCAGACCCATTGGAATTAATGAACATGACTAAGTTAGGACTATTAATTTTAAAAGATCTACTCTGAGTAAAACTTAATTGAAGACCACCCAGGATACAAAGTGCTGCCTTATATCAAATATGATAGTACTGTGTCCACTCACTGCCAGCAGCTTTCCACAATCTCAGGCATAGGTTTTTTCTAACTAAACATGTTACTAATGCAGCAAAGGATTGAACCTGGGGCTTTCAACATAGCATGCAAGTGCTCTACCATTAAGCTATCACTCTTCCTCACATACAGTATTGTGTTCAGTAAGGCAAATCTAACCACTGTTATTCCCAGGAACTTCAAATGCTCTTAGATGCATTGCTTATTTCTTCAAGGTCAATACATACCATGATACCACCATTTTGTTTTCTTTGGATTCTTGTTACATGTTCTTACATAAAATGAATTATCAGGTGGTCGTCTCTGCAATAAAGGCCCATCAAGTCAGTATATTTCTGATATACAGTATAAGATTATACATACATGCAAAAAAGGCATTAATAGCAGTGATAAGCGAACTTGACATTTAGGAGCTTTCTTCTCCTCCAACTCTTGCCAGCTTGAAAAGTCAAAATACCCTCTGATCGTGCTGCAAACTTAATGGTTTTGAAGCAGAAAGGGTTATTTTACCTATGCAATAAAGATTCAGTGGAATAAAAGTGAACTTGAGATGCATGATAATCATGTAAGCTCTTGTCTTTGACTGCGCATAATAATTTTTTAAAACTTTCAAGGTGCTATAATTTATGTTTGCTGAAATACACTAACATAGGTTAGCATTCTAGCATTTGTCTGAATAGACAGCAAATTATTATTCAATAAAATGTTTGCATACCTTACAGTGCAATAATCTACGCACATCTACTCAGAAGTAAATCTCTCTGAGTTAAATGGGACTTTTAATCCCAAGTAAGTGCACTGGAGAGCAGACCAAGTGCATTCTGCTATATTCTGACATTCCTTTTTGTTACATGAACTAATTCAGTAACTGAAAATGGTATATACACTATTCAGTCCTAATGTTTGTTATTTGCTGCATTAGAAAAGCAATTGCCTTTCTTCTACACAAAACCTTATCATTGCAGTAACAGTTACTCAACAGAAATATTTCCCCCCCGTAAATATTGACTCATTTGACCTTCAGTTCCAGCATATCACTTAACTTAGAACTACTAAACTATTCCATCACACTTAGAAAGGGAAAATTAACAAGTATCAATAAAACCTCCGTTTTAGAATGGGAGGTTTTCATAGTATCACAAGGCTATTTCTAAAGACTTACCTTTTCTTTGCAGCTGGAAAGCATGCTAATAATGCTAAGACAAACTGATTGCACTGAAAGAGCTGGAGACCAGTCTTCTGTTAGAATAGATAAACAGATATGACCATTGCTATAAACATGAGGATGAATGGGAATATTTTCACCAGTAAACATGACCTAAAAATAAAATAAAGAATTAATATATTAGCATTTTATTGACAGTATCTCTCTCTCTCTCTCTCTCTCTCTATATATATATATATAAAACATCAGCTACAATTTACTTAATTTGAGAGGGAAATTACACAGTTTATATACCGTATTTTTCGCCCTATAGGACGCACTTTTTCCCCTCCAAAAATGAAGGGGAAATCTGGGTGCGTCCTATGGGGCGAATGCAGGCTTTCGATGAAGCTTGGAGAGCGAGAGGGGTCGGTGTGCACCGACCCCTCTCACTCTCAAGGCTTCAGGAAGACATCCGCAGCCTAGGCAGCCCTGCAGGAGTTCCCGCAGGGCTGTCTAGGCTGCGGATAGTAGCCTGCTTCCCGGAGCGCTGGGCGCGCTGAAAGCAGAGCGCCCGGCACTTCAGGAACACATCCGCAGCCTAGGCAGCCCTGCGGGAGGTCCCGCAGGGATGTCTAGGCTGCAGATAGCAGCCTGCTTCCTGGAGCGTCGGGCGCCCTGAAAGCAGAGCGCCCCTCGCGCCGGACAGACATCCGCAACGTGGGGAGCCCTGCAGGAGTTCCCCGCAGGGCTCCCCACACTGCGGATAGCAGCCTGCTGCCCGGCGCGCGGGGCGCCCTGAAGCAGAGCGCCCCTCGCGCCGGGCATACATCCGCAGCTTGGGGAGCCCTGCAGGAGTTCCCCGCAGGGCTCCCCACACTGCGGATAGCAGCCTGCCACCCGGCGCGCGGGGCACCCTGAAGCAGAGCGCCCCTCGCGCTGGGCAGACATCGGCCAGCCGCACAAGCTCAGGGGACAGCAGGGAGGCGCAGCGCCGCCATCCTGCTGTTCCTCGACCTGGTTCGGTTTCTCCGACCTGCTTTTTTCCTTTATTTCCCCCCCAAAAAAACTAGGTGCGTCCTATGGGACGGAGCGTCCTATGGGACGAAAAATACGGTAACTTCCATGTTATATGACATCAGTCATTGGACCAAAACATGCCTTATGAAAAGACATAATTTCAACCAAACTAAATATTCCATACTCATTATTCCTTTTCCAATTTTGGAAAAAACATCAATTACATCCTACTTTCCCTATCATGTAATATGTAGGTTTTAAAGTCTATCACTTGGTCATCCACTATGTAATAAATGGGATTTCTCTTCTTCTTTTCCACATACAATAATTCCTAAGGTATGATTTCAGATCTTCTTTTATTCCATGCACACAACACAGATTTTGCTATTTCTTTATTTTGCCCAAGATAAGGATATTGTTTAATTATCAAACTCGTTGGCCGCTTGTTACACAATAAGGCGTCCAATCAATTTACATCATATTTAAATACATGAGCAAAAGTAAAAATACATTATAACATCAACACGTTCACATAAAAACACATGCAATTCATGAAAAATACACAAAGCTTCTCCTCACCCTCAATAACAAAAGCAGAAAACTGTGGCAGCACACTAATAGTGAATAACGTCATCATGGTCTAAGAAGAAAAGGTACTGTAGTATTTTACCTAGCACCAAAAAGATGTCAACGAACATGCCAGGCAGACCTCATTGAAAAGCAGTCCACAAAAGGAAAGTCCTTAACCAGGCCCATGCAGAGGGTTGGGCGGCTGGTCCTCAGAGGGCTAAGCTGGCTTGGGGGCCCCACCAAGGACTGCTTTTCTCTTTTTGAGTTTATAACTTTATTCTAATATAAATACAGGTATGTCACAGAATATGTGCAGCATTTTTAGGTTTCAGTGAAAAGCAGCTAGCCATGTTACATATAAACTTTAATCCAGTTTGCTCCTGTTTAGCAAGCCATTTTTAAGTCACAGGCACGAAGGTAAATCTCTGAGTGCTAAGAATAAGGCATAGAGATAAGGCATGGTTCACAGTCAGTTGCTGGAACCAGGAATGCCACTCAAAATGTCAATATTACTTGCCATGGTGGATAATTAGGTGCTCAATTTATGGCTAAACTATTCTTATTGCTCGGGAGACAAAGAACGAACAAGTGAAATCTTCAATGATCCACTGGGCAACAAATATTAGTCATAATGTAGAAATGGATGTTGTACGGGAACGTTTATGGAACGTGGATATAAAATTTACAGCATGTTATAGTTCAAGAGAAAACTATATGAAAATGGTATATAGATAGTACCGAACGCCTAGTAGATTGGCAAAAATGTATAAATCGAAATCGAATATGTGTTGAAAATGTAACGAGAAAGTTGGTACCTTTTTCATATGTGGATGGTACCTTGTAATAAGGTTAAAGCTTACTGGGAGATGTTATGTTTGCAAACTACTGAAAAACTGAAAAAGATGTTTAAGATAACATTTAATTTTTAAAAAACCCAAAAGCTTTTTTTGGAAATTATGGGATCAGAACCATCTAAACTGTATATAAATTTATTTATGTATGCAGCCACAGCTGCAAGAATGTTATGTGCCCAAAAATGGAAGGAAGAAGAGGTATTGACAAGACAATAATGGAGACAAAAGTTAATGGACTATGGGGAAATGGCAAAACCTACAGGGAGAATAAGAAATCAAGATAACCATTTTTTTTAGAAAGGAATGGAAATGGTTTATTGAGTATTTACAAACGAACTGTAAACAGATTAACACATTGGCAGGATTAATGTAAAAACCTGCAGTTTCAAAATATATATGGGATATATATGGGAATAGATATATAAAATAATATATTGAGATAATTTGGAGTATGCAGGAAGATGAAAAGAAATGTAAAGAACCTCAGAAAGAGGGGGTAGGGAGTTGGAGTTTGAAATGTTAACATTATGATTGAATAATTGTTGTAATATATATAAATGAAAATTATAAATAAAAACAAACAGCACTTACTGCCAGAAAAAAAAAACTATTCTTATTGCTCCCTGAAGAGATAACACAATGTGTGATATCCAATTGTAGCATCCCACTTATGCACAGAGGCCTTCCCCTTCCCCACTTCAGCCTCCTATGTAGTGCCAAAATCTGCTTCACAGGATTGGGGAACCCTCCAGAGCAGGAGAGAAGAGAAAAAGGGAAATTCCACAATATCTGCTGGAGTGGCAATGACTTTCGCCCAATGAGTTGTAATCAATGTATAATCAACTTTTGCTACACAAGTGGTTTAAAATTGAAACTAAATATATGATAGTGTAAGTTACCTGAGGAGAGTCAAATGGATACCGACTACTGAATTTAAATAGCAGCTGAAATTTCTCCCCTTCATATAATGTTCCAGGAGCACCTTCCATGTCTACAATCCATCTTTGGATATAAAATAAATTACACAACACAGAGAAAAAAATTAGTAACTCAATATATCTAGTGGAGGTTTTGAGTTCTAGTTTGCAAGCAGCTGTTTCCTACACTGAAAAGGGTCTTCTTTTAATCTCATAGTGGCAAAAAGCAACTTTCAATGTTGAGGAAGGTCTAATGCTTACAGAAAAAAACCTTTAAAAGTCCCATTGCATGAGCTAATCCTTAGCCATGTTTAAGGGAAGTCTCTGAATTGTACATTCAGTCTACCACCTCCTGCCAGCAGAACTGTGCCTGATATCAAATTTGGACTATAACCCTTTCAAATTTCTAATAACAAATAATATTAGCTATTTCAAAGTGGGAGGGGTAGACAGGTAAATTGCAATTCTAGCAAGAGCTGCTTTTGTTTAAATTGTGAATATAAATTGTAAATTACTGTCCTGATGTACTTTTGACAAAAATTATGAATACATTCATAATTAATCAAGAGCAATGAAGATTTAACTTTATTGAAAGTTAGAGGCAATAGCAAGAAATCTTTTGTGATGCCAACCCCAAAACCTGAACTTCTTATTTCATGGGGAAAAAAGGCTGAAGGGTTCTCAATATTCACAAAACTACCAGAACCACATACCATTCTTTTCTATAAAAAGGGATGCCCTTGTAAATCATGTCTCCAAGTGAGCAATGTTTGTACCTAAATCACTTGAAGCTGACAGCACCAGCCAGTCACCCATGCATTGCTGAAAGCAGTTCCTAATTCAGTTGTGTAAACTATGTGTACAGTTCTGAATATTGGACACCTTGATGCTATACTGACAACTGTGTCCACAGCTCCCTTCAAATAAGTCAACAAACATGAACACAAATATTTATAGAATACAGAACAATTGTCCATAGGTTTTTTGCCCTTTCACTTCATAATTATTTCAGTACCTCACATGAAAAGGTAGAAGAAAGAAAACCTTTAAAATCAGTCTGCATTCCAACTGTGGAGTTTTGTGACTCCATTTAGAATGAACAGCCCCAAAACTAGATAAAAAGCAGAACATTCTTAATTTATTCATTTAAAAATGCCATCTTGGGCATTTTTTATGGAAAGGCAGGATATAAATGTAACAAATAAAGAAAACTTCTGTAACTTTACTGCCACCCAACTATTTTGAGAGTAACAGAACAGCTCCAGCTGCTGATTGTGTGAATCCAATACTTACTATAGACTATATCCAATGCTACAGCTCAGCAGGCACGTGAGACTTCTGCAAGCACAATGAACTTCTTTCTCTCCTGTTTGCTCCCTTTTGTCAAAATCTGCTTCAGAGGGGTTAGGGGACCCTTCAGAGCAGACCTGGGGGCACATGGCCTGAGGAGAGGAAATGCAAATCCCATTGCACCAGCGTAACCCTGTGCAGTAGCACTGGATACAACCCCATATTTACACTATACCATACTTGCAAATATATTTAATATAAATGCATAGGTCAATAACTATGTATAAGTATACTATAACAAGCTTGCAAATATATTTAATATAAATGCATAGGTCAATAACTATGTATAAGTATACTATAACAAGCTTGCAAATATAATTAATGTACATGCATAGGTCAGATATTGTACATCTCACAATTTTTTAAACAGTATATTGTTAGGAAAACACAACATCCTGCCCATTTTCAGTTTCACCTAGAAAATAAATTATGAAAATGTAAACACACTGACTGTGTAATTGAATTCTGGACACTCTTTTCATTCAAAGTCATTCCTGGCGGTGGGTCATTCTGTAAAGCCAACAGTTCTTTCTGTAGCCTCTTCTAAAAAAAGAAAGGAGGAGGAGCTTTTTAAATATTTCATAAAGAATATATTCCTTTCAGTTGTAACTGTTTGGTACATATTACTGCTGACCAACAAACAGTATTCCAAAAAGCTTACATGATACATGTCAAAAATTTATAAAAAATATTCATATCATAAAAGACTGACATGTGTCAATGGTCTAAACTTTTAATTCTGTATGACATTTCTGGAAACATCTTCTGAGAAGTGTAACAACTTATTTTCCTTTGGTACTATTAATTCCATATAGTGGTGTATAGCATTAATATTCAGAGTGATGAGCAGCTTCTTTTTAAAAAAATGTAGCCAAGTAGTCAAGAAATGGAACACAACCTCTGCATCGCCAGTGGAACTTGGCACTTGTATTTCACAAATAGTCACCCATACTGTATGAAGAAACCACATAAGAAATGGAGGGACTTTCCGCTTTATGGCACAGGGAGGTGGTGTTCACTGAGAGTTTTGAAGGCCCGGAGTGTGCCTAAACTATTAAACTATTGTGGCCTGCATCTGGAGAGTGTCCTTTTTGAACTTCAGTCTCTTCAGAATTCCTTTGTTACAATGAGGGCTAGAGATTTTATTTTAAAATTTATCTCAAGATTTTACTGGGTTTAGAGATTATGCAAAGCAGACTTTCCTTAATATTGGCATTCTGGCTTTGCTTAAAGGTGCAGGAAGCCTAAAACAGGAAGAAAAGGGAAATACTATTAATAGATGCTGCCCTGGATCCTTCTCATACTAGGAAGTGGGGTGGGGGGAATTGAAATCCGAACCACCAACACAGCATGGTTAGGTGGCAATGAAGAGTTTTGCATAGTGATGTTAAAAAAAAAAAAAGGTTGCCAACATTTTTTTTTGTGTTGTTGCTATTTTAATTATTGTTTAATTGAAATTTTGTACTTTTTCTGTTTAAATTAACTGTTGTACTCTACCCTGGGACTCCAGCATAAAGAGTGCATGAAAATGTACATAATACCTTATAAATTATACTGCAATCCTAAACCATGTCCTAACTCTAACCATGTCAACTCAAAAGTTTGTCCTATTTAATTCAATGGGGCTTACTACTAGGTAAGTGAAATTAGGGCTGTGCAGCTTAAACCATGGTTTGGATTGTGGTGTTAGTCACTAACTTGCAACTGAAGAACACACAGTCCTTCTGTACATTTCAGGTGCAGGCTTTTAATATGGAAAGGAACTGTACATTTTATGTCAATGAAGCAAACATTGGCAGGTTGCTACATTGTAAAAGAAATCCCCAAACATAAGCGGAGGAAGAGGAAGTTTTCACAAATTTACATTGATAATTGGTATTTCTGTTTCTAGAGAACAGTAGCAGCACTAGCAGCAGTCACAAGTTACACACAAGCTGCAGAGACAAGTTTTGTCCTTTACTTATAGATACTTTTAAAAAAATGCTCAGGCTTCAGTTGTTCCCCAATGCATTCTCTTATTTTATACTGTATCACAGACCTACTCAGGAGCTACAGAAGTAACAAATGACTAATTTGTTTACTTAAAACAAGGGGAAAGAATTCAACCCCACCCGTTTTACACCCAAATTACTAGGTTATTAGCAAAAAGAGAATCTTTAAAGGAAATTAGAAGCAAAATGAATGGATTAGTACAAGTTTCTGTAAAAGACGAATACAGTATAAAATGATTAGACAGTAACAAATTAGACACAATTATGGCAGCCTTGAAATACAGGGTCAGCAACTATGAAAACAGGAAAGCTGGAAGGTAAAAATTAAGGTTATCCTGGTACATATCATCCCTTAATTTCACATGGTGAACTATCTGTGCCTTCTCTCTGCCCCACCTCACATCTACTACATTCAACACACTTTATTCAACACACTTTATTAATAAATTTGCTTTACTTTCAAATGCAAAGCAAGGCATGATTTGTTCTCATGTAAGGACACAGTATCCATAGGGAGACAGATCCCTATAGAGCTCAGACTTCTATTTTTACCACACAGCACACGCACACAGGTATTACTATGGAGAATGGAAGGTCTGCAAATGCCTACCATATCCCACCACCACCACGGTCACTTGAGAGCACAGTCAAAGTTGAATGGAGATATGTGATATGCACACAGACTTCCTATTCCCTGGACTGCTGAGGTGGGTGTGGGGAGAAAACAGATTCCAGCAAACCTTATAGAGATCTCTTCTCAAAGGCACTGTGTCCTTCTAGACTCAAGGAAATAGATTTTGCCACTGGAATACAATCACAGTTTTATCAAATATTTAACACTAAGCATTTGGCATATATTTAGATCATGTGTTCTAACATGCAACATGAAGATGACATATGCAGAAGTTTTTAAAGCACTCTTTGAAGTGGCAGCATAGTTTAGAACTGTTTTAAATGTGCTTTATAGTTTTTAATAATAATATAATAATAATAATAATTTTTATTTATACCCCGCCCTCCCCAGCTAAAGCCGGGCTCAGAGCAGCTTACAAGCAATAATAAAAACAAGTTGAATGATTACAACTTAAAAACAAAATTAAAATACATTAAAATATTGAAACATGAAAATATTAAAATGTAGCCTCATCGCAGGAGGAGAAGGAAGGAAAAAAGAAAGAGAGGGAGGGAATCAAATTGGCTCCAAGCCAAAGGCCAGGCGGAACAACTCTGTCTTACAGGCCCTGCAGAAAGAAATCATGAGACAGAGCGTTCCACCAGGCCGGAGCCAGAGTTGAAAAGGCCCTGGCTCTGGTTGAAGCCAATCTAACTTCCTTAGGACCCTCTCACTTTCAAATCCTTCCTTTAACCCTACATTTCCTGGTACACATGACTGCAACTCATCAAGCTTGCAAGTGCTTCTCCTGAAAGCTAGGCTGATGAATGGTAACACTGCTGCCATCAGGATTTAATCCTGGATGAAGATGCTGATTATTACAGAGATAGGTTGGATGATGGTGGTGAGGTTATTCTCTCCCAATTTGCTTACTGAGTACCACTGAAGGCTTATGAAGCCAAATGGATTCCTGAAGTCCTTTTGGATTTTCCTACTGACATGCCTGGTGGTTCTGTCATGGTCCTGACTGATCCTTGGAATAGAAAAATTACCCATTTATTTCCAAACACTTATTTGTAGAGTTCAGCTATCTCTTTGGTTTCCAAGGAGTTGAGAATGTAACAAGAATACAAACATAACAGCCTAATCTGTATTCAGTAGCATCTAATAGAGCAATTCTGGGTGGTGAAACCCCTTACAATTTGTCAAGGAAGGAAATAGAAACTTTGGTGATCCACTGTGACTATTATGCAGATAAAATTACATGCATCCATTCCAAGTTGGACTTCATTTTTCAAACAAAATGGGAGATGTCAGATGCTGTGCATACCTTTCAAACTGTTGGCCAAGATGACATGGACACTCTCCTTGGAGAAGCAAGACCAACATTGTCTATACTTGAACACTGTCCATCTTGTCTGCTTAAAACAGCAAGATTGTGCATGTTTAGTTGGATTTCAGAAGTACTGTAACCAATATCATTTAGAGGAGTGGCTCCCACATTTATGAAGCAGGCCTCTGGATCAAGGTGTGATTTCACTGGTTACATTGCTCATTGCATCACCTACATCAAACAGGCAGTGGATGCAATCAAGCTTGAAACAGTGAATACATGCTGGTGGAACTTGTGGAAGGAATGCACACACAATTTCAAAGGATTTCCAACCATTGCCATTGGGGTGGAGAACATTGTGCAGATGGTCAGGCAAATGGGTGGTGGTGGTTTTGTAGACCTCATCCAGGAAGAAGTGGGAGAACTAATTGAGGGTCAACAGGTATTGACTATTGAAGAGCTAGAGGAACTGGTCAGATCAAGTTCAGAATGAGCCAGCAATTTTCTCAACTCTTCTAAGTGATAAAGCACACAGATGATCCGACTGCAGAGTTTGACCCTTCCATGGAACACAGCCTCAAGATCATCCATGGGATTACAGATGCTCTCAAGGAAATGTTTGACAAGCTCAAGACACAACAGCAGCAGCTGCCAATCATAATGTTCCTCACAAAGAAACCACCACCAGCAGCGCTAGATGTGGCCATGCAACCCACCTCTGGATCTGAACCACAACGAAGCACTTCTGGCTACCAGTCAACCCCCTGGTCCTAATATCATCTGAAGCATCATCCAGTGACAGAGAGGAGGAGGAAGACTAAGAGCTGTATTCATCCCTCATCGGTAACTGCAACGATGGTATTCTAGGGGTTGTTCCAGCTTTACACAATTTTACTTATACGCAAGATGGCCAGGAATGTAACTTCCACATAAGATGCAGTTCTCCATTATGTTGAAACTCAGATAACTGTTTAAAATATAGTTTTGAACAAGTCAGAATTTGAAAGCATGGTGTGTTCCTGTCTATTCCACTTATCTTTCTTAACACCACAGTTCACTGAGTCTAGATGTTACAGGAAACTAGTTTGTTTAAAATGAAGTGAAATTTTCTAATATCCTTCTTGTGTGCATGGAAGGGGAGGGCAAGGGAGAGAGGAATGCCTAATGACAAAACAACTCACTCCCATTCTAGGAAAGGTTATGGTTTCTCATTATATCTGAACCAATCCAAAAAGCAATGTGGTTTCAATGAGTCAGTTCTTGACATATGTTCCAATCCTAAACTGTTTAATCCTAAAATGTGTTCAGAGCAGAGCATAATCTCATAGTGCTACATCATATTATTAGGTGGGTATTTCATGATGCTACATGCATTTCTTATTTTCCTTCAGCTGCATATCATTTCAGTGTATTATACATACACTGTGTGTGTACATACCACACACACACACACACACACACACACAAGCCACATCAGATTTTTAAAAATAGCACAGTTAAAATTAAGCGAGAATTAGTCACCCTAGGCCATCTAGCAAACTTCATGGCTGAATGGGGATATGTATCAATGTACAATCATGCATCCACTGCACTAAGATTAGCTTACTTCCTGCTTAGACACCACCTTCAATTGCTAGAAGTGGTAAAATAGATTATGAAACACACACAAGTTAAACTGCTGGTTTTTAAATATTCAAACATTATTGTTTTTTATTTGCTTAGTAGGAGACTTGCATGCAACACAAAAGAATAAACAAAAGTTTAGCTCTCTAGGCCAGAGCTTTCCAAACTGTGTGTTGTGACACGTTAGTGTGTCAGCTGCAGTGTGTAGGTGTGCTGCACAATGTACCCCACAGTCCTTGGGATTGGAAAGGAGCTAGTTTCATCACCAATTTGCTTGTAAAACTGAACTGCTGTGTTGCGAAATGATGCATGTCTAAAAGTGTGTCACCAACATGAAAAGTTTGGAAAGTTCTGCTCTAGGCAATTAAACTGGTGCAATGCCATAGAAAATGCAGAATTCTTTTATAAATGTGGCCTCTTTGGGCAATTTCTTGCTACTAAATATCTAGTGCCCCATACTAGATACAGTAGAGAAGACCAAAGTGGCAAGCCCTCTCCTGAAATACAGTATACCCTGGGAAACAGGGAAGTGACACCAATAATTGAATGAATTACACATTTAAATTAAATATGTCATCAGATGAATTATTCCATAAGACTGAACGGAATACAAGAGTGTTCAAGAGTGCTATACAGACATGAAAGCTGGAAATGATGTTAAATACCTTCACTTGATTCTCTGATCAAATTGCCTAGGGAAATAAGGTATCCCTAGCATATTATCCAAAAGTTTAATCAATACCCCTGACAGCACAGTATCCACAATAAGAAACAAGAGCTGAATTTCACAATGCCAGAAAGTTACCAAGAAATTAGAACAAATACAACACAATTTCTATTGTGACTAAAAGTAGTGCACTTTAACGATCACAGAACTGATAAACTTGCAAGTTCTCATTCTGCAGTGTAAAAGCTAAGGGAAATGTAAAAGAAGCTGAGTGGTAGAGATGGAGTGGGGAGAACTCACAAAAACATTAATGTTCTGTGAATCCAAAAAAGGCTTCATTTAAAAGAACTATTCTCCAACTGCTCCAACGCAGTTTTACAAGTCAAGTTCTTGAAAAAAAATCGGCAAATTTAATCTCCAATCTGGTATTATTTAAACTGAATATAAATAAGGTTTAGATTTTTGTCTGTCCATCTGTTTGGAACATTAGATGCCTGTTCTGCATGTTTTGTTTAATCTTGCTTCACATAATTTAAAAATATCCTTTGTTCTTTGATATTAAAATATGTACTTCTTATATTTATATATTCAATTCTAAATTGAAATCACATACATATCGTCCTATGTTTTATATTTTATGTAGACTGCTCAGAGGTTTTGATGATTAAGCAGTATATAAATCCTTGTTTCTTTGTTTTAAAAAAAGGCGCAACACTGGATGCACTGCTTATTTCAGCTTTCATCCAAAAGCAACAGAAAGCCCAGTGGAACATTAAAAGACATTAGTATTGTATTATGCGTTTTTCACAGGCAGCCCTATTTCATAGGATGATGTACTTGTCTAAGCTGGTCAAGCTTGTAAGTCCACCTCTATGGGTTGTAGAGCCATTGAAGACAATAGGACATGACTGATTTCAACGGGTCTATTCCGAGTACAGTGGTACCTTGGTTTACAAACTTCCTGAAGTCCGTTCTTAAACCAAAGCATTCTTAAACCAAGGTGTGCTTTCCCATAGCAGTGGGGGACTCAATTTACAAATGGAACACACTCAACAGGAAGTGAAACATGTTCTTATTCCAAGGCAAAGTTCACAAACCAAAACACCTACTTCTGGGTTTGCCGCGTTCTTAATCCAAGTTGTCCATAAACTAAGCTGTTCTTAAACCAAGGTACCACTGTATAACCTTGTCTACAAAGGGCTGTAGCCCAATACCACCACACGAGGTAATAATGATATAAATAAATGGTGCTGATTTGTTGATTTCGTAGCCTAGCATCTTTCCTAAACTGCTTCTCATGCACCATCACATCAGTAATCCCACAGAGCAGTTCTGTGGTGGGGCGAACTGCGGGACCTTTGGGTGAAGGACAGATCTGAACAGGAGATTTCACACCAAACAAGCTTGCTCTCCTTTTTGAAGTCTGAAGGACAAGGCACAATAGGTGAGAAGGGGGTGGGTGGGGGGCGGAGCGGGAGAGAAAGAGAGAGAGAAACGTCAAAGCATCAGGCAGAGGACGGCGCTACCGTCGCCGCTTTGCTTCCTAAAGCAAAACATACAGTGACTAACGTATGCAATTAAAAAAAAAAAGGAGAAGGACGTCAGAATGACTTTCCACACTTCCTGACTTTGAGCGACCCTCCTCCTTAAATCATCCCCTCATGGATCGCCCCCCGCCCGCCCGCCAAACAACCGCCCCGTATCAGCCCTGCCCTGAAAATTACCCTGAAGAAAAGGGAGAAGTTTAAAGGGAAACCCTGAGGTGCAACTAGACCTGTCACAGCAAAAGCCAGCAAGGCCCATTCAGCTCTCCGGCGCCGGCGCCTCCTCCTGCCTCCCAAGCAGCTGCAGGAGCAGCCCGGGCCAAGCCACCCCAGCCCTAAACCACACCTAAGGGAAGAAGAGCCGGGGGTCACGCACCTGCTGGTTCCTGGTACCGGCCCAACCTGGAGCGCGAGCACCTAGCCCCCCCCCCCGCGACCCCCAATAAATGTCCGGCTGCTTTTGCCCCAGCTGAGGGAAGGGCTTCCCTTCGGCCTCTCCCCAACCCCTCGCTCGGCTCCCAGGCTCCCCTCGCTCCGGCGCCAAGTTCCTCATACGGAGTCCCTCCCGTCGCTCGCCCAGGAAACGCCACAACAGCCGCCGCTTCCTCCTCCTCCCCGGAGCCGCATCCACAGAAAGCAGCGCAGCAGCAGCAGGGGCACGAGAGGAGAGCCGCCCCCGCGCCAACCGCCGCTCTGCCCTCCCTCCTTCCCCCGCCCGCCGGCCCCGCCGCCTTCTTTCTGCCCCCCCCCCTCCCGTCGCCCCTCTCTTTCTCCCCCTCTACACCTGGGGACGAAAGGACACGCCGCCCCAGCCTGGCCGCCGCAAGCTGCTCACCTGCATAGACGCCATGATGGATCCGCCTCCCTCCCTCCCTCCCTCTCTCTGAGCCGCCGGCCCGGGCCGGGAGGGAGAGAGAGACAGAGACAGAGGCGGAGAGACGCAGCGCGGCGGCGGCGGCGGCAATAGCGCCGGCACCCTTTCCTCGCCTCCTCCCCCACACCCCGTCCGGGTCACGTGGGCGCTCCGGCCAGCCCGAGGAGAGAGCGCATGCGCCGGGAACCGCTACCTCGGTCGCTTCCAAGTAGGCGAGAGGGACAGTTCCGAGCGGACGTCGAGAATTTCCGTCCTTCGAAAAGCGGGGCGCCAATGTCGGCTGCCTGAAACGGTTCTCGCCTAGATCTCCTTTTTCTCGGTTGTTTAATCTCTCCTTCCTATTAAATCGAAAATAAAGGCGGCTTACAAAAATTAGAAACCCAGTTTTTTTTAATCTGTAAGATGCCCCGAGTCCGTCAGGGGAAAAGGCGGGGTATAAATAAACATATAATTCTAAATAATAATCTTACTTAGATGCTGAGTGCTATACTGGTGCAACCAGAGGAAAATGTTTAAGGTGAGGGTTTCTAGGGGCAACCCAGCAAAGTAAGGCAGACCTCCTACAATCTTGTCCCTGTCCTTTAGGGCAGAGGTGGAGCAGCTGTGGCCCTCCAGTTGTTGTAACTTCCATGGTCTGTAGTTGTGCAGATGATGATGATGAAGAAGAAGAATTTAACTACTACTACTGACAATACACTTTTAAATTCTGAACATGTATTTGACCAGCACTGCACAATTAAAATAATATTCGAGCCTGAGTCTAAGTTTACTTAGTGAAGTTCTACTGTATTCCATAAAGTTGTCAAATAAGTGTACACAAGGCTACCTACTATATGGGAGCCTTTACAAGTTCTACTCATGTCACATTGCTTTTTGCAAACTGTTATATATGCTATCTTGTGATTTGAAACACAAGAATGACTAAATCCCAATTCCCCTGTTCTGCAGGATGTTTTGATTTTTATATTATTAAAAGTAAATGAGATGTTACTCTGTTTTACACTCTTACCTGCTGTAAGAAAGAAACCAGGAAGTACTGTGGTGGCATTCATATTTCTTGTTAAATATTTCTGTATATTAAAAAACTCAGTGTACATTCCAAGGAGTCTTGTTCAATAGCTTTCACCCCAGCTGTTCTTGGTCCCCAATTATATTTATTAAAAAGAACCAGCTAAACTCCATTTGGTTACCTTTCTATGGTTTGTGATTAGTTCTGAGGGACTTACTTCCTACAGAAAGCACTAAGAATTTCACCAGTGGAATCTGATTGTATGTATGTTTTCTCAAAAAGTTAAGCCCCCTGTGTTGATTAGGGCACACTTCTCTACGCACAATTACTGAGGAATAAGCCTTATGCAGCTCAGTTGACTGCTGGGTAAACAAACACTACATGGGCCTTCATGGCTGCAGTCCTAAACATACATGGCAGTTAGCTCCATTGAACTCAGCAGGGCTTGAGTAAATACACAGAGTATCAGGCTGTACTGGCCGCCTGTAATGAAAAAGCAGAGAAAAGAAAAAGGAAACCATTAACTTCAATAACAAATAACCTTTCTCTTTTTGAAATGCTACTTACACTGAATATATTTAGATGTGATTTATTATAGAAATAGAACATATGTTAAAAATGTGGCTGTCTGGCTTATTGTGAATGCATCATTCCTTTTAGTTTTCTGCAACTTTGAACCTGACGAGAGACAAAGAGTTTTATTATCCTTAATAACTGCAAATATCTCTTCTGCCAGTGTAATGTCGGTCCCATCAAAATCTGAATTTGGGCAGAGAGAAAGTAGTCAGAGCTAGGGAGTTAAAAATAGGATGCAGCTGCGGGATGGAGGGTGCAGATATTGTTTGGGAGAATCTAGTTCGAGAATAACAGTCATGCTAAAATGACAAGCCCAGTTTGGTGGAGAGGGTGTGGGTGAATGGATATATAATTCTATATGTGGTGGTTTTGCCCTGTTATTTAGTCTTTTTGGAAGAAAATATTTTATGAAATAGGCTAGTTTTACACCCCTAACTTTATTTACGGACCTAATGATGGTCCTATTATCCTTTTTCAATGGTTCGTAAACAGAGGTTTCTAGTAAAGGGCTACTTTATTTCTTTAATTAAATTTATATACTTGGACTTCTGTTTGCAGCACCCAGGCTCACAGTTGCCAAACACTGGAAGTCAACTGCAGGAGACTTGCAAAACTATTGGTACCTCTATATCTGGACCATTGCTTTAATGGAAAAGTTGACAAAATATACACAAACCCTACGCAGTCCATTTTATAATGTTTGGCATCCATTTATTGAATACATTAAAGTTAAAAGAAAATGATTGGCAGCCTCCCTCTTCTCATGGATTCCTACGGAAAAACATTATTGGATAATATGCTTATGAAGGACAATTGTCTGGAACTATAATGCTCTTTTTGGAATACTACCACTCCCTCCTCTTCTCATATCCTTCCTTTCCTTTCTTGCTTTGAACATGCCTCTTTCTCTTTATTATTGTTATGATTGCTTTTTGTATATTAGAAAATAAAAGAAGAAAAAGATTACAGAAAAAAGAATAATTCATACAACCTGCATTTGGAGTCTGCTAGTGTCCAATATGTTCAATTTGTATATTATAAAGACACCCTTAACTCCATTGTGTTCTCATCAGCAAACTGACTCTGCAAAGAGGCTACCCAAAGAAATTAAGTGAATGTGTCCGCCCCACCACAAAAAATTGTTAACATTACTTTGTATTTCAATAATAAAATTCAATGTCCAAGATTAATTCAGAGTTAAATTTAGTATGGAAACTGCAAAAATTATCAAAATATCCATAGGCTCTATCTGTTCTAGAATTGTACCAAATAAATTGTTTTTCTGTAAAATATTTATTGATGTGTTCCTCCCATAGATGTTTATAGATAGTAGTCTTGTTAATTAATATGATCATCCAACTTTCCTTCTCCAAAGTCCCATGGTGTTAAAAGTAGTTCTTCACACTGGATTATTCATTCATTTTAATTATTTCAATTTCCTGTCAATATGTACACGGAAATTGACAGGTTTTATGTAACCTTACATTCTCTGTGCATTCTGAATCAGTAGGGCTTCTAATACAATCCGAAAAATCAGTCTCTTTTGTGTGCTGGTGATTTAAAAACATTGTCCAAAAAGAAATTTTCCCCATGGAAAAGAAAGCACTTATAAGAATAACCATAATTAATGGCAAATGACAAATAACCACGCCTGGAAATTGCATGACAACCTTATGTTTACTCAGAAATACATTCCACTGTCTTCAATGGCTTAGATCCCAAAATAAATTCACATAAATTTTCTATTACTTCCTCTACCCTGCAGTCACCTGTGGTTCCCCAAAAGCCTCTGGTAGGTAGACTCATTGAAATTAATGAACTTAGTTTCATTATATTCAATTAATCTATTTTTCATAGAACTAACATTGGCTACAAACCTTTACTTCTATAAATTTCCTGAAGTAAACTTACCTTAGGCTCCAAGCCCAATTTTGGGCAATCCTCCCCTTTCCTCAACAGCCCTTTACACCCCTCAGAAGGCCTCTGGCCCTCCAAAGAGGTTCTTCAGTGGCTGGGCAGGTCACTGCAGAGGGGAGAAAGGGACGAGAAACTTTCTGTGAACTTCCTTGGGTTGCTATATATTAGGAACTAAGCCAGCTTGATTTATGCCAAAGTAAATGTGCATAGGATTAATTTTAAAAAGCTGAAAGTAACCCCTGCAATGCATTTAGTTCAAAAACATGTACTTCAACTTCAAAAGACAAACAATTACTTAGGCTCCTAAGACTGCATCTTTTAAAGTCAGAGTAGGTTTAACAATGGGTTCATGGTAATACCTGCTCACCAATGCTTTTGTGCAATATGCCATCTTCTCGCTTACTCATTCATACACATAGGGAATGAGACAGAGACAGAGACAGTGAGATTTTTATCTCCATTTTCCTTGCTTTAATATGAGGCCACTCTGACAAAAAAGAAAAAATCACAAACATCAAAATGTTTTACAACACAGAAAATTCCATGCTATCTGTTTTGATACACATTTTATGAAAGAATATATAAATTTAGAGATGCCAAGTATGCAGAAAGATGCTATGCACAGAGTGAACATGTGATGAACTACAAACCACACTGATTAATCAGAATGTAGACCCAACCACTGAACTGGGCATGAGAAGGGGTGGGGGAATGGAGTCATCTTCATTATTTTTCTCAGATCAGGTTATCTAGACTTTCATGGCTTCCAGAACACACCCACTGTGAATCAGTTTTTAACTCTGGCACATAGTAAATAGCACCACCTACTTTAATTAAAGGATCTTCTCACTGCGATTACTCAGTCCTTCCTTTCCCATACATCAGATGGAAAGAGAAAAATCAAATTAAATCCAATTTATCTGTACTCTCTAATTTGCTGATGTACTCGGACATTCCCTAGAGGTTCTTGGAAAGGAACACAAGCCTACTAGGAGAGGCTTTTATAATCTTCATAACTCCAGTGTGGTGTAGTGGTTAAGAGCAATAGACTTGTAATCTGGGGAACCGGGTTCGCGTCTCTGCTCCTCCACATGCAGCTGCTGGGTAACCTTGGGCTAGTCACACTTCTCTGAAGTCTCTCAGCCTCACTCACCTCACAGAGTGTTTGTTGTGGGGGAGGAAGGGAAAGGAGAATGTTAGCCGCTTTGAGACTCCTTCGGGTAGTGATAAAGCGGGATATCAAATCCAAACTCTTCTTCTTCTTTCTTCTGCCCTTGTGTCTCTGTGAAACCTGTCGTGCATCAGTGTTGAAATAGGACCTGGAAGACTAGGGTTCAAATTCACAGTCATGTAGCTCACTGGGCAACTTTAAGCCAGTCAACACTTGTCAGCCTAACTTGCCCCACTATGTTGTTATGAGGATAAAATGGGGCAGTTATAAGCACAACCTTCAGCTCCTTGGAGAAAAGGTGGGATATACAGTGGTACCTTGGGTTACAAACACTTTGGGTCACAGACTCCGCTAACCTGGAAGTAGTACCTCGGGTTAAGAACTTTGCCCCAGGATGAGAACAGAAATGGCACGGCGGTGGCGCGGCGGCTGCAGGAGGCCCCATTAGTTAAAGTGGTACCTCAGGTTAAGAACAGTTTCAGGTTAAGAACAGACCTCCGGAACAAATTAAGTTCGTAACCCGAGGTACCACTGCAATGACAATACTGGTTGGATTTGCAGCTGTAAGTTGCTTGTTGAACTGGGGAAGCTGCTCTCTACCTTTGGCTTCCGAGTTATTCATTCTTAAGGTTAAGTTTAGAGTAGGCAGCTCCAAGAGCTGTGCTGCTAACCCAGAGGCTTTATAAAACCAGCCATAGTAGCACAGCAGTCCACCCCCAACGACAATCCCTTCAATGGTGCTGTGGTGTGGTCAGCTGTATTGTTTTATGTCCATACTTAGTTTGATAGTTGTCCCAGGGCTGGGCAGGGTGTAAGACTGGTTCAGTTCTGTGGGCTTGGTACCCCTGGGTGAGAGACAGGGGGATTTGGTTGCTTCCCAGGTAAGCACTGGATGGCTTGATTGTTAATTTGGGGAAGGTGTACCAATGAGATTACTGCTATCCAGTAGACATCCCCCATTCTGACCTCCCACCCATCCTGAATACTACTGCAGCTTCATCCACCATAAACAATAGCCTGTTGGTGATGTCACTGAATGCTGAGAGCTGGATGGCAGAGCTAGGCAGCCCTGACCTGACGCAACTCTGCTGACCTGGGTATCTGTGCAACACTAATCCAGACAAGGAGACGGGGAGGCATTGACATAGTTCACAAAATCACTCTTCCACACTAAAAAATCTCACCACTTGGGAGCTGGATGTGAGTGCCTGCATGGAGTCATGGAGACAGGTTGAGGATACTGTTGTTTAACTGCTCCAAGCAGCCTCACTAAAGTGAGCTGGCTGAGATAGTCTTCAGTGTAGTCTTGAAGGAACCCAGGATCATGTTCCTTGGTGATTTCAAGATCTATACCAAGGACACCTCAGGGCTGGCAAAGGATTTCATGGCCATCATGAAAACCGCAGGATTGTCTCAGATTGCCTTTGGCCCAACACACACAGCTGTGTGTTGTTACTCTTTGTTCCTAGTGAATAGAGGGATAGTCTGGACATGGAGACCACTTCCTGGTGATGTTTGGACTTTTGCCAACGGTCTTACTCTACCGGAGTTGGGTACTGATTTTGATGGTCCACCTCTGGAGACTAATGGAATCTGGTAGATTCCTGAATGCTATGGGGGATTTCCCAGGGCACTGTGATCCTGTTGAGGCCTTGGTGTCACTGTGGGATGGCAAGGTGAAGAGATTCCTCTTTGGTGCTGCAGAACCTGCACTATGCTTTGGTTTACTGAGGAGCTATGAATAGTAACGCAGGCTGGAGAACAGGTGGTGGAAAACTCTCTGAAGCTGACGGAACACTACAGAATTCTGTCTGTCAGACAGTGGTGAAGAACTACTTGACAGCCTCCACTGTTTCCTCAGCAGTGCTGTTTTGAGTGTTCTGCTGGCTGGTCTTTTCAGAAGTGGTGGGTGGCCATCTGAAACAATAGAATGCACTGAACCGTGTGCACAGCACTTAAGCCATTCATTCCCACAGCTCCTTGGATGCTGTAGTTGCAATCCCAGTTGAGGTGCCTAATGCAGTGTCTTACCATACTTTCTGGGATCAGCTTCAGTTTATGCAGTCTGTTGATGTGAACAGGACCCTTGCAATGATGCAGTCAGCTTCTTGCTCAGTTGATCCTAGTGCATCCTGACTAGGGGAAATCAGTCTGGCGGATTCACCAGGTGGGTCCAGGGTACAATGGCTGTGTTCTTAAGCCTGTTGCACTTAAACAGGTGGCAGTGTGTCCACTTTTGAAGAACCCCACCCTGAAGTCTTCGGTTTACAATTAGAGTCCAGCTGCAAATACCCACTTCTTGGGCATGGTGGCAGGGTATTGGTGGATGGATTGCAGGAGATTGCAGGAATTACTGGAAAATAAGAATTAGCTGGATCCATTTCGGTCTGGGTTCAGGTAGTCTTGGGAAGGGACTAACTTTGGTTGTCCTGATGGATTGCCTGTATGAAGAGTTTCTGAATATCTCCACAGCTTGTCATATGACTATCGTATCCTCCTCGACCAGATCTGTGGGATGGGTATGGGGTAAGAGAGTAATAGTGGGGTCACTCCAACCTACAGGGCCATGTCCAGAGAATAGCACCAGGGATTCTGTTTCAGACCACATGATCATTTTGCTGCAGTGTGTTACAGGGCACTAACTTCTTTACATGGAGCTATTAACTTTGTGCTTTCATTTGTAGGGATGTAACCATATACTCTCTCACCTCAAAACATTAATGGATTTTGTGGTGGGCAAAATCAACCCTAGGTCTATCTGGAATTTCAAGGAACTACTGGAATTGCAAACACCTGTGGTAGCAGACGTCCTTAAACAGCTGCACTCATTAAGATTTCAGGGTTTTTTATGTGGAAATATTTTAGGGATTTCATGATCAAGCCCCATGGTTTAATGGTGTATTAAAGAATGAACCAACAGAAGGAAATCCAACATCCAACTTGTATATAGTCCTAAAGTTATGGACTTTTGTGTGTGTGATTTCAGCCCTCAAGTACAACTCACATGGTCCGTTCAACTTTGCCTTCAAGATTTTACAGCACTCTTAAGTAAATAACTCAGTTTCAAAGGCCACACTGGAAATATAAGGTTCCTATGACTGTTGTAGATAGCAGACCATAAGCACTAGACAAAATTTGTCTATTAGCTTAGTCTTCAAGGATGCTACTGTGATCAAAGGTTGGTAATGCTATGTGACAAGTTCAGAAGCATACTTCATCTTAAATGTTAATGAAATTGATTAAAGTGCCAATTATGCATTTATTTGTTTCAATTTGTATCCTGCCCTTCACCTGTAGATTTAATTTATCTAGCACCAGCCATGCTAAATGTAAGTCTCAAAGACTGCCACTATGCTGGGCTTGTTTCAACAGAAACAGGTCATAGGTAGAAGACCACGTTTCATAAAGAAAAACAAGAATGGAAAATTTATCTCCATTGCAGTTCAGGAAAGGATGCATGGATTTTAAGGGTTTGAGATTAAGATTGTGCAGATGTACACTATGTAGTAACAACTCTTTAAGTTAAATGGTTTTAGAGTGGGATAAGCTTCCTAACACATGTAGGCTTAGTTTGTATCAGATAAAATGTATTCTACCACGTTATGTAATCTACTTTCATAAATACATGGATGTTTGTATAGCTCATGCAAATAACAGGATCATTTTATCCCACCTAATTCACAGCATAGCTGTTTCACCTCTTACTTGCTCCTATGGAAATTATATATTAATCTCTCTTTGTTGGGCCAGTTGCATAGCAACTGTAGTTTGCTGTACAAGGTGGCTACATCTCACTAACAATGACCGTAGACCTCAATGGAATTGTGCTAGTTCTCACATCACCAAAGCGTGCCAACTTAAGAGCTGTTGGGAATAGAGTATATTTTGAAAGAAGCTAAATTCCTTCCATAAGGTATATTTTCCGCCTGAATAATTTATAGTTTTCTACTCACCTAGTAAGAAAGGAAAGAGAAGCAAAACAGTTTTTAAAAATCGAACCGCAGACAAGAAAGCATATACATATTAAAAATAGAATGTAGCAATATTGTCTCTTGTTCATGCTAAACTTCCAATAAGCATGCCCACCTGGAAAATGAATACAGTAGATGAACAGAATCATCACTCTGCCTTTCTGGGAAGGAAATAAGACCTTCTCTTTTCCACCCCTGCCTAGAAAATATAGTTAGGGACTTTGTGGCAATGCAGGACCGGTCCTAGGCCATATTGTGCATAGATTCCGATTCGGCAGTTGTCTCTAAATTTCCATTCACTCCACGCATAAGATGCTCCTATGTTGGCAACTCTAAGCCAAGGTGCAGAATGCAATTCCAAAGAGTGAGTAGTTACAGTCTCAAGAAATCAGTCCTTGAGGATTAGAAGAAATGACAGGTGAGGAAATTCTTGCTTCTGTTACAGACACACAAACAAACCAAAAGGGGAAGAAGAATACAACTTCCCCCATTCCTACCATACTGTGCTCAAAGTAACTCTGAGCTCAGTTCAAATGAAAGTACAGTACAAGCTGCATGACAACCTAAAGAGCACTGTCTCTCTGTTCACTTGTGTTTACTCTAAAGTGGTGCCCAAAGACTGCTACCACTAGGAATCCAACTCCAGGGTGAGATGGAGGAAACAGAGGTCTGTATTTTTCTTCCCCACTAACGCAACCCATTTTGGTAGGCATTTTGCTAATGCAATATGAAACAAAAGTATAAAATCAGTACAATATTCAAGATTTACACAGGGGCAAGAATCTACAACAAATCATTTTACTGCTCATGCAACCAAGGCAGGTGAACTAATAAAAATAGTCACTTAATGCACTCTTTAAAAGTTTCGTGATAACATTAATTTCACAATTTAACCTATAAGCAATAAGAGATTAAAATCACTAATTCTCATGAAATCTACATTCACTTGGTTTCTTCTGGATAGCAATCATAGTCTAGATCACCTTTTGTCGGCAACATTTGATCTTAAGCTACAAAAGCTGGAAATGTATATTTTTGATATTTTTGTCTTGCAGATAAGAGTAACTATACTTTTGTAAAAACAAAAATTTTTTTTCCTTCCAGTAGCACCTTAAAGACCAACTAAGTTAGTTCTTGGTATGAGCTTTCGTGTGCATGCACACTTCTACATCTATTAAAACACATGTACATCTATTAAAACTAACAAGTATGAGTATTTGACACATAGACCTTATCTGTAGACAGATCTGTGAAGCCCTAGGCTTTAATTTATATTTAATTTCATGGGATCCACACATCAGTGAAGCAAATGTTTTCAGTGTCTATGTGTATTCAAAACTGATTCTCTCTTCTGCAACAAATGCTAAATATAAAAAATGTTCCAAAGTTATGGGTTGTATAAAGACCTCATTACTGTGGCGGAGTGACTGTGAATGGTTCTTCACTGCTCAGATGCACAGCTTGTATTCACAAGGAACCATGCGTTCAGCATTTTGGAGCCATTTTTGTAGAACTCACTTTAAGTTGAGGTCAGACAGGCCCCCTCCCTGTTGAACCTCCAGCAGTGACTGAAGACCCAGCAGGCTTTTTAACTGAATTCTGATTTTATAGTTTTTAACATATTTTTAATTCTACTGTATTGAGTTTCCTATAACCACTTAGAGACAACTGTGTTTAACTAGTATATTATCTTTTGAAATAAATATATATTTTGGGAAGTATCAGTATTTCAGAACAAAGGCACTGTCTGACAAAGAGCACTTGCTCCATCTATCAACCGACTGACCTAACATTTTTCTAGAGAGGAGGATATAACTTGCTATTTAAGACAAACTTGCATTTATGCTGTCCAATGCTGTGGTTAATTATTAACCACAATTACTAAGAAGTAACTGCAGAGAATCTAGTTGAACCCGAAGTCGAATTAATTAAGAAATACAATTTCTGTTATGGAATTAGAGTTTCCCATTTTTCCCATTTGACATTGCAGTAGTAAATCATCATTTTACAGCATCAGCAAGTGCATTTAAAAACATACTGGGAGTAAACATGACTTACAACAGTGAAAAAAGCCACAACAGACTACTATATGAATGTAATAGGTATTATTACCAACATTAGAGGAAAACAATCAAGGAAAATGAAAACACAAGAACATCACAATTAACACCTGCTACAAGCATAACTATATAGTGGTACCTCGGGTTACAAACACTTCGGGTTACAGACTCTGCTAACCCGGAAGCAGTACCTCAGGTTAAGAACTTTACTTCAGGATGAGAACAGAAATTGTGCGCCGGTCGTGAGGTGGCAGCAGGAGGCCTCATTAGCTAAAGCGGTACCTCAGGTTAAGAACGGACCTCCGGAACAAATTAAGTTCATAACCAGAAGTACCACTGTATAATGATTGCAAGAACTATCATCAGAGAGCAATCAATTTAATCAGAACACTGTGAAAATTGAGATAACATAAGAGACAAAGCAAAAAAGAAACCTAAAAAAAAAAAAAATCTGCGATGCAACCTGGTCAGAAGTAAGTCCAATTGTACTCAATGGCGCATACTCTAAGTTGATATAGAATTGGAGCCTTAGCTGGGATCTGCTCTCAGAAAGCACTTCTCTAATTTCAGTGGGTTAAGAGCATGAAAAATCGAGTTCTGTCATCACAAAAAGGATAAGGCAAGGTCGTCCACTAAATTAGCATGTTTATTTGTCAGTTGGTAAGAAGTCCGTTACTTATGTAAGCAGCAAAACAAAATCAGATCACGAATGATTCCTATGCAAAATCACTGTGAGCAATAGCCTCTGCAGTGACCATTACACTTCTTAACCAAACATACAGAACATGCCATATGAAAAAGTTACTAACTGAAATACGTGCATTAAATATTGGGAGAAAAAAAGGTTTACATTTTTATTATAATTTACTTTAACAATCTAAGAAGTTTGCGGCCATCAGCAGTTCCAGTGCAATTTCAGGTGCAATTGGAAATTCAGGGATCTCTGTAGAGCTGTTAGTGTAGCGAACCTTATAGGTGAAATACATGCATACTTTGGATAGGACGTGGGAAGGAATCTCTCTGAAATTCACTTCATTTGTTTCATTTTCGGCAAATTGTCCTGTGTACATAAAAAAGACAAATGAGCACACAGATCTTTCTGCAAGTAAACATTTCAACCAAACGTTGTGTATGATTTGGTAGAGTTCTTGGCCAGCTGAACCTGAGCATTTTAAGCATGCTGTATCTCCTTTATGCTTTAAAATCACTTCAATTTTGACCAGCTAAAGAAACAATATTTTTATTTTATGAATATTTTCTTCAGAAGAATATTTTAACAATATTTATCCTACAAAACCAGCTCTTATGACAGTTTTCACGTGAGAAGGTACTAGTGGGCTGATCAGAGTGAAATCTTGAACACAACAGAAGCTGTAAAAACAAGTTAACCAGGCAGTGCCCTTTTCAGCACTAGTACAAAGAATGACAGTTAGTTTGGGGCACTCAAATGGATTCTGGACTTCTTTTTTCTTGAATGGTAACCTCTTACCCAACTCCACCCCACATACATGAACATGTCACAGAAAAAGTAGCTTCTGAAAACTCAGGGGAGTTCTAACAGGAGTTTTCTACATGACAAATAAATGCTGTTCAAAGAAAAAGGAACTAGTCACACACTTCAGGTGAATGAGAACCCTTAGGTACTCTTAAATTAGTTCTTTGGAGCCTGGCCATTGTTTACATACAATCTAAAAATTATCAGAGGACTACGCCAAAAGAAAGCAGTAAGTTGGTTACAGAGAAGGTTGGCTGCCATGGATTCTACTTATTCCATTTTGAGAATTGATATTTAATTTCCACATCAGTGACCTTGCTTCAGTTTGGTTCCGTACTGTTTGATGTTTTTTTATTTATTTATGACTAGTTTTATGTATTTATAACTAGTTTTGTTATGTTTGTGATTATGTAAATCTTTTTATGTTGTAAACCGCCTTGAGCATGATTTTAACTATGGAAAAGTGGCATACAAATAAAATGATGATGATATAACGCTAAGCAAGAATGAGAGAATGAGGGTACTTGGTGGATAAATTTTGGCTGCTTCACTCCTCCCCACACCATCCAAAGCTAAGCCATGGTTTGGCTTGGCATTACATTCAAACAAACAAACAAACAAACAAACAAACAAACCATGAGCTGTAGCCAAGGTTTGTTCTGAAAAGCGACAAACCACAAGCCTGGGTTTGGATAAAATGCTAAGCTAAACCTGTTTGGGGAAAACACCCTCACAGAGCAAATTTGAACCCCTGGCAGGTCAAGTTTGGCCTGTGGACCAACAGTTTTCTCAAACCACAGGGATTGAGCATTGCAAATGTTAATCTACTTTGGCTTTTCCTCTTAGAACTTTATATTAGAAGTCCAGACCAAATTTAAAAGGTGACATAATATATCCATATATGCCAGTTAATTTAAGGAAGCCATCATATAAACACTTAAAAAATAGTTCTAAAATTTGACAACAAGTCTGGTTTTAATATGTATGTCTCTACTCTTGTATCTCAACACATTCCTGCCTGTGACATATTCCATCAAACAATTTCACCTTATCTTATGTCTGGAACAGTTTCCCAAAACATCTCCATGATGCCACCTCTCATGTTTCCTTCATACTTCCTTCACTTTCTCTGTGAAGACTTTGGCACAATTTACTAGTCCCCATATGCAATTGTAATTAAGCCTAATTTGGGAGGCAATGTTTTTGGGGATGCAGCTTATCTATCATTATGAACTGGATTTTATTGTGAGCCACTATGTCTATTTTTTAATGAAAAGTTGAGATTTCCTGTCATTTCCCCTTTCACTGATATCTAAAAGGTTCATGCCTGTCATTCTCTGCAAAGTACCATGTACATTGTTATATAAATAACTGGTATTCATAATAACAAAAATGAATGAAGTATTCAGAGTCTATTGTTCTTTCTACAAAATATGTCACTGATCAAATATTATAGCCCTCTTGGGTTTATCACCCACTTAAAGAAGCAAAGAGGAATTATATAAGGAAAACAAACTCAAATATTAGCTGAAATAAGATACTAGCCTTTGGTACTTAAACACAGTGGTGTGTGAGGGTGTTTCAAGTGGTCAGTATAGATAAAGGCTTAGATTACAAAATATGTTTATTGTTTCATGTACATCAAGTTGTTGGCCACATTACCTTTGACAGGCATAAAAATGAAAAAAGAAGAAGAAAAGTGAGCTTCTTTAATTAAGAAGTTGAAAAATTGGTTTATTCTCGTGCCCACATCACAAGCCATAGAAGACCCAATCAAATCCAAATGCATTCCTTTTGGGGATAAGCTACACTTTATAGAACCTACCTGGACCACTCAACATAGCTTTTATTGTTCCCGATGTGAGTGCATGCTCTCTTTTAACAATGAATTCATGGCCATCTGAGGATATCAATTTCACATACATAGCATCAGGGCCTTCACAGCCCCCATATGTCTTCTCTTCTCCATCTATAATACACAATTATTATTTTACTTCAATTAATGTATGTTAGAAAGCTTAGGAATAAATAAATGCGACAGTATTAAATTTCATTTTAATGTTTACTTATATGTTAAATTACGAACAGTAAATTAAGAAATGCAAGAATACTAGAAACACCAACACAGTCAAAGTGCTCCAATAACTTTTTGACCAAAGACTCCTGAGTAAACTTATTGGAAGTGAGATAAGAGGAAAGATCTTCTTGTGAAATCAGCACCTGGTTAAAGAACAGGAAGCAATGAGTTGGAATTCACAGACAGTTCTCACAATGAAGGGATGCAAGACATGTCTGCAAGGATCTATATTGGGATACTTAACTTGTTCATGAATGACCTGGAGTTAGGAGTGATCAGTGAAGTGGATGGAAGAAATATAGGAAGCTACAATATACCAAGCAAGACCATTGGTCCATCTAGCTCAGTATCGACACATACTGACAGCAGCTCTCTATTATTTCAGACAACAGGCTTTTGCCGTCCTACCTGGAGATGCCAGGGATCTAGCCTAATACCTTCTGCATGCAAAGAAACTGCAGTGCCACTAATCTACAGCCTTTTCCCAGTCAACGTGATTCACTGCAACTAGGTGTAAAGTGATAGAATTTGGGGCAAAAAATCCTAACTTCATATTACACTGTTGGGGTCTGAGTTGGCAATGTGGAAAAAATAAACACCCAAAAGAAAAACACGTCTACTTCTATTCTTCCATTGTCAGAAACACATATGCAACAGCCATGCATGTACACAGCACTCTTCTTTTCCCTCCCACACATACATAGGTAAAGGTAAAGGGACCCCTGACCATTAGGTCCAGTCGCGGCCGACTGGGGTTGCGGCGCTCATCTCGCTATAGTGGCCGAGGGAGCCGGCGTACAGCTTCCGGATCATGTGGCCAGCATGACTAAGTTGCTTCTGGTGAACCAGAGCAGCACACGGAAAATCTGTTTACCTTCCCGCAGGAGCGGTACCTATTTATCTCCTTGCACTTTGATGTGCTTTCGAACTGCTAGGTTGGCAGGAGCAGGGACCGAGCAATGGGAGCTCACCCCGTCACGGGGATTCGAACCACCGACCTTCTGATCGGCCAGTCCTAGGCTCTGTGGTTTAACCCACAGTGCCACCCTTGTCCCACACATACATACATGCAGACAAACACATTCATACACCAGACATGCAGGCACACATGAATACATTTTCAGCAGTTCCAGGCTTCTTCACTCCAGTGCTGGAATAAAAGTGGCTGAAGATCCCCTAGGATCTCTAAAGAGCAGGCAAGGGGATCTTTTTAGCCACTTTTATTCCAGCGCTGGAAGATCTCTAAGAAGTCGGCAGAGGGGTTTAATTTCCTGATCTTGGCACTAAGCATCACTGTGCTAAGCTCAGAGATAAAAGTAGAAGGTAGTATTTCTCTCCACCCCCACTTTGGTGCTGGGGTTAATGGAAATGATGCCTTTTACTCTGAAAGAGCAGGCAGAGGGCTTATCTTCAATCTTAGCACTGAGATTGGACATAAGAGACAGCTCTGCCTGCAATTTAAGGCCTTGCCTTCAAGCTCCATAAAATGGCATGGGATGACTAGCAAGTGAGTGGGATCTGCTGGAACAGGCCTAGTTGGCTAGACAAGGATGTGGCTGACCAGAGGCTACTTACCACTGCCACAGACATCTGGCTAGTCACTGTGGGAAACAGGATGCTAGACTAACTATGTCTTTCTTCTGATCCAGCAGGGCTCTTCTTCTAGCTTTTATCTCCTTAGTTGCTCAGCACCTTTTCACATTGGATGGGTGCTGATCTACTAATCTGAAATCCTTGAAACTACTGAAGTGTTTTATCATTGATATTTAAACTCTGTTAACTTCCTATTATCTCAATATAAAAATGCAAGATTAGCCACTTCACCTAGAAACAAGGGAAATATTTCCTTCATCTCAGCATTGTTGATAGAAACTAACAGAAAGCAGTTGCAGGTGGCTGGTGCATTATTTCGACCAAATGGCTTTTGTTCTTTGGTATAGTACATGTCATTTGGAACTCTTCCTTGATAGAAGCTAGGCATTAAATACACATACAATTTCATGCATTAAACAAGTAGAAATAAGCTTTACAGCACAATGCAGGACAGGTCTACTTATAATTAAGTCCTAATGAGTGCAATGCCATTTATTCCAAGGGATTATAGGATTGCAGCCTTGATCTGTTTCTTCCCTTGCCCCCATATGCCCCATTCATTCCAGCCAGTTATCAAGTATACTCTAGAACTTCCTTCGCTTGGTTTGTAGGGACATAAGGCAGCCACTTTGCAAACACTAAGCAGATCTCGGTCTGATCTGTGCTAAGAGGTATTCCAGAAAAAAGAGTTATGTACACAAGCACCACAAGTAATTACAGAATTGTGGAGTTTGAAGGGACCACAAGGGTTATCTAGTCCAACCCCCTGCAATGCAGGAATCTCCTTGCTCAATGTGGGTCTCGAACCCACAACACTGAGATTAAGAGTCTCATGATCTACCAACTGAGCTATCCTGTATTGTTGCTTTCAAGATGTCATTAAACATTTTACCAAAACATGAAGAAAATAAAACTAGGCATTTATGATATGCTTACAAAGCAAAGGTTGTTGCCAAAGATATTTTTCACAGTACACTTACCCATCTCTTCTTATCAGATGGTTGGTTCTTTGCCCCTAGAGCCTTTGCAATAATATCTGAAAACAAACAGAAAAGTACATATACATTTAAGTTCATTGCTAAAAGCAAAATACGTGGATTGGTGGCAATGTAAAAGGTCATAAACGGCAGTCCTTTCTATAGCTGATATTAAAGTTAAATAAAAACATGACTCAGCTATGTTTACTGTGCCACATTACCACATCACATGTAGACCAGTGTTTTCATTAATCAGTACCAACCAGTATGAGATCAAGGTCACCCAAAACTTCTTATTGACTAACCAATCCCATGACAATTTCCAGGAATAACATCATAATCTCATCTGGGTGTTTTTTGGCCACAAGACTACAATTCAGATCTCAGATCCAATTAGATAGGTTAACTTTGGGGCACTGTCTGAATACATGCCTAACAATGGCTTTCTACCAAAGTATTTTTTTTGGCTTATTGGAACTACTTTTTCCTCAGGTCCTGCTTGAACCAGATTCTCACCCCAAAAGAGGTAAGTTATCTGAATTATTCATACATACCTTTTTAACTTCACGACTAGATTACTGTGATATGATTTATGTGGAGCTTTGCTTGAAAAGAGTTAGGAAATTTCCAGTGGCCCAGAATAAGGCTACCCAGATGTTGGCCATGGAAAGCCAAGAGAGCATATAAGGGTCTTCACTGGATACAAGTTGCCAGGCTCAACTCAAAATATTGGTCCTCAATATAGTCTCAAGGTCAATTTTCAAGGCACTGGCCCTCCCAGAAATAACTACTCCCTTAAGTTCATTGGGGAGATCCAGTTCCAAATATAATAATAATAATAATAATAATAATAATAATAATAATAATAAAGTGTGTGTATATGTATATGTATATACTACCCATCTGATTGGGTTGCCCCAGTCACTCTGGGAGGCTCCCAGCAAAAATAGTAAAAATATAATACAACAGTAAAAACATAATACAACATTAAACACTGAAAACTTCCACATATGATATGTAATTAAAAGTTTTCTATTGTCCAACAGGACTGATTTATCCTTTGCTTTTGTAGGTAGGTGGGTGCCTTTTATTCTACCTAGCTTCTATAGACAGATGGACTTTTTCATAATACAAATTTAGTACTATAACAAACAAACAAACAAACAAACAAACAAACAAACACACAAACAGTAAAATGTGTTTTCATTTTGAATGGTTTAGTAAATTATATTATTTAGGTGCTTTGGGGTTTATTTTTGCTGAGAAGTAGCAATAAACATTATTTCATTGAGACAAGTTATACTTCCTATGAGCCAGTAAGCACTCTTTCAGGGTGCAAGGGAAGAAACAATGAAAGAAGGGACAATCACAATGGGCACAGATAGGGACTGGAATCACCTTTATAGTCACTTCCTTCACTATTTAAGAATACAAGTTAATCAAAACAACAAAATTCACTGTTGCACAAGTGGACTTTGGCTCACACAGTGGAACTTCCCCTCCCCCCCCAAAAAATGATGGATGATCCCCCAGCATTGGGGGTGCAGGGAAGAAAAATGCAACACAAACACACAAAACTGTTTCACTACCATCTCATATCACAAATCAGCCAAAGGGAGAACACACCACCATCAAAAAAACACTTAAAACTGAATGACCTACCCTTCTACATTAATGAAACTTTGGGTCTTGGCCACTTTCCTGCCTAGTCATGCCACTCCTATAATGTCTCTTCCCAGTCTCAATGGAGTTCTTAGCTAACATAATGGCTACTGCAGATTTCACTCTCACCAGTGATCAACACCATACTTGGTTACACCCATGTTTTGAAAAAACAAAAAACTTTCCATTATTGCAAAGGAATAATATCTGACAACTTATGCAAGTGCTGGGGAAGAAATAACAAGAGCAGAAGAGGGAAGGTTATTTACAACCAGCACAAGCCTGCAAGTTTTCATGGATGATGTAATTAATGGTTGCTATATCATGTCATTCCAAAAACTTATGAGAAGCCCCTTTTGTTTCCTGTCTACTTTACAAAGGATTAGGTGTGCCCCATGATTTATCACAGCTCTATAAAAGGTCCCATTACCACATTTCTAAAAAGATATTTAATTGTTCTGCCAACTATTTTATGGAAGAGCATCAAAGATATAAGACAATGCCTTCTTTAATTTTGTTGATAGTGATAAAAGACAACAGAAAGAGGAGTTTTGACCTTTAGAATATAAACCATCTGTATGTTGTAAGTAGCATAACATCCACCAAGCTTTTTGCATAGTTTTCCAGATATAAGAATCTGTTATCTGCTACTTTCCCACACTGTGTATCTGCTAACATTCTTGTATTCAGCCTACCAATTCCCCACCCAACAAATGCACTGCAAGCAGATCTGCTGGTACAAGCTTTATATTGTAGTTATTCAAAAGGTTGCTGGATACCAACAGCTATTTAACACTTAGGGAGCAGATTTAGAAAATCTAAGAGTAGCTCTGCTGAATTTATCATGGGGCAGGGAAGCATATGAAGGTCTCTTTGAATAATCAGCATACAAGCAGACTGATTAATATTCTGTCTACATGCTATAATGAATATCAACTGAAATGAAATTTAGAAACAAACTAAATAAGAACTGGAATTTGATCAAATTTGTAACTGAAAATATTTGGGCCACTGAAGATTATGGGAACAATCCTACCCCATAGCAAGATCTGCAAGGATGAGTGGCATTATGATCAGGCAGCTCTTCGACTGACCCTGGAGGTTGCTAGGACAGTAAGGCTATGCCACCTTAACTCCCCCATCCTTGAGTCATTCAGAGCTACACTGGCATATCTCCACTTCCCAGCTGGAACCCAGCAACTGCGCTTCCCTTGCAGATCTTAAAATAGCATAAGCCCTGAGAATGGGGTATTCCAGGGGTGTGGTGGGGGGAGGACCAGAGAGGGAGGATTTGGGCTTATTCATGTGACCTGACAACCCATTGTAAGTTAAGCTAGCAAAATGGGAACTTTACCTCAAGCAATATTTTAAAGGCTTATTCTCCCTCTGTCAGGCTTAGGCCAGCTCAGCCAGCAGTAGCCGTTTCTGAATGAATATTGGATCTGGTGTAATTTATGCAGGTTTAATTTAAGCTGGGTTTACCATTCACCAGTTTATTGTGTATAGGACTGCTCCTATATGTATGTCTCCTGTAAAAACTGTCCCCACTACCTGGTACAAAAAATAATAATTTTAACTCAATGTATTCTCAAGCGCATCTGAAAGAGGTTTTGTTTTGATTTGCCGATTAATTCATCCACAAACAATGAACTGGAATATGGCTAATTGTGTGATTCATTTTTTTATGGCAATGCAATGAAAATTATGCC
The DNA here is from genome assembly GCF_964270895.1 of Podarcis filfolensis. Taxonomy (NCBI): domain Eukaryota; kingdom Metazoa; phylum Chordata; class Lepidosauria; order Squamata; family Lacertidae; genus Podarcis; species Podarcis filfolensis. The sequence continues at coordinate 59,574,641 of NC_139603.1, forward strand.
CACTAATACACAAACACCATTAAGATTAATCATATGAAAAGAGGAAGTTCTGGAATTTCTGAAAGAAAATTATTAAGATCTACTTATATTGTGACCTTTAGAATACATGCAGCAGGTGCTACATCAGAGGAGCTTTGAACCAGAACAGTTAAAGTCATGAAGTGAGCTCCTCTCATTTACTAGGCCATGGGCCTGGCTCTTGATATCCCCACATTGAACGATAAAGATGGATATCAGACACCGGTCCTTTCTAGTGGTTACACATTGGTCAAGAAACTCTGTTTCTCCACCTATTCACCTGGTCACTCCATTAACCGATTTTTAAAGCAACAAGAAAAAACTGCTTTGTTTTGCTAGGCGGGGTGGAAATAACTCAAGTTCTGTATTTTAATTCAGGTTGTTTTGTGGCATAAGCTGTTTTAAAATACTAGCAAGAGCCACTTGGGAACCGAGGCTAAAAAACAGGGGGGTTCACTGCATAAATAAAGGCTGATTTCAGGTCACTCACTCCATGCCTAAACTATACACTGAAAGACTGCTTTCCGAGACTTGGGACGTGAAGATCCCCCTACCCGGCGGTTTTAGGAAAAGAAGGGTTAGAAGCCAAGCAACACTGAAATCTGGGTACACTCGGGTTTTAACTGATGAGGAAAAAGAAGTGCAACAGTGAGAGGAAAATCCAGACGCGAGATCATGTGGAATGAAAAAAGCGCAGGCCGCATGGAGACTGTGATGTGGATGTAGCTTTGGGTTCCTCCTCAAGGTGGTGGGACTGAGGTGGCCCTGGGCTCTTTCGACAGAAGTGGGCCGTCTGTTTAGTATATGGGGCGGCGGTGGCGGGGGAAGAGTTTTCGGGGGGCGAGTCGGGGTGGAGAAAAGGGAGAGGACGAAGTGAGGCGAGGACGGCGCAGCTCTGCGCAGCGGGGCAGTTGAGAGAGGATAGAAAAGCGCCGCCCGGCGAACGCGTTCGGTTCCCTCAGGCTCAGCGGCGCCTCGGTCGCAACGGGATCTGCTTTTCACCCGGCCTCTTCCCAAAGCCAACAGGACGGGAGGAAAAGGGTCCCCGACTGCAGTCACAACACGCGGAAAGGGAAGGAAGGGGTTTGCCGGTCGGCCCCACCCGCTGGCGCTCCCCCGTCCCCGCTCACCTCTGCCTTGCCAGCGCCCGAAAGATATTCGCCGAGTAGCTTCTCAGGCCCCTCACGGTTCCAGCCGGGACAACCGCCCCCCCTCTCCGCCCCAAACCACTTCCTTTCGGTCACAGACACCGGTTTCCGGTCTCCGAAGTGGACGCGCACGGAAAACCATAGAGAGAGGGAGGGGAGAGAAAGGCTGAAGTAGCGCCCCCTGTAGTTCCCCTCTGATTCGACAATAACAAAGAGGCACCGTAAAAAGATTGGTTTTAAGTCTTTGAGGCAGGGTGATCTGGGGTCACGAAGAGTCGGACACGACTAAACGACTAAACAACAACAATCACAACAATCTGTAGCCCTCCACATGTTGCTGAACTCTCAATGATCAGGAATGATGGGAGTTGCAGCCCAACGTTTGTATCTGTAGTTTCAGGTTCCAGAAGCCACAGGCTAACACGGCTACCTTTATGAAAGCTGATCTAGGCATTTTAAAAAATTTTATTTACTTTTGCGCTGCAGGTGGGAAAGAGAAATGCCAGAGAAGTAAAATGAACATCCCATTTCCAGGCAATGGGAGTGTCGCTATAGCGCTTTAAGTTTATAAATAACGCATACACAATATAAACAAATCCCATCGCTTTATTGGGGGAAAACTCGATATTTGCATCCTTGGGATCACGGGGCCACAGTTCCCGGTAATTTCTCCTGTGGGATTTCCTTAGTTGCGCAAGTTCTTTCGATCTATGCAAATGACAAGGGGGCGGCTTCAGTTTTACATTGATGAGCCCAGTATACCCATGTCACGGGATTTTAATGCTATGCTATTGCAGAAACAGGCATGCGCTCCTCATCCTTCAGTCTACGTAATTCGTATAATAGTGGCCCGGGAAAACCCCAGCCGCGTCGCGTCTGCGTGTCCGTGGCATGCTGGGAAATGTAGTTCGCAAGAGGCTGCTTCACTAGAAATTGCCAGCCGCGCATGCGTACACATCGGAGTGGCGGCAATTCGCCGCGCCGAAGAGGCCCAACCATCAGTCAAATCCCATGGGAGGTAAAAGACCGATACAGGAACTCCCTGTCTCCAGAACGGAAGAAGCGGCGGGCTGAGTGACGTGCGCTTTCGCCACCCGCAAGAGCTGAGCTGCTCTCGCGAGACTTTGAAGTATGTCAGCCGCCGCGAGAAGGCGGAGGTTTGAATCCTCCTCCAGTGGCGCCCGCTAAACCGTCGCGGCAGCTGGAATCCCTTTATCGGGAGGCCGATCTTCTGCAAGCTTTACTCGGAAGTAAGTCGAGCAGAGGGGGTTGGGCTGGCGGGCGAAGGAGCCACCAGCTGTCTTGGTTCTTTTGCGCAAAACAAAAAACAAAGGGCACTTCAATGCAGAGTAGATCCATTGATCCATGATAACTTGGGTTCATTGATTTCAGTGGATCTGCTCCGAGTGTAACTTAGTTAGATGCAATCCAACAGGGAAACGAGCCTCAACGCACCGTAAAGACTAGACAGATTTAGGCTGCAGTGCCGTGCACGCATAAGCTGCCATTGAACCCAGTGGTGGGTTACTTTTGAGAGGATATGTACTGAGTTGCATCGTTAAAGGTGCAATCCTAGACACACTTGAGAGCCCAAGTCCCCTTGGAGCCTGAGAGACTTACAGTCATGCACAGGATTGCGATGCTAGACTGCAACCCACTGCACACTTACTTTGGAGTTAGCCCCGTTGAACAAAGTGGGGCTTCCTTCTGAGTAGGTGTGCATGCCTAGGCCTGCACCGCTGTTGTGGCAGTAGCATGTCCAGAGCTGCATTCGTTTTGCATACAGTAAGCCCACCACTAATGTGGGGGCTATGTTCTGGGGTTCACACCTAAAGCCAACATCTTGTACTGTCACATCATATTGGGTTCAATGGCGCGTGGGATTGCCAAAGTCTGTCTGTCTGTCTGTCTCTCTCTCTCTCTCTCTCTCTCTCTCTCTCTCTCTCTCTTTTTTGCTGGACGCCTGCCCTCTTTCCATTTATTTTTTAACCAAGTTTGTAAAGTTGAATACGTACAAGTTAAAAGAGTGTAAGTTGTGGGCTTACTGTACTTCATTGGGAGTAAATGTGCATGGATGTGGTGCTAATCGAGATCCACCATTGAATGTGATGGGGTGTGCTGTCAAACACATGTAACTGATAAGTATTCTGCCTTTGTTGAAACAGGTAAGTATTCTGCCTTTGTTGAAACAGGAGCCAACCTTCTGGAGAAATTGACATCCGGAAAAAGTTAATCCTCTGAGGCCACCAGGAGCCGACTAGGCAATGCCATACTTGATCTGGTGGTGTCTGACAAAAGCTTCAGCCACAATAAAATATGTTGGTAAAAAGGAAAAAGTCTAATACGGCTACCCCCCGGAATTTCCTTAGTAGGAAGTTCTTCTACTCTGCTGTATTTACCTCTGAGTGAGGAATGTCCCAGTGCATCCACCCAAACAGGAGATGGACAGCATTCCATCAACATTTCTCTGGCAGCATTCCTACCAGCGGTAACCAGCAGAATCCCCCAAAGCAGGGTGATTTGGGGCAGGGAGGGGCCGAGCATGCAGGATCTGCTGAATATTGTGCAGACTGCTGCCATTGTGTGATGGCAGTGGACTCAACTGGGCCTTCTTGCTGTCTTAGCCTGGAAGCTAATGCAGCAAAGCATTATTTTTTACTGCCAGCCCTACAAGACAGTTGAGATTATCATTAAGCAATTACTACAGTATTTTTCTGCATAGTGTTGACAGGCAACTATGGGTTGGCTAGTTTGTAATCAACATGCAAAATTATATATATTCTATCTAGCAAGTGAAAAACATGTATAGTTTACTGTATTTTTTGTATGTTCTGTTTGTCTTTTTTTTGGCAGAACTTTACTTAAAAGTATATTTTCTGTTTATCACTCTATACTTTCATTTGCTACAGATATTTTTGAAGCCTACTGACAAGCCTCTACAAATATCCAAGGTTGAAGACTGATCTTGAAATCATGGACTGCGGTCCCAAGTTTGTTGAAACTCTAAAGAGGATTGGCTATCCAAAGGCAGATTCTCTTAATGGAGAAGACTTTGACTGGCTGTTTGAAACACTGGAAGATAAGTCATTTCTAGAATGGTTTTGTACAACACTGAATGAGAGTCATACCTTATCTGAAGAAGAGCTGCAGTCATTTAATCTGCTCCTTAAATCAGCAAACCCACTATTAGAAGAGGATGCTCTAGATGAAGCTCTGAAGACATGTAAGTCTCTTGAAATTAAAACCAACAGTTGTGATGAAGACAAAGAAGAAAACCTTAAAATATTAGAGGATGAGCTTCAGACCCTTCAAAAAAGGAAACACCTAAAAAGCCGTCGTCGGAACAAGCTTCAAACAGTGGCCTCAGCCAATAACCTTCTGTGCCTGAAGCTGAAAGACACAGGAGAGGAAAAACCTAAAACCCTGAAAGAGGCGCAGGGAATTCTCAATGCCATGAATACAAAGATAAACAACGAGCTGCAGTCTCTTACTCAAAAAATTGGAAAGCTGACCTCTTTCTTTGCTGTTGCATCCAGACAACAAGAATTGGACCCTGCACCTGTCCTTTTAGCCCAGCTTGCCTTAGATAAATACTTGTGTCAAGAAGAGCAAAGCACAGCAGCCCTTACTTTGTATACAAAAAAACAATTTTTCCAAGGTATATCTGAGTTGGTTGAAAGTTCTAATGAAGAAAATTTCCAGCTTGTAGATATAAGGAATTCTTTTACTTCTGATGAGAGCAATGATGTATGTGAGGATAGGCAAGAGCTAACCAGGTTGAAGATGGCTTATGTTTGTGCTCGGCATCAGCTGATTCAGCAAGAAGCTAAGAATCTAAGCATGAAATCGGGTCTCCAGTGGGCGGAGGATAATATTTGTTCTTTAAAGAAGGTATGTATTGAAGATGATTATTATTTCACAATCAGTCTTTGTGTCACTGTACAGATACTGTATAAAGAGTATGGGGTGTAGCCAACAAAGCCATTGCTCCTGTTCCCTGGAAAGAAAGGAGTTGTTGTATGAGCAGAGGTTGGTGTGTGAGTGCCATGACAATTGGACTTTACCCTGTCAATGTGAAGTTGAATCGGTTTTAAGTTTTTTTAAATTCTATTTTAATTTTAACCACCAGGCTATTTTTTAAAAAACAACTTAAATTGGATTTTATATATATCTTTAATCAGTTTTTAATTAATGAGACTGTAACTAAAATGGCATTACAGGTTTATTGTTAATGGCTATAAAATTATTGAGGTATTGACCCTTATTAGTATTTTTTTCTAGAGAAGTATTCTGTTTGTGTATCTGTCTAATTCCTAAAGTAACGTTTTGAATCTTTTATTTATTAAAATTTGTTCTTCCTTTATTAAAGAAGCTCAGTATCTGAATTTGGAACTTGTTAGTGACAGAAAGGAGACAGTAGAAGTTTACAGGATCTGTTTGTTTGTTTGCAGACTCCTGGAAAAGAAAATGTTGAAACCAGAATTTCTAGCCTGAACAGTGACATTTCAAAACTCAAAAAGCACTTGGCTCAAATAAACAATGAAACTCTACCTTTGCTAGTAAAGGAGGATGCAGAGCTATTGAATATGCCTGTGGTGAGGGGTGACTTTGATTTACAGATTGCTCGACAGGACTACTACATATCAAGACAAGATCAAATTTGTAATCAGTTGATCAAACAGAAGGCATCCTTTGAACTTCTTCAGTTGGCTTATGAAATTGAGTTGAGAAAACTTAGGGATAATAGCCGTCTCCTAGAAAATATAGTAGAAGATCTGAAACAGAGCAGTAATACTTTGGTGCAGGTACTAGAAACAATGTCAGAGCCATCAATATCCCATCATAAAACACCAAGAAACACTATTGATTCAAAAGATACTACTGCACAGAGGTAAGCAGTTGATTATTGATAGAATTATGAATGTATTAATTGAAGTCTATTATGGAAAACTAATCCTAAATGTGGAAGTAAGTTCCATTGAAATCAGTGGGTTTTTCAAAAAGATAACCACTCTGAGCCAGCATAGTGATCTGAATGTATTGGGTTAGGCTTTGCTGATGATCTTAATTCTTTCTACACATAAATTTTCCTGGCCTTAGATGTATGGAGGCATGCCTTCTCCCAAGCTTAAGCATTTATGAACCAAATTGAGGTTTTAGGCCTGGATACTTGTATTTAAGCTGATTATCAAATTAGGAAGTCATGCTAACTGAACCTATACAGAATCATCATGCAGAAGCCTATTTAAATCATTGGATTTAACTTATTTTGGGGTTGGGATAACTTATGTGGTTTCTCATATGAATTAAGAATGTGTGCAACTCTAGTATAGCCAAACTTGCAACAATTATTTCCTGTGTAATGGGCTGTATATGAGAGAATTGGACCAACTCTGGTCTCATAATTTTGTTATTTTCTGCAACTCCTTTACAGAGTTGCAGAGAGAAAACAAAAGCTACTATTGTTCTGCCATACTTAAATGAACAATCAGTTTCTATAAATGAGTTTTACTGAAATAATTGCATTGGCCCCCCTTTATTGTGTATTCAGGCTGCTTTTGGAAGCTTCCTTGTACATCAGCAAATCTTATTTCTTGTTTTCAAGGCTGTGTCAACTTCTGGAAGGAGGTAATTCAAAGCAGTTGTTCAGAACATATGAAGGCCTTGAGCAGATGGCTGAAAAATTACATCTAGACACAATGTCAGTGGTTGATCAATTAGCAGGATCTAGCCAAGAACAAATTCTTCTGTCAAAGATGGATGCTGATCTAGGCTCACTTCGCAATTCTATGTACTGTGGAGGAGAAAGGGTCTGTCTTAGTAACCTGGTGAGTAACTGGTTTAGGACCACTTCTGATTGTAGTTGTATAGTGTGCTTGATAATACTTAACATTTTATCATTTTCATATTGAACACCAAGGAATCTGCATGCTATTTGCAGTGGGCCTCCACAAACAAGGTAGACAGAAGTGAATCCTCCTGAAGTTCTGAATAATTACTGGCATGAACACTCTAGCCCAGGTCTGCCCTTTCTGCTGCTTGACCGTATTCACTGCCAACAGCTGAGGCTCAGGGTAGCGAGCTCTGGTATATACTCTCTCCCTAAGCTAGAACTGGACACATGGCTGTAGGAATAGGGAGTGCAGGATAGCTGGCCAGCACCTTCCACCTCCTCTCTTAAGTTCCAAACTACTCAGCCACCACAGGAAAGAGGTGCTGCCTGTGTTCCAACCCTTGCGGGATCCTTTCTCTGACTACATCCAGCACTGGAACTTGTCATATCATCAAGCTTTCCCCTCTTGTCCATGTTTTGATGGATGTGCCTTTTGGCTCTGACCATCTAGCTAGCCAGAAGCTGATTTTTTTGTAGGAGTTGATGCCTTCCGAGAAGACAAAAACATCTCAAGTCCTGCACAGACTTTGAAAACTAATTGGAACCTACAAGAACTGACGCCTGTGAGTTCTCTACATGAGCTTAAGGGGCTCAGGAGAAAAGGGTTTATGGCAACCACAACTAACAGCTTGGTGACAGCTGAGCCAAAATTCATATATCCCTAATCTAGGTCATAAATTTGGGCTTTTTAAAGGAGCAAACTTTAAAAATGTATGGCTGGTAGCTGCTGAAATTTGCAAGAAGATAGTGTGGTGGTTTTCTACTTCAACTGTATTTAGAGTACACATAAACTGATCTTGTTGTTATTGTATTTGTCCCCATATTTAGGAACTGGCTGAGCAGTTTCACCAGCAGGAATTTCTGTTGAATAAACTGAATCTTCTTATTGTGGATTTTCTTGCTGATATAAAGGCTAAGAAGAAGGTTTTGGAGAATGATAAATTACAACAGATGGAAAGAAAACTGTGGGTGTACTTCTTCAAAGATTATGAATGCTTGAAGAATGCTGTGGAGAGAATGGAACAGCAGGCTAAGACTCAAGCCTTGTCTTAAAGATTAAATTTTAGATATGTATTTGTTTGAAATGTTTTTTGTGTCTTGTACTGAACTTTGAAATGTAACAAATGGAGGAAAACTCAGAAAAAGGCTTTTCCTGCAGCATCAGGAAAGCACAAAGTGTGTGAGGCACTCAGTTACTGAATCAGGCAATTGTACATCTTAAATAGTTCGAGTATGGAGGGCAAAAATAATATGAGAAATGTCTTCAGAAGACAAGGCCTAATTATTTTAAGTTAACTGAAAACTATCAAGAAACAACCAATGTAACAAACAGAGGGAGAAATCTTATGGTTGATATCCAACAAAATAACTCAGAGTAGACCTGCCAGAATAGTTCATTGATTTCAGTGGGTCTCCTCTGAGTATGATTTAGTTGCATATTAACATACAGTAGCTTGCTACAAGGCTTCCAATATTTATCATACTGTTTTGGATGAGAAGGTTTATCATATTTTATTTTATGCAGGAAAAAAAGCACCAACTCAGAATTGGAAGATAGTTCATTCCTCAGAAAATTGGTCCATTGGCCTTTTCTCTTTCTTTCTAGAATTAACAATTCATCATTGCACCATTGCTCTTATTATGTAGACCACATCTTGTATGTATATAAAACATTCCAAGTATGCCTATTTTTGCCTAATGCTTGTATAGCTTACATTATCTACCACAGACTTTACTTCCCTGATGTTACCTTACACAAAGACTCCACTGCAGTTAATAGAATTGTCCAACACTTAGCTACAAGTAAGCTCTAAATGCAGTGGAACTTACTTCTGAGTGGAAATATATAGGAAGCACTGTTAATATACTGTACTTAATGCACAGTTAAGGATTGTTGCCTTTAATCTCAATACTTAATTCCCATAAACCCTAATATTACTTCCAAGTTAAGTGCTTTTTCAATTAGACTGTAAATGTTGATATGACTGGTATGATTTAGTGTTCTAAGTAAACCACTAAACCACCTTGGGCTAGTCACACTTCTCTGAAGTCTCTCAGCCTCACTCACCTCACAGAGTGTTTGTTGTGGGGGAGGAAGGGAAAGGAGATTGTTAGTCACTTTGAGACTCCTTAAGGGGAGTGAAAGGTGGGATATCAAGTCCAAACTCCTCCTCTTCTTTTAATACATTTTAAAAAAGTTTCCAGGTGTTTATTTTTTAGTGGTAGAAAATCTGTAGAAAACATGGTCTATTGTTCTCCAGTGCATATAATGCGCTCCTAAGGAACCCTGGGGCCTCTCCTACTTTGTATTCAACATTTTCTGAGACAGGTTTATGACTTACCGTAATCTTTATAGCTGAGCTAGGATTTTAACTTGAATACTCCTACTCCAAATCCCAGCATTCCATTCACTACTTCATACTGGCTTTTCAAATGAATTGATGTGGATTACTTCACTTGCTTTCTGAGACAGACCATTCTGCGGAATTGGTGAGGGGCATAGTGGATTCTGAATTTTTGTCAGATTGTCAGGGTTCTAAATCACATCTTATAAGGCTTTGTGATTATAATAAATGGCTAGGTCAACCCAGTTGTATGGGTGAGGCATATTCTTATTTTATTCTGTTGCCTGTGCTATGATTTTAAACACTAAAATCTGTTCCATTTTTATCCCAACCTTCCTTAGGATGGCGGTATTATTATTATTCCATGCCCCACACTTATTTTATCCTGAAAACAACTATTTATGAGGTAGGTTAGGCTAAAAAGAAAATCACTGGCATAAAGTCTACAGTGAGCTTCATAGCAATTTGAACTTTGGTTTTCTTGGTCCTAGTCCAACCCTAACACCTACACTTCAGTCTCTGCTGTAACACAGTTGCCCTACATTTCTCCAGTATCATTCACATACTGGAATGGCTGTAGGCACAGTTTCACTTGGTATTTTAGTGCAATATGGTCCTCTTCTGAACAGGAGCAAGTTCCCCCATTTAAATGCTCTGCTGCTGCAACTGCTAAAACAAAGCTTAGAGAAGTTAAGCTCAAATTCAAGCCAAAAGCTCAAAATGTTATGGATTAACTTGACTATAAAAGAAGCACATGTGCTCATAGTGCCTGTAGTTTTGAGTGGCTTAGGTCAGAAGTTTTCAACTTTTTTGAGTCCACGGCTCCCTTGACCAACTACATTCTTTCTGCGACACTCCTGTGGGGCTCAGGAACAGCAGGGCCTTTAAAAACTAGAAATCCGAGTATCATTTCTATTCTGTGGTATTAAGCAGGGTCGGGCGGACTTCAGGCTTGCAGGATCTTTTGTTTTGTTTTGTAGACCAGAAGTGGATTCTGGTTCCCCAAAAAACAAAAAGAATCCTGAGTCCAAAACCAAAAGTGATGGGAGCTCACAGCCTTTCCACCCAAAAAACCCAAACTTTCTTTTAGTACAAATTTGGGCGGGAAAGAATCCTTGCTGCAGGTGTACTAACAGATCCCGATTTACCGCCTAAATGGCCAGAATTCCAGGCAGGTTTGTAACCCAAAGATTCCGCTTTCCTAGCGAACGCCTGGCTTGAAATCCACGCGTGGGAAGCGAGCAAAGGCGAACAGGCTCCCAGCCCCTCCTTCCCGGCCAAGCTGCGCCGGAAGGGGAAGGACCGAGGCGGCGGCGGCAGCGGCTTTGCTTGCCCTGGATCCGCCTTAAGCAGAGAAGGCCGTGGGGTGCAGGAGATGCTGCTCCGGGCTGGGGTTCGCCTTCGCGCGCCCAGCCTCCGACTGTGGCTGCGGGGCGCCGGGAGATGTCATGCGTTCCTGCTTACCGAGAAGCATCCTGGAGTCCTGGAGCCGGGCCGGCGCTCCGTGGCTGCCCTATGCAGGCCGCGACTCCGATGGCGTGGAGCCCCGGGATCCCTCTCCGCGATCGTGGGGAGCGAGCAGGTGCTGCCGCGTGGAGCACTTCTTTTTCTAGTGTCCCGGGAGCGCTCGCTTTAATTCTGAAGGGGGTCAGGTGACAGGCGGTGGATAGTTCACTCATCGGATGCACTGCTAGCCATGAGCCATATTCTTGCCATGTGATTTAGTGAATGGTGCATGTAGATATAACAATCTGAAACTCAAAATACATGTTTATCTGCTTTTGCTGTAGGTTCCATCTCTCCACGTGCAGCCTCTTTGCTGCTTCAGCACATCCTCCCCGCATGAAGATTCTGAACATGGCAGATTAGTTTATCGTGGAAATTTGGCAAAGGCAGTGCTAGGTGAGTATATTAGGGTTAGGTGTCTTGTTGTGCTTTGGTTCTGAACGCTCTGAAGTATTTAAAATTACTTTTCACTGGGAATTGGGACCCTCTGTCCACCAGAAACTCGTGTGAAGGACGTAAGTCGGAATGCCTTGCTTCTATGGCAGTTGAAGATTTGCCAAGTGAATTTGATAGCTGGGGGGGGGGGAGTGTCAGCAGTGCAGCACTGCTTCTCCTGGTCTTTGATATGCCTACTTAAACATATACACAATACATTTAAAGCACATTCTGCTCCCCTCCCCTCTCCCAAAATCGTAATAACTGTAGTTTGTTAAGGGTGCTGGGAATTGTAGCTTTGTGAGGGTTAAACAACAGTCATATTATTTTTTTGGGGGAGGGGAGTGTCTAACATGGTAACAGCTGCCCTTCTGAGGATGCTAAGGCATGGTGGGAATGTATGGGCTCACAAGCTATTTCCAATCTCTAAATATTAATTTGTCTTTCTCTTGCAGGCGTGAAGTTCTTCTCTTACTCTACCAGCATGTTTAGTCTTAGCATGATACCTATTATCTTCTACAAAACTGGTGTGCCTGTCGACAACCTTCCCTTGCAAGTTATGTTTTACAGTGTTATAGGATTCTTTACATTTGTAACTCCAGTTACTCTGCATTTGATTACAAAGGGCTACATCATCCGCCTGTACCACAAGCCTGAAACAGACACGTACACAGCTATTACGTATAATGCTATTTTGGCAGAAAAGAAAACTGTGTTCCATCAAAAGGATGTGAAGGTTCCCGACATCAGCAAGATGTTCACAACATTTTATGCTAAAACGAAATCAATGCTTGTTAACCCTATGCTTTTTCAATATCCTCAAGACTATAATCACCTTATGGGTTATGACAAGCCCTTCACGTTTGACTTCGAAGAATCAAAAGAATCCAGCGAAGGGAAATAGGTGTTTCTGAATAAAATGTGTGTATACGTGCAGACTATTCAGAATTCTTTTATAGAATCCAGGATACAAAATCCCAGAGCAGTTTTTTTCTTCAATAAAAGTAGTTTGTTCAGTAAAAGGAACACTGATTAAAATGAATAAAACTGGAGTTGGTTACAAAAGGAATTTACATAAACGGGATGAAGTTTGGTCGATCTTTGATTAGCTTAAGGCTTGCTTTTAATCATACGAAAGAGTCTTTTGGTCATCTTTGGAAAATCAAATTAAGCCAACATATGCATGAACTCCTTACAACCTCACACAGCTCTTTTGCCCTTTATTCAAGTAGGGAAACAATTCAGAAAGATGCATTAACCGTGGTTTTTCATTTCTGATGTAACAGGAATGACAGTTAATGACTTTCCAAACAAGCCAGGATTCAGAACCATTAACTATAGCTTCATGTGCAGATGGAACAGTTCTTAAATTGCTGGGAGAGTGCATGGTTAAGAAAGGGTTAAGATTTTGTTGTACCCGAAAACCTCTTTGGTCTCAAATGTTAAGAATTTAATATCCTGAAAAGAGTCTGTATCAAGGAATGCACAAGTGTTTGCTAAGATGTCTCTACCTATATAAACCACTAGAGGGACTCATAACTGTAGCATTGGTGAGGCCTTTGAAAATAGCCACATCTTTAAAGACTCCTGACATAAACAAGCATTACAGGCAGCTGTATAATAATTCCAAGAAGTGGAACTATTAACACAATATTTTTCATTTTATTTTGTAGAATTATAAAATGCATCCAAATGCTACTGATGTGGTGTAATAAAATACAAAGAAATGTACTGAATATGCTAAAAATCCAACAATTTATACGATATTACGGTTAATATTCCATAAATTTATGGGGTCACAAATTAGGAAAAGTCTTAAATTTATTCAGCAGCTACCTAAGTATCAAGACGCTAGGTGCTTGTCTAACATCAAGTAACTGATTTCAGAGAGTTTGAGCTGCAGCACTGAAGGCCCCGTTTTCTAGTACCAGCTAAGCATCCCTGGGGCATGTGATACTCTTAGCAGTGGCCCTTGTGAGCAGTGCGGTTGCTGGGCAGGGTTATATCGGACAAGGTGGTCCCTTGGATAATTTGGTCCCAAGTTGCTTAGGTCTGTAAATACCTAAAACCAAAATCTTGAACACTGGTTGGTACCATACTGACAGCCAGTAAATCTCCCTCAGCAGAGGTGTTACATAGTGTTGGTGTCAGGGACTGGCATGACACTGAAGAGTGTGCACCAGGGGAAGGAGGGCTGTGATTTGTGGGGAACTGGACCAGCCAGGAGGCCAGAGGCAGGGGCAGCTTCTAGAGCAGGAAGAAACAGGTCAGACAAGTGAAGAGCCAGGTGCTTCCCCACCGTCTCCTGCACCACTGTCTCTCAGAACCAGGAAGGGATTGAAAAGGGATGAATAGAGGAAGTTGCCACAAAGGCACAGACTGCAGCTGTGTGTACATAGCCCTTTGGGGGAAGGTATATAAACTGGTGGAGGGGGAGTGGTCCCTTGCATAGAGTGCAGACCTGGGAACAGCTGCCAAGATGTTAGAACTGGTGTGTGTAGGACTCCAGAGCTGTAGAAGTGACTGAATTACCTTTGGCACTAAAGAGTTAACTATCTGCCTGTGCATTCCTTTGGCTGGGAAATGCCCTTGACAGTTGATGTGATGTTCCAGTCAACAACCTAGCTGCTGCACTCCAGCTGCAACTTCTAAACTAAGCCTGGAGGAAGCCCTACATTGAGCACATTGAAGGAATACCATCTTGAGGTTGCCACAACGGCCAAGCTATCTTAGTCCAGGAATGGCCAGAGGTCTCTTGCTAACTGACCTGCTACAGAGACCTGCTAAAGGGCAGGAAACTGCAAGAAGGAAGTAGCGGGAGGGAATGACTCGTGGTTGTCTGTATACTAATGCACAGAGTATGGGAAACAAGTAAGATGAATTGGAGCTGTTAATGCAGGATGGCAAATATGACCTAATAGGCATTACTGAAACCTGATGGGATAAGACTCATGACAGGAATGTGTCATAGACTTATGGGGGGGGGGTCTTTCTGGTGGGCACCAGTGTCTACTCAGAAAACTAGTTTCCTGGGATTTCTTATAAGTTCATAGTGTAGTTATGCCAATTAATGTGTATAAGGGAGTTCCATGTATCCCAGTAGCAGACCTCCATTTTTGGGACCCTGAAGCTTGAGCGGTCATGGGGGCCCCTTCACAACCAGCAGCGAGGTCTGGGTAACCCCTGCTTTCTTCTTCAATGGGGATGTTCCACAACAGATCACCACACCTTTACAACATCTGTGCTACTGACTCTCAAACTTTGGGATTGTAAAAATATATGCAACAAAAATTGATCCATTTGAATCATGCATCATGAGCTCCCGTTGCTCGGTCCCAGCTCCTGCCCACCTAGTTTGAAAGCATGACAAAGTGCAAGTAGATAAATAGGTACTGCTCTGGCGGGAAGGTAAACGGCGTTTCCGTGCGCTGCTCAGGTTTCACCAGAAGATGCTTAGTCATGCTGACCACATGACCCGGAAGCTGTCTGCAGACAAATGCCGGCTCCCTTGGCCTATAGAGCGAGATGAGCTCCACAACCCCAGAGTCATCCGTGACTGGACCTAATGGTCGGGGTACCTTTACCTTACTCAGATCTAGAAATATTTTCTGAATTTCTTTTTAACCATAGTAACAGCTTCACCCACTACCTTTTATCAACTACACACACACACACACACACACAGAGAGAGAGAGAGAGAGAGAGAGAGAGAGAGAGAGAGAGAGGTGTCATTCCGCTTTATTAGTTCTGAAATGCCAAATCACTGCATTTTTATTGTCTGGCATTTGGAGGACACAACAGAAGCAGTACAAAAACAACAACCCTTGAATAATTGTGATATGAAATATTATAGGATTTCAGCCACAAGCTATAGGACAGGCACAGATGGGAGGGGAAGCAATATGTGCATCCCCAAAACCTTTGCAGGCATTGAAATCAGGGTTATGCATGACCACCCTGGTACCATCATGAGCTCAGATGATCATGAGCAACTTCCTCATTTGATATTGTGAGACAAACACGTTGGTTCAATAGTTTTCTCTCTTGCCTTTTTAGAATTCACTCCTTGAAATGTAGTTTTGTCCAAACTGGGTTAGGTATAGATAATCAGGCAAAATTATTCTTCTTAAGCAACTGGGAAAGGCTTTCAAGCATTTGTAGCACACCTTCTGTAGAAGCATCATTAAAAGCGACAAGGGAAAAAAAGCCCCTGCAATCACATGACTGAGGGTGGGTGACTAAGCGTAACTTTCTTCCTCTTAAGTAAAAATGATGCAATACTGTCTTGTATCCTTCTATGTGACCTGCTCTCGAAATGGTTTACAGACATAGAAACATGTTCCTGCTTGTTATGATTCTCTCCGTTTGTGGATTTACTGTGGCAGAAGACAGACACCTGCTTTGCAGTTCAGACGACGTAGACATTTTATATTCCAACTGCAGTAAGTAAAGTATCAGATGGCTCTAATTTCCAATAGCGTTTGTGAAATAATTAGGATCACTTCCCCCTTTCCTCTGATTAAAGCTCCAGGTGTTTTCATTAGGATTGCACACGTTAATTTCTGTCTCCAATTTCCATTTCTTTAAGTAAGACAGAAAAAAAGAGTGTGTTGCAAATAACGCTGGTGAACAACATGAATAATTGCTGGCTTTTATAGTTTTCAAGGGAGATCAGCCATTGCTTCTCGGTCCTAATATACTTTGGTGCTATCGGAGATATTTCACACTTGGCACATACTAGCTGAGGGCCAAATTCAGTTGTTTTCATGCATCTCACGTCTCTTTAAACATTTGCAAATAGCAGTTCTGTGGGGGTAGGGTTGTGATTTGAATATGACCAGGCCAGGATATGTGCATAACTCTTACTACCTGCCTCCATTTCCCCCCAACAGAAGTCACACACAGTTATTTGCTACGTTATGGAAAAAGTTATGTGTGCATGCTAGTGTGACAAACAGCAGTTTAGGGAAAGCAATTTTCACAGGAGAAAGTGTGTTTGTGTATAAAGGTTTACACCCCTCGCCCTGCATGTCAGTGCTGATCTGGGTCGGCCTCCCCCGAGGTGGCTGCCATTTCTAAAACTTCACACAGATCAGAGATGCTGGTGCCTCACCCAGTTTGTTTGTCCTTCTGTGAGCCTGTAGACAGCTTCCTCATTCACCATCTTAACACTCTGTAACATATTATTGTTGGGCCTCTGCCAAGCTCTCTCCCGGAAACTTCTTCCTCTTCTTCTTGCTTCTCTTTATTACTTACGGTACTTTCCGTCCAAGGAAGAGTGCTGTGCAATTCAAAAGATTGCTCATTATTTTATGACTTTCACTTGGCCTTGATGAAGATATCATGCTATTGCTATTGTGTGTCCAGGCGGAGACCCCCGGCCCAGAGAGATGACCAGAAGGAATAATGACTCGTGACAAAGTGTTATGGAATAAAAATTGGTCACAACTTTATTAAACCTTTCAGATGGAGGAAGACCTTGGCTTAGGCATTGGGCGTGTATCTCTCCCAGCCCCACCAGTCGGGGGAACTGGGGCTCCTCAGGGTGAATGGGATATGGGAGGGTGCACAGCAAGACGCTTGTGTATGCTGGCAGCCCACCCCATATCCCCGCAATGCAGGGGAGTTCACTTGACAACCTTTCAGTGTATGGCCAGTGACTCCCATATACAAACCCCTTTAAGAGGGGACCCTGGAATTGCTGCCCGGGGGGGGGGGGAGGTTGTGAATCATCACTTCATGCCCCCCCACCATTAAGGTAAGATAGATTAAAGGATTCCGCGGTTGCTGCTGGCTCCGCCTCCTATTTAAGCAACTGGCCCCACCTCCCTGTGGTGCTGATTGGCTGAGGTTAGGCGGGAACC
Organism: Podarcis filfolensis; assembly: GCF_964270895.1. NCBI lineage: Eukaryota > Metazoa > Chordata > Lepidosauria > Squamata > Lacertidae > Podarcis > Podarcis filfolensis. Next base: position 59,591,850 of record NC_139603.1, read on the forward strand.
TCCAATGACTAGCACAGGGAGGGAGGCCAGCCCAAACAGCTGGTGGGTCCCACGTGACCAAGGTGCTGTGCGGGGTCCCACAAAGGGCGCCCACAAAGGAAGGTGTGAGCGCTCATTGTTTAGAAAGTGCAGGTGGTTAGCTAAAGGAGTATTTAAAAATATTTATGTGGATAACCATAAAAGGGTGGCTTTACTGTATTTCCAAGTGCATCACCACAGATCAATGGATAAAGTAGCACAATGCAACGTGGGTGTCTGTAGTACTGTACTCCAGAGTGATCAGGATGAAAAGCCAGAGAGACAGAGCAATGCTTGATTTCTGTTTGAATCTAAGGCTGCTGCGATGGGAAAAGCAAGACCCTTTTGGAGTGTTTTTTTTTTAAATTTTAAACAAAACTGATTCCTTATTTATTTTATAAGCTTTTTAGATTTTGAATATACAGCAGACATTTTCCAAAAAAACCCCAAACAAAAACTCTTCCCTCAGGGAAAACACTGTACAGGCTTCCTCTTATCACATGATTTTGGAAAACTTTATGTGCTTTGATTTGACCGTTTTGGAGTGTTAATGCTGCGAACCCCTCCATCATAGTCTCAGTTGTATCTCTCTCTCTCTCTCTCTCTCTCTCTGCTGTCCTTCATTCCAAAGGAATCTCACACCTCTCAGAGATTGGGGTGACGTGCAACAATATTAACTTCAAAGGTGAAGTGTGTTGCATTTTGCATTTCAGCAGAGGCTCTAATAAGGAAGTTCAAAGCTTCGTGCCATTTTGTAATGAGGTTTGCAACATTATTACACTTTCTTTGTTACGCAGGTAGAGGCCTTCCAACAAGAGACTTCTCCTTTACAGTAGAGCCGTGTACACTAAAGGGTAATAGAAAATGGCGGGGAACTCTTTTCTGGATTCCAAGTAAGATATAGTCCTCTTTCAAGTAACACCAAGCTCATTGCTTTACATTACTACGAGATGCACTTCAACCTGAAAGTTTTATTCATTGCTGGGCTGTATTAACTGGTGGCTTTGTGCTTATGGGAGGTCTTTCCAGGAAGGTGGGGTGGGGATCTGATTGCCATATCCCATACTGCTTGGGAGGGGTGTGTCTCCCGATCTCCAGAAACACTTTTTTGGGAAGGGGTGCTAAGGTGAGGCAGGGTGTATTAGTGAAAATCACGTGCCCTGCCTTGCACTAGTGATACAACCTATTCCATAGAACTCCAGAAGGGATGCTGTTAAAACTTGGGCAGAAGAAAAAATTTATCACAGCTGCTCAAGGACAGAAAGCAGATGTTGAAAATCAACTCACAAATGAAGCCATTTTGTCCTTAGGCTTTTAGAGAAGATTTTATCATCATGTGGAGGTGGGAAGGAGAGACATTTGGCATGAGCCAATCCCACTTCCATTGGTTTGTCCATACATTTCACATAATTTACCCTGGATGTATTCTTATTTTGTTTGTTCATTTAGAGGTTCTCTGTAATACTGCAAGCAAAGCAACCTTTTGTTGTTTTCTGGACATTTTATATTTGCTAATGCTTCTGAGAGCCAGGTATCCTTAGTGAATTTTCAATCCTGCGTTTTCTACTGAAAAGGGAATATGGGAAACAATTACACAATGGGAGAATGAAGCTTTAATCTGTTCCAAGCTGTGTGTGTGAAGAGGTGGAAGTATGAGGATAATAGTCTACAATTCATGTCTCATTCATATAGATTATTACACAAAATACATTGTAAAAATTCCTTTGGATTTGAATGAGCTCAGAAAGTGTTCTAGATCACAAGTGTATTTTTGCCTTCCCTGAGAAAGCCATTGAATGTTGTCAAGATTGTAATTGAAATTGTTGCCATGTAACATGCTTTATTGTGTTAATTTTTATAGGGGCTGATTTAACCATTTTGACAGCACACATAAACATATGGTCTAAAGGGTTTGAATCCGTAAAATGGAAAGGTACCCTTTGCGAAGGTGTGGATGATGGCTATACATTTTGTGGAGCTCTGAAGGGAGGTAAGAGTACCTTATGGCACCTTTAGCTGACACATAGGATCTCCATTTGCTCTTAGAAAAACATGTGCAGGATTTCAAGCTAAGTCTCCTGTTTATTTATTTGCTAAAGGTACTTGGACAGTTGTGTGTCCAAAAACTGGGACACATGCAGAACACAAGCAAAATCTTACAGGGACAAGAGTAGATCTTACATGAGGCCATCACTTTTTCCCCTCCATCACACTTTTCTAAATCTAGCAGGATCATAGCAGAACAACAGTTGTGACTTTTAAGTCTTTGCTACCAGGCTAAACTAATGATATAGTCAGTGGTAAAGTGGGGAAAGGACATAGTTTAGCTGTAGAGCATCTGCTTTGCCCACAGAAGGGCCCATGTTCAATTCCTGGCATCTCCAGGTATGGCTGGGAGGTTCTTCTGTCTGAAACCCTGGAGAACTACAGTCAGTGAGTCAATACTGAGCTAAATACTGAGCTAAAGCGGTCAATGTTTTGATTCAGTGTAAGGCAGCCTCTCCCTCATACAGGCCTTACTCTTCCATCAATGACTTCCATAGGGCTAAATCAGTATTGCACTAATTTCTATGTACAAGGACAGTTCCATGTTAGCAAACATGCACCCACAGCGCTGTGCTAGGGCACATTTTCAGTTCACGTGGGATGCCATTAATACCATAGCAACTGGCCTCTGGAAAGTTGAGACGTGGCCCCTCTCACTACTGGCTATTTTTGATTTTGGAAAGGAAACTCTGGCACTTGGGAGACTTAGGGAAGTTAAACAGATTTTTTCCTCCACAACAAAAAAGGGTAAAACTGAAGATGCGTCAGGAGACTGGATTCTTTCAAGAAACAGTAAATTTATATATTAAATTCAGTGTTTCTAAACAAGATGGAAAACATGCAGCTTATATTTACTTCAGTTCCTTAAACCAAATTGTAGAGGTGTTACAGTTTAGGCCTTAAAACTTAGGTTCTGAAACAAGGTGGTACTTTCTGTCAGTTTTCTATAAATCTCACTTCTGAGGTTCCTCTATTAGATGCTACACCTCTACATTTGTTCTAGAAATCCCACCCACTGAAGAAATGTGTAAACTTCTTAAGATGCAGATACAGTATTTGTATAATTGTATTTTTTTTCAGCTTGTAAATCACATTGTGTATATAGAAAGGAAGTATACAAATTAAAAGTGAAATGAAAGAATAATGGGATAATGTTGTTTTTGTCATACTCAAGTTCTTGATGATTGTTCTTCTGCAGAGACAATAAACACAACTGTGAGAATCAGTGGTAAACAGCCAACCTATGAAGAGGTACTTTATGGAACAAAACTGAATACATAAGTATTATGTATTATTATTATTATTATTAATTAAATTTCTATACCATCCTTTATCTGAGGATCACAGGGCGGTTTACAATATAAAAATATAAGAATAAATAGCATAGTAACAAACAAAACAATATTGCCCCCCCCAACTTCAAAAGGCCATAGATTTTACTCATTAGAGTCAAAGGTCTGGGAGAAGATATGTAATGAAGGCAGCAGGAGAGCCTCTCTCTTGAATGGAGTGGCTAACTTGGTGTTATGTATAGGGTGTGTCATTTTATGGGGTGAAACTTAATTTTTGCAAATTTCTTCCATGAGAGATCTTTAAAATATGTTTTTGGGTGTAAGGAATTCAATTCTGCTATTATTTTTGTGAGTGGACAACATTTAGCAGTGCTCATGGTTTGTTCCTCTCCAGATAAACCACAAATGGAAACCAAGCTTTGTTCTTAGCTTACAATTTGTGTTTTGTTTAAGAAATCACAAGCTCTGGGTCACACATAACTCCATGGTTTATTCCCAAGGGAGGAGGGAAGTGAGTACAATTAATCAGCATGCATCAGCACTATGGTTTATTCACAGTAAACCATAGTTTATTTTAGACTATGTCTTGCCATGACTTGCAAACAGATCACAGCATGCAGTATGGCATGCACCAACTTCTTGAATAGCTTTCTGCTTCAGATTACAGGAACAACTGTTGGCTTGCTGGCGAGCCCATCCTTTTGAGGATGGAGGCTGCCTTCCATTGACATGAATGAACAGTTTGCTTATCTGGGAGTGTCACATGTGCAGATGAACACACACAGGGCTTGGTTTAACTTGCCAAGGACTATATTGTGTGCAATCACTTTTATGAATACTCTGATATGTCAATGCTGTGTTACCTAACATTCTGGGAAATGTTTCAAAAAGACAGAAACCAGTAAGTAATAATACAAACGCTTGTTGACGCATTGGACAACTGACTCACTATTCCGGAATCCCCTGAAGCATCAACTTGAGGCGACTTCAGCAGATAGTTCTAAACTAGCCCTCAGCTCCAATGAAATTGCTGGGACTTAAGAATGCACAATATAAGCACCTTTCACAATTACAAATCAATTCATTTTCTTTCTTTTAGGGAGAATACACAGTTGTTGTAAAAGCATTCGCTGGTCATCACACGGAGCTGATAGCTTGCCTGAATTACACAATCATCATTAAACAGCCACTTTCAAACTAAAGAAGTTCTTCTCAACCATTTCACAGCACAAGAGCTATTTTCCAGAGAGCAGTGGAATCAAATCTAGTCACAGAAATAATCAGCTGAAAGGTTCTGGTTTTCCAGGACTGTTGTCTGAAAAAATTAGAAGATGAAAGCAAATGTTCATTTCTATCACTGCTGTTGCTAAAGGCTGGTTCTCTGTGTGTGACATTTACACATATGCACACACACCATATGAGTACACACATCTGTGTACTCCTTGAGCAGCAACTGGTTGCTTTCATAATTTACTGAACATTTTTGGTATCTGATTAAAAGTACTGCCGTGACTGCCTTTTCTTTCTTGCTATTTTCCCCACATCACTCTCTGCTAATTCACCAACAGCTTGTATAAAAGCAAGTATAAATGCAGGAGGCCACAGGAGTAAGCTTTGGGCTTAGCACACCCGTTTTGCTTTTCACTGCCCATAGAACTGCAACATAAGCCAAGGTGCATGTACAATGTCCACGTGACATGGTCAGGTGATCTGTGTGTCATACTGCATTTTGATTGGATCGTCTATTTTAACTGCTTTGAGACTCTACTGACAGGCTGCACACCCAAAAGAAGCAGCTTAGGAACCGTTGAAAATATCACAGGCTTCCCTAGGGTCATGATGCCTCTTGCACATCCTGCAAAGCTTATGATGTCACTTGCTGAATTTCAGATGCCGGCCATTCTGAGCAATTCAGATTTTGTGGCCAAAGCTGAATGAGGAATCCTTAACAAAGGGTCCATTGCAGAGAACAATACATTTGTGTTTGATGAATGGCAGCAACAAAGCACGTTGCGGTAAGGGAGTGTATAGAAAATGGCGACATCACACCCCGTTCCACTTACCGCTTTCCATGAAGATGAGAGAGCCAAGGCTGGTGCTTAATTTCACTTTTCAATGCTTCCTCTGTCACACTTCAGAAGAAACGGAACAAAAGAGCATTGTCTCAATGAACAAGGAATTATTGATGTTCCCTGTGCATCATCTAGCATCACAGTGTCTGCTGCAACTGTGGGTATTCCTTTTTTCACATTAATATGTCACAGCCAGGTGGTTTCTAGTGAAAGAACTCTTAAGGAATGCCGGAGTTCCTTTGAGGAGACAACAAAGAGGCTTGTGACAATGAACAGATTTATTGTGGCATAAGCTTTTGTGGACGAGAGCCCACTTCATCAGATGCCTGAAGTATTATCCTCAGCTGACAGATGTACTCATAAACACACGCAAGCACAGAGCAAACAAATATGAGCAGTGAGTTCCAAAGACCATGGAGACCAGAGATACAGTCTGTTACATTTCAACACAAAGCTGAAATTTATACAAGAAAATAGAGGGCTTTGGCAATACCTTTTGCCGTATTTACCATTTAACCCCCCCCCAAAAAATATACCACAGAAACAGTACCCAAAGCAACTAAAGATAGATGTTCATTTTGTATGTTTTTAAACATGGAAAAGATTGCCAAAATAAAAATACCTTCCATTGTTTCTGGAAAGTACAGATAGTGAGTGCCTCTTGTACCTTAACAGGGGTGCTGTTCCACCAATACAGCCATAAGTGAATACAATCAAATGCATTTGTAAATCTAATTTATCAGTTTCAGACTGGAGTCACGATTTGATGTTCTTTTTCAGAATAATGGTGATTTGAAATTTGTTGCAAACTGGAAACAGAGTGCCTGGGAGACTCCTGTTCATTTTTAATGCAGCCATTTCAATGTCCTATTTTGATGCCCATTTCTTATTTTGCATAAATGTTGGTCTGTGTGCCCAGAACAGAATACTGAAGGACATGCTTGTCAGGTGACTTATTCCTAGGGCGGTTTACAAAGTTACGAATGAAATAATAAAATGAGACATCCAAAATATAGAATATGTTTGGAAAACACCAATCATAAGCAGCATAAAACAGAAAAGACAATAAGAAATAATAATAATGGAGATAAAGTATTTTCTTAGCACCGAGAAAGGTAACCGCGTGGGGACACACGAGCCTCCTTGAGGAGAAAGTTTTGCATGAAGGATGACATGACTGAAAATAGTCCTAGTTGCCACAGGTCACCTCAAAAGGTGGAAACAATTGGAGGAAAGCATTGACAGATGAACCTGAGGGAGGTTAATATGGAAGCAGGCACACACCCATTGGAGAATGAGACCTGATGTTAGGGCAGGTACTATAAGAAGCTGTAACAGTGCTGTGGGTATCTGCACTACAGTGCAGTGGGTATCAGCACAGAGCTGGCATCTGGGTTTGTTGCAGTGGCTCTTCACTGGGTTTATGTGACTGTAAAGGAGACTGGGTAACCGTGAGCAATGCAGCTCGCTCTCTGAACTGTATTCAGACAATGGTGATGCAACCCCCCCCCACTCTGTATTCAGAGCGTTCCAACCACTGCTTCAGACACAGTTAGCTTCCACCAGTTTCCATCTCGTATCTATCACCTCACTTCTTCTGAAATGCTGCATTTTGATGCATTCTGCCCCCTTCCCCAAACCACTTCGATCTGAACCAAGAAGAGGAACAACCTAGCTGTTTTCAAAGCTGGCAATGTGGGCACAGCCAATATTCCTGGCAGTGAAGGTGCAATTTGCTCTGTAGCCACTAGGCTGTGGTGTGTTTCACTGAAATGAAGCTACGCTCACAATTTTACTAACTCTCAAGCACGCAAGGCTAATTTAAGGAAATTCATTTGCAAACTTGACTCCCAATATACAACTTAACAAACCAACATGGGGACTGTGGGTGATGCTACATCCAATCATGTTTGCTTAGAGAGGTTAGTTCTATTATTCTAGCCACATGATGCATAAATAAAAGAAGAAATAGGTGCACATCTTCCATGGTAAGTGAAAAAGACGCTCAATAGTATGGCAGGAAACCAGCCAAAGGAACTTCAGCCATTATTGCCCACTCTAATAATTAATTTCCCTTAAGCATTCACAGGGTGTAGTGTTCAAAACATATTTCTCATCAATAAAGGAGCACACATATTCACAAAGAGTCAAAAAATGTATATCACATTTTTATTACTCATGTTACCAAAACATCAACCATTTTCAAAAACATTTAAATTAATCCAAATCGACAGACCTGGCTCTTAGGATAGCTAGCTCATACGGGGACAGCAAAAGAGGTGACGTTGTCAGGTGAGTTTGAGATTTAGGTGCACATTCTGGACATGCTATTAACCTGCACCCACAGAAAGAAAATATGTATTGTACTTACAGTTGAAGCATCAGTTAGTTTCATGTATCAGAGTGTTTTCTGTCAAGAACAACAGCAAAAGAAACCACCAGTCGCTGATGTCATCAAATGCATGGGGCTCCTTACAGGCTCATGTCACTCCAATGTTCTTGGTAGAGTTATGTGACAGGTGCTTGTATTTTCAATGCGTTTCACTCCTGGGTAAAAATACACTTCACTCAGTTGTGGGTCACACAGGGTGAATAGTTCCAAATGTAAGGGGAAAGGTGCTGGGAGTCTGGGTTGCCTTTGAACTCGGGGAGTTAATCAGAACGATCCAGTAGAATACTTGGGCAAGCTGCTTTCAGTTATGTGTGAAGGCTGAATATATATATAAGCCTGGCAGGTGCCTTTTAGAAACCAGCAAGCACCTTAACATTTTAGGTGGATGGAGGCATGACGATTACCGCCGAAAACAGCACAGATCCTATGGTAATGTCACAAAATTTGCAAAGAGAAAGCTATAGGCTACCTTTCCCCCACCCCACCTAATGCATGTCAGGAAAAGCATGCAAAAGAATACAAACAATAAATGTGTAGCCTGTCATTTCAGATAAGCATGGAAAAGGCCAAAAGCCTTGAAGATAAACTGCTGCACAGATGACTCAGTACAAACCTGGGAAGGGAGGAGAGACCAATTCCACTTAAAGTGTAAGGCCTACTTAAGCAGTAGCTTTCCATCCCTTCCTTTGCTTCTGCATATCTGGCAATATAGCTCTCTTTAGCCTTCATGGACAAGACTTAAAGGAGTGATGCTAGCAGTGTCAAAAATACCCTTATCAATAAATGTGAAATTATAGGATGCGTTGGGAGCTAGAATACTATAGAATACAATATTTGGTTCCAGTGTTAGCACCTGTCCAATTGGTATACAATTGGATTAGAAGCTTTCTGGAAGGGGCCACACATCCCCCATCCCTGATTTATCCTATGCAGCTTTACAAGAGTACCTGTGAGACGCAGGTCACATTAACACCATGTTTTTAAAGCACATGACTGAGCTCAAAGGATCCTGGGACCTTTAGTTTACCCCTCAGTGGTGTAATATGGGTTGCCAGGGCCCAGGGCCATGTGGAGGGGGGGGGCAAAGGAGGGAAACAGAGTACGCATGTACATTCAACTGCCTAACAGTATCTGTGTCACCCAGGAGATCGCAGTCACAGAAATAAGAAAAGTTGTTCCATGGAGAGGCCACTTGCTTGTTCGCATGGAGAAGCCATTTTCAATGCAGCTCAGTGATGGAAGTTCGCAGCTGTATTGAGGCAGCACCAGGTGTTGAAATGTTGCAGCCCTAACAATTTTGTGCCCTAGACAACTGCCCCATGCCCCCCCCTCCATGCTACACCACTGTTAACCCTCACAGAGTTACAATTCCTAGCACCCTTAACAAACCACAGTTCCCAGAATTCTTGGGGGGAAAGCCATGTCGTATAAATGTATAGTGAACATGTGACCTCAGGCTGCCATTCTAACTCTACTTGCCATGGAGTAAGCCCCACTGAATTCAGTAGGACTTACTTCTGAGTATACAAGGATCACGTCGTCAGAAATCAGAAGCAGTTCAGCTCAGGATAACCATTGGTGGAGAAGCTTGTCCACATCCAACATTTGTTGACTCTCGGCTTCTTTTAAAGAAGTATAGTCTCACTTTTGGCAAATATATTTGCTTTACACTGCACTCCAAACATGCAATATTCTAAGACAGACTTGCAGAACTTGGGACCCATTATGGCAAACCCAGTCCACTAGCAATGTCCTTGTTTCTGCCATTCCTGGCAGGCAATAAAAGCAGGAAGCTTATTAAGCTCAAAAACCCACAAATTTGATAGTCATGGTGACCATGCTCCCCTTCCCTTTGTCCCTCCGCTGGTTTTTAACTTCATACTGCAATAGCCCTGCTGCCTTATCTTGAGCCTTAAACTTATGGTGCTTTCAGAGCATCACAATTTTAGGGTGAGATTTACATCCCAGCAAACTTAGACGGCACAATTAAAGCTGGTTTGGAGCCTTTGCAGAACAAGCCCTACAAAGACTGGAGTTTTTTTGTAATAAGGAAAGTGATGAGAAAATACCTTGGAAGGTGTAGGGTAACAGTTGCCTAATGCAACATGGTCTAATCTCTCCACAAGCAGATCAGGATAAATGCTCATTAAATAACCAATGTTGTTGTTTAATCTCTCGGGGGGGGGGGATAAAACTCAGTGCTCATTAAATTGGTTGTCTGCAAATGGCTTTAGAGAAGAGGCAGGGTTTATCTCTGACAGTGCTGTGCTTCAGAGACACAGTCATACCCGCACAATACATTTAAAGCATATAACACACATGATTTTCTCCCAAAGAATCCTGGGAACTGTAGTTTGTTACAGATGCTGGGAACTGCAGCTCTGTGAAGGGGTAAACTACAATTCCCAGGATTCATTGCAGGAAGCCATGTGGTTTAAATGTGCTTTAAATATATGCTGTGGAAAAGGACAGATCAGAGTTAGAGGTGAAACCCTGCTCCTTTCTCCCTGAATCTTCTGTTCATCCCATGAACAGAACTTGGAGGAAAGATGGGGTCAGTGGCAGTAACAAATAATGGCTAGCTACCAATGTGAGCCAAAACTTGTGGTCACTGATTCAGCCCCTACTGGTCAAATGTATATTAGTGGGTTGTTCATTTTGCACACTTACCTAAAGGAGCAGTTCCTATACAACCAATTTTCTTTTGCTTATAATTTTTGGGCATTAAGGCTATAATCCTGTGCACACTTATTTGGTAATAAATGCCATGGTGCATCCGCACCAGCTAAACCAGATGACTTCATCTGCCCCAGTTGCAATAGAACATATCTCTTTTGAATTGGTCTCTACAGTCACAGCAGGCGCTGCAACTCTCCAGTGGTTTCATTTTACCACTGATGGTCCACTATTCCATTGTCTTGAGACAGAAGGATGCCACCAACAGTTGAACACAGTTGTGTTTACATCCAAGAAAATGTGCACAGGAGCAGGTTACATAGCTCCATGCATTCTTGGAAGGTATTTGACATATGCGAGCAACTTGAAGAATGAGAGGAGGAGTGTTTGGCTGCATTAGTTTGGGGTTGTGCATAAACTTGATTGATCTGAGTGACCAGGCAGGACTGAGCTTGGATTATGCAGTGAAGCAATGTTTACAGAATACAGTAATGAAAGTGCCAGATAGTACATTTTTGTGTGTGTTTATCAAACACTCCCTGGACTTTCCATCAGCTACCAAGAGGAAGAATGAATAATTTCCTGTTTTACTACTAAAGGAACCCTTTCCAAAGGAAGTTCTTAGCCTTTATTTCCTCATATGATTCTTTCCTATGACCTTGTTCACTGTATTGTTCTGAAAAAAAGATGATTTTGTAGCTGAAGGCTGTTTATGAAAATGAAGCCGCTGACCGTGGTTAGACTATCATCACTTTTATTGAGCATCCATTCTGTGTTTTATTTTTGGGGGTGGTTATATGACAATGGGCATTCATCCTGCATTCATCCTGATTTGCTTGTGGGGTGTTTGTGTGTCTTCATCTTCTATTTACCCCACAAATGCATTTCCCTGTCACTTTCTAAACTGCAAAAGTGGATTTGTTGTGCTTAATCTAATCTAATTGCACAGTCCTCCAGTTCTGGCATGCACTTGAATCCCTTCCCGTAAAATACAACACACTTGCAATCTCTTATTCTCTATACAGTGGTACCTCGGGTTACATACGCTTCAGGTTACATACGCTTCAGGTTACAGACTCTGCTAACCCAGAAATAGTGCTTCAGGTTAAGAACTTTGCTTCAGGATAAGAACAGAAATCGGGCTTTGGCGGCGCGGCGGCAGCAGGAGGCCCCATTAGCTAAAGTGGTGCTTCAGGTTAAGAACAGTTTCAGGTTAAGAACAGACCTCCGGAACGAATTAAGTACTTAACCTGAGGTACCACTATATAAGTGTATTGTTATAAAGCAATAGCACAATCATATTGCTCAGAAGAACTGAGAGGCATCACCATGCACAACTATTGCATTTACTTTAAAATATTTGAGTTTGGTATTTGTTATTTCCCTCCATTATTGCAATTCAGGGTTGGGTTAGTGCAGCTATGGAAGGGAATTGTACTATATTGCTGTTAATGCAGCCTGAAGCTTTCCTCTGCTTCTGCAGATGCAAGCATGATCGTGTTCAGATATTTACTGCCAAGCAAGACCAAAGGGTGTGATAAATAGATGTTCAAAAATCAAGTGGAGCAGTTCTACAGAAAACACTTTAACAATAACTGGGCAAACACTGACAGAACAGTTTACGAAAAATTACATGTATTGTTGGAAAAGCGGAATACAAGTAATAAATAAATTAAATAATTTAAATGGAACTACTGTACAATACAACTCACCAGAGTGGGGAATAAGACCAAGACTGAATGACCAGTGTACCTGCTCAGTCTACTGTTCAGATGCTAATAGTGGATTGACACCTTTCTCCCCCGCTCTTCCTTCTTACAGTTCTTTGGTCCACTGATAGCTCAGCTGGTTACAGTGTGGTGCTGATAACACCAAGGCTGCAGGTTCGATTCCCATAAGGGACACTTGCATATTCCTGCATTGCAGAAGGTTGGACAAGAATGGTCCTCATGGTCCTTCCAACTCTATGATTTGCATTTAAATCTGACCTGAACTCAGCAACCCTTCAAATAGAGGACACGTTCAACTAAAGGACTGTCCTCTGAAAAGAAGGCTGCCTGGTCATCCTATTTGGTGTAAAGATGAAGAAACAAATGCCAGCTTTTGAACACATCTTTTCTGTTCAGAGTTCTGTTCATGAGAAGCAATGCAGTAGACATCTGAAGTGCCTAAGGAAATAATGTTCACAGTGCTTTCTATATAAAATGCTGTGCAAGAAAAACAACTAAAATCTGGTGCTACTTGCAGGCTTCCTATCTAATGCTGCATTTCTTTCAATGCACAGTAGGTAAAATGCACTGCCAAAGAACATGAAAAATATGTGTGTAACCTGGCCCCAGCCATTAGCATGAAGATGTCAAATGTCCGGTAGATAAGCTTCTGCGCAGTTTCTACTAACTATAGTGCCAGGAAAGGAAATAATAATTCAGTGAAAAAGGAAATGAACAACATCTGCTGTCTCAGAGCTATCAGTTCAGACTTGATATCAGAGCAGCAATCATTGTTAGGATTATTAGATTATTATAATTCATTGTATTTATTGAATGGATTTAAACCTTGCCTTAATAAAATAATAATAATAATAATAATAATAATAATAATAATAATAATAATCTATTTATATCCCAACCACTCTGGGCGGCTCCCAATCGAGTGTTAGAAACAATACAGCACTAAATATTAAAAACTTCCCTAAACAGGGCTGCCTTCAGATGTTTTTTAAAAAGAGGATAGCTGCTTATTTCCTTGACATCTGATGGGAGGGCATTCCACAGGGCGGGCACCACTACTGAGAAGGCCCTCTGTCTGGTTCTCTGTAACTTCACTTCTCGCAATGAGGGAACCACCAGAAGGCCATTGGTACTGGATCTCAGTGTCTGGGCTGAACGATGGGGGTGGAGATGCTCCTTCAGGTATACAGGACCGAGGCCGTTTAGGGCTTTAAAGGTCAGCACCAACACTTTGAATTGTGCTTGGAAACGTACTGGGAGCCAATGCAGATCTCTCAGGACCGGTGTTATATGGTCCCGGAGGCCACTCCCAGTCACTAGTCTAGCTGCCACATTCTGCATTAATTGCAGTTTCCGGGTCACCTTCAAAGGTACCTCCACGCAGAGCACATTGCAGTAGTCAAGTGGGAGATAACTAGAGCATGCACCACTCTGGTGACACAGTCCGTGGGCAGGTAGGGTCTCAGCCTGTGTACCAGATGGAGCTGGTAGGCAGCCGCCCTGAACACAGAATTAACCTGCGCCTCCATGGACAGCTGTGAGTCCAAAATGACTCCCAGGCTGCGCACCTGGTCCTTCAGGGGCACAGTTACCCCATTCAGGACCAGGGAGTCTCCCAAACCCACCCGCCCCCTGTCCCCCCAAAACACTACTTCTGTCTTGTCAGGATTCAACCTCAATCTGTTAGCCGTCTTCCATCCTCCAACCGCCTCCAGACACTCACATAGGACCTTCACCGCCTTCACTGGTTCTGATTTGAAAGAGAGCTAGAGCTGGGTATCTGCATACTGATGAACACCCAGCCCAAACCCCCTGATGATCTATCCCAGCGGCTGCATGTAAATGTTGAAAAGCATGGGGGAGAGGACAGAACCCTGAGGCACTCCACAAGTGAGTGCCATGGGGTCTGAACACTCATCCCCCACCACCACTTTCTGAACACGGCCCAGGATGAAGGAGCGGAACCACTGTATAACAGTGCCCCCAGCTCCCAGCCTCTCTAGACGGTCCAGAAGGATGTTATGGTCAATGGTGTCAAAGGCCACAGAGAGATCCAGCAGAACTAGGAAACAGCTCTCACCTTTGTCCCTAGCCCGCTGGAGATCATCGACCAGCGCGACCAAGGCAGTTTCAGTCCCATGGTGAGGCCTGAATCCCATTTGGAAGGGATCCAAATGGTCCGCATCCTCCAGGTGTGCTTGGAGTTGTTCAGCAACCACCCGCTCAATCACCTTGCCCAAGAATGGTAGATTTGAGATTAGGTGATAGTTGGGCATATTGGCTGGGTCTAAAGATGTTTTTTTAAGAAGCAGTTTAATGACCGCCTCTTTCAGTGGGTCTGGGAAGGCTCCCTTGCAGATGGAAGCATTCACTACCCTGCAGAGCCCATCACCCAGCCCTTCCCAGCTCGCTTTTATTACCCAGGATGGGCAAGGATCAAGGAGACAGGTGGTTGGTTTCACTCGTCCAAGCAGCCTGTCCACATCCTTGGAGGTAACAGATTGGAATTGATCCCATGTAACATGACTAGACAGGACTCCAGCACTCTCCCGCCCCGGCCCTGCTTCCACAGTGGAGTCTACGTCTTTCCAAATCTGAGCGAATTTATCTGCAAAAAAACTTTGCAAAAGCATTGCAGGAGATCTTGGGGTCCCTACCAGGCCCCGGTGCCAAAGGTGGTTCTGATAGATTGTGAACCACCTGAAAGAGTCTCCTGCTGCTGTTTTCTGCAAATGCAATAGAGGCGGTGAAGAAGGTCCTCTTTGCCGTCGCCATTGTCACTTGGTAGTCTCGACATAGAGCTCTAGCCTGTGTCCGATCTGATTCAGAATGAATCTGCGTGAAACATTTCCAGGATGGCTTATCTACACAGTAAACTAGCATGAGATCAAATGAGAGACTCATAATTGCTTATAAATTAGAAAAAAGACGTGATTGCCAGTCTGGAGATCTGCCAGCGCTCCAGTGCTTATACAGAGAAATTTCAACCTTAAATATGTGTAAAGTCATATTTACATGCACATTTAAGGGTCAATCTAGATGTGACAGAGAAGATATCTGTTTAACATTTTTTGTTGTACTAATTAGTAGCACAAATTCTGAACAACAGTAAAACGAAAACCTTAAAAGATATTCATCATGCATCACTTCTGTTGCATTTAGATTGACCCTTAAATTTGTGTGTGATTCAAATGAAATACTGTTTTTTGAGAAATATATACATCTATATGCATTGTGCTGAATTCTACACATATTTAAAGGTTTAGATGTCACAGAGATGTGTGATCAAGATTTTTTGCTGTTTCTGTTTTATTAATGAGGAGTGTGAATTTTGAACATCAGTTAGAAGAACAGAGGAGTCACCCTTGATCCTAAAGCTAACTTTTATCCATTTCCTTCCTGAAGACCTGGAGGTCATGCAAACTTTGGTATTCCCCCCCCCCCCCCAATACGTTTAGAACGGCAATAAATAAAATCAAACCTATTCAGTACTTGATTACATGCTGTATTAAAATTGTGAAGTTATGAAGCTCATACTGAATCACTCATTTGCTTCATCTATTGAGTAGCAGCTCAGCATAAAAAACTAAATCTAAGGATCTGTGGAATGGAGAAAATCACACTCAGTGGCTCCACCTATAAACTCTCATGAGTTGCTTGGGTCTTTTGACGGCAGGCCATGCCATGGCCCATTTTTAAGTCTCTGTGACCCCTAGAAACCTTCTCCTCCAGGCCACTCTAGCCTAGATTTTTGTCCTTGTTCCAGTTCACCACAGGAAATCTAGAAGTGGACTTCCTGCCTTTCCGGTTCAGCACCTTGCATCCATTTTAATCATGGCTTTCCATGGCAAGAAGAGTAACCCTCTTCTCCTGCCACAGGAAGGAAAAGCAAAACAAAAGGGCTGCACTGTTATATATGACAGGCCGGTTTAAGCGGGGTGTCCTTATAGGCTTATATCTGACATCCTGTTCTAGGGAATTCTCTATTGGATAGCTAGACAACAAGGCATCCAGCATGCCAAACATACTTTACATATTGTCCTAAGAGACAGCTGCAGAATCACCATTTCTGCCTGCTGTCCAGTCAATGAAAATAGATTTTCAGTCATTCAGAGGGGAGCAATATTAAAGGCTGCTGAATGCATCTTCTGTTTGCTTGTGAACTACAGGAAGAAAACTAAAGAGAAGAGGCGCCGAAAGTAGCTGCAAAGCTGGTTAGCAGCAACTGCCATAGTCCACAAGTTGGAGATTTCTGTCAGGCATAGATTTCATTGTGCTTCCAGCTTTCCTGTTCTCTTTCATCAGCTGGGAAATGTTAACGTGCACTCAGGGTGGAGTTCCATAGGACTCTGTGCAACACTGCAGCTCCACCGGCACTGTGCCCTGCACATTCTCAAAAGCAGCTCTGGGGAGTTGGGGGGGGGGCTTCTGGAGCAGAATTTGGAGGTGTGCAGGGGAGGAGGAGGAGGAATCAGCTCTGTAGCTGGAAACCTTGTATTAGCAGCGTTCCCAAACACTGAGAGGCGTCTGAGCACATAGACCTAATGAACTTAGAATCCTGTTCAGACCTTTTTGTTGAACACAGGAAGGTCTACAGTGGAGTCAGCAGGCAAGGGACATGTTGGGGGTGTGTGTGGCCTGCATATATACACCTGACCCACCTCCCCATATTTGCCCCAGACACATGGACAGAACTTTACTGTAGATTAAACACAAATTATTTTATCACCTAGGGAGAACAACAGAAAACAGGGAGGGGAAGGCACACATGCTTACTCTAAGTGACTACTGAGAAATCTTGGGTAGGATAAGCAGCAGATAGTATGGAGAAGCTGCTTCTACTAGAAGATTACATCTTTGAACCAGTTAGGAGCCTGAATTTCTTTGAATTTGCCACAAATCAACTAAGGTTCCTGCTTGAAATCTTTAATTCTTAATGCTTTTCCTGTTAATGAAAATAAACATGGTGCAGTTTTAACATTAAGTATTGTTTCTGAACAAAACCTCATCTTTTAAATACTGTGCACATAATCACTCATGATCCAGATTTGGTTTTTGGCTCAGCAAGATGCTTAACTTATTAACAGGATCCCTTCTAAGATCTTCCTATCCCCCTGCCCCCTACAACAATGCCATACGCATCACATCCCTTGCCTTCTGCCAAACCATTTGGGGGGGGGGAGGGGGGGAAGGCTACAATTGAAGTAATGCAAATAATTGACATCACAATCCTTTACCTGTACACTAAAAATAAGTCCCATTGAGTTCACTATAGGCTTAGTAAAAATTGTGCTACAAGGTGTGCTAAGGGCAGGAGATTGCTCTCAATCCTTTCAGGTTTTGAATGAAAGAATTCGCATGCACTTGTAAACAACAAATAAATAAAAGGGTAAAAGGTGGGGTGCTAGCACTTAAAAAACACACACACATCCTAATGGCCTTTTATTTATTAATAGCAAAATAAGTTTCACACATCTTCAAATATGATTTACATAAATCAAAGGGCTCAAACATTCCACATTGTAATATAATAATTGTTGACAGCCAACACTAATTCTTCTGTACTTGTAATCATTTTGTAATAATTCTATAGGTTACAGTTATTACAAAAACTGAACAAAATTTTGTACCATCTTTTTGCTAGTTAAGGGGGGAAAAATCAAGCAAATGCCCATCCTACTCTAGTCCCTGATCTGCGTGAAAAGACGCCGCCTGCTATCCTGTCATCCTGAAGCCTGTGATCTGTGTTGCCAGAGGAACCGATTGGAAAGAGACAGAAGAGGTTTTAATTAGAAGAACAGAATTCGTACTGTCACTTCTCACCATTTTTAAATCCAGGAGGTAAATGAAGCATGAAATTTGGGGGTCCTGAGATTATGAAAACCATACCAAATGACAGCATTTCCTTTTACTAACTATACAGATTCCCCCCCCCCCCAAGCTTTATGAGATTTGGCCTATCTCCTAGAATTCTCTGGGCTTTCTCCTGCTTCCCCACCTTTTCTCTCTCATTGCCGCTCTTTCCTGGAAAGTCTGCAAAAACATGTGGGTTCCCCTCCCCCCGAAACTTCAGACAAGGGAGTGATGGCCACCAACCTAGATGTCTTTAAAAGAGGATTAGCAAATTCATTTAAGAGAGGGCTATTGAAGGCTATGTTCTCCCTCCACAGTAGGAGGCAGTAATGCTTCTGAATACCAGTTGCTGCAAACCACAGGAGGGGAAAGTGCCCTTGTGCTCCAATCCTGCTTGCAGGTTTCCCACAGGCATCTGGTTGGCCACAGTGAGAAAAGGATGCTGGCCTAGACGGGCCATTGGTCTGATCCTGAATGCTCTTCTTAGGATAAGGACCATCATGGAAATGAGACATGATAGATGTCACTGTAGTTTGGCATCGTGCCATGATTATAAACATGTTTTACATATTTGTGCTTCTTTGGTTTTTATATTTCAGGGTCTTTGGTGCACCCCACCAAGCTAACTCAAGATTTCCATAATGTGACTTTTTCCATGGCCACGCACTCCCTTAGAAATGCTTTTAAAACCCCCTAGTAGTTTGATATAGTAGGCTTAGGTGTGAAATTGACACCAACACTGGAGACAGAAGGAACTATTAAATAAGATTGTTTATTAAAGGATATTATGTTCGAAAGAAAGCAGTGATATTTACTTTGGAGCCTTAAACGTGCTTAATTGCAGTTTGTAAGGTCTCAAGAGACAGGGTTGCTGACATCAGCCTCTAAAAGGTTTTTACCTCAGGCCAAATTCCCTAAACCTCCACCGCAGCCAAATTCACTCACAACCCCATCCAGCTGCTGGGTGTAATCTTCCTCTGACACCAAAGCTCCACCTGTCGCACTTCTGGCTGCTTGGACAGCTTCACTAGTTTTCAAAACTTGCTTGTGTAACATTCTTCTGCTGGGACCTTAATACAGGGCAACCTCTTAGCCTAACACAGCTGCCAGGATCCCTACTGATCTCCAGAAAGAGGCTTCTCTAGGTGAGGCTCATCCATTGCACTCTGGATGTGCTGAACCCCACGGTTTCTCCAAATGCAGGAAACTGAATTGCATCACCAGGAAGGAAGAACTTAATAACCAGGCCTTGGCTTTTCTCACACCTCCATATTCAAGCAATTTCTCCAACTGAAGTGTTTTTCTTCCCCACTTAATTGCCTTTTCTTCACTGACTAGAACTTCAGCCAATGGAGGCCTGTTGTTTCTCAAACCAATCAAAATGAATTTACCTGATCCAGGCCTGGTCTATAAATACTAAATGCAACCAACACTCACTCTCCTTTCAGAACCTGTCACCAAGCAGATACCGCTAAACAGTAACAGGACAAAGGCTTTTGAACCATCACAGTCACACTCTGACATCAAGGGAAGTTACAGGAATCTTTTCCAAAGCACAGAACATATACACAGCACTGGATACCATGAGCAGCATTCAAATAATCTAAAGGTAAGGCTCTTTCTCAGACAATGCACCTGCTAGCTCATCCTGTTCACTTCTGTATGTTTCACCTTAAAACTGAACATGCAGCCTGATGTGATGGATGCAGCAAGCCACAAAAGTTCCACAAAAACTATATTCTGATACCTGTTCTGAAGCATATATGGTAGTCCAGGAAGATGGCCCCAAATAGCCTGCTATTGTTTGTAATTCTATTGCCAGCTACACTCTGTGGCAGAGGATCTGGTCTGCTTGCAGAAGGCCCTAGGTTCAATTCCTGGCATCTCTAGGTAAGGCTGGGAGAGAACCCTCCCTGAAGCCCCATGAAGAGTCACTACCAGTCAGTGTAGACAATGCTGAGCTAGATAGGCCAATGGACTGACTCAGTATAAGGCAGCTTCCTATGTTTGTAGATAAAAAGGACTTCTGACAGTAAGCCACTGTGTGATTAAGTACTTTAAACACCCAGGCTTTAACATGATAACTGCACTCTTGAGACAAAGAACATTATTATCTATCTTCACTTAGGTGTACTTTGTATTTACATTGGTACCTCGGGTTAAGTACCTAATTCGTACTTAACCTGAAACTGTTCTTAACCTGAAGCTAATGGGGCTTCCTGCTGCTGTTGCGCCGCCGGAGCACAATTTCTGTTCTCAACCTGAAGCAAAGTTCTTAACCTGAAGCACTATTTCTGGGTTAGCGGAGTCTGTAACCTGAAGCGTATGTAACCTGAAGCATATGTAACCTGAGGTAACACTGTATAGTGCAACCCTAAGTTAGCAAAATACAAATGGAGCCTGACTGTAGAAAGTAAAATGCCATTAAGATTTTACTGAGCAAACTGGACAAAAACAGCTTATGGTTTGAGGAGAAACAGACAGGCCTTATTTCTTATTTCAGCATAGTGCACACCAATGCTGCTTAAAAGGGAAGCTTAGTTTAGTTTTAGCCTTTTAGTTTGTAATCCAGGATGCTTTAAGGCAGACTGGATTCTCCTGGTATCCACCCCCCCACCTTTCTCCCCCTCAAAACAATGCTAACACAGACAGTCTTGTAAAAGTTAAAAATAACATTTACTCACTCAAAATTCTTGTTGAAGAGTAACAGATACAGTCTTTTGTTCTGCCAGGCTTAAAATGGTAATCCAGTTGCAAAGACATACTTTAGTCCAGTTTAAAATGGAGCCTGAGCTGGAATGAGGTCAAAGAGCAACTGCCCAGCCAGGTGAGGAGATTATATATGTGAAATATACTCAGAGTCGCAAAGTGATTTCATGCTCTTTATTCAGCTCATAGTGGTGAGGAGGAATGAATGAATGTCCCCTCAAAGTATCTGCTTTATATACATTATTTACACAATGGGCTGCACATGATTGGCTCATTCTGGAATTCTACTGTAAGCCAATCAGGTTGTGGATTCACTTCTATCTGGAGCATGATTGGGTGGTTCCTGCCAACCAATCATACTGCTGCATTGTTCTAGGACCAATCAGACTGCTGCATTCTGAATCCTATTGTTCTTGGACCAATCAGACTGCTGCAGTTTGGATCCTATTTAACTCAGTACATAACAATATGGCTACACCCTCCCCCTGTCAGGGTACAATGGGAGTGGCTCTGAGTTCTCTCTAGCAAATTTAGAGGAAAACTCTTTGAGCTTCAGCTCCTATCATGTGCCTATCTAGCAAACATGCATTGCTGGTTTGACTGCACTGTAAATATCCCACAGTTCAAAGGGAACCTGTATAGGATGCAGTTTCAACATTGGAGCTTCTTCATAGCAAAACATTATTTTTCTTAGTGCAAACACAGAATATACCCAAATCCTCTTTATCCTTTTATTATAAACATGTTGTGTCTGAATCCTGCTAATCCTCCAGATTAATACATGTAGAAGTTACACATGCCTATATTCAGATCCACCTTGACATGAGAGGCAATACAGTTTTCAGCAAATACCAACAGCTGGTGCATGTGGTTACTAAAGCCCTCCTCAACACATTGCGCTGCAGTGCTGGGTTCTCATAAGGTTAAAAAAAGACACATGGGTGGAATATGATCCTTTACGTCACCAGTTCTTTAGGACACTGAGGCAAATGTTTGAGCAGAGAACAAGAGCTCCTGCGTGAGGACTGTGGTTAATGCCATTTTTCCATTTTAAAAGGGGTGCTAAAACGAAGAGAAGCCAGATATACTGGTCTAACACTGCTGGAGGTCCTCCTGAGCACGCCTTTTACATTGGCAGCACTACTCAAGTACAATTTGTCTGTGAGAAAAATCTGACACTTGTAAGGCAGCCAAAGCCTTCACAAGCTGTAGTGCCAGCTGCATCGGCCTGCCTGAGGCACTGAGCAAACCATCTGAGCAAGCTGCAAGGAAATCTCTGCCACACAGTTCAGGGACATGAACTGGATACATTCCCTGAATGAGCTGTTTATATCAAGTGGCAGACATTTTGTATGATTATCCCCCTACTTCCTCTCAGTTTTTATAGAAATAAAAGTTATTATTATTTTAAAAGGACTAGCCTGTAAAAGAAGATGATGAAAGTGCATTATTATAATTATTATTATAATATTACTACTACTACTACTAACTATCACTATTATTAGTAGGAGTCGCATTAATTTAATTAGCCACAAGGAAAAATGTGAGTTGAATTACTGTGTGACCTTATTACAGCTTAGTGATCTTAATATGTTTCTGTGGTGAACAATCAGGAGCCGGAGTGTGTTGTAATTAGCTCTAAAGAGCTCTGACAGGATCGATAATTTGCTCATTGATCTTTTATATCTCAAAAGCTGCTTTGCACCCAGAATTAACTATCGTATGAGCTGAGCTGTGTCCAAAGAAATCACTAGGTACATTCCTAAATGAGGCAGCCGAGTGGGGATGGGGAAGAGAGTGAGTGAACATGATGTCTTTCATGTCCAGAGTTGAGATAAGTTTCTCTTGTCTCCAGCCAGTCTGTAGCTGGCAGCAGCCAACTTCAAAGATGCTGCCCTCATCGCTTCTGATCCGAAGCAGGGATTTTCTCCTTTTTGGTGTCCCTCTCCTCTGAATAATTCTTTGATTTGGACACACATTGCTTTCCACTTAAAAGCTTTTGGCAGGAGCGTGTCTTTCTGAGCACACTGGCTGCTGGGTAGATGAATTGGTGGTGTGTAGTGATCAAGGGGGAGAGCTTGGCACATGCAGTAGATAATGCCTAGGAGTTCAACTGAAGGACAAAAGGGAGACGTAATATCAGGCCACAGACTGGGAGATAGACATTTGGCCCCTCGTGAGTCTAACCAGCAGGGGACATACTTGGAAAGTGTACAGCAAACTTCCCACACACACTGATTGTGAGCCCAGCCTTGCCTTTATGCCCATGGCAATATCCTCGTTTGTAACTACGGTATATTTTCATGGGTACAGAGTTGCAAGGCTATAGTTTGTGTGACAAGGAAGGTATTTGTATTTGCCTTCGAATGCTTATATACTCTGTTGCAATCTACATATGAAGATACAGGCCTCATTCACACCAAGCATTTAAAGCACTTTGATACCACTTTAAACAGTCATGGCTTCCCCCAAAGAATTCTGGGAGCTGTAGATTGGTTATGAGTGCTGAGAGTTGTGAGGAGACACCTATTCCACCCCCTGAGCTATGAATCCCAGAGTTCCTCATTAAGAGGGATTGGTTGGTAAACTACTCAGATTTGTAGCTCTGTGAGTGGGACATGGGTCTCCTAACAACTCTCTACACCCTTAACAAACTACATTTCCCAAGATTCTTTGTGGGGGAAGCCATATCCAGTGGTGGAGAAAGGGGGTGCAGTGGGGTGGTCTGCCTTGGGTGCTTCCCTCAGGGGTGTGTGTGACAAAATCCCCCCTGGGCGGATCGCTGCCGCACTGATAAGGAGGCCCACAGGGACGGGACAGGATACACAGCACCCATAGGGACGGGGCGTGCCACGGGGCCTCAGCTGCCCTACAGCTGGGGAGGAGGCAGCGGGCGGCCATCCCTATGGGTGCTGTGCGGTGGTTTGCCCTGCCCCATGGGCGATTTGCCCCTGGGCACGCCTTTCCAGGTGCCCCAAGAGGCTTCCTCCACTGCTGGCCATATCAGACTGCTCAAAAAGTATGGTGTGAATGTGGTCTAAGTATGGAAAAGCTCTACTATAGTTGAATTCCACTTAAAATCACAACAAACCAATGGCTACTATTCAGGCACGATGGGCAGTATTTAACCAAGTTTTACTCAGAGAAGACCCGTTGAAAGTAAAGACCAAAGTTCATTAGTTTCAGTGGTTCTATTTTGAGTAAAATTCAGTTGAATATATATGCCTGGGAAACTTGGCACTGAGTTCCTGCCCTACTTCAAAATAATTGCTAGTTTCTAAAATCCCTTCAAAATTGCACCGAATAGATCCAGGTCATCTCCGGACATAAGACCAAGCATTTTCAGACATATATTTTGTTGCCGGGGGCTTACACTCTTCTGTGAGATTCTCTGGGGATCCTTGTATGCCATCGTACATGGATTTTTCTCCCCATCTACTAGATTTGCCATCCTTGGCTAAGCACAAAATGCCTGAGGGCAGCTTCATGCACCATGTTCCCAAAGCAGCAAAGAAACCCCAGCAGGAGAGAATTCCAGAGTTGGAGGTTGATATCACTATGGTGCTGAGTTTCCAATTTCCACACTAGAGATTAACTTTATAAGCACCTCTTATGGCATCCTGCACCTATGCTTGGCATATGTAATGCGGTTTTAGTTTGCTTGAAGTCATAGAATCAATTTTGACCAATCATTTCAGGGTTAATGCATAAATGTCACTCAAGTCTTAGAAAACTTCCTGATTTTTTTTTGATTTTTTTTTTTTTTGGAGCTATGATATCAGGCTGTTGCCTCACATCATTAAGATCAGTTATTATCAAGCCAGACAAAAAGAAGAGGGGCAAATGTCCCATCTGCCCAACAGCTTGTAAAAAACAACAACCCTCATTTATTACCTACATTTCTTCTAAGTAGCTCAATGGGGCATCCAGGTTATTTAGTGAACTTCGTGTCTAAGAGAGGATTTGAACTTGGCTTTCCTCATTGCTAGCCTGCCACTATAACCACTACACCACATTGGCTCTCACATATGTGAAAGTAGTTTTAAGAGCCTGTTAACATAACCTGCTTTCCTTAAATATATGCTGATATCTTCAGTTGAGAAATTGTCTAACTCTCAAGAAATGCATACAACGTCAGGGAAAAATGTACAAATTATAATCCTTTGGCGCTTTCCATTTACACAGTCTTTTACAGTATAATTGTGGGGGGGGGGGGTTTGGGGGGGGAGGAGCCAGTACCATGAAATTGTTACAGTAAGAGCCACACTTTTAACATTTGGGGGGGAGGTGCCAGTACAGCGTACCCCTAGAAAAAAAGCACTGGCTTTGCCAACCCTGTGAAGTAGGTTGGTATAATGGCAATTTTAATTTGATGGCAAAGCAAGAGAACAACATGCCCAAGAGTTCCACAGCAGAGGTGGAATTTGAACTGAGGATCCATAGAGCTTTCTGAGCTTCAACCAGGCTGACTCTGATTTTGGAAAGTGAAGTTTCTTTTAAAGAGAAAGAAAGAAAATAATACAGTACTCTAGAATTTAAAAACTCATTTTAGAAAAAAGACGCTGATAAATTATCTTAGAGTTTGAAAATGCAAGATGGGTTTGATTTGAGCCCCCTTATTTTCCACTGCAGAGCAAATAGGAAATAGTAGGACATTTTTCAAGATGTTTCAGTCTGGCTCCAACATCCTGCCTGTCTCAAAATAACTCTTGCTTTAGCCTGACTGAGGAAGTTTATTTTCCTCAGATCCTGTCACATATTGCACTGTGCTAATCAGAAGCATAGGTTGTAATTTTTTAAAAAAGCATTTGCATGGTTTTCTATGAGCTGTAATAAAATAATTAGGAACAAAGGAAGCACTCTCATGCCATGTCATGTATGAATAAACCTTACCTTAACCTTGTTGACTGAGAAGCAGCCCCACAGATGCAATTATTGATGATGATGATGATGTAAATTTGTATACTGCCCTTCATCCAAAGATCACAGGACAGTTCACAACATTAAAATACAAAATGAGAATACAAAAGACATAATACAGTAAATGAAAATGAAAACAAACCAATAATCCTCCTTCTTTCCTTCCTAGCAATAGTGCTCTGAACGATGGGAGAAGAAACCACAGCTTGGGAGATGTACACATCCTATGCTTGTAGAAAGCTAAAGGTTCACTTCCTGGTACCTCCACTTAAGAGGGTCAGGTAAGAGGTGATGGAAATTTCTCTGTGTGCCTGAGACCCTAGAGAGCTGCAGTCATTGTAGATACTACTAGTCTTGATAGATAAAGAATCTGGTTTGTCTCATTGGATCAGTGGATCCACTGATATCAATGGATCTAAGTTAGTCTTGTTTGTTGATTTCACTGGATCTACTGTGAGTAGGACTGCCATAAGAGGCAATCTTCTGACCTGATGGAAAGCAGCATCCTATGGTGATTGGAGTGATTTGATTAAAAAGCTTTCCACCAAGTCTACAGTGCAGTCCCACCCCAAAGGCAATAAGACAGCACCTACTGTGTTATATGATCTGAAGAAGTCTGAAGGAATGGATTTTCTGTTTTTTAAATGACAAAGCGCATGAATGGTAGAAAAGGGAAGGCTCTTATTGAGAGAATCCCCAGGGAGACTTCCAAGGGATTCCTTGATCAAGTCTAACAATATGGATCAGCTATTTAAGTTTAAATGCATCATGATATAATTTTAGATCTGTTAAATTGAAGCTTCCATATTGGTAAGCTGAAGCTTTGATACGTAGCTGTCATATGTATTTTAACCAGTTCCCCCTGGGGGGGGCACAGGGGTACGCATACCCCTAAACATTTTTGAATCTTTGTACTTTTGTCCATTTACTGTATTTATTTTCCCCAATTTGAACTATAAAATGGTGGTGATGAGTCAAAATGAGAGTAAAGGTAAAGGGACCCCTGAGCATTAGGTCCAGTCGTGGCTGACTCTGGGGTTGCGGCGCTCATCTCACTTTATTGGCCGAGGGAGCCGGTGTTCAGCTTCCAGGTCATGTGGCCAGCATGACTAAGCCGCTTCGGGCGAAACCAGAGCAGCATGCAGAAACGCCGTTTACCTTCCCACCTGAGCGGTACCTATTTATCTACGTGCAGTTTGACATGCTTTTGAACTGCTAGGTTGGCAGGAGCAGGGACTGAGCAACGGGAGCTTACCCCATTGCGGGGATTCGAACTGCCGACCTTCTGATTGGCAAGTCCTAGGCTCTGTGGTTTAACCCACAGCGCCACCTGTGTCCCTAAAATGAGAGTACCTCTAAACATTTTTTAAAGAAAAAAAGTACTGATTCTAACCCTTTTTTCTTATAAGGAATGCTGGAAGGGAAACCTTAGTACATAGAAGTGATCAAAATCAACACTTATCATTTAGCCACATGGCCATAATGATGTTTTCTGACCTGCTTAAAATATTTTTGTTTCACTAGCATTTTTACAGAATTAATTTGATTTAGAGTTAATAATTTGTTCTGTATTTTATATTATAATTTTATGATGTGTCAATGATTTTATTTTATACTTCATTGTAGATTTTTAAAAATGCTGGCTGTTATAAATGTTCCTTTAAAGAAATGAACATATAAAGTGAAACAACTTGTTCAGAAAAGAAAAATGAAGAAAGTCGCTTGTTTTATACACAGTTGGCTTGGGGGTTTCCTATTTGCTTGTTTTTTAACAGATCACTCAACTCCTGGAAGCAGTGTGGGCTTGGTATAATTTATAATCATGCTTCTTATATGAGCTTAGATCATGCAGGGTCTAAGAGAATTAAGTGGCATTATCAACTTATTATGTTTATATTTATTCTGCTTCAGACAAGGGATTTTACTTATAGATCTTTTTTTAACCCAAATGTATTTTGCACCATTCAAGTCCAAAAATCCAAGCCACCCTTTGCCGTATAGATGACTCTTCAAGTGACGTACATTACCAAGCAACTCAGCACTCTGCAGATTTAAATCTGATAGGCAATAACAGGTGGTTGCTGTGCTGATTAACCTTGGAAAGATGACCTCCCAAGGGACTATTAATTTACATCTGATGGTTGTGAGATAAAGTAAGGATTAATTAAGGAGCTGTTCCCACAGGGAACAGACGATGTTCAGGTGGAAAGAAGAATAAAGTGATGCAGAAGCAAAACAAACAAACAAGCAGGGCAAAAAGAGCTGCCTGAGACTTCAACATGGTGCACAACTGTGTGTGTATGCAGAACACCCCACTGTTGGGGAGAAGTTTTATATCAGTGGTGCCCTGCAATCTGTGGGGGAGAACAGATCCACAGCACTATCCAAATTACTGCAGAACCATTAGCAAAGGATGCAAGGCAAGACATGCATTCTGAGTGCCTCTGTAGCTCAACAGACCCTAGTCTGAATCTTCCTCGTACCTTCTTATAAGGTTCATGTCTTTTCTTCTTCTGCTGCTAAGGTTCTGGTTTAGTAACCTTAGTTTAGATCACTTAAGCTTTGAGAGTTTTGTCATGAATTTCAGAACAGGGGATAAATTTGAATCCTCATCTTTAGGTAACAATTTTTATTTTACATGGGGATTTCTGACTGAAAACATCAGCATGGTTCTATGACCAGTTTTAGAGTTTTACATGAACCAAATTCTGGGGGCTCTTTTGAACACCCAGACGTCCAGAGATTTATTAAGCTCAAGCCAGCAAAGTGTATTCTTAGCAGGGATTTCATTGCCAAGTGAGAGGACAGCATGTCTGCTGGGCTAATTTGCTGCTTGCAGTGATAACTATGAGCATGTGGGCTGGGTGCCCCACCCAGGCGAAGGAATCTTAAGGAGAGGCAATTCTGCTTCAGCCAAGGGATTTTGTTGGCTCCGTACAATTCAGGCAACATAAAGGCATTCTGCATGGCACTGGAATAGTCGCAGAGGGGGGGATCAATGACAAATCTTTTAAAAGAACTGTATTTACAGGTTTCTTTCATTTAGCTCAGTAGTGGCCAGTGGCACTAGAGTGGGTGGAGTTGCATTGCTCTGCTGACTTCTCAATGCCTCATGTTGCTGCTGGTTACCGAGAGGGAGAAGAGGTGGGGCAAGCCAATAGGGAGCTTGGCATCGTCCGGTGCAGTGGCAGAGCCAATTCTCCACTGCTGATGCTGCACTGCATCATGCCAAGCTCCCCAATACCTTGCCCCTTGCTCCCACGTAACTGGCAGCAAAGCATGATGTTGGGAAGCAGAGCAACACAGCCCCAGTTGCACTGGCCCCCTGGCCACTACTGATTTAGTCTACAAGCCTATTTCATTTTGTGGGTCATAAGAACATAGGAACCAGTCTTATACTGAGTCAAACCATTGTTCCATCTCAGAGGAGATGTGATAGTCGTCTTCAAATATGTCAAGGACTGTCACATAGAAGATGGAGCAAGCATGTTTGCTCCTGCTATCTAGGGTAGGACCTGTACCAATGAATTCAAGTTACAGGAAAGGAGATTCGGACTAAACATCGGGAAGAACTTTCTGACTGTAGGAGCTGTTCAGCTGTGGAATGGCCTCCCTTGGGAGATGGTTAACTCTCCTTTCATGGAGAGTTTGGATTTGATATTCCGCTTTATCACTACCTGAAGGAGTCTCAAAGCGGCTAACAATCTCCTTTCCCTTCCTCCCCCACAACAAACACTCTGTGGGGTGAGTGGGGCTGAGAGACTTCAGAGAAGTGTGACTAGCCCAAGGCCACCCAGCAGCTGCATGTGGAGGAGCGGAGACGCGAACCTGGTTCACCAGATTACGAGTCTACCACTCTTAACTACTACACCACACTGGCTCTGGAGGTTTGTAAGCAGACGTTGGATGGCCATCTGTCATGGATGCTTTAGTTCAGATTCCTGAATTGCAGAGGGTTGGACTAGGTGACCCTAGGGGTCCCTTCTAACAATTCTATGATTCTATCTAGCTCAATATTGTCTACACTGACTGGCAGCAGCTCTCCTGGCTTCTAGGCAGAAGCTCTTCCTGGGTCTACCTGAAGATGTTGGGGATTGAAGTTGGGACCCTCTGCATGCAGAGCAGATGCCCTACAACTCAGCCATGGCCCCTCCATTCCTGATCATCTTGGGATTTAGCCATTATAGGCGACCTTTTTTTTTTTTTTTTAAGAGAAGTACTTATTATGAAAAGTTGCCACCCCTTTCTATCTTTAAATGGATAAACATTTGCTGTCGGTGTCAGTACAGTTCCAAAGATGCTACTATCAAGCAGCACCTCCACCCTAAACATTTATCGGGCTGCATCCGCAAAGCACATGGAGGTTGCATCAGTGTTTGTAATCCCAGTGCCTAGTTTTGCGGGCACAGCAAGTTTGAACTTAAGCCACAGTTCGTCGAGGGTAAAATGGCCAAGTGGGGCAGATCCCCAAGGGTTGAAATTCAAATGGTTGTATGTAAAGGGGAAATGACATGTTTAAATCTAAGCTTTCCTGAAGCTAGGAGGTTTTTTAACTCTCAGCCTCAGCCAAGAACCTGCAGTGGTGATCCTTTCTGCCCTGATCCTTCTGGACTGCCCCAGCTGCCATCTACGTGGGTGATGTCAGCAGTGCAGTGTGTGGGCTCTGTGGGCATCACGTTTCCCTCCGGCTGGGCAAAAGAATGTAACACTTGCTTGGCCAAAGCAGGGAACTGAAATCTCATGGAATGATATCACAGGGTAAGAATTCTCCAGGCAGAAACTTAATGGAGAAGCAAGCCCCGAGTTTTATGTAGTCAGCATCCAGTCAAATGCTTCCATGCCGGCTTGCTGACTATAAAGAGCAATGGGGCAAACTGCCAGGAGCGAATGTAGCATTCTGAGCTCAGTTTTCATCCAACATCCTGCTTCAAATTTGGTTTGTAATCAAGTCCTTTTCTTTAGTCAGGGTGTTCTGTAGAGTCTATTACCGACTCCGAGCTATCTCAACGATCAAGCCTGGCGTAGATTTTGCAAGCTCTGTAAATGAAAACTGTAGAGGAGCAAGGAGGGTGGTGTTGTTGTTCTTTTGCCAAAGAGACATTTTAGATATCACAAAGGAAAGGTGTCTAGGCTAAATGCATGGAAGGAAAGTCACCAGCCCCAGGCCTCCCTGACACCTGCATGTTCAGCATGGCATTGAAAGAGAGCCTATGATCTGGTTCTTGTGTAATTTATTTATTTTAGTACATTTGTATTCATCCATATATATCAGGGCAGTTCACAACATAAAATACAATATAAAAGCACGAAATACATAAGGATAGGTAAAGGTAGAGGGACCCCTGACCATTAGGTCCAGTCGTGACTGACTCTCGCTTTATTGGCCGAGGGAGCTTCCGGGTCATGTGGCCAGCATGACTAAGTCGCTTCTGGCGAACCAGAGCAGCTCACGGAAACACCCTTTACCTTCCCGCCGGAGCGGTACCTATTTATCTACTTGCACTTTGACGTGCTTTCAAACTGCTAGGTTGGCAGGAGCAGGGACTGAGCAACGGGAGCTCACCCCGCCGCGGGGATTCGAACCGCCGACCTTCTGATCGGCAAGCCCTAGGCTCTGTGGTTTAACCCGCAGCGCCACCCGAAAAAGAACAAAAACCACAAACCAATAAACACCTCCCTCTCCCCTAAGCCTAACCATGGCTTAGGCTGTATACACATCATGCATTGAAAGTACGTGATCCTCCCCAACAAAAAATTCTGGGAACTGTAGTTTTTTTAAAGGGAACTGGGAATTGTAGTTCTGTGAAGGATAAGCCAGGGTTCCCAGAACTCTTTGGGGAAGGTCAGGTGCTTTAAATGTATGGTGAATACTGTCAGGAGGTCCTACATGAGTAGGAATCCGGCAGAGATCCTAACAAATACATAGCCTTAGTGTAAATGAGCAAATATGTTGGTTTCCCTAGAAAATATTACAGCTACTTTTCATCTTCTCTGGCTGTGCTGCTGTAAACTAAGCCACTGATTCATTTAGCATTAAGTCTGAACCCAAGAAAATGGTTTATCTTGCACCAGTCAAACCATGAGCTGCACCCAAGCTTTGAGGTATGGCTGTCTGTGGTTTCTCCAGGAGAAACAGACCAAGAGGCCTGGTTTGGATATAGTGCGAAGTCGAACATGTGCAGGAGACTTTGTGACTGGGGGCTATAGAGCTGCAAAGTCTAATATGACCTGAGGTTTATAAAATCCAACCTCCAATGGTATGTACAGAACAACAGGGGTGGCATGAATCATGAGAGAAGCAATGATCGGCTTCACGATTTTCCCCACATCGTGATTTTTTACACAGCACAAACACATATAGTTTTCGTGATATATCATTATGTTGAATATAGTGGGATTTTGGTTTTCAAAAAACCCGGAAGTAACTTGCTTCGGTTTTTTAAAGCTTTTCGGAAGTCGAACATGCCGCGTGGCTTCCGTATTGAGTTTTCTGTAAGAAAATGCTTTGGTTTTTTAACGTTTCGGAAGTTGAATTGTCTTCCAGAACAGATTACTTTCGAAAACCAAGGTACTACTGTATTATGAAACCATTACTATGATGTTGACTTCAAACCGATTTGGGATGATGTATAGATACATCGCCCAGCCCTAAAGCCATGTAAAGTGGTACCTCGGGTTACATACGCTTCAGGTTACAAACGCTTCAGGTTACAGACTCCACTTACCCAGAAATAGTACCTTGGGTTAAGAACTTTGCTTCAGGATGAGAACAGAAATCATGCTCCAGCAGCGCGGCGACAGCGGGAGGCCCCATTAGCTAAAGTGGTGCTTCAGGTTAAGAACAGTTTCAGGTTAAGAATGGACCTCCGGAACAAATTAAGTTCTTAACATGAGGTACCACTGTGGTGGTTAGAGTAGGTGTGAGGAACAAAATCTGACCAGCAAGTTGGATCCTGTGCTCCCCACACCTGTGAACTACTATGACAGATCCATAAGGCCACCCACCTGTCAATGCTTAGGATTTTGCTGTAACCCTTACAGCACAATCTATGCACTTAGCTGAGTGTAAACCTCACTGAACAGTGTATTTGCTGTAGAATTAACAGGCATTGGACTGCATTGTAAATTGGCCTAATGCCTGACTCTCCGACTTTCTAGATGTCATATTGACTTTGTAGATAGAACCCACTTGTTTGAGTAAATGTTCAAGCCTGGGAGCTCCATCTTACAAGATACTTCAAATGTAGTGGAGTTCAATAGAATCACTGGCATTTTCTTGACAAGTCATGTGCAATCAGAATGAATATGTAGCTTAATGGGTAAAAAAAGAGCAAAGGCAGCAAAGAGTACTACTCGAATCAGCATGCCTAGAATCTGAAGAGAAGCCTTTGTGGATTTCTGTGGTTATTGATCCAAAAGAAAGGACACCTGGAGGGTGAGAGGATGATGTCACAAGGGAATGCAGCCATATGAAAAATGGCTTGTACAGCCTCTATACAAATAGAGACAAGAAATTTAGGGAGGTTAGTCGGAGTTGCCACCCACCACATGTTTAAAACTGCACGGTCCTATTTGTATAGTGCACCAATGTTCTCTGGTTTAAAACATCTATAAATATGTGTCCACAGGAAATTCCTCCTTCCTTTTGGCACCCCAGACTTATAGATTCAGGGCCGGCATATGTAATTTGGCATTTTTAAGAAAGCTAGAATGTTCAGTTTTCTTTAAGGCAGGCGGTCTACTCTTCATGCAGCCCAATTCAAGTTGTTTTGGCTAAGATTCCTGTGCAGAGAATAGGAATTAAAACGAAACAGTTGGGTAGCATCAATTCTTAACCAGTGCCCTGCAAGCCTCATAGTCGTAGGAATGCCTGTTATTGTGACTAATGCAAACCGATAGCCCCTGTAATCTGATGTTGCAAGCCTGGAGGCAATTTGTAGCCTACTTTAAATAAATCTGTGGGAAGCAACATGGATAATGAATATCTCCAGATATTCCCTTTCTGGGAGAGGGGAATATATGTTGGCATTAATGAGGGGAGAAAAAATTCAATGATATACCATACGCGAGCTCAAAAATGTAGCTCAAGACAGAATGCAGCCCTGGATTTCTGTGTGTGTTAGGTTTATTTTTTAAATATACATGAGTTACAAATCAACCTACTTATTTCCCAAGAATTTGAAACAAATGTGTGTGTGTATACCCACCCATCCACACCCATTACCACTATTTGTCCATCACTATCTCTGCTTCTATAATATTATATATTATTGCTGCATGCACCTCAATCTCTGAGCAGCAAAAGACTCCAGGGGTTCCAGTGTTTGTCCATGATTCAACTTCCTTGGAATGAATGCCAATGGAGACTGTGGTGTCATTATTATTATTATTGCTATTATTAGTATTATTGCTAATATACTGTACAATGTTTTCTTACACATACATACAGCCTGAGCATAGGATGCAGGGGTTCACAGCACAAACACTCTCCCCGTTGCCTCCCCATTAGGTTTCCAGGGAAACACCAAGTCACAGCTTTGGGTTTAGCACAAAGCACGCAATCGTGTGCACACACACAGATGCCCTCTTGCCTTATTGTTTTCTAACCTAAAATGTTGTGGCATCTAGCTAGGTGAGATGGAAAATATCTCACCCATTTATCTCCACAGCAACTGTGCAACCTCTTTGGACATGCAAATGGCTGTACTAGCCAAATAAGACTAACACCTTAACAAAGGAATTGGTTTGGCTGGTTCAGCAGCTTTATGCCTTCTAAATTTTAACCTCATAGACACAGGGTCATTGGTTTGGAAGGTACCCACAGGTATCCCCCAGTTATCATATGAGTAAAATACAGTCAAACTCCCCTGAAACAAATGAACTGGGAAAATGTATTGTTTCTTCCATAACACTGTAGCTTTAAGCAACACAACATGTTGTAGTAACCTGTATAACTTGAGGATAACCACCCACTGTTACCAGGAAGGGAGTCAAGTGTGCAACTGCTGAATGAATGGACAAGCCCAAAAAGTCAAGAAAGAGCTGCACTGAACAATTGGTTTAGCAATTGGGTGTCATTATGTATTATTGTAGGAATGACAAAAGTATATATTATTGTTTTAAAAAGCACAAGGTATGTCTTTCAGCTGCTGTGGCACATAGCAATTAGGAGATAGGGTTTTGCAGCTCTGCAGAAAGCATAGTCTCTAATTCCAGTTGACACTGCCTAAATTAATTGTACTTGATCACAATGGAGCTTTAGAAGTCTTTAAAATGTTACCTTTTATATCCTATAGCGCCACCAAAAACACTAGTCTCAGCAGTCAGCCACAATAGTCGTTCTACCTTTTCTTTTCCTTGTGCTTCCTTGCATGGTTGAAAATCAAAGCGTTTAGATTAATGCATCATCTGGTGCATAGTAAATAAAACATAAAGGGCAGGAT